>NC_132841.1:7519765-8133813 GCF_048164855.1 Canis lupus baileyi | reverse complement strand
CTAGGGAGAGAATGCACACTGGCTTCTACTACCAGGCACTCTACAGCATAACAGAGGGCCACAGCCAGATGGATGGCTTATTCTTAACTGGCTTTTGTTCCCCTTTGGCCTAAGATCTTGATGTTGAGCACGATTATTTTCTATTAACAGTGGAACACTACTGGGGCACCTGGGTGGCTTCATGGGTTAAGCCTTCACTTCAGATCATGATCCCAGGGTCCTGGTATGGAGCCCTGCATCATGCTCCCTGCTCAGCATGGAGTCTTCTTGTCTCTCTCTTTCTACCTCTCTCCTCTCCTCATTCTCTCTCTCAAAAAAAAAAAAAAAAAAAAAAAGGAAAATATCTCCCACTAATTCCATTCTCTTCCTACTTTTCACCCATCTACCTCTGAGTTTCTTTGCATAGGTTTCTCGTGATGGCTTACAAGAATGTCCTAAACCAGTTCAACTAGAATGGAGAAGTCATTTCACAGAGTGTATCTCATGGTCCACCACTCCTTCTGACATACAGTACTGATCTCTTACGTATCCTGTTAATAATCATTGAGCTTGCGTTATAGAAAGGAACTCTAGCAGTGCAGAGTATTTAACTTGCTAAGGGTGGAGCCATGATAAAGAATATTTCCTCTTAGGGATCCCTGGGTGGCTCAGCGGTTAAGCGCCTGCCTTCAGCTCAGGGCGTGATCCTGGAGTCCCGGGATCGAGTCCCACATCGGACTCCCTGCATGGAGCCTGCTTCTCCCTCTGCCTATGTCTCTGCCCCTCTCTCTGTGTCTCTCATGAATAAATAAATAAAATCTTAAAAAATAAAAAGAATATTTCCTCTTAGACATGAATCTCAGCAGTCCAGGTGAACCAAGCAGAGTGCTCTTGCTCCTTAGTTTGGAAGATCTCAGCTTTTACATGGTCAATGTCCCTAGAAATTGCTTAGAAAATTGTAACTGATCATTTATTATACACTAATAACTTTTTTAAAGCTTTCTTTAAATCGCTCTAATGGTTGATGTCCAAATGACTTTGGCTAAAGATGCATCTGACAGCATCTTCTGCGGATCCTGTGGGAGCAGCCAGGACAGCACTTGCTACAGAGGCCAAGAAGGGGGCGAGCCCTGCACAGGGCCTCCCATGACTTACCTCCGGGGTGAGCCATCATCGTGGGGCTGGATAATGACCACCTTCACAGTCACGGAAGTTCGGAGCAGGTCAATCATCTGCTCATGGGTCAGGGTGGCCACAGCCACTTTGCAGATCTCCACGAGGCGGCTCCCTTGGCGGAGGCCAGCCTTCCAGGCAAAGCCAAAAGGTTCCACGTCCGCAACAATGCCTTCAAAATTGACGTGGAACCCAAGCTGGCCCAGCCCGTTCCTCCTCAGGGTCATTTCCACGGTCTCGCAGCCTCTCGTTACTATCTGAAGGGGAAGGAGATCATGAGACACCGCAGTGGAGCACCTCCCCTACCACCCCCTCACTACCCCCCACCGTCATCCCAAGGTAGAGATGCACACACAGGCCTCCCAGCCCTGTCCTCCAACAGTCCAGGTGACATGCCAAGGACATCACAATACCAAGTTCACCATAATTAACTGTGGCATCGGACACAAAGAGAACAGCAAAAGTATAAACAGTGGCTTTACCTTCAAAGGCAAATATACTACTGATACAGATGTTCTGCTTTTTCTTAGAAGCCATTGACCCCAGAGGTCATGAGCTTCAGACAGGTTCTGATAACTCCTTCCTCCCCTTCCCTATGTCAGCTGACTTGGGTCTTTTTTTTTTTTTTTTTTGACTTGGGTCTTAAGCATATAAACCCCATGGTTCCAGACGGACTGCAGAAAACACAGACTCTTTCGAAACCATGACAAGTTTCACCCATTAAACATTAAAAGCTATTAAACAATTTCATCCAACTTAAAAAATGGCCAACACCCCTTCCAAGCTAACACTCAGAGGGCCGCTCCCAGGAGGCCATAGCAGAAGTCAGAATGTTAGAAGTGCAAGTGCTCTCTGGGGATATCCTGGTCTGTACTCCGGGAAGCTGTCTCCTGTGGGTGGACTGCCTCTACTTGCCTGGCGGGGGTGGGGGCGGGGGGGTGGGGTGGTTTAATTCAAATGTGGGCAGGCCTCCCAGGCTCCCTGGCATCTGCCGACAAGGGCAGTGTGCAGGATGGCACTCTTGCAGGCAGCAGAGACCTTCTGCACCTGTGGGGCCACCTCTTCTTCACCTCTGGGATCTATCCTTTGGGGGCCAAGGGGAACCCCAAACACAAGCAGCTTCAGTGCTCTGACCTTCCCCCAAGAGCGTGCGTCTACAGCTGTATCACAAAAAGGAACATGGAAGAAAGGTCTGTGTCCCTCGCAGTGCACTAAAGCACTGATAATTAGTTAATGCCACCCTCAAAAGTGCTTACTGAGAGTAACTTACATGCACAGAAAGAAAAAACACGGGGTCATTAAATGTCATTTGATGACTAAGGCATTACTTATTTGTGGGAAATTTAAAGTCAGGAAGTATCATACCCATAATCCCCTAAAGCACAGAGCTAATGTATAAAGTTGCAGTTTAATAAATGCTGCATTTCCATGAAACACGCTTGGAATACACAGATTCCTATTTAATAAGAATTACAAGTGTAAGTACAGCTGTAGGACTGGGCTGGGTTCAGTGTATGTCCACTGTCTGTTTCCATGGTTACCCACAGGGGCACACATGTGGCCTATCCCATCAATGTCCCATAGACACACAGGACAGCTGGCAGCTCAGGAAAAATGGGGCATGGTATTATTGGTGTTAGTGTTGAAGTTTTCAAAGATTGAGGCTTGCAAAGTTATGAACTGAACTAACTGGAAATTGTTGGAAAAATACTTTTGTAATATGTACAACCTGAATAGAATTTTCCTTTTTTTTTCAATTTTGTTTCAACTATATTCTCCTACCAAAAGTCTGCATATGTATGACGTATGCCTTGCCTTCTTTCCAATATTAATGCAATTTTCAGTTGAAATTTAACATCTATGTATCAGACTAAAGAGTGAACAATCCTTTCCTAAGACCTATGTCTCTCTCCTGCTTATTTCTTCCAAATACCTGCTACCTGCCCTACTTTTGTTTTTTGCTATCTCTTTATCCCTTCTGTTCCTTGCTTCTTAACATTTTCAAAGGGTAAAGGATCAGTTATTTGGAGTTCCTTACATACTCACATGGACTCAATAATCATAGGAGAATGGTGGCTTCTTATCCATGTACCTACCCAGGGCTGGCCACATAATTGGTGGGGCCCAGTGCAAAATAAAAATGCAGGGCCCCTGGGCAAAGACTAGAATTTCAAGATGGTGACAGCAGAGCACTTAACCAAGCAGGGGCTCTTCTGAGAGTAGGTCCCTGAGAATGGGTCACAGATTGCACACGAATATCCCTTTAGGGGTAAGCTCTCATTCCTCCTGGGTCTCTACCTACATAATAGACACCTTTAATTTCAGTTTCCACCACTATTAAATGCACACTGAATCTACCGCCTGCCGACTAGCACTCATTCCCCCAAATCTGCACTATGAATGCAGCATCCTCTTTCTTTGCATTTCTGTTGCTACTACCCTGTACCAATCTTATGTTCTAATCCTTCAAAACTGTCTGTGGGTTGGTTTGTGTCCAAAATCTCCTGCTGCAAGTCATCTTAGACACACAATACATTTCCTCTAACATAATCCAGACATTAGGCAACTCCATCACATTAGCCATACCACTGCTTTTCTAGGAAAATGGTAGAACGGGATCTCCAAGACAGTGAATGGGTAAGGACCTATGAAATGTGCATTTTAGTGATTGGTGAAGTGGTGTTTATTTGTGTTGTATTTTCAGGAGCACAGATTGTAATGACTAAGTGTATTTCCTAAAAAGAAGTATTTATGACATTATCAAAAGCATAGTGCATCCTGAAACTCACAAAGATAACTCAATTCTCCAGACACATAAACTAATCACATACTTAATCATCCCCAAATCACATCTATGTTTATGCACATACACTCAATAATACTATTGAACACACTGAGGTCTGTTCCTGTAAATAGTGTCTACAAATAATTACATTATTTCTCCAAGGCTAGCAGATACTGACTTGATTGTATTGTCTCTAATACGTGGTCTCAAATAACAAAGGGGAGATTTATATTTAGTGGGAGGAAATGGGACAGGGAATAGGTATAAGTTCTTTTTTCATGATCCATAATTGACTAAATCTTTTCTAAAAACTGAAATGTCCATCCCCTTGGGGGGAGATTTAAACATGAGAAATTCTTTTGTCAAAGCGCATTTGGGTTCTTACAGTATATTTGATTTATTTTTATAACTGGTTTGACAGACAAACTAAAATCTGGATCTTTCTGTGTGAAAATCAGGATCAGAAATTTTAACTGTTACACACTGTGGATATCATTTAGGAGTTCTGTACTAAAATAATATTTAAGAAAAATGTTTTATGACTGATTTTTCTTAAAGTTTCAAAGGGTAATTCTATAAAACTTGATGAAGAAACTGTGGCTAGAGATTAATAATATATTGAATCTGGTAGACTAAAGAAAAATGCCTGCTGTATAAACACACACAGAATTGAAGTCGCAAAGAGGACATAGTCATTCATAGGGCCAATGGCAACTGTATACCCATTAATCTCCCCTAGAAGAGTACTGACGTGGCAGTCTCTACACACAGACATATTATCTAGACTTTTTTTTCTTTCAGATACTATAAAAATACATCCTGATGTTCCCTTTTGGAAGTTGTCTAACTTTTCCTTTCCAAATGGTTTGTAACAGGTGCTTCTCTACCACTCATATTTAGCACCTGCTCAAATGGACACAGTATTCAGAATTAAGCCCTGTAGCCACATGAAATAATAATTCATTCTCTAGGTGCCAAAATCGTGGTACAATTTCCACAGTGAAGCCCATATAATCTGTTATTAAAGACCTAGGATGGTAGAAACACAAAACCTGTACTTACTCCTAATCGCTGGACAATTTCCCTGATGTCTTCAGCACAGTTATCCACTGAGGACAAAAGGATACATTCCCCTCTCTCGTAAAACACTTTGATACTCATTAATCCAGATGTCCACCCAATGACGTCCCTGCAGGAACAGTTAAATACAACGTTCTTGGAATCCTTTTCAATCAACATTATGAATTCATTGGAAATCCCAAGAAGACATTCAATGTCAGCAGACTGGCCAAAGTCCCGAGCTATTACATGCCACATGATTGCTCCGACACTGAACAGATGGGCATCCTTCCTTGGCTTTACTTTCTCCTTTTTCTTTGCACCCAGTGTAATGAAGCTGAATTTCACAGAGGTATCCACAGTGGCGGTCGTGACAAAGTTCTCCGCCAGATCCTTCAAGTACTCTTGCCTTGTTCGAGTGGCCATCGCTCGAAACTTTTCTGATTTATGGGCTGCATTTTCTGCATTGATTACTTTGGCTAAAAGGAAGTCCCGAAATACTGCTGACTTTGGAAAAGTTACTCCTTTGGGAATTGGTGGACCAAAAGGTGGCACATCTTTTGATCTAGAAACTCCAACACTGAGAAAGAAAAACAGGAAACAAAATGAGCTGTAATTCCATAATATTTGCCTTCAGAAATGTGACATATACCCATACAACTCATGCCATCTACTTTGTAGCTTTTTGTCATACTAATTTCTGGATATCCAGTGTTTGTTTGCTTGTTTGTTTTTCAAACTTAGTAGATGTGGGGTGTTATAGGTGGAGTTACGTCTCCTTAAAATTTGTATTGAACCCAAGTAATTTGGAATGTATCTGTACTTGTAGATAGAGCCATAAAGCCTTATTTTTTATTAGGTCAAAATGAGGTCATTAGGCTCCAATCCAATCTAACTGGTGTCCTTTTAAAAGGAGATTTGGACACACAGAGAGATACCAGGGGCACATGTTCATAGAAGAAAGACCACTGGAGGACCCAACAAGAAGGCAACTATCTATAAGCCAAAGAGAGGCCCCTGGAGAAGCCAAATCTCCCAACAGCTTAATCCTGGACTTCTAGATTCCAGAACTGTAAGAAATAAATATCAGTTGTTTAAAACCAACCTGCTTGTGGGTACTTTGTCACGGCTTCTCCAGCTGACTTAGATAGAGGGTAATGGATCAACAGTGGGAAGGGAAACCCAGAGTTTCAGAGGAAACTCAGCATCAGTACTAATCTCATGTCTGCCTGCGCTGATATTTTCTACATTGAAATAAAGGAAGTGATCTATACTTCACCTTCATTGTTACTGAAAATTTTGAACATGGTGAACAAAGGAATGAAATAATTCTGTCCAAATTTGTTCTGTTAGGTGTGGGCTCCTCTTCTGGAAAGTGGTTGGTTAGATTCTTAAAAAGAACAGTCTCCAGATCTCTCTCACCTTTGCTTTAATCTGCACTCTTCAGGAGAGTGAGTCACTTCTGGGAAGCTGGGCAGACTGTCTGCATGGAGCTGTAGCTGGTATGAAAGGGGAGGGAAAGGCTGATTCTCTTTGGGACAGAGGCACCTAATTCATTCAGGGATGGCAGTGAATACACTAAACCAGACAGTGATAGGGCATACTTGACTGTGTCCACAAAGAAAGGCCTTAAAAATGCTATAGAGGCTGAAGTATCTTTGGGACCCACCTCATCCTTGACTCATTTTCCTCTTGATACTACCCTGAGAGTGGACATTCTAGACTGAGTAGGAATTAATTTGTCCTCACATTTTAATCTTCAGAGACTGTCACAAAGCTACCTGTCTGGACTTGAGATAATGCTAACCACATATTGTTGCTTCTCCTTTACACTAGTCAGTGAGCTCCCATGGCCTATCTGCACACTGGGACCTGCCATCCCAGTAAACTCATGTTATCACCTCCCCGAAATTGTTTCTTCCAGTAATCAGCACAAAGTCCTGAAAGAACTGTACTCACCGAAGGCTCAGGTGGCCCAATCTCATGTGACACTTTGCAGGATTTCTTTTTTGTACCTTGTTCTATGGATCTCAAGCTACTTTGACTACCTGTAGGCATTTAAGCCAAAGCATCAGGGAAAACTTTTTATATCTAACTGTGTTCCAAAAAAAGATCTCACTGTAGAGCTCCATAGTGGATAAAGGGAAGTATCTTACAAAAGGGCAATTGTTTAAAAAAAAAAAAACAGGGCAATTGTTTTTGCCCCAAATTACTGACCCTAATATCTAACTGGAAGTTCTCTCCACTACATACAGTATATTAACTTCTTGATCAACTAAAATCCTGGGCATCTCAGATCCAAATTGTACATGAAAAGTATCCAGAATTCAGGTCTGGCTATTCCAGGATCACTATGATATTATGGAATGGAGATCAATTAGAGATTGCTGGTTACAGAAGTATATATAATTCTTTCAAACAGAGTTGAGGTCAGAGGAATATTCCTTGGCTAGATTTAGATGATTTTCAATGGGTTGACGCAAGAATATATTTCAGAATTTCTTTCTTTTGTGTTTATTTTAAAGATTTTATTTATTTATTTGAGAGAGAGTGAGCATACCATACCCACGCATGAGCAGGACTGGACAGGGGAGGAAAGGGAGAAAGAGAATCTCAAGCAGACTCCCCACTGAGCACAGAGCCTGTAATGGGCCTCAATCCCATGACTCTGAGATCATGGCCTGAGCAGAAATCAAGAGTTGGATGATTTAACCAACTGAGCCACCCAGGTGCTCCTCAGAATCTTATTTTACCCAAATAACTTGATGGTATATCTAAAGATAAGACCCTCCACTGAAAGCAGCAACACAGAAATGAGCATTCCCTGATATACAAGTTAAAGGGTTTGGGGAGAACAAAGTGATGAGCAGATGCCATGCCCTGTTTGGGATGCCAGCTCTACTGCCTGCTGAGAGGCTCTGAGCTAGCAACTTAATCCCTCCATGTCTCAGTTTCCTCATCTGTAACATGGAGAATGAGTGCCATTCTCAAAAGGCCATGGTGAGCATGAAACCAAGTAATGCAGGTAAAGCTATTATTATGCAAACTATTTTATCATTATTACTATCACAAACAATCACTATTTTAGTCATTTATGTAATACTATCATCTAATTTTTGTCCAGAGGGACTACATATTAGATTTTCTAAAGAGGAAGCCATCGCTCTCGGTAGATACCATCTCACACTACCGAACCTACATAGCAAGAAGTTTACTCATTAAGTTACCATGGGATGCATTTTGCAAAGAGTTTATCTTGGAAAGTATACAAACACATAAATCCCTCAAGGTTAGCTCTGCAATAGCTATTGCTAGTAAAATTAAAGCATCTTGTCTAAAGAAAGATGCAATTAGTTAAGTTTGCTTTTTTAAGATTTCAGAGTACATGGAGCTTTGGAGATGCTACCTCATTGTCTCTCCCCAGGCTCTAGTAGACCCAGCCTCACTTCTTGGGAACTCTGCTGCATCTGTGGGAGGCACCTCAGACTACCTTTCTAAAGTGAGAGCATGCCTTTCTACCTTTCTGGACTTGCCAGTCATGACAGTTCTTACAGGAGAAAGTCACCTCAACTGACAGTGAGTCTAGACTATGGATCTAAACTAAGCAGTCCTGTAGGTCCTCATCAGTCAGAACGTGCCAACCACTCAACACGTGCACAAAGCTCATCAGAGAAACAGTATTTGTGGGGGTTCCCTGAGGTGCATGTGATTTATTTAGTCTTCTTCAAGATGCATCCATGGGTTAAGACATAGCAATTTAGAGAATAGTAGACCTGGACTATATTTTATCATTTCCTTGGAAATGATTTTAATGAATTTATTTTGTCTCTGGTGTGTTTTGAGGAATGGCATATGGAAGAGCCCTATAAGGTGTTTTTGGAAAATCTAAGCACTGTACCTTATTCCATGTGACAGAGTTAATATGGCTTTATAAAATGTTATGGAATTGATTTGACTATAGTATTCAAGAAGATTATTACTGAGTCGTTGTGGGATACTCATGAAGTTTTTAAGCATGATCAGTACAAATGTTTATGAGGCACTTCCCAAAATTTGAGGCACGCTACTGACTTCATATTTGAATCTCATTAGCAAATGGTAATTTAATGATAACAACGTGGTTTCTTAAAGACCAACGACTCCATAGTCGAATGATTTGCACAATGCTACCATCTATCATAGAATACAGTACACAATCTACTTTGTTTAAAGGTAAGATCTACATCTAGTCCAATACTGGTTTCAATATCCCTCCCTAGTAATTTTATTAAAACCAGAAAATCTGAAACAAGTAAAAATAGACATTACTGATAACTTTTAAGATTTTTGGTGCTCATGAACCATCTCCTGACATCAGTATAAACTATAAGGGAAAGTAATTAAAAATACTTGATTTGACCTAAAAATAGCAGCCAATAAAATAACACCAAATTCCATAAAGCCTTAGGCTTAAGTTTCCAATCCATTAGGAAGGTTCATTTAAGATTATTCTTCATAATTACCATTCATTGGGTGAGATCTCAGAAGAATAATCCAACTTACCATGTTTGTATCAACGTCAATCTGTTTTATAGCATGGATGTTATGGTTTTTGTTTCTCTCTTTTTTTTTTTAATCTCATTTTTTGAAAGTAGTTCTGAGCATTCAGGTCAGTGGTCTTTACCCAGATGTGACTAAGGAATCACCGTGGGAGGGAAACTCACCGATGCTCAGGCCAACTACAAGTCTGATACTAGCACACTGTACCTCAGTAGGGTGGGAGAATGACTGCATTTAACAAGCTGTGAGGCAACATTCAGGCTAGGAAGTACTAGTTTATAGACTCTGTGTTCCTTTGAGATGGGCTAGGCGTGGGGCAGGCCTGTAAAACAGCCACATCTAACACACAGACTAGTTTCTCTGCCTTTAGGAGAACATCCTTTACAGTCTTCCCCATCTTCCCATCCCCTCCCAGTGCACACACATGAGCCCCAGCTTGGCCCAGGAGGCAGCTGAAACAGCACTTACTGTTTTAGGATGATAAAGGGAAATAATCTTTGGTGACTGCTAGGAACTCTAATGGGTGTTCTGCATAATTTCTGCTATTTATTCTACACACTGATGTAGGTACTATTATCCTCAAATTTAAGAGAAGGAATGAAAGGTTCCAAAGCATTAAATAACTTGTACAAAGCACCGCAGGCAGCAGCGCTGGATTCTAAACTTAGGTCAGACACCCACTCTTTTACCCCGTAAGACATGATCTTCCAGGGGCAACTACTTCCTACAAAAGAGTCTGTGGGGAGGGGAAAGGAAAAGTCAGAAACAGGCTAGGGATTCTGCGGCACAAGTATGGCTCTTTGAAGTCACCAACACAAGCATCAACTCCTGGTCTCAGGAGCCCTGTGGGGGTGAGTGTTTCCAAAATCTTGGATGAGAAGCAAGGTTTTCCCACCACAGTAATTACTTCTGCTCAGGAAGAACCGAAATGGCCACATCATCCACCTCCAAGGCTGGTATCAATTAAGCTATGGTTCCGGCAGGGGCTGGATGCAGTTTTTAAGGGGAAAATTGAGGAAATGCGTAATCTACAATTTTGAACTGCTAGGCATTTCACTTTTCGAAACGGGAAGGAGGCAGTTACTTTGTACAGCAAGTACCTGAGTGAAGACAGTGGAAATATAATTAGCAAAAGAAAAAAGGATAATGATGGGGTTAGAGATAATAATTGGAAAACAAAGATATTTCAGGAGAAGGTGTGCTGCTGAAATATAGCTGACAGAGTCCAAGCGCAGGACTGCTGGCTCACCTGTAACACACGTTTTCGGTGCACGGATTGTGTACTCTGACTATGACAAAGACGTGCTGGAAGTGGGATCGGATGCTTCTTGGAGTAAAAGGAAGTGCTCCAGGCTCTTGGAAGACAATGGTCACAATGTCATTTCCAATATGCCTTTTCCTCAGAAGCTGTGGTTGAGAATGAGAATACACATGGGGTTACAAACGCAATTTTCTGTACAGACAAAATGTGCCAATATATACCACTTGCTCATCTTTCTATTTTAAAGGACTGATTCTGAAAGCCAGAGTGCTTCTTTGAAAGTCAGTGCTCCTCCATGTGACCCGGGAAGAGCAGAATGGGCTGCGTCCGAAGTGTCTATGGAAAGCAAAGCCTAACTAAGTTAATCTCTTCCACTTTAAAATTCGACTCCTTTTCATCTTGAGTTTCCACACCCTGTAATAATAACACTTTGGCACTCAAATGTTTTCAAGAATTTTATAGCCTAAGCTCTTCAACTTAAAGCAAGGAGAGAGTCCAGGAGAGGGTACAGGTTTGCTAAAAACCCTACACCAGTGTGTTGGGGCCTTCACCTATTGCTCCTCCACAGGCAAGTCTGCAACAGCAACACAGAAAGACTGTTACTTTGGTGGCTAATATATTCAAACTAATTAACTGAAATCTGGCCTTTCACATGTAATTCAGAAACACAGAATTCTACCAGAATAATAGCTAGAAAACTCAACTTACAAATTACAAATGTGACAGAAGACAAGGAACCCTAGAGCAGTAACACTTTTATTATTATTATCATTATTGCTATTATTATTTGAGCAGCAACATTTTAACCACACTTTCACTTTTCATGTTCCTGAAACGGGTCTCCCTTTGCCCCAAGTTGCTCCTAGACAGCTCAGGGCTCTGACTTAGGTATCTCCTCACCTGTAAGGATCTTTCCCAGCAAGTCTATACTGGCACTCCACCCATACACCCAGGTCTACCTCTATTAACATTAGTGGTAATAGAACTGTGCTAATTGTCAATTTACTTCTCCTGCATCAAATCATGATCTTGGGTGGGGGGGGGGGCGGGCGGGCAGGAGAAGCGTCCTGCTGACTTCTGATTCCCTATCTCTGATGGCCTGCACAGGGCATAGCCAACACCCATTACACATTTGCTGAAGGCATAAGTAAGTGGTAGATACAGGATCCCAGCCACATCATACTGTGCAATAAAACTGTGATCACACCTCTGAATATATGTCGATGAAGCCATACACAAAGCACTCTCTAAGTCGATGCAAGTAAAACCACAGTATCTGTGTCCACAAAGTTTGTGATCTTCAGTTTTAATAGATACAATAATCTTTATAGGAGCTGATGATGTCACCACAGGAATGAGATAATCTCAGGTAGTAAATCTCTCTTTACTAGCAATAACAAAGACAACAAGCTTGCTCTTAAATTTATTTGGCACCTACAGAACATACCTCACCATAAAGAGCATTGAGTTCAACTCTTAAAGCCTTTTCAACCCAGATACAAAAAGGATTTCATTGTCAGGCCCCTGACTTGTGATTTAGTGCGATAAAAGGTCTGGAAATGCGGGGATGAAATGTTCCTTCTTCCAGAGTTCTCTGATATGCCAGTTAAATCACTGATTCATATGCTGAAAAACTCCCACTTAAGTAGCCACCACAGTTCAAGTCACACACAAAAAGGTCGCTTTCCTGTTTGGGTGAAGTTTTGGAACATATACTCATATATGTTAATACAGACCCAATGAGCCATCTGTAGCTTTAAAAATGTTTGCTAAATACTTAAGTTAAAATGCGCCATTTCAGACTCACGCAAAAAAATCAGTAGCAAACCAGGTCCTATACACTGTGTGATTATTTACCATTACAGTGGACACAGATGATAACCACAATAAATATTTCATGTCAAGGAAAGAAAAAAAAAAGCAAGGATAAATATCTAAAACAAACATCACTGACAAGCTAGAGACTGTACTAGGTTAAGATGTTCTTCTCTCATTTCCACAATAGCTGAAACACAGGATTCAGATATTCCTTAGAAGACAAGGGGAAAAAAAGGAGCAAATGAAAAAGTAAAAAAAAAAAAAAAAAAAAAAAAAAATATATATATATATATATATATATAATCAAATACCTAACACTGTGTTCAACTTCTCTGTTCAACACGGATCACAACAGTTGACACAATACTTTACTCAAGATCTTTGAAACACAAGAGTTCTCAGATTGATGAGTGCAAGATGGTTCTTGTGATGGCCAAGGCCACACAGTGAATTCTGCACCCCTCCTGCCTACGTGGCTGCTGTGCTGCACTTCACCTTGGGCCAGCCCTCTCAATTAAACTTGTGGGGTAAGCACGAACTCATCAGTCTGTGCTTCCTCCATTTTCTCTTTGTCCAGAAACCGTTAGGTCCAGTTCTATACTTCACATCACAGGAATACTGAAAGCACCACTTAAAAGGCTGGTTCCCTCAACAACATGTCCCTTTTTTAAGCATATTCTTTGGCTTTATAAAATGGGCCAAAAATGTTTTTAATAGTCTAGTTAGTTGAACAAGGGTCACAAAATGTTCTTGGCAAAACAATAAAGTGTGGGGAGCAGGATGGGGGGAGGGGGAGAGGCGGAGAATTAGAGGAGATTCATTAAGAAGAGTAAAATCTGAAGTTCTTTGTAGGAGAAAAAAATAAGAAAAATTAACACCTTGTCCATTAATTTGTTCAAATGCTAAAGAAAAATAACATCTGGAAAGTTAACAGAAATATCTTTCACTGCTTTCCCGGACTCTGCCAAAACATTAAATAACCTCAGTAATTCCTCAGACTTCTTATCTAAAGGTAAATATTTTCTTTAGTTATTATTTAGGGTTTTTTTCTAAATGGTGAGTGAAATTCTGTGTAATCGAAGTCCAGAATTGGAAGGAGAAAGGGTATGGCAGCCCAGCAAGTTATGAAGGCAAGCCCCTGGATTATGAAGAATACATGTCTGGCACTTTGTCAGGGAAGTAAGGAATGGTGGCTTCTAGTGCTGACCCCTCCTTCTAGATGTGAAGCTCCTAACACTTCTCAGTGCCCAGAGAACCACCCTTGTGAGAATGAGTTAATCAGTACTGTGTTAGACAGATTTACACAGTCAATCCTACAGAATTTCCAATGCTTGATTCAAGCAGTGAAATAAGAATAAAAGCTCTTGTTATGACAAGAAAAGTGAAATGTGATTCTTCACCCAATGCCATGGCAAAAATCATCCAGATGCTACAGAAATAGCAGCCATTGGGGTAATTCTCAATTCCCTAACCAAACATTGGGGCTTTAAAGGACCAGTTTTAACTCAAGGCAACAATCAAAAGCCAGTGAAAAGTGTCAGGTAACCACACTCAGATCTAGACTGGTATAAAGTTGAACTAGGGCAGATCTAGTAGCCTCTATGCAAACAGGCTCGTTTGTTCATTTTCTCTCAGCATAGTAAGGTAAAGAAAGCATTTTGCACACCTCATTCTGGGCGGCAGGGGGCGGGGGGCGGGGAGGAGCAGCCTGCACAGTATGAAAGAAATGAAGATGGATGTGGCTCACAAGTGCCTAAGAGTCAGAATTCGTGAAGAGAGAGTTTAATTTGAAACTGGAAAAGGCTGATCTCCAGAGACAGTCTCCTGTCTCAAGAAGCAAATACGTGAAAATTTGCATGATTTCAAAGAGAAAACTGCATCATGTAATGATTATCTTATGTGTTCCAAAATTCAAAGAGACGAACCCAGAACTGAGCAAGAAATTAAAGGTATCCCCATAAAAACCAATCACAAGTTCTGGATCTTGGTCCTTGGGTTGGAATCTAAAGTCCTGTCCCAGGAATAGTGTTGACCAAGACTCCTTTGAGTGTATCCTTCCTAACTCTCTGACTTGTCACCCATCCCCACCTCCCAGAGAGTCACCTTGCCTCTCCAACAGGTCAGTCTGTTTCTGTCACAGGCACTTTGCTCTTGCTACCCTCTTGCCTGGGAAGTTTCTCCCTCTCACACAGAGGGTCAGCTTCTCTCTCTTCAGAGACCCTCTTAATTTTTTTTTTGATCCTCTTAATTCTGCATGTGTGCACACAACACACACACACACACACACACATACACATCCTACACCCTCATGTACTCTACACTCAAGACTCAACACCAGTGGTTAGGTTTTGGTTTTGATTTTTAAGAGATTATCTAGATTTTCCTATGAAAAGTAGAAATTTGAATGTAGATCAGAAGTCTAATAAGAAAGAGGGAAACCTACACACATGATCACATAAATTCAAAAGGCTTGTATTCAGAGAGGAAAAGTCTCGCCTACCCACTCCCCACAAAAGTGAAAGCTAGGTTAACCGCTCTTTTCGCAAATCATATCAAGTTTAACTGCCATCTCAAGGATTCATCGTGGACTTACTTTATATAACCAATATAAAAATATTATGTAAAACATTTAATATAAAATATGTAAAACTGTATTTCACCAATAGGAAGAGTCAATGTTCAAATCAGTTAGGCTAGCAAAGCTGAGTATTCTTCTGCAAATGGATAAATAGAAACAAACGAAGAATGTAGATTTTGTGATTTAATTAATAACATAATGAAGAGAAGAGGAGGATTATGAAGATACAATTATTTCTGATACCTGGTAGTACCCACCCTACTGTAAGCTGTCACGTTTATTATCTGGGATAAGTACACATTCTTATTTAGGGCCTGGGGATAAATCTGATCACAGAACGCTGAATAAGCATTTTATTCTTCCAAAATGTTCCATATTATTATTATTTATAGGTGAACCCAAATGCAGTCAGGACCTACTCGTACAGTACTTAATGAGATATATTTCTCCTGTATATGAATGGTTCCTTAGCAGTTCCAATTAGGGACTTACAGAACCAAGTGCATACACCCCTCAAGATAGGTCAGCCATCTATCCAAATTATATAGAGAAAGGCTTCCAGGTTGGCTCAAACCTAACAAGCTGTGTTCTCTGTTACCGCTGTAGAGGTCAAGTCTGTCCCTAGGCTAATGCCAGTATTCTTCAAATGGAATCTCAGAGACCTAGGGACTTGGCCTAATTCCTTAGGGACCTCCTAGAGGCTTGGATAACCCTTGCTAGCAGGGGAGCTCTATCTAACTTTATGCATGTACTTAAAAAAAAAAAAAAAAAAAACTACATGTGCTAGGCACCATGCTACCTTTATCCATTTTATATGCTTACATTTAAGAAAAGGTCTCTGCCCAAGTGAATTCTGAAGCTAACTCATGTTTTTTCCACTGATAATATGTCATGATAGCTAATCTATGATTTGGCTACAGGACAAGTAGAAGGGAAGCATACAGGGGAGACAGCCCTGGGAAAAGGAATCCAACCACCAGACTGGCTCAGAGAGACAGATGGGTCTTCAGGGAAGAGGGAAACCACTCCAAGAGCGGGCTCTCTTATCGTTCCCTGGGGCTGCCTAGGTTTTCTTTGTAAGAGTCATACATTCCAAACGCTGAACTCTTTTGCAACAGTGGTAAACTCTCTCAAGACTTTTAATACATCTTAGAATCAGCTTTCAGCTTGATTTATTATAAGAACAAACATAAGAAATTATATCTGATGGGGACGAGTCTGGACCAGTTAAATAGTCACAAATACCATGGTGCTAATGAGGCCAAAGTTACAGGCACAATTCATGTACAGGCCAGCTAACTTTGCTAAGTTCTGTGGCTTCCAACTGCACTCATGAGCCCAGAGAGTCATGTCAGACATTTCCACCCCTGGGATGAACATAATCTGCAGGCATGGGTGAGGAGAATGGGAGATGTGCAGAGGGCCAGTATAACCCATACCAAATTTGGACAGTACATGTTCCAAGATTGCACACTGGCAACATTTATCTACAAACAGAATATTCTGGTAACAAACTGAGATTAGCAAAATATTAAATGCCAAAGTAAAAATAATTTTCTGAAATTTCTGATAAATTAGCCCCTTACTTTCTTAACTATCTAGGCCTTACTGTCTCATAACAGAGCTTCAGGATTGGGAACAGGAAAATAAAATGCAAATTAAGTCATCTAAAAGACTTGCGCTATCTAATATATGATGAAATAGTATCAGCAATTAAAACTTACCGAGCACATTCTGTGCCAGGCACCAGTAAATGCCTTATATGTATGGCTCACCTAATTTCAGCCACTGTCTACAAAAGGTTCATTTATTCTTTGAACTAGTGTTTACCGCCTGCCTACCATGTTTGGGATATGGTTCTTGGTGTACAGGGACACCTCAATGAAGAAAAAATATAAAGTCCTTGCATTCATGGATAAAGGAAACTAGATCATAAAAAAAATTGCCCAAGATCACAAAACTAGTAGCTGGGATTCGAATCCAGATAGTATGGCTTCAGAATTCTTGCTCTGTTAACAACTACATTTTTCTGTTGAAGCTGTTTTTCTATCTAGAAGCAGGAAGCCTCAAACAGGGCCCAGAATCACAGAAATCTGACACTAAGAGGGACATGCTGTGTATCATCTAGTCTAGGCATCGTGTGTGCCACATCCCCCAGCTATAAAATACAACATTCTTTCCATCTGAGCCAGGGTGCTACCCTAGAATCCTTCTTAACACAGTTTTCCAAGAAGCCACTGCTGGCCATCCAAACCATGTCCTTATTATATAATTACCTAATTTCTTGAGAGGATAAGATCTTACCCAAAGACACAAGGCAAGTGTCTGGCTATGGCAAGTTTAGAATACATCCACTGACTCTTATGTCCATTCTTCACCATCCCCTTTATATTATGAATACTTGCCCACATAGCATTCCATACACAGATTTCCCAGTGGACCATATACAGGATCATATATGTCCCAGGCACAATAAGGGTACTCATTAAAAAAGTAAAACAAACAATTTTACAGTTTTCTACCTCTAATCCATTAGTATAACTTAATGTCATGGATTCTCACTCAAGTTTTAAAAAACAACAAAGAGGTAACCAAGGAAGTCTTTAAGCTACAGAGTCTGCAATGTATAGTATCAACTTACAGGGGATTTGTGGGGTTTTTTTGTTTGTTTGTTTTGTTTTTAAATTTCCGGTTTGGGAAATTTCCATCCCCACTCCCTAATGTCCATCCTTCCATCTCCTTTTTTGTGTATAAGACTTTAAGGACAGTTTCAGTGGAGAAAAATAAGTCAGGTACAGAAAACTCATAAACCCATACATTTTAATTACCATGCAATAGGAAGGAGGCAGGGAAAGCCTCGTTTGAGGTCTGCTAACAGCAAAGTCCAGCAGACTTCAGAATTCCAGAGGCTGCCATCTGGGAAATGATGGGGGCCAGTCCAGCTTGGAGTGCAGTGGCTCAAGTAATTAGGGAGTTGGAAGGGTTCTGTGGTCTGAACACTTGATTACTGGGGTCAAAAGGCACTGGCTCTGCTTCTGCTAACGCACAGACGGATTTCTTGGCCTGAGTAAGCCCTATTAGTTTTCCGAGCAACAACTCACACAGAGCTTAATTACTGAATGATTCACAAATATCCGGTGGACAAATGCACTGGTCTAAATTAAGCTTCTTAATAGCAAGGGAATCTGTTTGGCATTATTTCAAGTAATTTTTTTTTAAGAGCTAGAAATCCTTTAGGTTAAAACATATACAAACACATACATATGATCTAGTGATTGTAACTCTTCCCTTAAAAAATCATACAGATATAGGGGTTCCTGTGTGATTCATGTAAGCATCTGCCTTCAGTGCAGGTCATGATCTCAGGGTCCTGGGATCGAGCCCCTCATTGTGTCGGGGCCCTCTGCTCAGCAAGGAGTCCGCTTCTCCCTCTACAATCCCCCTGCTCATGCATGTGCTCTCTGTCTCTCAAATAAATAAAAATCTTTAAAAAAAGAGAAAAAGTACAAATATTGACCAAAAGGTAGATTTTCTGATGGTAGTGGGAAGAAATCTGATTATTAGGAAACACTGCAGATCATCAGGAAGGACAACAGACTGAGGTTAAGTATCAGATAAATGGCCAGAAAATCCAGCTGGCATTGAGAAGGAAAAGGGAAAGAGGAGCTATCCCTATTGTGAAGAGCTTGGCTGGAATCAGAAGCCAGCTTTCTAATCCCAGCTGGAGGGTCTAAGGCAGTTCTTACAATTAGTGATGGGTGGGGCAAGCAGTTTCTTTGCAAAACTTTTATTTTGACTACCTTCATGAATTTCATGAGCATAAAAAGGAGAAGAAACATTCTCTTGCAATTAAGTTTCATTCATTCAGCACATTCTTTTTTTCTTTTTTTTTTAAGATTTTATTTGAGACAGAGACAGGGCAAGGTGGGGGAGGGGGAGAGGGAGAGGGAGAGGCAGACTCCCCACTGAGGGTAGAGCCTGACTCAGGGCTCCATCCCAGGACACTGAGATCATGACTTGAACTGAAAGCAGACTCTTAACCAACTGAGCCACAGGCATCCCTCATTCAACAAATGCTATGCAGTCCCTGATGTGGTAATATATTTTTATAGCAAAGGAGTACAGTTTAATGACATCATAACTAAACTTCCTTGACATGAAAACAAACTTTAACTCCTGATTGAACCCAAATACAATCAAATCACTAAAACTGAATCATGCCATGAATAAATTAAAAGACCTGTTCTTACAGTATTTTCTAGAAATAAGTTATCTACCCATACTCAGAAACCTGAGCTCAGCTCACCTCACTGGCTTATTTATATTGAACACAGTTGACACTGGTTTCCACTAAGATTTTGCCTAGCAAGCAATAAGGTGCATGTGGAAGAGTTTCCAAGTATTTTAAGGAAAAAGTGCAACAGAAATATGCAAAACTCCTCCCTTTTAAAGGCCCACTATTTCCAAATGATGAAAAGAGTAAATATTATTAATGCTGCTGAAGAGAAAATCCCCCAGTGAGGCTTTGCCAATTCCAATCTCATGAAGCTCATCAATGGGCTGAGCTCAGATCTGGGAAGTAGAGGGAAGACCCACCTGCTGCCTGTTGTTGGGCATGTAGGGAAGCATGGTGGACACGTGGAACATGACTTCATAGTCTTTGTATGTGGTGTAGAGGGAGTGAGTTCCTGTAGAATCAGCTGAAAACAGAGGTGGAGGACAAAATCAAGTCAGGAAACTGCAAAAGTTAGCAACGGGACACTTAGAAGGTTGTTTTCCTAAGGCAATCCATTTGGAAAGGACAAACCACCCAACTATACCCCACCGGTGGTGTCTTGGCAGCCACTCTGCTCTCTCGCTGCACACCATTCCTGCCACTTCCCAACCCGCCCCTGTGGCCTTAATGCTTGGGTTTCTTCTCATCTGCTCTCATCTATGTGCTTCCCCTCCCTTTTTTCAATATGCTCACCTTTGCAATACTGACATAGAGGACCCACCACGGATGCAGCTGAGCAGAGGTAAGCACAGGATGGAAGCTGGAGGTGCAACTCGGCAGGTGTGGGTGCCATTATTGGAGAGTACGGGCCAACTAGCCCCCCTCCTTGCCCCACTCTGTGTGTGGGTTTACAGTTAATTCTTAATGATTCTTGGGTACCTGATCTTCCAGAACTCAACAAAATGAAACAGGACTGACTTAATATGAGAATGAGAATAAAAAATGCTCAAGATTTCTTTCCCTGAATTACATAATTAATTTCCTTCCCTTTAAAAAAAAAAATTTCCTTCCCTTTTCAGCAGGCTATGCAATGATGCAGTCATATGATTAAGGCAGAGAACGACAGTGATCTCTTACTGTGTATTATGCACTGACGTGTTAAAAACTGTGACATCTGAACCCCTCTTAATCATACAGCTATTCACCTGCTGAAAAGCAGAATGATTCTTTGCAAATTCAAAATCCATCTGCATTATCCACAGGTTACCACAAGCTGAGAGTTTCACACACCTAAACCAACAGTGACTTAACACTTACGTGATAACTTTAAGGCATAGTTTTTAACCACTTTGCATATGGATAAATAAAGACAAAAGGATATATATGAAGCAAGATGTACACAGAATTCAGGGCTGCCTTTCTCAATCTTTGACTAACATAGAAGTTTACTTGTCTATCATTTAAACAGTAAGAAACAGTTATTCAAGGTCATTAAAAAAAAAAAGTTTATTCCACTGTTTGTTAGGAGGAACTTTATGTAGTCATCTTGGGCTTTTTTTTTTTTTTTTTTTTTTTTTTTATTTTAAGTAGGCTCCATGTTCAGCATGAAGCCCATTTGTGGGGCTTGAACTCAAGATTGAGATCAAGACCTGAGCTGAGATCAAGAGTCAGACACTCAACCGGCTGAGCCACTCAGGGCCCCCTTTTTTCAATCTAAATATTTTAATTTGGAATGCCTGGGTGGCACAGTGGTTGAGCGCTTGCCTTTGGCTCAGGTCATGATCCTGGCGTCCCAGGATCGAGTCTCGCATCAAGCTCCTTGTAGGGAGCCTGCTTCTCCCTCTGCCTATGGCTCTGCCTCTCTCTCCAGGTTTCTCATGAAAAAAAAAAAAAATCTTCAAAAATATATATTTTAATTTTACTTTAAAAATATTACAACACTTAACCTTCATGGACCTTTATTCTTTTCTTTCTGAATCCTGCAGTTTTTTCTTTGAATATTCATTCTGACTCAGAAACAGTCCTGAAAATTTTGTAGAAAAAAATGATCACATCCAGTTTTGCAGATTCTGAAAAGGTATTCATAGCAGACAATTTAATGAAAAGGGGAAGTATTTAAAATATTTGACGAATCAACCTGTAGATGTTAAGAGGTTATTCATCTAATAACCTCTTAACCAAATTCCATTAACCAGTTCCCAAATCAATGATCTCTTTTAGTTGTATATTAAGTACATATGTGTTATTTTTCATAGGACTTCTTGGAAGGTACAATTCCATTTCAACTCTCTTGGCTGAAGACAGAGAATGTGGCTTTGGAAGTGAAAGAGCACGGTCATAAGGGACTGATGATCCTCTTCCATGAAGAACTCACTCATTAATAACAACATGAAGGTCAGGGGCTCAAATAACCTAGCACATTCAACAATTCTCATCACAACACCCTGCTATTTGGATGGTTAGAATTCAGTGAGAGGAATCCTTATAGACAGCTAATAGTCTAGTCACCAGGTTTCAGCTTCAGGATATTTCAATGAAGGCGGGGGAACAGACTTTGTTTTCCTAAATATTTTATTTATCTGAGGGAGACAGAGAGATCATGAACGGGAAGGAAGGGCAGAGGAAGAAGACAAGCAGACTCCCTCCTGAGCAGGGAGCCCCATAGGAGGCTCGATCCCAGGACCCCAAGATTATGACCTAAGCCAAAGGCAGTTGCTTAACCCACTGAGCCACCCAAGTGCCCCTGGGAGAAGAAAACATTTTTTTTTAAATAAGATTATAATTTGTCCCAAACAGTCCTACAAGATGGATTTCTGAAATTAAATATTCTGACATTTTTCATCTCAAATATCAGTATGGTAATGGAACAGGTGAACAGACAAGCTGTTCAAGGGTCTGCTACAAATATTTCTTTTTTTTTTCCTGCAAATATTTCTATTGGAAATAGCTGCAGGCCATCAGGGTAGTCCCCAGTTTTGTCACCTCAGCATCCAGACCCAAAAGAGACTGTCCACAGACAGCCTCAGGTCTATACTCCACTGTGGTGAGCAGAGCACCTTAGTGGCTCATGTTCCCTCTCTTCCTACTTCATTTCACTTTGTATTTAAGACAGAAAGAACCCATTTTATGATACCCAAAAGGGACATCCAGACACGCTAAATTTTCCTTGTGGCTCAGATTCAACCAATGTCCTGTGGGAGGACAGGGTGAAGACCATACAACACCACTCTCCTGAATTCAAGAACGAAGACTTTTTTTGCATCAGTTCTATGAAAGATCTAATTTTATTTGACCATTTCATGAAACATAATTCTTAGAAACTTCCTCTTTACCACAGGGATGTCTTAGACTTCGTCACATCTCACAGAATGCCTTGTTCGTAAGAATAACTTAGATTTGCTGATTATGAGAACCAACACGTCAAAATCTCATTCTTATGTTATCATTTCCTTGAGTGAGGTACTTAGTATTGCATCTGTAATGGATCAAGGACATGTATCTCCTAGGTCATAAAAATTCAAAGCTGATGTTGATTCTTATACCTAGAAAAGTATTTACATTATCTGTGTGGCAGTTTTACAGAATGTACAGATCAGAAGTTCTTACAATGTTTCCTCAATTCACCCCACTGAAGAGAGATGACAGGCATACATAATAAGGAATCCATGTCAGCAGTGGTTTTCCAGGATGCATATCCCTAAGGGTGGCACGCCCACATCTCTAGGGGGTGGCTGGTGGTTTGCAGGCAAAGGGAGTTTGCAAATAAAAAGAAAAAAAATCAGAAAAGGTCTCATATGTGGATACTTACAGTGGGTGTCACAAATTATTTCCTAATCTTTACAGATCTGAGGCAAGAGCAATATGCATCTGATATAATAGTCAAGTCCAACCTTGGCATGCGTGTAGGACACACAGGGGCCAACATATGAGGTAATACTGTCTCCAGATCTATGTTCTAAACCTAACTTTCAAAAGTAGATAAAAATCCAGATCTGACTGACAGGCACACAAAGACACAGTACCACCCTGATGCAGGGGAGTATCGATGAGGCTTCCGGGTTGATGGGCTCTGGGTAGCATGGAGCCACAGGCCCTGAGATGGACTCACACAGATGTTCCCTTGGGGAAGAAGCTTCCCCTTCATCCCGCGCCTACTAGGAGTGGGCTATATGGCTTCCCACTTCCTCCAACTGTAGGATCTATCTGCTCACCTTTGATTAAAAGAGTAAGCAGTCAACTGCTTAATAATAAGCAGAATTTCCCAAAATAAAATTACTTTGGTATGTTAGATGCTGATGGCAATGAAATCCAATAGCACAAAGATAAGATATTTAGAATTTATGAGGACCAGAGGAAAAGGATCCTCTAAATGAAGATACAAGACCAATCTGCACATCACAGGATGGCATAGAGTCTATGTTTTCAATCAGCTCCTTGGAGCTAGTGTGTGTCCCGCTCAAGGGTACCTGGGTAAGGTTACTGAAAAACAGGATGCATCAGCTTCTAATCACTGCTTCAATTCCCCAGCTAACATCATGAAACCAGAAATGAACAGAATGAGCCTGAGAACATGGCATGAGCAAACGCGCTAATATTTTGTCTTTTTTAGAAATGAATGCAGAGGTGAGGCTAAGAGAAAGAAGGAAATATTAAAAGATTCTTCACGAAACACTGGGGAATATCTCTGCTGGCATTACAGAAAAAGAACTGACCTTTTGAGCTTCTGCGAAACATATACCTCTTGAGAAATGTGCTTCCTTTGCTCATCTGAGGAAATCTCAACTCTATCCCAAATAAGCTTGGCTAGGCCACTGTCAGGGTCAAGAATGGGAGGGCAAGTGATTGCTCACTTAGATTTATGTGGTACGCCTACCTGCGGAGAATTAAATGTGTGTGTGCGCGCGCACACACACACACACACACAAATATGAAGCTTACTTTTATTGTCTAGCTGAGCTCGGTATTTGGTAAATCCTTTCAGCCGGACTCGCTGGCCCAGAAGATCAAGGAATTCTTCAAAAGCTGGTCCCGCCGTCTCATTGTTATACATCTCCTCCTCTGTGCTCTGGCCTGCTTTGCAATAAAGGATCCCGATCTTGTGCTGAAAGCTCAGCTGAAATGGGGGAGAAATAGAATTACTTGGCAAAGAGTATTAGACAAGCTAACTTCCAGTAAAATTAAAACTACAGTAAGCATGCTAGGACAATTCCCATAAGCAAAAGAGGAAGCAATTGTCATTGCGTGAAATGCTACAGATAGATAATGAACACAGAAACCCCCAAACACAGCTGGAGAAATGGTAGAAACCCTAAGAAATAGAATGTAAGGCTATGGCCATGTGGGATTGACCAGGTTTCCAGAATGGAGAGACAAGTTCAGGAATCTTCTGGAAAATATAACTGGGGAAGTCCTAATCTTATACCCTCTATGCAGTAAGGAGCATCATCTTCTGAGTCCAAAGAAAAAAGAAAGGCCACAAACTTTTAAGTTTTTTCCCTCTCTGGCTCCTGATGCTTTAGTTGTTGCTGTTCTTTGAACATTCATGAAAATATGAAAGACAGTAATGAAAAAACAAATCAAATGAAGGTTCAGTAAGAAAGGAATCCCAGTGAGAACTGTCATATACGTATATAAGTAGAACAACATTTTGTGTCCGTGAAAGTAACTTTGGCTATAAAATTATAGTTATTTCTGTAGTTTTGACTGTCTTGCAAAGAAAACATCTGCTAAATATACAATAAACCATAAAGAATTTTAAGAGCCATTGAAGAGTTCCTGCTGTAATTCTAACTCACAATCAATCTCTTGTCACGCTGGAAGCCTCAGGACTGCCTTCTCCCAAGGCCGGGGAGACACTGGATCCATTTTTATAGCTTTCTTATTTTATCCAAAGAGAAACTACTTCTCACTCATGAAATCAGAGCACTTAATCTTACTACCAGCAAACGGAGCCTCAAAACCTGACAGATTTATCAGACATCACCGATTTCTTAAAGGCAGCAACCCATAACACTATTCACTTTCATTATCAAGCCATAAAATAGAGCCTTTAATCAAAATGTATAGCAGACTATAAGTAAAATAAGGCAAAATTATATTCATTTCCCTCGAACAGGAAAGTGATAAAAGCCGTCTTATCCACATTACCTAATGACAACACACAATTCAAAAAAGGTAGGAAGCCCCCTGCCCAGGTGATCTAAGCAGACTGCAGGAAGCACCTCACTGCACATTAGGATAAATTTAGAGTTGAAGAGAGTCAACTACCACGATATTCTGAATGTTGTCAAACTGGACTAAGTGCTATTGGGTGAGTGGGGAGGATGTTAAAGGAAGCATTTGTTCACAATCTGACTCAACAAGCTACGGATAGTGATGGACTCCACAGCATAGTGGACAGCCCATAGGCCTGGGCTCCTATCATAGCCGAAGACATTCGACTGTACAAGTGAAGACAATGATTCTTATCCTGGATGTGGGAATGTGAGATGCCATGCACAAGCTACTTTATAGCTCCTATCACAAATTTTATTGAGCTAATTCTTCAGTAGGGTCAAGTAGAGAAACATTTCCTTTCATCCAGAGACTGAGGAATAAATGTTTCTGATCAACTCAACTCTCCAAATAAATGAGATCCCATATCTACTGCAAATAGACTGTCATCTAGAAAAAATATGAAGTGCAATAAAAATGCCTAATATTATTTCATTATAAACACTAATTGTTCCTGAGTGACTCGGAAGACATTTTGGATATTAAAGCACACTCAGGAAATGCAGCACTAGCAATATCACCATGGATGCTGGTGATCTCAGCGATTGTCAGGATCCATACCGATCCTCTAACGAGCCAACCCCATCCTAGATATGCTGGTCTGACGTCTCTTTTGCCATTAGAGGATGATTTCGACTCTCTCCAGTTACCTGGCTCTAGCCTTAACGGGAGTCCAGCAGAGATGCAGCGGTATGGTTAGCGCTAGTGCATGTGACCCCTACATCCCATGGGCCTGAACGCCCATCCATCCCGGCTTCCACAGCCTCCCCTGCACCCAGAGACTGCCACACTGTCCTCCACATCCTTGCAGCTCATTCTGTCCGCCCGTGCCCTGCTCCTCTACCTGCCACTCACAACAGGCCTCTGCCAGCACCATGTGTCAACATCATCTGGCCACTGCATCTTGGGCTACCGAAGCCTCCAAGTCCCATGGCCGCTCCTGAAGCCTGTCTCAGTCTAAGCCTGTCTCAGTCTGCCCTGGCATCCCTAGTGGGAAACTCCTTTCCCTCCTCACGTCCACCCTTTTGGGAGGAGGCCCAGAGCAAAGCTGTGTGAGGCCCTGCAGTTTGGGCTGGTATGGCTTCATGCCCATTAAGCAGAGTGCTCACCAGATTGGCACAATTTCTCTATGTGATTCCAGAGTCTTCTGGACTTGATATTCCTAGGGGGCTCTCATTCAGGCAAAGACCAACACGCAGAGAACTGGACTTCCTCAGGCCTACTTTGCTGGCTGGAGTGCTGTCCATATCACATCTTTCTTCCCAGACACTGGACAAACCAGGCAGAGTCTAGACCCTGACTGTGAACTGGATCTGTGTTCCCTCCAAGAAGCCCCTAGGCCCATAAAAATTATGGTATGTGGTACCAATAGATCTCAAAACCCCCAAGTATTCACAACAGCCACCAGAGCTCTGCTGCAGTGAAAATGTCCTGGGGCACACACATAGCATCGCATGGGCTTCACACACATTTACTGTAAGGAGCCCACAAAGTGGAACTGTCTTTAGGGACTTGGAACAAATAATTGGAGTTTGCTTGCTACAATGACTGTCATTCCACTAAAGCAATAACAGAATGAAACACTGTGAAGAGACTTCTCTGACTTGAATCTCTTACAAACCTCATGAAAACACTCGACCATCACTCCTCTTGTGTGGTATCACAGAACTAGCAGTTCTCAGAACTGCGGTTAATCAGTTAATCAGGGCATAAAACAAAGAGGAGACCCCAGCTACCAAGTACTAAAATTCCCAATTGTCTTAGAACCAGGTTTGCATCCAAGCCTCCAGACCTCGGGCCGCCCCCCAAACTCTCACCCTTCCCACTGCCCTTGACTTAACTGCTCTGAACTACAGCCAGTCTCATGGTCCTGGCGGGAGTTCGGCTGATTCCAGAGCATCATCAGTACTGTTAGAAACCAGAAATACTTGCTTGTAGAAACTGCATACGGCTTCAGTGCTGAAAGCTGGACTTACAGACAGGCTGCCCAGACAGACAACCAGCACAGTAGGTTTCCTTTGCTTCCTAAGACAGGATAACAACTGACTGCTCTTATTCCCAAGGGCAGAAGTCTTGTTCTCATTGACAAGGAAATTTAAATTTACTTTTTTTTTTTTTTTTTTTTAGTTTTTTTTAATTTATTTATGATAGGCACACAGTGAGAGAGAGAGAGAGGCAGAGACACAGGCAGAGGGAGAAGCAGGCTCCATGCACCGGGAGCCCGACGTGGGAATCCAGGATCGCGCCCTGGGCCAAAGGCAGGCGCTAAACCGCTGCGCCACCCAGGGATCCCAAGGAAATTTAAATTTAAATGAAGGTGACAAAACCCACAAAGCCTCAAAAATGTCTTGCAAATAGACTGGAGTGTGCTGGGAAGCCCTTCTTTCCGTGCTTTCTCAGGACTCCTACTCCTGGCAAGCATGCAGTCTCATTTATTTAGATCATTTCTTTAGACTCCTATGACTTCACCTGAAGCAAGCCTGGTATGTATGCATATATAGCTAGAGTGAGGGGACAAGAGGGAAGTCAGCCTGAAAACAAATCAATCATTCTGCCAAAGATGTCATGATATTCTAAGACAGTGAGCGGCCATAATTTGAAAGTTTTTTTACACTGACCTATATAATTTTATGAAGTCATCTGTTCTATAAATTAGGATTGTCTCTTAAAACAGGAAAAATGGGATTTGAGAGGTTGAGAGGTGAATTTATGTAAAGTAACAAAAGTTTCAGAGTCTCACTTAATAATTACTTCCTTTATCATTCTCCATTGAGGGGAGTTTTTCTGCTCAAAACATCTTAACGAATGTAAAGAATGGAACATGTATGTGATCTAAACTTCTGCTGAACCTCCTGCTTATGAACCAGTGTCGTGAACACAGCGATGCACTCAATGACTGTGCTGGACCCAGTTTGTGAGCTACAAACCCCAGGGAAGCAGCACATGACCATGTATCCCTTCAGTACTTTTCAAGATTAACCCTCCCCCGCCCCCCGCCCAAGAACAGTGCCCTAGAAGTGACCCATCGCACTCCTGTGCAGATTTACTATTAAGAAGGTGAATAAAAAGAGCACTACCTAGAATAAATTCTCAAACACTCTAGCAGGTTAGTGGCAACTTTTAATGAACCTTTAAAAACTCGGATGTTAAAAAAAAGAAACAGCCGTCCAATCTAAAGGATGAATATAAATAGTATCTCTTCCTCATGTCATATAGGAATCAGACACCATCAAGAGGTCAGGGTAAGTGACAACGTCACACTGTACACCATTAGAAAGTATACCAAAGTCAAACAAATACAACTGCCAAAGAAAAACCACACGAAATTCAACCAGAGTAAATGATGCATCGGTCTGCTTAAAAGCAGAGCTTGATTTTGAAAGCATGAAGTTTTACATCAGACTACAAAAAGGTATTCATTTAAAAGCAGTTAAACTCTTCATTAACAACAAAAAAATTGCCCAGTATAGCTTCTGGACCTATTCTGCTGAGCAGACATCCCCAGTACTTGCTTCATTTTGTGAGGAGAGGGTCAACTCTAGTTGCTGTGATGTCTCTCAGGGCCTTGAGGACTTTGGGATTCACGCCTGTGGAACATGGGCCATCTGTGGGAGTTTCCACAGCATCCCAAGGGTACAAGCTACCTCATCCACCAAGTACAGCCAAGCAAGCATAGTGATATATTATGTGCAGTGTTAATTTCTTAGACAAAATTACCATTTCATCACTTTTGGAATTCTAGCCATCTGAGTATCAAATACACCATCAATATACCACATTGATGTTATTGGGTCAACCAAGAAATACCTCCTATTCTCTCTAAAACAGGCAAAAAAAATTTCTTTAGAAAATTCTGGAATAGACATTATTTTTTTAGTTTTTTTACAGCATGCATTTAAAAAAAAATCCACTCATTTGAAATCTATTGCATACACTGGGATGCTGACCTCTTAGTTTCCCACTACAAGTTATCTCACATCTGACACTTGAAAGATCTCTTCCTGTCTTCTGGGCCACTGTTCCTATCCTGTCCATCATTAATTAATTCTGGGACGATGTCAACGGCCCATAATTGAACTCCAGCCCATCATCAGTCTTTATCTTCACCAGCCTGTCTCATTCCCTTCCAGCAGGATAATCTTTAATATAATACAGCTCTGATCCTGTCTTGTCCTACCAAAAAGCTTCAGTGGCTCCCTACTGCCTCCTAAATCACGTGCAAACTCCTTAGCCTAGCTTTCAAGGTCTATATATGCTCTAGCTTTTTTTTTTTTTTTTTTTTTAACTACACCCTCCTGAGATGTGCCCCTGGCTTATAAAGAAACTCATCAGAGTTCCTAAAGCAGCCAACTCCTTCCAATCCCCTCCTGGAATTCTACGTAAATTCCAGTTACAATGCCACCTCCTTCAGGAGATGTACCGTCAAATGTTCTTTCTTCTTTTCCCAAGGCACTCACTGCATTTAAACTTCCCCAAGGTCCATTCCCATATCTGCCCTGCAGAGGTCTTGGTCTTACTTTCCCTCCAGGGGGGAAGGGACTACTTCTCTATATCAGTGTCCCCAATGCACAATGTGCACTTCCATCTGTTAGCATGAATGCCTCACACAGTGGACAAGAATAAATGTTAGTTTGGGGAAAGGTCCAATGTGAGTTTGTTAAACCCTGGAAAAAATACCACTGCTCTCTAAGAATCATGAATCAGCTGTGCTCTTGTGAGGATACAAGACACAGGACACACCAGAGCCTTGGTAAAAAACCATACAGGTCACGACTCAGCAGGAGGAGAACTACACTAGAAAGCCATTGTGTTTCTTAGGAACAACCAGAGGAGGGGAAACATGCTTTGAGGCATTAAAAATAAATGATCTTAAAAGAAAGATGGATGGGAAGAGTCCAAAACATTCAGAAACACAGACACCTGCTGCTGCCCAAACGTAGAGCCCCACACACCATACACACCCCTTGTTCATCAAGCTTGAGAAGCTGCTCCGAGACTTTGGGTGAACTGGAAGCCTGTCTCAGGCACTGAATGCTCAGCTCTGGAATGACGTACTCCAGAACTTCTTTGAGAGGTAGTCCCCGCGCGGTTCCATGCCTGGCAGTGGAGGGTATGGCATCTTCTAGAATTGCTCCTCGTAGGGTGGTAAGCTGCAGGGGCAGAACAGAAGACTTCAGAACATCACAGAAGAGTTTGTGTTTATGCTCGGGGACTTCTTGAAAGCATACTTTCTTAGTTGCCTTCCTCGCAGGTTAAGTCTCTTTTCTGAGGGGGGCAAAAGTGACATCAGCTCTCAACTGGTAGAAGCAAAATCAACACGCCCAGAGTCTTTAGATGACAAAAGTGCATAGGGCTCAGGGAGAAGGCAAGAGGGGGCTGAATCAGTGCCTGGAGGAGGATGGGAGCCAGGCAGAACCCTGATGTTCCTGCAGTTCTCAGGCCAACCAGAGGAGGACGCTGAGGAGAAGTTGGATGTCATGGGGCTGGGCCTGGCCCCAGGCACCTTCTCCCTAGCCCTCCCTTCTCTTTTCCTACTGCCCTGTTGTTCCACATTGACTTTTGTTCCATTCCTTTCTCTTCTCCTATTTAACTTTCCACTGCTGATGAGTCCTGAAGCTGAATGGGGACATCCAGTGACACCCAGGGGCAGGGTGATTCAGGGCTCAGGAGATTTCTTACTATTGAATTTTGCCTCATGACTTGTGATAGGTCCTCAAATGTGTAATGAATGCCTGGGACTGCCATCCAGAGAGGAAATCCCAGCACTGCAAGTCAAGAGACCTCACTCTGACTCTACCCACTCTGACTCTGGGAAGAGGACTGATAGTGGTCTACAGAGTCAGGGTGACGGTTGTAGCAATGATGTCTGCCGTGTGCGTGACGCTCTAGAACACCACTGCCCAGCAGTTTTGTGCAATGATGAGAATGCTCTCCACTCTCACTGGTTGATACAGGAGCCACTGGCTCCAGGTGGTTACTGGGCACTGGACATGTGACCATCATGACTGAGGAGCTGTATTTTTAATTTCCTTGAATTACTTTAAATAGTCACATGTGGCTAAAAGCTATTTAATTGGACACCACAGGCCTGTGACTTAAAACATGTCACTGCCAGAGAGGAGCTTTATCTCCCATTTATTCAGCATAGAGCCCAAATCACTGGAGCACCTGGCAACATACACAGTGGAACACAGGCTCGTGCATACACAGGTCACTAGCAAACAGTTCTCTTCTCTCTCTCTTCTCTCTCTCTCTGATCTGGAAGGAGCCAACCAAAAATATGCACGCTGGAATACTTGCCAGATATATTCCCCTCTAATTACAACAGGTCAAAAGAATAAAACCTTACATGCAGGCCAGATCTCATTCTTTGTCATCAGCATCTCTAACCTATTTGGCTATACACAGTCCATTTGTACAACAATCCCACGTTTTACTCACAGCAAGGCAAGCGAGGCACGAAGCAGGAGCCTCCATGTGATGAAGTGTGCACAGCCATCCTGCTACACTCCCCTCCTCACTGTGGACTGCCTGACTGCCTGCGTTAGATTTTGAAGTGGTTTCTAAGTTCTGACATGAATTGTCCAGTTCATGTATGTTCCCTCTGAGCCTCCAAACCTTGCATTCTTACCATTTTATCCATTCTATCATGTGAGAGGGAAGTAAAATCATTGCCCCTTAACATCTGTGATAGGTTTTCAAATTTTTATTTGGAAAAAATACTATAAGCTTTCTCTATGATCTTAAATACTATAATCATTAATATTATATAGTATCTGAAAGAACCTAATGCAGTAACAGCTCCAGCCTCAGGACCGTAAGGACACAAGGCAGCCATTACCTCACTTGTCCTGAAGGCTACTCGGTAGTTGAACTGGGACCCCTCTTTCTCCTTGGCGTCTTCCACCTTCTCCCTCCGGATGCTGACTGCCACGGGGCCAAGGTTTTCATCTATTCCAAAGTAGTTCTGGTGCTCTGTAACAGGAGAGAGTGGTGGCATCAAAAGAAAGGAACAAAAGACCAGATGGGTATTTCTCGACCTGTGTGTCAAATCTCTGAAAAAATATCGCAGGGGTCTGGGTACACAATCCCCTGTGTGTGATCACAGTGTTTTGTTTCCGAATCAGATGTGCTCGTATGTCTCATCTTCCATTACTTCCTCTTCCCATTCTGCTTGTTCCTAGCTCACAAGCAGCAAGGACCCTTCCGCCACCCCACCCCCACCCCCAGCCATGATTTTGGCATCACACAAACAGCATCCCCAGAAAGAGTGTGCTGCCATTCCTAGAAACTGTTGAAAGAGGAAACTACTCGAAGACCATGACTGAACAGTTCCCCTCCAGCTGGGAAGGTCATCCTCTCTGAATGAGTGTGGGCACTTGGACTAGCCAGGTAATCTTAGTGCCCAGTGCAGTGGCAAACATCACCCCTGCACTAGGAGATCACTAAAGGACCTAGCCATCTAAAGCGGAATTTAACAACAGACGGAAAAGACACAAAAGGTCATTAGCTGCTAAGATCAAACTGTATCTACTAACTCTAACTTGGTTTACTGTTATCAGCTAATCATGTCTTTCACAAAACAAACAAACACCCATTGGCCCTGCAGGGTTTCTAATCTGTACAGTCTCACTGCAATAACATATTTTGGGGGCCTTCTTTTCCATCTAGCATAGGAATCCCCCAGTATACTGCTCTAAGGGATGGCGATTTCATGGTGGGGTCATAATCCAAGACAAATTCCTATTCTTGAAGCCAATATATGAGCCTGAACTCTGCCAATGGCAGGAAACTCATACTTTGTGAGTAATCACTCTGGACACTGTCTGCTGAAAGAAGTCCAAACACTTCATTGTGACCGGATTTTTTTTTTTTTAAGATTTTATTTATTTATTTGAGAAAACAAGCAGGGGAGAGAGGCAAAAGGAGAAGCAGACTCCCCACCGAGCAGGGAGTTGGATGGAGGGCTAGATTGCAGGATCCCTGGCTCACAACGTGAGCTGAAGGCAGACTCATAGCTGACTGAGCCACCCAGGTGCCATGCAACCAAACTTTTCAAGTATTGTCTTCTAATAGGGCCCGACTTAACACAACACTCTGATGTGGTCTGAACCCATACAAAATAGAGGGATCAATTACCCCAATGTTTATTCATGCAGCTTACCTATTCTTGGTAGCCCCATCATACCATCAATCCATGTGGAACAGGTGGTAAACACAAACCCCCAGGTGGTGTTCATTTATCTCTTAAAGAACTGCTGCCAGGTCAGTTCCCCAAGGTGTATACAAGTAATTTTTTCACCCTCTATGCAGAACCAGGCTCATCCCTTCTGACTGTCACCCTAAAGCTTTTGGCCCATCTTTCCTGACTCTTCATTTTTTAGTTAAAAAGAAATGTATCAGGTATTTATAAACTTGAAGAAAACTGTAGGTATTCGAAAGCCTTTTAGTTATAACGTTTTCTACTGCATTAATTTTTGAAGGAATAAGAAATGTCATTCAGAAGAAGAAATCAGGGTGAAAATAGTGCCTACCATTGGCCAGGGCAAGCATCACCCAAAGCCAATGAAGACTACCAGCTAGACCTTGAAAAGGCATTTATTTCTTTTCCTCTTTATTTTCATGATCATTTACTCCTTTACCTTTTGCAACCCAATGAGATTAACACTGTCATTATTTCTCTTTATAGAGCGACGGCTACAAGCAGTGAGTGCACTATTTTAGGGGCTGGAGGGTGAGTTATTGACTTGCTATTGTCCTGGAATTACACAGTAGGAAACAGGCCTTTGTTTTTGATGCATAACTCATCCCCTGTGTAAATTATATGCTAGTAACAGCCAGGTTAACTGTTATAATCCAGAACAACTCCAGGGAAACCAAACACACATTGTAAAGAAAATGTATGGGGTTGAGGAGAGCTGATCCAGCAGCAGTTAATCTGAGTTTTAAACAAGAATTTAAAAATATTCATTGTGAACAGAGACTAGAAGTTAATTGTCTACTTCAGACAACTAGGTATATTATCATTTTGTTAAAGTTGGCATTATTGACTATTAGACCCATGGGCATTATAGTAGATCCTGTGGAAAATGCATCCTTACACTTAAATCAGTTTAGGATTTTCTTAGTTGCAGTTAGTAACTGTCCTGACAAGAACTTTCCTCTTTGTCTAGTTTTTCATAAGGCAAATGCATTAAGAAAAATATTCAGAAAGTGCACTAAAACCTAACCAGTCATCATCATGAAAAAACTTCCTTCCTAGAACCCACTTTGACAGGTTACTTGCAAAAATTCTCAAATCAATTCCCTATTAGGCATTTGAGGAATCCTGCTGAAGTGAATAAAATCCTGCTTCAACTTATTTTAGAGAGAAAAAAGAATGACTAAATAAAACCCCTTCTTGTGGTGAAATTGAGAGTCCAGATTAAGGGAATCAAATCACTAATTCTAACAGCTGACAACTAAAAATCACATGGTGTGTGCTGCTCTCATACTCAGCAGAAGCTGCAGGCACAACAGACCAGGGCAGCCAGGGTCTCATGGCAGGGGTAGGGGCAGGCTGCAGGGGAACACCTGGAAAGTTTCTGGGCTGGGGGAGCTATCCTGCATCTTGATGGTGCTAGTGGCAATGCATCATATTCATTTTTCAAAATTCTTAGAACTCTACACTTAAAAAAGGGTGAGTTTCACCATAGGTAAAGTATACCTTTATTTTTTAAAATTAGGGAAGAAAAGAAGGTGGATGAGAGAAAAGCTAGTGGGTCTGGCCAGTGGATGGGTCTCTGACAAGACAGGAGTCATGAATGCTCCCCCAGCCTGTACACCATCTCTCCAGCCCTGCATACCTGCTCCTCAAGTGTTCGCTTTCTCCCCCTCCCCCTTCTCTCCCACCCCACAGCCCTGGCAGGCCTGTCTGCCATGCTGGGCACTCTTGGCTCTGGGGGTGTCCTTTCTGAGTGAGCCACCTCCGGCCTCTCTTATCCCAAGTCTCCACTGTCAGCCCATGACTGTCTGTTCTGACTCTGTCTCTGTTTTTTTGACGTATCTGTCTGAATGTCTGTCCATCTGTTTGTCCTTCCAGCCACCCACCCACCTTCTCCTGGAAGTTCCTCAGCGACATCACCCCAACTCTCTACAGACTCCTCTCCCGTAACTCCTCTAACCCACACGTTTGCCCCCTCGACCTGGCACATCCTTCACTTTTCATTCTAACACATCCTTTAAGACCCAACCCAAGGATCACTTCCACTGCAAATAATCGCCTCACCTCCAGATGAGGCTGAGTCCTTCAACTTTTAGGTCTTCAAGGCCTGATACAATAGGCCCTAATAAATGATAAGTACTTAACAAATTGTACTTGAATTAAGGAACTAAAGTAGCCTCCCTTGGTAATGCTCAAAAATACTGGTCTTACTGAACTTCAACCAAGACTATAAAAGTTAAACAAGGAGGGACACCGGGGTAACTCAGCAGCTGAGCATCTGCCTTTGGCTCAGGTGGTGATCCCCGGGGTCCTAGGATCAAGTCCCACATGGGACTCCCTGCAGGGAGCCTACCTCTTCCTCTGACTGTCTCTGCCTCTCTATTTGTGTCTCTCATGAATAAGTAAATAAAATCTTAAAAAAAAAAAATTAAAACAAGGAGGCAGCTCATTTCATGCTGGTGAGTGGAGAAGGCAGCATGAAAGGTCTTGGGACCAGAAATGTAGCAGGTCCTGCCCTCAGGAGAGGGGCAATATAGTTTCTTGAAATATTTACACCAATTACAACTCACATGTTGAATCAGTGTCCTAATGCTGCTATAACAAATTGCCACAAGCATGGAGGCTCGAAGCAACACTCACTAATGGTCTCAGCTCTGGAGGTCAGAAAGCCAAAACCCATTTCAATGGGCCACAGTCAAGATGATGGATGGGATGCATTCCCTCAGGAGGCTCTGTTTCCTCGCCTCTTCCAGCTTGTAGAGCTATATTCCTTGAATTCCTTGGTTCACATGGCCCCTTCTTCTATCTTCAAGTCCAGCCCCAGATCCTGCTTCAGGGGCCACACTGCATTCTGCTCTGTCAGACTTGCCTCCGCCTACCTCTTACACGGACACTTAGGATGACATTCAGATTCCACCCAGAGAATCCAGCACAGTCTCTTGGTCTCAAGATTCTTAACTTTACCACATCTGGAAAGCTGCTTTTGACATATAAGGTAAGATTCACAGGCTCTGGTGATTAGGACCTGGGTATCTCTGGGGGCCAGTATTCAGCCCACCACACACACTTCATTCATTCACGCAAATACAGAGCATGGGCTAGGTCTGAGTTATACACCAGACACTGATAAATATGAGGGAAACAACATCGAGCACAACATCGAGCATCGATTTTGCTTCACAAAATCTTAGTCAGTGGGGCTAGCACTCATCGGAAACAGATTCTAAGTTCTATGACACGAATAAGCATGAAGTACCCTGGAAGCACCGCCAATATCCTCTATGGATAGAACCAACAATCCAGAAGAAAAATGCCACACACGCAGTCAAAGTAAATGTCACAAGGCCCATCTAGCCTATTTTAACATATTCATATGCACATAATTTTAAAAAGCTACTCTCCTTCTTGTTCTCCATTTTTCATCATTCTTAATTCCATTCCTACAAAACACTTCGAATTCTATTACAGACTGAGTATTCTAACCCACAACCGCAATGTGTCGCCTCCACCTTTTAAGGCTTGCACTTGGCTTTAGTGATGCTTTGTAGCCCTCTATCATTCATTCACATCTTTGTTTGGATTTAGCCCAAGGTCCTTGATGTTTTAGGATAATGTAAATAGTATCTTTCAAAAAGTTTCCATTTCTATTTGTATATTTCTAGTATATAGATAGTTCAGATCTGAGATTTGATTATTTCTCCTTTCTGTTTGATCAGTTTCTGTGGGTTCCCCCCCCCCCAACCTATTCTGAAGCCATGATTTTGGTGCTTGGAACTGACCCTTTTATCATTATAAAATACCTCTCTTCATCTATAGTGACCCACCTTGTTTTACAGGCCACTTCATGTTGCCCTGACTGGGGGGACCCAGCTGTTCTATCGGGGAAATCCCCAGGTCTCAGTACAGGGGTGTCTTTTTCTCTTGAGCCCATCCATGGCTCCTTGAAAGTTCTCCCATTTTCCTGTATGGAGGTATTTAGCCCAAATAAAGACACAGGGCTGGGCATCTCACTGTTTTGATTTTCACTTACTCCCTAGTCTTGAGGTTGAGTGCCCTTGTCCTGTCTTTAGCTGTGCTGTTATTCAACTTCCCCAGAATAAATCTTCAATCCACATCCCCACCCCACCCCCAGCCGGGTGGGGCTGAGCAGTCAAGGGACTACAAGGGACAGGAAAGAAAACCCAGCTTTTTAAACATATTTAATTAGTTCCCTACTCTCACTCCTGCCCCAGCTCTTCTTCAGATGAACCTGGTTCTGTAGTGGATGAACTGGCTTCCTGATGGCTGGTCTCTGCCACACACACACACCCCCCCATGCTGGAGGGGTGGTGTTTTCCAATCTGCAAAACTGGTCTAGCTCTTCCATCTGCTTTGGTGTATCTAGTCTTCCACTGCTTCTCTCTAGTTCTCTCCTTTGTGGCTTTATGCCCTTTGTTATTCCTTCAGGATCATTCTTAGTGATGTTTTAGAAGGAGAGAAAACACGTGTCTCCAATTTGCCACACCAAACTAGCAGTTCCAAACTTATGTACTCTTAAATACCTGTGATTCTAGTAAGCCTGATTACTGATTTCTGAATTTGGGCTATACTAACATATCCCCTGTTTGAGCCCTGGGTGAATTACATAACCCTTCTTAACCTCAGTGCGAGCTTCCTGCCCCACTCAAACATGTATCATACTTATCACCCTTAAGCAGTAGTCCCTTTACTGCTCAGCCCCACCTAGCTGGGGGTAGGGGGTGTGGATTGAAGATTTGTTCTGGAAAAGTTGAATAACAGCACAGCTAAGGACAGGACAAGGGCACTTAGCCTCAAGACTAGGGAGTAAGTGAAAGTCAAAACAGTGAAATGCCCATTATAAAGGAAGACATAAATATTAGACAAAAAACTAAATCACAAACAAAAAAGGACTGGACATAAAATAAACAGCATCATGGGGCATTTTGACTTTGAGCCCAACAGTGCTATAAAGTTCAAGGGTCAGCCTGAAGGTGATTCACACTTATAATCTCAAAATCCAGACCTATAATCACCTAGACAAGCTAGATCCCATTCATGGTAGTCTTTTAAAGAATGCAGTGGCACATATCCTACTTAATTATTTCTATCAATGGGATCCCTGGGTGGCGCAGCGGTTTGGCGCCTGCCTTTGGCCCAGGGCGCGATCCTGGAGACCCGGGATCGAATCCCACGTCGGGCTCCCGGTGCACGGAGCCCGCTTCTCCCTCTGCCTGTGTCTCTGAGCCTCTCTCTCTCTCTCTCTGTGACTATCATGAATAAATAAATAAAATCTTAAAAAAAAAAAATTATTTCTATCAAGAAGTATATTTAAAAACAAAAAAAAACCCTGAGTGAATCCGAAATTTGGATATTGCCTTTTTCACCAAAAATGGCAGGCAAATTAGTGAAAGAACTTTTTTAATTTTATGTCTGCCTCCCCACACTTTCATTTTTTCTCTCCCCATTTTACACACTCTTTGAATTCAAGCAGAGAGTTGACGTTCCTGCCACTTAGTCATCACACCTTTGAGCATGCCAGCTCTGAGGCCTCCTAGCTGTTTTCCAGGGGGTCCTTCAATATGCTTTCAGTTTGCCAGGGAATAGACAGCAGGCTACCTGGATATGTCTCGAAAGAAGTCACAATCTCCTGCTGTACAGCGTAATATGCACAGCATACAGCTTCCACGTACCATCAGGGAATGTACTCCCTCCAAAGTCTCCACTGAGGAGCCAAGTTGACCCCTTCAAATGACACCCTTCAGGACAGCTCAGCTTGCTCGTCTGCATCATGTGATACTATCCATCTGAGGGCAGAGGACAATGAGCAAGTCCCCCTCATCCACTGGAAACTATCTTTATCCCAAGCACATGATTTCCATAAAATTGCTTTAAGGGTGCAATCAAATAAAATCCTTCCTTGGCAGAATGGAAACTGTGAAAAGACTAGAAAAGCTGAATGAAAATCCATATATCATGCAAATACAACAGGGCAAAATCAAAAAAATTGGTTAATGAGATTGCAGTGTAGGAAATGAGATTCTGTGCATCTATCTCTGTGGTGCATTTTGTGTAGTTAGGAAAGAAAAAAATCTAACTCAGAAGAGCTTAAAAAAAAAAAAAAAAAAAAAAGGCAGGGCCACTTGCCATCAGGGCCCAAAGGCTATTTCCAGGTACTGCAGTATCTTGGAAGGAACATTTATCAGGTTCATCACTAATGAATTGAATAGATGAGGATCTCAATTCTGCAGGGCCTCCTGAGGTCAGGTATGTAAAAGCAGCACCCAGAGTTCTCTGCCTTACATTCTTAGATGTTAGCCCTACATGGCTCAGCCACCATTATCAAGTCCTCCAAAGTCACGAGAGACTGTGGACTGGGCCCTGCACCCTTCACTCCGTGAATGCACACAGCAGAAGCTTTCCTCCATCATGGAGAAAAGCAGCAGTTTTCTTGCTATTTTTCCATAAAACAGAGTTTAATGTTTCTTCGTTCTTTCAACAGCAAGTGGATCGCTTAATTGTTGGCTCACTGCCTCTCTGGGTTACATCCATGGCTGCAGGTGGCTGTTGCCTAAATTCCCACCTACGATCATCTTCTTTAACCTTTGCCTCTAAACAATCGTGTGTATGCATTTTAGATCAGCTCCCCTGTTCAGAGCTCTCTTAGACTTACAGAGAAAAAGTCAACAAGGGACAATGAGTGGATGGATGGATGGATGAATAGAACAATAGGGCCTGCTTCTACAGATAATAATGAGTCATTAGATAACTTCAAGAAGTTTCAAGCTCCCTGTTCATGTTTCATGGATTAAATTACTGAAATTACTGAATGCATTTTTGCATTTCTGAAGACTCCTTCGACCAAAATTTAACCAAAGTATTAGTTAAGTTTGAGAATGAGGTGTTACAGTGAAAATAACAACATTTAATAAACCTAACATAAATGAACTCATTTCCTTCTCCCTACCTTTGAGGAGGTATCCCCATTTTACAGATAATATTCCTGAAGCTGAGGGGCTAGATGACTTGCTCGGGGTCTTGCAGGGTGACACAGAGGATGCTCACCTTGGTGGGCTGGTCTAGGATTCTCTCATGCAAAGGGTGTTGAGAGTCATGGAAAGTTTGAATTCTAAAAATAAATTAATGCATGGTAAAATGAACACAACTTAAAGATGAGTCAACAAATCTGTCCTGAACATAAGGACAGTATCTTGGGAGATACCGTTGTAGGAAAACCTCGAATAAAAAGGGAAAGACTGGAAAAAAAAGGCAGCCGTCAAAGGCTTCCTTCGATAATCCACAATTTTGAGAGTTATTTACTACAAGAGGAAGAAGAGAACACTAGGAAAGCAAAGAAGAATTCACTGTGGAAAAGCCAAGGAAGGGGCAATCGCCCAGCTTTTTCATTGTATTTCCTAAGTATGGTAAAGAGTGAAATAAATCTTGGAACAAAGACAAGGTAGGTCGGTTTCACTAAGCTTCCAGGTGTTCTAAGACCTTATGTTCCAAAGACTCTGACTTCCAACTTGCTGTACCAAGATGCAAGGAAGTCTAACCACCACATCAGTTACACTGCACCGAAATATTACAGTATCCATTCCTCTACTCCTAGGGAAATAAACAAAACCTTATTTCCTCTTCCTCAAATAATCAATTCCTGATAAACTCTGAGGCCAGAGGGTCCACAGGAGGAAATCTGCAGTTCTCTCCAAGTTCCTAAAACACGGCAACAGGTGGGAGCTGCCAGCCAGAGTTTCCCACTGCCAGCCGTGTGGAACTGATACCATTATAACCCACGAAGCTGGATCTCCCATGCAGCTGGGCAGCTCCTCCCTGCTCAGAGCTGGCTGGGCCTCAATGGGAGCTCTGTTTGTGGAGTTCACACTGGCCAGCCAGAGAGGTGAAGAGCAGAAGCGACTGTGTCCCCTCCAGGAGGAGGACTTTGCATCCCAGAACAGTCCTATTAAATTGGACTCAGTTCACCCAATATGAATTTAATAGTGTCCAACTCCCTATTAATTTCTTCAGTGACTATTTAAAACTGGAAGGGGTGGGGGGAGAAGCCACCAGGCATGAAATTCAAAGCAAATGCAGCCATGCATCACTTAGGCATGGGAGCCACAGGGCCCCCTGCCATATGGTTCTACTTTTTCCCTCCTTTTTAACCCTTTTAATCGTTAAAATAAAGTACTGCCCCTTGAAATGTGGCACCAGTGGTACAGACAACAGTTTCTTTCTAGAGAGAAAGGTTTTACACATTTATTTAAGAACCACTTGGGGGAGGAGGAGGCCTGTTTTGTGACAGGCATGGTCATAGGGGATATTTTTATTAGGATCCCATTTTATAGATGAGTAACTGAGGCACAAAGGAGTTGAAGGACTTGTCTAAAGCTGAGTTGGGATGTGAACCCAGGAGCCTGGCTTCAGAAAGGTCTGGGCTCCTCACATTAAGTTGTGTTGCCCTGCCCACCAGTCACAGGCCTCCGACCACAATTTGAACACATGTGTGCTTCTCTCTATTAGCAAAAAGGTAATCTCCAGTCATTAAACAGGAAGCTGGTATCGAGACAGGTGGGAGGGTTCACTACACACGTTCTGGGAGAACCCATTCCTTTTATTTGTTCATTGAGCCGATGTATGCACAAATATTATTCTTCTGTTAAAATACTAATGACAAAAATGGCCACTGGAGAAAACACAGAGCCAGTTGGGGGTAGTTAATAAAGACGTGACCTTGAAGATTCTTAGGGAAAAGAGGTTCTAGAAAGAACTGTTGGAAGTGCTGCAGATCCAACAGAGGAGTTCATCCCCGGGTGGTGGCAATGGCCCAGCCCAGGGCTAAGCACAGACATAGGATGGCCTTCAAAGCTTAAAGGTCAGCATCTTGGGGCAGAAATGGACCTTGGAAAGGCCAGTATTGCACCCTACACCATGGGGAGGAGATGGCTTTTGTTGGAGGCCCAGTCTACCTGGAGGCAACTAAAAACTCTTCTCTAAAAAGTTCTGATCTTTCCAAAAAGAATTCTAATCTGCACACACCTCAGAAGTCCTATAAAGCTAAGATGGGAAGGAGAAAATAAAAGTTTTCTCCAGCATATTACTTTTTATAAGAAACAGAAGAGATCACAGGTGAATGATGGAACTATAAACCTCTGAAGCACCAGACAGAAGGGAGACAACCGTTCAAACTAAGATTAGCTTTTCATATATGCTACAAAACCTGCCCTGTAAAAACCAATTCAGCTCCTTTACAGAGGATTTCTAAGATATGTATTTATTTCCTTGGACTTCTAGAAAATCCTAAAAAAAAAAAAATGAGTTGGGCATAAGCTTTCTTCAGAGTTAGTTCAGCAGAGATGTGGGAGCCAAAGAATCCAGGGTATCCCAAACAGCACCCCACAGCCACCTGGCCTTAACATGCAGATTTTAGGGGAAATTCAAAGGGGAAGTCTGTGCATTTCAATAATGAAGAAGAAAGTGTAAATTCTACAGCCTAATAATTACCCTGCTCTTGTACGTAAGTTTGAGGAAAATATTCCTGGCATTCCAGGGATGTGTATAGAAAGGGCTGATGGCTGCACCATCCCTGGGTGGTGCAGGGGTTTAGCGCCTGCCTTTGGCCCCGGGCGCAATCCTGGAGACCCGGGATCGAATCCCACATTGGGCTCTCGGTGCATGGAGCCTGCTTCTCCCTCTGCCTGTGTCTCTGCCTCTCTCTCTCTCTCTGTGACTATCATAAATAAATAAAAAAAAAAAATTTAAAAATGTTTAAAAAAAAAAAGGGCTGTGGCAAACTGACATTTTGTCAATTTCACTCTACTTGAAACACACTGTGGAGAGGCAGGAATCCTGAAGAGTTTAATGAAGTAACATAAATCTGTAGGTTTGTTACTTTTAAAAACTTTTAAGAACTGCCTATAAGTTCTTTTTCATGTAATTGGAAAGATTCTCATATTAAACATATGAAAATTTTTATGACTTATATTTAAAAATATTTTAAGCAAACTATTTTTAAGTTTTGATTTGTGGAAAAGCTGCAAAGATAGTAGAGTTCTCTCTATATATACTTTTAGCTCACTTTCTTAGTTGTTAATATCATACATTTCTTTGGTAAGTTCACTCTATTAATGAACCAGTATTGACACTATTATTGATCAAGTCCATCTTTTATTCAGTTTTCTGCTTTATTAGTGTCCTTTCTCTTCCAGGATCCCATCCAGAGCACCCCATTACAGGTACTCGTCATGTCTCTTACAGGCTCTCCTAGACTGTGACAGTTTCCCATACTCTCCTAGTTCTGGATGACCTTGGCAATTTTGATAAGTGGTCAGGATTCTGTAGAATGTCCCTCCTCAGGGGTTTAATGTATTTCCCTAATCAGACTGAGGTTGTGGCTTTGGAGGAAGACCCAAGAAATGCCATTCCCATCATATCAAGGGGATAAACTAACCGCATGACCTCTCAATGTTGATGTTGACCTTCAGGCCCTGGCTGGGGAGGTGCTTTCCAGACTTCTCCACTGCAATCTTTCCCTTCTCCATGCGCTAGCCCTTAGAAGGGAGTCACTAAGCACAGTCCACATGCAAGTAGAGAAGGACAATTTTTATATTTTTTCAAACTTCATGAAATTAAAACCTTTTTTATAATTTACTTTTTTAAAATAAAGATTTGTTTGTTAAAATGAACACCAATATATTTGACAGGAGGTGTTTTGCAGCTGTACTTCATCTAGGAGAGTAAGAAATAGATGTCCCTTTATCACTGTGCTTCTATCAAGTTGATGGGTTTTTCTCTGAAATAAAGCAAATACCATCATTAGCTCTTCTGCCCAGATCATGGTTGGCAAATACCTGGCGTCTACTCGTGCACCAAGGCAGATAATGATAATTGATAATGGCTTGTAAAATGCTGATGTAGCTCTACACATAATAACACAGAAGGATGATGATCATCCAAAGCAAGTTCTACAGACACAGCAATAGAAGGTTCCATTTACATAAATTTATTTGCATCAGAAAAAGCCTACAAGGATAAAGAGGAAACTGTTCATGGTGATTATCTCTTAGGGACTAGGATTTTACTTCTTTCGCTTTTGCTTCTTTATTTTCCTAAAATGATCATGTAATACTTCTATGCCACATAAAAATTCTAGACCAAAAAAAGGTATATATTGTCAATTTTAGTCAATTTCCCCCATATGAAGCAGACACATTCCTGTACCTGGGTAAAACAAGGTCCCAAAGGCTCAAACAGCCACGTTTCACTCCAAAGTCACCAAAGAGACCCAGCTTTATCCTATTCTCTATCCATTACTTTTCTTTCATTATCCAAAAAGGACATAGTCTGCCTTCTAGTTACTCCTGTCTATAGCTGTTATGGTCTGTGCAATCTGAAGGTAGAGAACATTTTTTTAATTTATTTATTTTTATTTAAATTCAATTAGCCAACATACAGTACATCATTAGTTTCAGGTGTAGTGTTCAATAATTTATCAGTTGTATATAACACCCAGTGCTCATTCCATCAAGTGCCCTCCTCAGTGCCCATCACCCAGTTACCCAATTCCCCCCACCCACCTCCCCTCCAGCAACCCTCAGTTTGTTTCTGAGGTTAAGAGTGGTTAAGAGTCTCTTAAGGTTAAGATTCTCTTAAGGTTTTTAGCGAACAGTTTTAGAACTCCTGAGTAACTGCAGGTATGCAATTTCCTAAATGAGACAAGACTTGATGGACAGACACACAGGGACCCATGAGTTATCTTTCTCCACTGTCCATTCTGGCCCCACTGGGGACAGCCCATTGCTGGCCAGAGGCTCTAAGTGCCCAGGGGCCCAGAAGGAGACAAAGCTGGCCAGTGTGCCAGCTCAAGGGTATCCAAACAGACTCGAACAAGCAGAACACCTGTCTAAGGGGCCCTTCCTCGTGGTCTGCTTCACAAATGGAAAGAGGGAAATTGTACTTCATTGGGACAAGGGAAACAGAAGCACGGCAGGCAGTACCCAATTTTCTTCATGGGCATCGCCAGCAACAGGGAGGAGCCTTCTCCAGCATTCCCTGTGCTTACTCCAGTCTTAGCCCACTCTTCCTTAAAAAGCTGTTTCAGGGAAGGCTACAGATGGATTTGCCCAGAAGTGATGAAGCTCCACAGTTTGCTGTGGCTGCCGCCACTGCCACCCCGCGGCATCAATCCTTCTGCAGAGTTCTCAACAAGCCATTCAGGGGCCCTGTGTTAGCAGAGCGCACCTCGCCATCAATCGCAGCCACTCCACGCTAACTACCCAGGAAAGAGTAAACCACATCATTAAGGCTCAGTACTTTCAACCCTTCCCAGCAATTGGGTGCCACTTAATTCTTTTGAAAATGAAATTTCACACAGAACAGTGGAGAATGGAGAAAAAGAAAAGGCAATTCTGGGAAGTATCAAAAGATCCTGGGGTGCCTGCTTCCAAAGAGAAGAACTTTTGAGTGAAGGGAAAAGAGAGAAAGGAGAACAAAGCTCCCTACAAACACACCCGATCTGGGCCAGGCGGCCCAAGGGGTTCTGTTTTTAGGTCGAGCAATGATGTTTCTGCAACTGGGGCTATGTCTGCAGATAAGAGTCTAGAGGTTGAAGCCAGGGACCGAGCTGGCTGCCTGTCCCCATTCCCACACAGTGGGGGGCCATGGCCCACTGACTGCTGGGGACCAGGGTGGCTGCCCAGCCTCTAGTCCTTCACGGGTCTGCAGTGGGACCAGGCAGGACAGCAGCCGCAGATGCTGCTGGAGCCAATTTCATTCTGAGACACACAGGCCCACCAGGGAAGAGCTAAAAATAGGAGCAAGCAGGCAGAGTTCACGGCTGCAGGCAAGAGCAGAGGGGCCGGCTTGGTCATATTCTCTCCTCCGATCCATCAGCTGGGACAACAGCACTTCCACAGCCCAGCCCCACAGAACACTGATGACAAGGCGAGCTCAGGGATTGCGGCTCCACACCCTTATCTGGCAGGCTTTGCAGAGGGTCCTTGACTTCACCTGCCTCGCTCATTCACAGGTCCACAGCAAAGCCCAGAACCAGAGTGAGCCCAATGCCTGGAGGCCCCAAATTCACAGGGTATCTGTCCTCAGGATCTTCACTGGAGCTTATTTTGAATTTCACATTCAAAGTTAACAAGTTTGCTGATGTTATTTCCAATGCCCTGGCAAACCCTAAGCAGTATATCAGAAAAAGCAGGAGAAATACACCAGTTACAGACACTTTTCAAAACTACCAGGAGTGAGAGTTGACAGTTCAAGAAGAAATCTACAAAATGCAGTCAAGAGAACTAAGAGAATCCAGCACCTAAAACTATCTCTAGGAACAGACCCTAAGGACATGACTGGTGGTGACCTTGGCTGCAGAAAGCATCCACTGCTCATTCCACAGACACATACACGTGTACTTAACACACACCACTGTATGGATGAGATGCTGGCACTAAGTGTCTGCATAAATACACATGCACACATTCACACACACATATGTAACTTTTATGTCCTGGTATTTTGTTTATTTTTATTTATTTTTATGTTTTGGTATTTTATTTTTTTATTCTTTTTTAAAAGATTTTATTTATTTACTCATGTGAGACACAGAGAGAGAGAGAGGCAGAGACACAGGCAGAGGGAAAAGCAGGCTCCATGCAGGGAGTCCGACATGGGACTCGATCCTGGGTCTCCAGGATCACACCCTGGGCTGAAGGCAGGCGCTAAACTGCTGAGCCATCCAGGCTGCCCCTGTTTTGGTATTTTAAAGGGTGATCCGCAAACTATTTACAAAACTCAGCTAGCCAAAATGACTCCATGCCTGAGGATTTCAGGGTATAATAATTCCAGTAGATTATTTTATTGGTGGCATGGACAGCCATGGCTTTGTCAATTAAAGGGTCTTAATGGGGAAGCCTATTTCTTCATGGCCTTCCTTTCCAAAAATAACTAGGTTCCACCTAAACACCATCTTTGAACAGTGTAGTATAATGTGCTGCCCCTGGACCAATACAGTCATGAGGGCCATGCATTCTTTCACAGCACAGACTAAAAAGGAAGTCCAGGTTTCTCTGAGTTCAACCAGAGGCCATGATTGAAATGGGAGCTGAGGACACACCTGGGGAAGCAAGACAGGCTGATGGAATAATTTCAGTCCCATGTGTCATCAGAACGAAAAGGGAAACGTAACTCAAATGTATGAGCAGTTGTAAAGCAAGTGCCTATTTAGCCAAACAGCTCATCCAATATCGTGACTATTCTACACATTTCTATGATTTCATAATATTAGGGTTACAGGAGATTGGTTAAATCTGAATTGATACTAAAATGAGGGAAAAAACTGATGGATGTAACAATCACAATGTACATTGCAAGATGACACACAAATATTCTGAAGAAACAAACTCCAAGTAAGGTCAGCTCGCCATGATCCATACCTGTGGCAGGTCGGTTTATTCACGAGACTGGCAGGGCCCACCTACGACCTCCTTAGGTGCTCTGAGAGGTGACACCTGAGCATACCAGGAGGGTGGCCAGTGACACTGAAACCAGGACAAGACAGCCCCGAAAACTATGCTGCCCTATAAGGCAAGGGCACCGGTAGCAAGCTACACCCAATACCCTGTTTTATGGAGCCCGTGTGGGACCTATTTTTCTGCAGGTATCTTCAATAGACCATATTTCATGTCCCCGGAAAAATGAAGACACTCATATAAAGACTGAGGATTCAACTCTATGACTTCTGAGGAATGCATCCTTCAAGCCTGAAAATCTAAATAAAAGTAAACTCCATTTCACATAGGATTAAAGAATTTCGAAAACCATGAAATCCTTTCGAAAACCGAAGGATTACCAGAATCTTGATGTTTAAGGCCATGTATAGAACTTCAGGAAAAATATTTGTTGATCACACTAATTCATACATTCTCTCGGCAAAGATTCACCTAATACTTCCAATGTGTGTGACAATGCATTGGGATTAGGCGCTGGGATTCCTGAAGAAGGGCTGAGTCTGGCACCATGGAGGGTCTGAGACAGCTCTGTGGCCTATGGCCTCAGACCCTCTGGTGAAGGTGCCACAGCCCAAAGTGGCACAGCACGACCAGCCCCAGACACATGCACACACGCTGGACTCTCCCTTACCTTTCCCATAGAAGAACTTGCGGTAATAGTAGGCTCCAAGGTCAATGTGCTCTATGATGTAGCGCTTCACCTTCTCCCTGTGAATGGGCTGGTTCTCTCTGGGCACTTCCAGGACGGAGACACCTGCGTTTGTGCAGTGGGAGCTCAGAGAGGACTCAAAGGAGCAGCCTTCCCCGGAGCTGAATGATGAAGAACTGGCCCGAGAAAGGGCGATCCTCCTGTCGCCTTCCCCACCGGTCTCATTCCGAAAGTAAGGACAACTCAGGACGAGCTCATTGCTCTTCCCATCTCCCTCATCAGCATCCAGGTTCTCCTTGGAGTTGAGATCCTCCTTGCTCCCCAAAGGGGACTCACAGTTGCCTGTCTGGCCTGCCGGCATCTGAGTCTGGGATGCTGCCGAGGCCCCGGTGGTGATGTTTTTCCGCTTCCCCACGTTGGCCCGTGTAGCCATGGCTTCATTGATATTAAACAAAATGCTCTGGACATCATAATGTGCAAAACACCGCTGGCAATTCCAAGGGCGAACACCCCGCTCCAGACGACCATCTTCTGGATCGCATGTGAACTTGAAAGTCTCATGTTCACTTTTAACAGTCCGCAGCTTCCGGAACAGGGACGTTTCCACTGATTCTGACTTTAACCTCCGTTTGAAAGGTTTGTCCCTGTCTCTCCCCATTAGGAGGGCACTGTCCATGTAGTCTAATCCTGAGATACGGACAAATTCTCCTCTAGAAATCTGTGCTGCTGCATGGAGGCTGGGAGAGATCGCAGGATCACAGGGGAAAAACTCAGGGAACCCAAAAGGGGCCATCGCTTTGTGGTCGTAATTCTCTACTCGGTACCCTCTGAGCATTGCAAAGAAGTTCTCACCAGATAAACCCTGCCGGTCAATGGAAGACGTGCTTCCGTACTCCCGGTGGAGCGCGGCCCCAGTGTTGGGGTTCACTGCGTTTTGGTCTAAGACATCTTCAGCGTCGATGTCGCTGATGGTGACATCACTATTGCTTCTCTGTCTAATGGGGTGCAGTCCTCTCTGAGGGGAGTGGACAAAGATGTCTCCAATGGTGTACTTGGCCTCCACGAAGTCGAGATCAAGCTGTTCCTCTTGCTGACCATCGCTCTGGTCATTTTGCCCATTGTGTGCGATGGATGTGACGCTCTCGTAACTGGTCTGAGACCGGCTTTCCCACAGCGTCTTGCAGGCTAGCTCCTTGGAGCAGTCCTTCTTGGGAGGCCACTCACACACTCTTGCTCTCACACCCATCTTGGGCACAGCTGGGGTTCCATTAGCTGGACCACCACCCTCAGTGGAATTAGAGGCAGTTAAAGAAGTGGCAGGGCCCATGTTGCCATTAATGGCTTTAAATTTTCGAGCAAAATAATCATCTGACTGCATGATTCTGGGAGGATCTTTGAACTTCGATGAGGCTCTACCAAGCTTGTGCTTCTCTTCTTGTGACTGCCTTGGGTCACTCATGTCTGCCGAGCCAAGAAGCTCCAAGTCTCACCAGCAAGATGGAGGTGAATCTAATTACATCTTTATCCACAATGCAATTGTAAATGCAGATATAAAGGCTTCCTCTACAGTTGTGCTTTCTCTTTTTAACCAAAAGCAAACAACATCCTCAGAGGATGGTTTCTCCAGAACCAGCTTCCTTCTCAGTTGCTGAAATAATTTTGTATGTCTCTGTCCTTTTCAAGAGCATTCCTTAAGACAGCTGGCCTTGAGTATTTCCTTCACCTGAATCAAAACACAGAAAATAACCATTAACAATTTTTGTAGCTCAAGTTCAAGACATTTTACATATGGTTTCTTCTCTGTCCTTCTCTCCACCTTCTGCCCATCCCCAACTCCCCCAGACTGTCCCGAAGTTTCATGACTCTGTTCTTCATACTGCTCCTTCTCTCCAGAACATTCTGCCTTCTTGCTATACTTTGCTGGTTAGAATTTATACCACAGAATCAAGCAGGATCCTCTCCAAGAAGCTTTCCCTCAGCCCACATCTGAGCAAAGAGTTCTCCTTTTGTGTTCCCACAGAGCTGGCAACTACACTTCTGGTAGCAGATCTCCTTATACTGACCAATCTCTTCCACTAGCTAACTTCAAGCTCCTCTAAGTCAGGAACATAACATGCCTTTCATCTCTATACCAACATTATCTATTAATGTGGCGTGGCTTAAATTAGGTAATCAAGTAACATTTCAATTAGATATAGAGTAACAGAAAGGTCATGTTATTTTTTTTAAGTATTATACTTTCTTTCAAAATATTTAAACTCAAAATGTCCATCAGCAAAATGAGTTTTTAGAATGTGGTCTCTGCAATCAAGTAAGCAACTTGTAGAGATCCCCGTTAAAGTGGGAAGGAGCTTGAAGAATTTGGTATCTGAACAAGTGTAACTTTCTAGTTCATCTCAGCACTAGCAATTTAACAAATATGCAGGGTAAAATAAAAGCATAATTTATCTTTGTGGTCAGTAGAAACTTGACTTCTAATTGACTTTTTTTTCTTTAATCACAAATAACTTTTTCAATTCATTCTATCTTTAGACAAAAATATTTTCTAGGTATGCAGTATTTTCCCAACTTATGGGAACCTTACTACTTGCTGGCTAAGAATGAATGAATAATTATTCTGAAGTAATGATGGTAGTAAAGGTATATAACAGCTGATTTCCCTCCATCCCCAAAGCACAAAAAACTGCAATTCACTTAGAAAATATTAAAATTCCAACTAGTTGAAGAGTATTAGAACTCTTTCCACTGGATTCTTTTTAAAAATATTTTATTTATTATTCATGGGAGACAGACAGAGAGAGGCACAGACACATGCTGAGGTTGAGAAGCAGGCTCCCTACAGGGAGCTTGATACAAAACTCGATGCCAGGACCCCAGGATTACGACCTGAGCCAAAGGATGATGCTCACCTACTGAGCCACAGGTGCCCCAATGGGCTCTTTTTATTTTTTTTTTTAAGTAATCTCTAGATGCAACGTAGGGCTCAAACTCATGATCCCCAGATCGAGAGCTGCATGCTCCACCAAACTGGGCCAGCCAGGTCCCCTCCAAAGGATTGTTTTGTTTTGTTTTGTTTTGTTTTTTAAGATTTTGTTTATTTGAGAGTGAGACAGAGCACAAGCAGGGGGAGGGGTAGAGGAAGAGGGAGAAGCAGACTCCCCACTGCAGGAGCCCCATGCAGAGCTCGATCCCAGGACTCTAGGATCAGAAATCTAGGATCACAACCTAAGCCAAAGGCAGCCATCCAATGGGTTCTTAATGGCTTTGAGATGAACATGCGGTGGTCTATTGGAATAACTGATATTTTCTTATCACAGCAACCTGCTCCTCCCGCATTGGAAAAAAAAAAAAAATCAGTCTCAGCATGGTAAGATGCTGTCTGTTCCCAGGGCAACTTCATAACGGAGGAAATATAATGATATTTTAGGATGTGGTAAACAGAGGGAAAGCACAATCAGATGTTCAGTGCAACAGACCAGTGTCTGTCCATAGTTCTCAGAAAGAAGAGAGATGACTGCATCTTATCTATTTCACTTGGAATCATTGTGTTTAAAAGGATCACGGATGATTCTGAATTACAGTTATTTCCTCTACAATTTACACTATTATCGAATCCTTTCCTGGAAATTGAAAACTGACAACTGATATATGAAAGAAAACAACTTTTTGCCTAGAATCTCTCTGCTCAAATGGTATCTGATTTACTAGATCAGCTTCTATATAATCTATAAATTCTACGGATAATTCTGCTGCTTAGAGAACACAACAAAATTTGAAAGCTTACAAATTAGCTCTGTACCAGGCATCGGAAGTAATTTGTGAATTCTTAGCATTAATAGGATATTTATTTTTCGGTATATGCGATTAATTTGTAAATATCCTGTAACAGAAGGAAGAACCATGTCCACCGAAACCACCAAACTGTGTACTTTCAAGAAACATAGTCAGCAACCAAGTACTTGCCACCTTAAGATATTAGAACAAAATGTCCCAAAAGAAACCAAGAAAGAAGAAATGAATAAAGATTAAAGTGAAGTTAATGGAATAAGGGAAAAACAAGGTAGAAAAAGGAGAGACAAATCCAAAGGTAGTTGTTTTGTTTTTTGTTTTAATATTTTATTTATTTATTCATGAGACACACACACACAGAGAGAGAGAGAGAGAGAGAGAGAGAGAGAGAGAAGCAGGCTCCATGCAGGGAGCCTGACACGGGACGTGATCCTGATCCCGGGTCTCCAGGATCACGCCCTGGGCTGAAGGCGGTGCTAAACCGCTGAGCCACCTGGGCTGCCCCCAAGGGTAGTTTTTTAAAAAAATAAAAATAAAAAACAAAGAAATAGATCTCCTTCTCAAGCCTGAAAAAGGAAAAGAGAGAAAGAAGTTTGGAAATGAGAAAGGAAACATGACCATATATACAGGAGATTAAAATAAATATGAAGTATAGAAGAATTATACTACAAGCAACTGTATAACAAATTTGAAAACACAGAGGAAACTAATGATTTCCTAGCAAACCACCAATTTAATTTCCAAAACTGATCCAAGAATGGGGAAAAAAATTTTAATGGAAAATCTATTTATTTTTTAAGATTTTCTTTATTTATTCATGAGAGAGGCAGAGACATAGGCAGAGGGAGAAGCAGGCTCTCTGCTGGAGCCTGATGTGGGACTGGATCCCAGGACCCCGGGATAACGACCTGAGCCAAAGGCAGACGCTCAACCACTGAGCCACCCAGGCACCCTAAGTGGATAATTTAAAGACCGATGATCCCTGAAGACAACAGAAACATAACCAAACCCTACATAAAAATATGTATAATGTATACCAGAAATCCAAAAGAGCCATCTTAACCATGACTCTGCAACTCCTTTATCTGCCCATTTTTGAGACCACATGCTATTTAAAAAATCGGGGAAGGATCCCATCTTTCTTTCTTCCTTTTCCGTGTCATGGCATGCACCAAAAATATCATGAAGAACATGGCAGTCAAAGCAGGAAGGGGCTCAAGACTCAGCACGTTCAAGACTCCAGCTACCCCTGGCCCAACCCCATCATGCTTCAAGCTGAGCAGGGCATAGGCACATAATGGCTTTTTTTTTTTTTTTTTTGGTGTCTGATCTTATTTATTCTGTCACTCTTAGAAAATCTCATTTTCGACTGGACTCAGACTTAAAGGTAGAAGCTCTCAGAGAGGGCAGCCTCCATCTCTTGGCAATCTGTTCCTGGCGTTTTTCTTTGGCCTCCTTCATTCTCTTGGCCAAAAGTTTAGCTCCCCACACAGGTAACCCTCACACCACTCCCCTGGTGTAGCTCTGGGGTTAAGGCATCTGCAAGGAGATGTGTAAGACAAGAAACTTTGAAGCCAGGATTAGCAAGGACAATGCATACACTGAAAAATGAACCATAAAATGATCAGCAGTCACCAGGCTCACTCTATTTGAAAAATCAATATTCTGACAATTAACATCTCTCTACATTTCTAACATTATCACTGTTTGTAAGAGACAGTATTAAAAACACAATATCTTTATTTCATTGATCTCCTGCAGAAATGGAGGATAACACATTGTAAAAAAAATGATTGTTATTTTTAAACATAAATAGAAACAATTAAAAAATGGATGAATCTGAATTTTCTTATTACACTTGACAAAAGGCAGAAAAACAAGGCAAACTCAGAGCCACAAAACCCTTCCCCCAGAAATCTTCTGAGAATATTCCTTCGAAATTATGAATTTTTAATTGACGGTGTGTGATAAAAACATTAGTAGCTGTAGGTAGACAGCTACTGATTTTTCCTGTCTAGGATCTATTGCCCTTTCTTTTCCAGAATCCCTCTGGGGAATCTTAGCTCTAAAATCATTTAATTCATGTAGGGCTAACTCCACCCCCTAACACCTGACCGAGGTTTGACCAATGAAAGCACAGCATCTCCGGGCTACATTGACTGGTCCAGGGATGAGCCCAAAAGCCACCCAGCCACTGAGAGCCCAGCACAGCACTCGTGCTCTGATTCTTGGGAGGGCTCAAGTGGTAGAACAGAAACAGGGAGCCGCTGGGCCTGCCTTGCCTATGTGACTGAGGTATGAACAAGAGCATGGAGGTCATCAAACCTCGAGAGGGAAAGACGAAATCTTAGGGACAGAGCTCTTGACTCCAGCTGGACCTGGAACCAGCTCTACCCATGGGATTTTTCAGTTGTGTGAGCCAACTAATTATTTTTTGGTTTATACAGTTTCAGTTAGATTTCTATATAGTCCAGATCAATTTTAAATGTTCTGAGAGGCCATATTTATATTCAGTTAAAGATAAGTGACAGTAAATTCAACAACCAAACTATTTTGTACTATGTTGCAAACTGCCTGATCCATGAAGGAATGAATTGAAATTACAGTTCTGGCACTGGAATCCAATATCAAAACCAGAGTCTCTTGGGCAAGATCCCTGCCCTATTATTATAAATATACACCCTTTAACACATTTCCCGTGTCCACTAACAATTCAAAGTATTCAAAGCCAAAAAATTCTTGACACAGTAGCTAATTAATAAAGTTGCAGCAGAACCCCTCCTGCCACGTTATACTCCTAGCCACATTTTCCACTTTCCATACCTCCCCAAAGTCAACCTCCCTATCAGCAGAACCATAGGCAGCACCTTCCTTTCAGAAGTACTACTAAGTATTACTATATACAAAGTATCTGTAATACTTGTACTGTCTGTACAGCACCTTCCTTTTAAAATTACTGAATACATTATTTTTAATATTGCAGTAAAAAGAAAACACCTCAAAAACAATCACAGCACTTGTTTTTAAGTAAGATAAATTAGAAATATGAACATCATGCAATTTAAAAAAATTTACAGCACATAGGGAAGAATTAAAATCAATGTCTTTGAAAGCAGATAACAAGAAGGAATGACATGAGTTCTAAACAGGAGGAAATACAGAAAGCAAAGCAATGGAGGGAATGAAAACTAAAGCACAAGTTGGAATGACCTATGAAATAATCCAGAACCTAGGGGCGAGGCTTTGGATGAGAGGGAGACACAGACATGCATACACACACACACCCCTACACCAGTGAATCATGTTCACCCTGCAGGGCTGCAGATGAAGAGCTGCAGATCTGGGACAACATGCCTAGATTATAGGCACTGGCATATAAGACTCTTCTGCATCTCTCATTATCTTTACTTTTTTCTCAAGTTCTAACTTTCTACCTTTGTCTGTTACTTTGCAGCATTCAGCTGAGAAGGTGTATTGTTTTGTTTTCTAGAGAGAGAGAGAAAGAATAGTGGGGGAAGAGGGAGAGAGAGAGACAAAGAATTTCAAGCAGGCTCCACGCCCAGCACAGAGCCCAGTGCAGGGCTCGATGTCATGACTCTGAGATCATGACCTGAGCCGAAATCTAGAGTCGGATGCTTAACTGACTGAGCCACCTAAGTGCCCCAACACTTGCCATCTTTGTTAAGGTAAAAATCCAAACTCTGCCTCACATGTCTCTTCCCAATCTTTTCTGCTCAGTCTGTAGCTCAGGGTCCCCCTCTTTGTCCTCTGTGCTATGGCTCAGACACACAGACTGCCTTTCCAGTCTTCAAGCAGCCCACTCTCTGCACCTGCATCTGAGCTGTCCCTGGAAACAGAGCTGATACTGATTGGACCAAGCTGACAACCACTTGCCCTCCTTGCTCTCACCCCCAACTAGGTGTCCCTGCAACATGGTCCCATGGTGTCTTCTCTTCCCCAAACCCCTGCTTGCTACACCTTCACGCCCAGGGCTGTGTCTGTTTGGTTCACCACTTACCTGTCGCACTGGGCACGGTTTCTTATGTGTGGTAGATGTTTGATAAATATTATTAAATGAATAAATTGCTAAACACACACGTTATGCAGTGACCTTTTAGAAGATAAAATATTTGACATTTAAATGGAAAGTTCTTATAGTTACAGAATCTACTGCCATCATAAAAGTTTCATAATTTTGCAGAAACATGTTTATTATAGAAACTCGGATAAAAAAAAAAAAAGAAAAGAAACTCAGATAAATACGGATGCTTGTTAACTCTTTGCAGGATGCTGTTTATAGTGAGGCATGCCCAGATCCTTATAAGAACAGGTTATCTTGAACATAAAAGGCAACAGCTAGGCCACTCTGAAAACAGCTTCCCACCCCCACCACTGTCTTAGCCCAGTGAGGTAGTTATAGACATCTTCTAACTGTACGGAAGGCAAGCATGCCATACGTCATCTTATAACCATCTCAGCAGTGGCATCTATTAGGCTAACGGCCCATTCCAGACACAATGAGAAATGAGGAGACCCAAATAGCCAATCCCTTCATCAGTCTCTGTCCTGCTCTGAGCTGGGCAAAGTGGCTGATTGTTTGCAGGGCTCCATTTTTCTTGAAATGGCACAGTGCCAGGTTCCTGGGACTTTGGATGTATGCCCACTAAGAGTACCACTCCACAGAAGGATGGAAAAGGGAAACCATCCCATCAGAGGACCTAGTCAAACAGATACTGGGCCTCACATCCAAGTTAGAGACAAAGCCGAATGAATCTAAGAGCCCCCACATCACTGTTTTCCTGAACAACTGTGAGTCAGCTCCTGTCCTTACTCTGTGATTTTACATTACTTCATCCTTCTGACAGACTTTAAAAAACGGATATGAGAGATGTGCAGTATTCTCCAACCAAAAGGCCATGGTATTCTCCCACAAACGACAGAAGTGTTATTTCATCAAATATTAAGGAGTAAAATAAAACAGACCCTGAAATGTGCATATTACGGGCACCACCCTGACCACTTGCTCCCTCTTGCCTTAATTAATGAAGAGACTACTGAAAAGTATCTTAAAACATCTGACTTTCCTAACTTCATGGCTAACTGAACTCATACTGCCAACCTGATGTGGCTAAAAAAATTAAACATGAAAAAAAAAAAGGAAGTCCTTTAATTCCTTCCTTAGGCCTTAATTAAGAAAACGGACTAATAATCTATATAGTTGGGTCTCATCAGTGGCACAAATGCCCACCTCACCAGGTAATTCTCCAAACCTAGACACTGACCATTTGCCAAGATAGGAGAAGGTACAGAGTTCATCTTAGAATGATCATTAATGAAAATGTATCTCTAACATGCTTCTACAGCTTTCTTCCTTTCTTTGAGCTCATTTTTGATGTCAAGGACACTGGCCATCCCCCCTCCATTGTTTCCAATTATTCTCACCTTTTGTCCAACTCTGTGGCTTTTGCTCCCCAGTAAAAATGGAAAGTTGTCACCAGCACTCTGTGGTCACTTCAAAAAAAAGTCTACATGTGAACTTGCGTGACCTTATGGGTGGCAGGATGGCCTCCAGTGAGGACAGGGCTAGCCAGGGGAGGCAATAACCCACAACTTGGGAAATTCAAGAATTTTAGAGCTTGAAGGAATAATCTGTTCTCATGCTAATGGTCTTGGCAATAATTTGTAAAGGAAAGAACAGAGAAATGGAGAAAATGTGGTATTTAAGCATAATTGTCTTTAGATAGACTGTTTTTCAAAGTTTTCCATGAGACATCAGTGAGTCTTTAAGACCAATATTACAGTTATAATTGAGCCACTTATCAGGATTGCAGCTGTAGCAAATGGATTGAAAACCACAAAATACACAAATTATGAGCCTCTTTCAAGGCAAAAAATGGTTAAAATTATATGGCAGACTTATAATAAAAGCCTAACTACTGTAAAAATGCCTATTTTTCAGACTCATATTCCATCGGCTCTAATCCTGACATGTATGATTGGATAGGGAATAAAAGGAGGAACAAGCTGTCCCCACTTTTACCTTCCCTATGACCAGGAAGGCGGGAAAGAGCTGAGGTGTGCCGCCACTGAAGCCTGATCACCTGAAATGCATTCACCATAAAATCACTGCGTTCATGTACATTCAGCCCGGTACTAAGTGAAGTTATGGCTAAAGAGCCATAAAACAATCCATTAACCCAACTTCCTATCATAGTAGCCCACTAAAATCAAGGAAATGAGACAATTTGATAAATGGGCTGTTGTTAAGGATTAATGGTCATAAACTGTCATAAATATACAAGTTTAACAGTCATACTTTTGACAGCTAAGTTTTTGGTAGATGTAGACATGAAAATTAGCTCTTAGATATTTATCTTGAACTAGACAATGGGATGATACCAAAGAAATATTCTGGGGTATGAGAATATTAAAAAGAGCAAAAATCTCCTCTTTGGGATTTTGTAACATAGAGGTAACCTAAGATTTGTGAGCAACATGTTGTAGAATTTCTAAAGTAAGAAAAGCTGATGCCTTTCATGTAGTTAAGGATACTTTCATCAAAGTAAGGCAGGGACCCCAGTAAAAAGCCTAAAGGATTCAGTCTCCACTAAAATGTTGTATTATGAGTCTTACTGAATTGTAATCCATGGGAAATAAAGGGGCCAAATCAAAGGTCTGTGCTCTCGTTGGACTTTCTAAATGAAGCAGCTGTAAGCTTCACCAGAGTAGGGTCCGATCTACCCTATTCACGCTATTCACCCACAGCGTTTAGAGTCATGCTTGTCACTTAGTTGGCACTCATGATTAACTTACATCCATCCATCCATCTAAATTGAAATGGTTGCCAATCAAAGTACCCCAAAGTACTGAGTTGACATACCATCATGATACATTCATGAACACAGTTATTCTTGATTCTCTCTGTTTGGTTTCCTTGATGGATCTTCCCCTGGGTCTTCTTTGCTGAATAAATGCTGATGATACTCAAAGTTTATTCTAGGCTATCTTTTCACAATTCCATACATTTCCTCATACAGTTCGAGTAGTTTCCTATGCCATCTCTAACAGTGATGACTCTAAAACCTATCCACAAGCCCAAAGACATCTCCTGGGATGGGAGCTCAGGAGATGGCTCCACCACACAGCTGCCACCCAAGCCCAGCATGTTCATTCTGCCTTCCCTGACAGTCCAACATCTATCCCACGGCCTGTTAATTCCTCCTTCTGAACATTCCCCAATCCATGTACAACTTGCTATCTCAACTGCCTCGCCCCCACTGCAGTTAGACCTACTCCCTTATTTTTCCTAGATTATCATAAATCCTTTCAATACTCCCCCATTTCTGTGACAATAAAGCCTGATTGCCTTAAGGTAGCACAGTTCACTTATGATCGAGTCCCCAATTAGCTGCCTGGCCCCTTCTCCAGCTGCTGAAACTTCATACACCATGTTTCCCACGAATTTTCTATTTCTTTTTTCTTTTTTTTTTCTTTTAGAAACGGAAAGAGAGAGAGAATCTTAAGTAGGCTCCATGCTCAGTATGGAGCCCAACATAGGGCTCAATTTCACGACCCTGAGATCATGACCTGAGCTGAAATCATGTCAGATGCTCAACCGACTGAGCCATGCAGGTGCCCCTGTCCTGAAATTTCTCATGCAAGGGGCCCTGCACAGGCTTTTCCTCCCATACAAAGACTCTGAGACTCTCTTTCCCTCAACTTTGCTACCAGGTATTCTTAGTCAGACATTACCCCTTATGTTGGGTTCAATAGAAGCCTTCTCGAATCTCAATATTGATTCTATTTATCTTTATTTGGGCTCCAATACACCTTCTTTCCTACCATACATTATACCAAATCATCTATACCAGCCTTCGTACTTGTCACTAACTTCCTCTAAACTCTAAGCACTGTGAAGGCATGGACATGTCTTTGCACATGGCCACTCAGCAAAAATCCAGGATCTACCACATGCTAGCTAAGATTATGGCAAAGTTACACATTATCCCTGAGCCTCAATTTCCTATCTGTAAAATGGGAATGATTTTATCTATTTCAAAGAATTATTCTAAAGACTAAATAAAATGTAGATGCAAAGTGCTATCCTTGTGTCTCCTATAAGGTAAGTTCTAAAAATATTAGCTGACAAAACTGACATGTGAGTAAGGATTTATCGATTAACTAATTGTCTTAAAATTGAGCAATTAAAATGAGTAAGATCCATAACTTTCCCTAAGGACCACAATGTTGTTTACAAAACATACCATGATAATTGCTGGTTTCTATACATTCAACAATAGGAACACAAAGCACTGACTGATGTGCCATAGTTAAGCTGATTCTCTAAGAGGCAAACAGAAGATTTCAGAAGGTGAAGGAAATGCCCAAAACAATCTCCAGTTAGGTGTGACCCTCTTTCCAGCTAGGACTTCTTTTAAAAATTACTTTAGAGGCTCTATTAAATGATAACAAGATTATTTGCAACTTTTTAACTTTCAGTGTGTCAATAAAAAAAAAAAGTTTTTTTTAAATCAGTTCTTGGTAGTAAGCTGCTTTCCCTATCCAGCCAGCCAGCTAATGTCAAAAAAGAGAATAAACAAAGAGCCATTTTGTAAAGTGGAGTATTTTGATCGTGGAATTTTTTTCAAGGAGACAGAACAGCTGTGGGTATTGACTGTTTTCCATTAAATCTTTTAAATCAGAAAGAGATAAAAAGAGATGGCCCTGCACCTCCTTCCCTCAGGAGGTTATTAGTTAATATGTTTTTTTCAGCTATGTGGCCCTTGAATTACAGATGACACAGTAGGAAATCAGACATTCCAATTAATAATTTAAGCTGAGGCATTTGTGTCTTAGGAGAACATAAGAAGAGAAGAAAAGAATTTCAATCCAATGCCCACTGACTTAGATTGTCCTTCTGTTATTTTCATATAAAAATCACAGAAAATAATCTGTGCTATTCTTCAAATAAAGGTTTAGTGATACCGGGTGGCAAAAAAGGGAACAGGGGCATTTTATAAGAAAAACCTGGTAGGCTAGAGCCTGGAGAAAACACTACTCACGATCCTTCCTGTTGTGTTTCTCAGAGAGAACCAATCTTCTCACTCTCTTCTTCTGTTATTTTCCACTGAATCCACAGGGGAAACTCTTGCAAAGCGAAGGTCTGGCACACCTTGCTCCCCAAAACTCCAATCAATCAATACTAGTGAAAACTGAACCAAATACACAAAGTGGCTACCTTCAATGTGTTCTTTGTAAAAATGCAACAAGTAAACCAAAAAGCCGTCAAACCTGAAGATGCTTCCTTTTGAGTATAAAGGGCATGAAAAGAAAACCTCACAAATTCATACAATAGTCTACTATTTGAATAATGATTTTAGCAGCAAATATACAACAAATGCCTTTCACTAATCACACACTTAGAGCCACCTTCCCATCATTCTCATGTTTATTTGAATTACAGGATACTGAGTTTCGCTGAACAGCTCTACAAGGTTTATTATCTGATACAAAAAAGCCTTTGTTACTCCAGTAAATAAATGTATTCAGTTCTACTAGGCACTGTACTGGATGCTGGGGGGCTGCTCTGGAGCAGTAAGGATGAATGACAGAGCTTGCTAATCCTCAAGAAGCTGAGCGGGGTAAGATTCGCACATGCATAATAAGTAATAGAAGAAATGAGTTAAAAAGGATTGGACATTACTTCTGACTAGCATGTTATAAAAGTTATCCACATGCATGCGCACATACATTGCACTCCAGTGTAGGGAGTGTGGGGGCGGGGGGATGGATATCCTCGTGCGCTGACAGCACCTCCCTCTGAACACCAATAAAGACAGTCGTTTGGCTCAACATTAACGCTGCATCTCAAAAATCCACTCACAAAATAAGACATGTGGGGGAAAACTCAGAAAGATATTCGCTCCAGAACTACAGGAATGAAAAATCTGGAATCATAAAAGCCGGTGACCAAGGGTTACTATGCCCTCATATGGTAAATATGATACAATGGAATATGATACACAGTCCAAAAAGGTTCTCTGAATGTGCATGATGTTGGAATTTACAACATAAGTTTATGTGAAAGGAGCCAAATACAAAGCTTGATGTTAAAACTATATACATAAAAGTACTGCAAAGAAGCATCTTCGCCTTACGACAGCGGTGGATAGGCTTATGCATGCCTTTTGCTCTTCTTTATTTTTCTACAGTGCCCAAATTACATAACTGTACATGATGAACATGTAGATCCACATACATATCAACTTTAAATTCAATAAAAAGATTTTTTAAATTGCCTGTAAAACCAGTGGATGTTACATTACACAGAGCATATTACTCATTTATGTACAATGAGATGACCATTAGCTCCCTCTGCTTGCTCTAAATCCCACAGTAAGATATGTAAGCATGGAAGTGGATATCCATGTCAGTTGAGCAATTCCTACTGCTGATGAACTTACTAGAGTGTATGGTTTTTTATAGCAGGTATTCACGAAAATATTGCCCTTTATTCCCACACATTGGATGACACATTGGTTAGAATAGTAATATGGAAAAAAAAAAAGAATTGTAATATGGTACACTGGCATATATTTTCCTATATCCTACATCCACTGTGAGCCTGGCAGCCAGCAGTGTCTAGAAAATCTGGAATGGAGAAGGTTGTGTCTCCCTCTGAGGACATGATTAATTGTGGGCCCGTGAGCCATCTATGCACTCACTGACTCAGTTTCATCTGCACAATGGCAACTGTGTCTGCCCAGCACACATAAGACAGGTCTTGTGGGACCAAAGGAGAAAGCATACATAAGCGCTCTGAAGACTATCGTCTTCACAAATGCAAAAGGACAGTATGGCCATCTGATAAGTAAGCATGAGGAAACCCAAATGGGTTAAGTGGTTTGTTCCTGTCTCTAAAGCCCCTCTCAAATGATCTTTGACCTCATTGAGGAATGACATTTTTCCCACTTAAAACTGAGGATTGGGAGCCTAGAGAGAAAAGGGAAGCAGGAAGTGAAATAGACCAAATCTCTGGCAAAACTCAGAAAGAGCATATTATTGAATATTAGCTGTGCAAAACATTTCCACTGAGTTTCAGACTCTGATCACCCACTTGTAACCCTCGAGGAGCATCACAGCACCTCTGCTCCCAGTAGCATCCACACTGAGAGCCAGCTAAAGAGGACACTGCTGCAGGAGAACACAGACCTGGCCTCCCCAGCCTTGTCCCTGCAATCACCATCTTCACTCGGGACCCACGACCCGGGCGTCACCTGAGTGTAAAATCCTCGCCAGCGTGCTGCACGGAAGTGTGCATTTCTCACAGGATTCCATGACCCACTGTTCGGGAGTTCTTCCAGTTCCAGAATCTATGTATTGGCACCTGCAACATGCTTTGCCCTGAGCTGACAATCCATACGCTGGCCTGATCATTAGGGATCCCTGGGTGGCGCAGCGGTTTGGCGCCTGCCTTTGGCCCGGGGCGCAATCCTGGAGACCCGGGATCGAGTCCCACGTCGGGCTCCCGGTGCATGGAGCCTGCTTCTCCCTCTGCCTGTGTCTCTGCCTCTCTCTCTCTCTCTCTCTGTGTGACTATCAAAAATAAATAAAAATTAAAAAAAAAAAAAAAACAGGTGGACATGGCCAGCCAGTCACCCACCGGACCTGCAGGCCCTGCCCTCACAATGCCTTCGAGGAAGGGAAGCCAGGAGTGGGCTTTACATCTTCCAGCCAAGCCTGTGGCCGCAAGCCCACCACAAGGAGCGTGCTGCAGACCAGTGCCTGGCCGTGAGGACAGTGATGTCCCCTCCCAGGAACCCCACGCCAGCTGCCTGCTCTATTCTACTGCAGGGCCTGCTTCTCGGGGCTAACAGACACCAAGGGAGGCTCAGGGAGGCACGGACTGTCACTTACAGAAAACCACCACCCTTCCCAGAAGGCTGGGCCACCAATAAAGCAATGATCTAATGGGAGAAGACGACGTTATAAATACTTGATTTAATAGCTACCACTGTGTGCCATCCAAACTTTCCATCCCTAACCACCAATAAACCTGTCCTCACAAAAAAACAGGAAACATGTGGCACAGATACTGAGGTCAGCAAACAGAACGGAGACACGGGAGGGCTCCATTCATGCTTTTTGCTGGCTGATTTTACCCGTAACGGTCCCAGTGCTGTTCGCCAGCTGTGAGGCCAGCTCATTCAGGGCTCCTGGGAACTCAAATCCAGGACTTGTGGCGGAATGAGTCCTGAAGAGATGTTCTGCCCTTGATGTCCTTCATTAATAAGGTATCTCCTTCCAGGGGGACATGTTTTCATCTCATGAGGCACAGAGAATGAAGTCCAGTGCCTGACATGGAAACTCTTCCCCAACATACCTTACTTGGAATTTTAAAAGTCTGAGCCGAATGCAAAGTAAGAAAGGAAAGTTAAACCACTGGGATGACAGATACATGCTTAATTAATTTGGGTTGGTTATGTTTTTTTTTAAAGTCCCTAACTCCAAGATCTTGACTTGAAGAAAAAAAGAGAATGACCACCTAACATGATATACAGGATTTTATTAAATTAAAAATAACACTAAAAGCCTTATTTCCTATTATAAATCTATGTTCATGGGAAGTCGATACCTTTTTTGAATTTCTAGGTTAATGAATAAGAGAGAGACCTAGAAACTGCAATTATGATTATCAGTTCTGAGATATAAACAGAGTATCAAAACAGTGAAAAGTGATCTCATGTAAAATAGCAAGTAAATAAATCATCGATATCACCATAAGCTTCATAACAATCACAGGAAGACCCAAAGAATTTGACTAATAATTTGTGCTTTATCATAAAATATTAACATATGTGTATTCCATTTATTTAGGGATTTGCTATCTTCAAAACTCTTTTATGTCCATTCAATCTCAGGAAAACCTCTGGAGAGATGAGAGAGAGCGCCTCTTCTCCCCAATTAACAGATAAGGAAGATAACCTTAGGGCAATTAAATAAGTAATCTGCCTACAATCAAATGATGGTGAGTCAAGAGAATCAGAACCAGAATCTAGGCTGCTTCATTCTTTCTACTGTAAACTAGCAGCTTCTCCAATTTACATATGGTCTATTAAACTTGGGAATAAAAACAAAACAAAACAAAATTATTGGCTTTGTCCAAAAGAAGCCAACCTAATCCAAATTTGCTAATTCGAAGCAAAAAGAAAAATAGGACATCCATTGCTTTGAGGCTTAAGGAAAGGAATAGGGCTGAGGGAATGCAGAGGGTGGGTATGACACATGCAGGGGGAAGTAGGGATTTCAGAAGAGGGGATGCTTCAAGCCCTGCCTTGCCCTGCAGAGGGAAGCCAGTCTGAAGGGTCACCACCAGAAGGCAGCGGGGTCACTGAGCATGGAAGAGTTGGGCACCCATGGGTGGCACATCTCTGCAGGCTCTCCCCCTGTTCCACCTCTTTGACCTTCTTAGAACCAGCCTGGGTGGGGGGGGGGGGGAGGGGGTAGGTCCTGGGCCTTAAAGAACATAGTCACAGGCCCAACTCACCTGCCACTGGTATTTTGGTCTGAGTTGGCCAATATCTACTAGTTACCCGAATGTCTCAAGGGAGTCCCAAGCGCTTGACTGGCAAAGGAGTAACTTGGACATAATCCTAACCATAAACACAACCAAATAATAATATCAAAACTCTCACAACGCTACCAAGGATAGCATTTTGCCTTCCTTGTGCCAGAGAGTATTGTCTAGTGTTCTGAGTATTAATCACTGCCTTAGACTCACAATTGTAATGTTAGCTCTTAAGGGAGCTACTCTATTCTGACATGCTCATGTTATAAAGCCCAGAGGTTAGGTGATTTGCCTAAGGTCACATGACTAGTTACGAGCAAAATAGATTTCCTCCTGGGGTCCCCAAACGCTCATTGTTAGGCACTGCCCTTTTCTCTCTTTTTTTGAATGTGGTATTATGAAAACACTCAATTTTGGTTCATACATATCTTGCTATGGCTGAAAAGAGTTGCCCAGCCATGCTCTGTGCCCTCCCACCTCCACGCTTTTGCTAAGCCAATCCTCCTTGCTTGGAGAGCCTCTCTACCTCCATTAGAAGTGACAAAATCTAATGCATTCAAAGCCAGTTTAGATGACTCTTTCCCTCTCCAACTCACTTATCCTGAAACTTTACCCTGAAAGCACTTTCTGTTCCTTTATTGTAAGACAGTCTACACCCTACTCATCCATGCAGCAAACATGTACCTAATCTACCTGCTAAGTGCCACGCTGGGCACAGGAGGATGGACAAACACAGCTCTGGACTTGGAGGAGACTAGTGAAAGCTTCCAGGCCAAGCAAAGTGGATGAGGACTCACTGTGCCAGGATGCAGCTCAGCCAAGAGGATGCCCCACGGAGGGACTGCCTGCTGTTGCCCTTGGCTCCCAGAAGCTAAAGTCATATTCAGAGTTGTGTGTCTATCCCCCCACATCCTGGCTGCCAAGACTAAAAACCCACACATCTGTAAAACTGGACGGTAGCAAGGGACATTAAAACAGGATGGTGTATGAGACATCACAAACACCTCTCTTTCCTCAGCTACAAGGAACAGAGCTGCACGCCTGACTCTTTTCTCCTGGGGAAATAAATAGGTGCTGCCAACAGCAGGCAAAAGCAAGCCACAAGAGGTCTGTAACATCCTCCTGAGGGTACCCTGCCTATCAAGGCAGTGTGTCATGAGCCATATTAAGCCTTGTCTCACCACCATTGCTGGCAAATGGGGAGAGAAGTGCTGGTTCCCAGACTTGAGTGTGAGTCGCTCAGTGATTAAAGCATAATTCCTACTGACCCCTGGATCACTGCAGGTGAACCAACCTGTTTTTCCCGAACTCTCTCCAGTTTAACCAGAACTCTTTTCCAGTCTGGAGGAAGAAAGGCTTACCATTTACTGTATTTGCATTTACAGGTCCCTTCATATTTTACCCACTGATATTTTCCTGAAGCACAGGCCTGAGTCCCTCCATAAATGAACAGGATGGCTAGAAGGGTTGCTCAAAACTCAAGGACCAATCTCTAAGCAAAGAGGTAAGGATTCCTTGTCTCTGAGAAAGAAGTTAACAGGTTGGGGGGGCATTTTAAATAGTGGTTCCCAATTTTTAAGACTACCTGAGATATTTATACCTGGCTTCCTGGGCTCTTGTCCCATGATTCGGGCTTAGAGGGTGCAGCATGAGCCCATGAACCCACAGCTTTAAAAGGTGGTTCTCATGCACCACTAGCATGAGCAGCTACTGGTTTAGACACAATTCTAAAGGATAAAAACCAAAGTTAAATGCATGATTCTGAAATCTTCTTATTTTCCCTTTTCTTAAGTACTGAAATAGCTTCCACTCAGATTTCACAGCTTAATGCCAAGCAATTTATTTGCTCACATTTGTTAGTTAGTTTTGAGGAAAACAAACGAAATCCAAAATTGGAACTGCTCTGGAAACCATTTACATGAGTCCAAAACATGAAAAGTTTCTACTCTGGTGACAGTAGCCTGGGGTTGCTCTGCTCTCAAGATGTACCCAGAACTGAACATTTATGAGCACTATGTATCAAGCATTTTCTAAGGACTTTTCAAATATTAATTCCAATAACTGTATGTGGTAGGAGTTACTATTAGCTTTATTTTTAGATTTTTATTAATTAACTTATTTATTTGAGAGAAAGGGAGTATGCAAGCAAGTGGAGGGGGAAGAGAGAAGGAGAGAATCTCAGGCAGACTCTGAGATCATGATCTGAGCTGAAACCAAAAGTCAGATGTTTAACCAACTCAGCCACCCTGGTGCCCCTATTATCTTCAATTTAAAGCAAAACTTCTCAAGCCCCCCAACACAGCACTGAAGGCCCTTCCCAAATTTAGTTCTATTCTACAAGATCATCCTTAAAATCTTGCTGTCTCCTCAAGTACCAAAACCATTCTGGCCTCTGACTTTCTTCTTGGGAGTCCCCCTCTACCCCAGAACTGTCCCTTCCACTCAACAATCACAACTCCTCTGTGACTAAGAACACAGACATTGATTGGTGTTGGCCCTAAGTAAAATGTTGGCTTCATCATTTACTCACTGTAAAGTGAGTTCCCCTGAGTGAATTCCTTATACCCCCCTAGGATCTCAGTTTCATTATCTGTACAAGAGGTTTTGATGTGCACATTCAAAGGCACTTGCAGGTGCCTACTACATTCTAAGAACTATTCCAGGATTGAAGATACAGTGATGTGCAAACTAGGAAAGGCCCTATGTTTACAGAACTTATATTCTGGCAGAAATCATATAATAAAGAAGAACATGCAAATACATAACCTACCAAAGATGAGTGTCACAAAGGGATAGGATAAGGAAGGTTAGGGACGTCTGGGCATGTGTATGGCTTTGGCAGAAGGGGAAGGTGGGTAATCAGAAGATGGGGGAGGGAGGAGGTGATGGCCTGAGTCACGCCAAGAGGAGGAATGGGTGAGGAAACTCTTATCAGCAAAAACAAAAGACTGGATTTGGAAGCTGGCCTGGGGCATTCAAAGACCAGCAAGGATACTGGGAAATGGGTTAGAAAAGTAGCAGGGGCCAGATCATGCCAGGCTATTTTTCACAGAAGGTTCTGCATAGGAGGAGCAGAGGAGAGAGGAGTCAGGAGACCTGACTCAGGTTTCCAGTCATTTTGTCTGCTGCAATGATAACAGGCTCTGGAGGCCAAAGATGGAAAGAGGCCGAATGGCAGGGCCCCTGCAATAGGCCAGGCAGGAGAGGGTGATGGGCGCTTGAACTAGGGTGTGATAACAGGCAGGTTCTGGATGGAAGAATCTGGATCTGAATGAGAAGGGCAGAGTGGGCAACATCCACTAATGGATGGGCCAGGCGGGATTAGAGATCAAGAGGAGTCCAGGATGACTCCAGGACCCAAGGCCTTCTTAATAGGAAGGATTAAGTTGCCCCTCACTAAACTGGGGAAGACTATCAAATGCAACGATGCACAGAAAATGCTAAGCACATGCCTGAAAAACAAGAAGGACTCGATAAATACCAACAGTGATGCCTGCAATCAGCATCAATCCAGGTGAAATCTTGACTTGTCCAGTGAACATTGATCACTCCCCACTGGAAATCATGTTCATTTGGGCACATGATAAATACCAACCTATCTTGCAGTTTTGCAACCTGGGTGGGGGTGGTGGTGGTGGTGAAAAGTAAACTTAGCCTACAAAACTGTGTACATGCTTCTTACAAGCAAGAAAACACATGCCATATACTTGCTAAAATGAACTGCCATGTCTAGGGAACTGGAATTTATACCTAAAAGAAATATTCTGAGACTTTGCTGCTATGTGACCCAACCTGAACAAAGAGCCAGACACATGTAGGAAAAGAAACAAAGCAAAACCAAACTTAGACATCACGTCTGTGTTAAAAATTCAAAGGCAGAACAGGACAACAGAGTTGGCTCTTTTCACTTTAGGAGAAATACTAAAGAGGACTTAGGGAAGTCAGGTCCCTGGAGGAGAAAACAGGAGATAAGATTGGGGTCAAGATGGGCAGCCCCAGTGGCTCAGTGGTTTAGCACCACCTTCAGCCCAGGGCGTGATCTTGGAGACCTGGGATCCAGTCCTACGTCAGGCTCCCTGCATGGAGCCTGCTTCTCCCTCTGCCTGTGTCTCTGCCTCTCTCTCTCTCTCTCTCTCTCTCTCTCTCTCTCTCTCTCTCTCTGTGTCTCTCATGAATAAATAAATAAAATCTTAAAAAAAAAAAAAAAGATTGGGGTCAAGAAAGCATGCCTGCTGGGGTGCAGCACTCTGATCCACCTCCAGCCACGTCCAGGTATGGTCTGTCACACTATGGATATGAGATTCCAGAGCCACTGGAGGAGATGGGTCAGGAGTTCCGAAAGGTCTGAGAGTGGACCAGTGCCAGGTGCCGGAAAACTGGCTGAGAAGAGTATGTTAAAATACATGACTTCCTTAGCCACCCTCCTAGGAATTCTGACTCATGAGATTGGGTGTGGGGCCCCCAGACTGTTTTTAACAAGTTCCTCAGGTATTTCTGCTATTGACTCATCTTTGAGATCCATGGGGGTAGGAAAGTACTTTGGAAAATATTAAACATTACACAAGCATATGTTGTAATTAGACCATTAATTCAAAAGCAGTGCTAGTGGCCACCCTTCAAAGCCACTGCTACCCCCTCTTCCCTTTGGCCTTATGGACTCCACTCATTCAAGTTCACACTTCTCCACATGCTGGATCCCAGGTGGTCCAGGTACACAGACTGAAGAGCTTGGCCAGGCAAATCTAATCCCTACAGAAGTGGTAACCTACTGGCTTGAAGCTGGACCTGGAGTGGGGAAACTGAACGAGAAAGCAGGAAAAGGGATTTAAATCAGAGTAGGCATCCTGGGGTCTGCGTTCAGTCTAAAAATGTGAAAGGCAACAAGCAAAGCACTGGTGAAATCACAGAGGACAAAGCTGGTGCACATCCAGATGTCCAAGGTAGGCAGGAAGGCACAAAGGGAAGAAAAAGATGTCACACAGACTGCTAGACACACAATACTTAACATTCAAACAACTTCCATTTAAAGAACAGGAAATCACAACTCAGAGACACTTAACAGATTCATCGATCTAAAGGTGCACAACGCATTCGGTGACAGAGCAAGATCCAACAGCAAATTTGCCTATCTACACTCTTGCCATTGAAAAATATATACTAAAAAGTATTGGACTCAACAATGGAAAGAAATCCTGAGTGTATGGATTACAAGACTCAAGTATCATTAAGATGTCAATTTTCCACCCAAAGCGATCTACAGACACAATGCAATCCCTACCAAAATTGCAGACTTCTTTTGTGAAAATAGGGAAAAAAAAAAAAAAAAAAAAACACTAAAATTTATATGGAATCTCAAGGGACCCTGAATAGATAAAACAATCCTGAAAAAGAACAAAGCTGGAGGTCTCTCATATATTCCAATTTCAAAACTTACTACAAAGCTACAATACTCACAAATAGTGTTGTACAGGTATGAAGACAGATATACAGACCAAGAGAACAGAGAGCTTGGACATCAATCCCAATCAGATGATCTTTGACAAGGGTGCCAAGACTATTTAAGAGGGAAAGGACTGTCTTCTCAACAAATGCTTCTGGGGCAACTGGATATCTACGTGCAAAAGAATGAAGTTGGATCCTTACCTTACACCAGATACAAAAATAAACTCAAAATGGATCAAAGGCCTAAATGTAAGAGCAGAAACTATAAAACTCATTGAAGAAAACACAGGGCAGAAGCTTTGTGGCACCAGGCTTGCCAATGATTTCTTGGATAGGACATCAAAAAGACAGGCAACAAAAGCAAAACTAGATTAAGTTGGACCTCATCAAAATCAAAACCTTTTAAGTATCACAGGTTCACAGTGATGTGAAAAGGCAACCCACAGAATGGGAGAAAATATTTGCAAACCATGCTATCTGATAAGGGGGAGCTCCAACAGCACATGGCATCCCTGCTGAACCTAGATGCAGGTTTTCATTCAGATGACACCACTGTGGGTAAATCCTGCTACACTCAGCAAGTCTGAGTCCTGTGCTGCTGGACTCTTCAGATGACTCACTGTGCTAGCATTTGCGCTTAGCCACTCAGTGAATCCTTGCATTACCATGTTCCCCCAACTCCGATTCCTGAAGCACTTCTCCCCTCTACTTGAATAGTATATGAAAATAAATTAGTTGCATAGAGTATCTGTTAGGCTCTGACAAATGGAATAAATCAGTTGTAACTGGTAGCTTTATATTCCCAATTTAAAATGGCAATTTACGCTCATAAATATAATACAGTATGACAGGACAGAATTACTTCCACTGACAACATCAGGTTTTGATCCTAGAGTAATGTGTAAGATACAGTTCCCAATCACCAGACTCCAGGCTGTGTGTTCTGAGTCCACCAGTCCAAAGAAAGATAAAAGGGTATTTAATAAATGGCTGAAACATCAAGGAGCTAGGTTACAAGTCTGCCAAAGAGAGTACGCTCAAAGCCTGGGAAACATCCACAACATATGTTTTTTTAAAGCTGTCATAATTTAAAGTCTTTCTAAACATCTAACTGTTTAATCTAATTTTCCCTCATGAATGTTTGGCTGCAGCTCAAATTGATTCAACATTTCCATTATAAATCTCTATTTTCACATTTTCCTGGTTTGATTGTAGAATGTCTTTCGTCTGAAATATGACACAAGCAGAAGCCTAAATGTTAATGCTCTTCACTGGCAACATGGTTTTACTACACAACCAAACTCGCAGTTTTCTGCAAGCCAAATGTCTAGAAATTATTTAAGTGACAGGAGAAATAAAATTTTGCAGAAAAAAAAATTCTTCTATTATAAATTTTCCTTCTAGATTCTCAAGAAGAAACAAACAAAGTCTGCTAGGTTTTTTTTTTTATTAATGTTAATTTTTGCCCATCCAAAGATACCACATTTAACTTCACCTCCTGGGACGCCTGGGTGGCTCAGTGGTTGAAAATCTATTTGCCTTTGGTTCAGGTCATGATCCTGGGGTCCTGGGATCGAGACCCACATTGGTCTCCATGCAGGGAGCCTGCTTCTCCCTCTGCCTATGTCTCTGCCTCTCTCTCTCTGTGTCTCTCATGAATAAATAAAATCTTTAAAAAAAAATATTTTCACCTCCTGACTGTGGAGATGCACCATGAAACTGTGTCCAAATGCTGTCGAATGCCAATCGTTACATTATCAAACACATACCTAGTAGGAAGGGATTCTATACTATATCATCATGACGTTTCTTTTCACAAGTCACTTTGTGATGTGTACATTTAAATGTTGAAAATCGACAACAAAAATTCTATTAGTCATTTTTATCAGGGCTCCTAAAATTATACATGACACAGAAAATAAGTGAAGTGTACTCTACATAAAAGAGATTTAATGTTCGATCAAGGTTATAAATGTTGGTGTCTCAATGACTTTCTCCTTAGGGACGCATTCTGTATGTAGCTCAAGTAAGAGAAAATTCTTTGACACTCACACCTGAGAATCTGACAGCAGCCAAGGCCAAGGGCACGCTGCTGGGGATCTTTGGAGGAACGTGGAGAACAGAGCTCTGTCAGAGGCACAGGACAGGTCTGATATCTGAGAGACAGTAGGTAGAAAAAGGGAAAAACCAATGCAATGTGCCCTAAGCATCATATTGCATTACATTAGCAACCCTCCCCCACCCCCACCTCCCAACTCTTCCTTCCACTGACATGACTTTGTCTCAACGATCCTGGAGTAGAATATTCTTACCAATGTCTTATGTACAGGGATGGCTTTCAAATACACAAGGCTTCTTAATGTAAACTAGAGGAAATCCGATTTGATACTCAGGAAATCTGCACACATTCAAGGCCACGTTCTAGTTCTACGTGACCCAAACAAGTCTTGCCTCCTCTGTCACTGCCTGGGGAGAACTAGTCTCCTCTCACTCTGCTTCTAATGGTATTTGACTCCAGGCTGGCAAACCCAGGCACTCAAAGAAAAAGTCAAACCTAAGAGGAATCAGGCTAACAAAACAATTGAGCTGTTGTAACAAATAAAAGATAGCTCACAACACCAATAAAAATCTGTAAGATTAATGAGAAAAGATGTCTCAAAAAAAAAAAAAAACCCTGTAAGTTCTACATCTCTTCTTGTCTCATAACTGAAATATTTCTATGAATAATTTCACTTTAAAAGAAATAAAAAGATCTGCCTACAGAAACTAAAGGTGACTGGCTAACAGGAGAACAGATCCAGTAACACAGACTGAACTGTTAAAAACCAAATTCCCTTGTGTCCAAATATTTGGGAAGTCTAACAGCCTAAGATGTTTATGTTCCAAAAAAGGTGCTTTAATTTAATTAACTCCGTGTTAATTTCTGGTATCAAGCAATCTGTGATTACAGTATGTGCTATATGTCTTGGAACAAATCCTATTTTGATCAATAGGATTAAAAAATATTCATATGCACACAAGTCTATAACTAAACCAAATGCATAACAGCAAAGCACAAGAGTTTCTTAAAAAGGACAAAAGAAGCAATATAACTCTGGTTTTTTTTTTACAGTTAACCACAGTAAATACATATTAAAATTCACAGATCCAAAACATGAAGCAACAAGGGACGCTTTACCCACTTTAGGAACTTAAAAATTCCAAACTGTAATTCTAGGTCCCACTACTCTTGGGACAGGAGACACAATGTCGTGATGGCTAATAGCTAACAGCACATCAGGGCTACAGAGACAGACACAGACCTTAGAATCACAGCTCCATACTCACTGACCTTGTGACTTAGCCAAGAAACTTGAGCTTTGTGAGCCTTGGTTTTCCCATCTGTGGGATGGAGATAACAACAGGACCTACCACGCAAGACTGCTGTGAGGATGAACCAAGGTAACGCCGGTGAAGCTCAGAACAGTGCTTCCACTATGCTGTGTGTGCAACAGTTACTATTACTCATGATCCTTGCACTGCCTGCAACATTTCTATTTCTCATTAAGATATTTAAGGCTTATCCATTACTCATATATTAAAGTCATCCTGAATGACAAAAATATTCTGCATAGAACCCTTTTTGCAATAAATCATTAGAGTTATCTGTGACAGTCTCCCAGAGAAATTCTATAACCAGTCAGTGGCCAAAGGCTGGGTGTAAGCCTTCATTAACATTTGCTAAATACAACTGACATATGAACCACATGGGTTTGAACTGTGTGGGTCCACTTCCAAGTAGATTTCAACAAATATAGTACAGTATTGTAAATGTATTTTACGATTTGCTTAACATTTTTGTTTTCTCTAGCTCTCTTAATTGTAAGAATGCAGGATGTAATGCATATGATGTACAAAATACATGTCTATTGACTGTTTACATTCTCAGTAAGGCTTCTAGTCAGAAACAAGCTATTAGTAATTAAGTTCTGGAGGGAGTCAAAAATTATATGTGGATTTTCCACCTCATGGGGGGTTGGCACCCCTAAATCACCCATTATTCAAGCGTCAACTGTATAAACAACAACAAAGTCTCAGCAATTTCAAGGGTAGGAGTGCAAAGCTCAAGTATCTCCATTCTACCACTGGCCCATCACTGGTCAAGCAGATGCAGGCTCCTGCTGACACTGGGCTCAGCATTCAGCTCTGTGGAGAGTGTGAACAAGAAAGACTCCAGCTGGCTGGGATATTCCTAACATGGCCCAGGCCAGAGCAGTCTACAGGGTCTCTAATCCATATAACTTCCCTTCTTCAACATGGCAGAAGGCAGTAAGCAACCCTCAGTAAGGACTCAAACTTCAAGAATGACCCTGAGCAAAAAAGAATGACTGAGGGATGCCTGAGTGGCTCAGTGGTTGAGCCTCTGCCTTTGGCTCAGGTCATGATCCTGGGTTCTGGGACTGAGTTTTGCATCAGGCTCGCCTCGGGGAGCCTGCTTCTCCTTCTGCCTGTCTCTGCCTCTCTGAGTCTCTCATGAATAAATAAATAAAGTCATTTAAAAAAAAATATGGTGTCCTAGCAATATCTGATTCTTTCAAACCATCATTCTATATGACGCTACACAACTCCCTTTCCAGAAGCGCCACTACCATTTTCCATTGAAACTTCTTTCACCACTGGTATCATGTAGCAAAACTTAAAACTTAAGTACCTAATCTTGCTGCTTGCAAGTTATCCAAAGAGAATCACTGCAGAGAATGGTGTGATCTTGAGGAGTTTTTATTTTGCTCATTTCTACTTTGTGTAATCTTGAAACTTATGTTTAGTGTTTTGTCTACACTTGCTAAAACAAATAAAACCATGTACACATGCACACACATTCCCACACACATAACTGAAAAGATAAGAAAAACTATGTCTCTCAATCTTCGTGGCTGTAAGAAGGTACACTGGTGCTGCCTGAATTCCAAGTAGAGATCTCAGATCCTCTTCTGAATTATAGTTACTCATCCAGGAAAGCCACAGCGGGCCGGCTGACTCACCAGGCACGGGAAAAACTAAAATGTGACCTTGGCATCTAAATCTGCAAGTATATATAATACCATGTTCTTTCTCCTATTTTTGTCACCTTTTCAGACCAGCTGATGAATATTCTGGAGACACAGGTTTTATCTACTTTATTTTCAACGCATCTTAAAACTGTTTTGATGGCCTATGCAGGGACCCTGCCAGTCACATTGTTCTGTTTATGGCACCCCAGAATGAGAATGCCTCTCCTCCAGGTGCCCTCTGTGAAGTGACTGGAAGTTCATTTATGTGTGGTCTCCAGCTCTCCACCAAGTTCACTGGAAGCTTCACTGTTAGTAAAGCAGCTCAGTCCCTCAGGCTAATGGGACAAATGAAACCCCCTGGGCTGGAATCCCACCCAGGAGTCTTCCCTGACCCTGCCACTAGCTGGCTCCTTAGGCAAGGCCCCTAGGAGTTCAAAGGAAGGAGTCTTTCAAGTGGGAAGAGTCTCAAGGTTTAGGAGCCAAAGGTCAGGCCAGAATATTCAAAAACATTTAGTTTAACTTCATTTTATAGAAAGAGGTAAGAGGCCAACAGTGATTAAGTTGTTAACCTGGAGTCAAGCTGAGCCCTGAAAGCCATTTTACAGGGATGGGAGGGTCTGAGAAGAGACCCCCTCTGCCGCATCTTTCAGGAAGGCACTGTTCTATTCTGTATCCCCATGGAGTAGATCTGGGTCCACGCGATGCTGCCCTTAACCATGACCTTGGAAATGCTGCATGGCCATCACTGTGCTCACTCTGACCAAGCCAGCAAGCAGAACCACCTTCCCCACCTTCTAGACGCAGAGCCTGGCGGTTCAGAGCTGTAGCCTCTGTCCACTGGGAGCCTGAGGACCACGTTCTCGGGTCAGAAGGCCCCAGGGACCTGGCAACCAGAACCAGCTCCCGTGGGCTTGATTCCACCAAGTTCTGTTACTGAATCCTACTTCTGCGCAGACTGGAAGGTCCAGACAGAAAGCGGAGGTCCATGCTGGGGGGCGGGGGGAATATCGCTGCTGTGCCCCAGACCAAGGCTCGTGCAGCATGTTCCACGGGGTTGGGTCTTTTTCTCTCTAAATAATCAGGTCAGATCAAAAGCACCAATTATGAAAACCAGACAGCAATGCAGTGGTGCCTGCCAATTGGTAGCTCTGAACATCCTTATACCCCTTCACTGGTGCAGCTCCACCCCTGTGCTGCCTGCTTCCTCCTGGAGGACAGAAACCCACAGGACCAGGACACTGAGGCCTATCAGGAGGGGAGGAAGTGGACGAAGGCCAGCCGGGGGTCTCTGGCGGTTTACAGACACGTTAGGGAGGAGAGGGCAGAGAATGGGAAGAAGGAAAGGAAGTGGGACGGCAACTGGAGGAAATGAAGGAGGGAAACCTCACAGAGAAACGGAGGAAGGAATCAGACAAGTGGGGTGTGGGGGGGTGAGGGGAGGGGGAGAGAAGGAAGGGGAGGAGGGGTAGAAGTTCATTTGGTGGAACAGGGTAATAAAATTTAAAACCTGACCAGGACATTATCAGCAACAGCCATCACTTTCATGGAGCGCCTTAACACTCCAAGAGCACCCGCTATGCGCTGGACATGACACTGACCTCTTGAGAGTTCATCTCTGGGCTTGCCACTTAACCAACAATTTATGATTTTCAATCTGCTCTAGAGTCCGGGAGACAGAAATACCTTTGATGATAAGAAGATGCAAAACTCTGGGGCGCCTGGATGGCTCAGTGGGTTGTATGTCTGACCCTTTGTGTCTGCTCAGGTCATGATCTCAGGGTTGTGGGATCAAGCCTTGAATCGGGCCCCATGCTCAGCCAGGTGACTGCTTGTGATTCTCCATCTCCCTCTCCCTCTGGCCCTCCCCCTGCTCATGCTTGCACACATGCACACACATGTGAGTGCGCTCTCTATTAAAAAAAAAAAAGATATAAAACTTGTAACACTGAGATCTTTGGGTTTCCTGCATTCTGAGATCCACATGCCACCCAGGTTGTCTTTAACAAATGAGACTGAATAGTGATTTTTTTTCCTCCTAAGACCTCAGGTTTATTGACACTGAACAAATCCTAAATTACTTTCATGCCAGTATTTGCACCTGTGAGTTAAGATAGTAAGTCAACACAATATAATGATGCTTACATGGTAAAAGTGTTCAGTTACACTTGGACTTTAGCTCCCAACAACTTTATCTGCTGGTATGATGCTTTGTACTGACATTTTAACAAAAAGAAAGAAACTATGGAGAAAATCACATCCACGCTATCCAAATGCTAGTTTTCAGTACACTTGCACAAATGAGCTATCCTCTGGAGCAGGGTTCTCTTTGAAAGCAGAGCCCAAGCACATGACCCAGAGGCAAGAGCGGCCTTGATCCTACAGATACACAGAAAGTGAACGAGGCAGGGAAGGAATGTGAAGTCTTCAGTTGAGCCTTAAATCTCCCTTTCTCTGTGCTTTATTTAAAAATACCTATCCAAACCCTTACCAGAAGAGACAAAACAGTCTCATTCCTTTTTTATTACAATGCATCTGATATACAAAAATGTCATCTGAATAGTTAGCATTTGCAGTTAAGGATGTAATAATTTAAAGTTATCATAAGCCGTATAAATAGCACTGGACTGCTACCACCTACTTGCATAACCTTGGGAAAGTCTCATTGGGCTCTTCGGTAATTTCTCTACTGCTTGAAAAAGGCAAATTTCATTTCATAGTTAATCTGCAATAAAAATCATTTCAGAGACACTTAACATCTAAGCCAATCTCCTGCCTACAGGTGGAGCTGCATCTATGCCATACTTGAAAATGCAGGCATTTCATCTATAAGGATTATTCATTTCCAGTAGGGCTGATCCTATGATGATTCACTGTATGCAAAGTTCACCTTTAAAGAAGCTCACTTACATAGAGTATGAGATTATTTTATCATAAAGTTCTAAAATGCATCTGACTCTAATCTTAAACGCAGTAATGCAATGACCTTCCTGAAGCATGTCTGGTTGTGTCTGGTCGTTCAGAACCTTCGAAACCCTTAAGTCATTTCACTCTGACACAGAATTAAGATGCAAATTTCTCCTCAGGAGCCCTCCACAACCTGACCCCAATCTACCTCATTGCTCACTGTCCCCAAGAAACTCGAGCCTAACCCCACAGAGGGAGAGGACAGGAAAGGAAAATACAATGACCTCAGGTCATTTGTGGACTAAGTACTGGCTAGGTGTCTGCATTTATATCATCTCATTTCATTCTTACAACAATCCACTGTGCTAAGAATCAATACCATTTGTTCAGCTGGTTAAAGAGAGAGACTTTCACCAGCTGGAAAAAAAAAAAAGTAGCCAAGATCACAAGACTAGTAATGACCAAGCAAGCACTGGGTAGTCCGTGTATGTCCGCCTCCAGGAAGCCAGCTGAGCCCCAAGAGGAACTGCCCATTGCTTGTGCTCACAGATGCTCCTCCCTAAGTGTATGCAAATAGCCTGTGGCTATAAGTGGAACATGTTGTGTTTGTACACTGGTATTTGCACATGACAAAAATCAGGCGCTGCCACCTACTAATTCCCTCAGCCATGGCAAAACAGCTAAGTTGTCCAAGAATCTTCAAGACGTTATTTTAAGTAAATTTTGTAAATCTGTACTCCTCCAGAAGGCTTACTGTGTACTAGCTATGTCTCTCCCTGTGTGGGATCTGTCCAGCACAAGCCAACCAAAGGAAACCCTGTGATCCTAAGACTGTGGGATCAACACAGAGCAAAGCCATAATAACCTCTATTTTTGCTCAAGGTCTAATTAGCAATGGAAAAATGTATTGTACACAAACATAATATGAGTGATTTAACTGAAAGATTTTTTTGTCATGATATAAAAGAACCAAGATTGGAGTTTATGATATTGCCATGAATATTTTCAAAACAAATGCTTTAAATATGGGCTTATGCATGTAAGTACAAAGACAAGTGTGTGCATATAGTTATGTAAACCTCCCCACCAACTCAAATCTTTTTTTCTGATATACAAATGAAAGTTTTATGCTCTTACACAGGGAATAGGCACTGAAGTATTTCCATGCTCTGGGACATCTTGAGGCACAGGGAATGTGTTACATGACTGAACAGATGTAAAGACTTTCAAATATAAATGTACTTAAATGACAACAGTAATCTCTCAAAAAGGGTATCTGCTCTAATATACACAAGTTTGGTCAAAGTAGTGTAGGAATGTGATGGTAGAAAGAAATAGTAAGTCTGCTAGGAGCAACTTTTGACTACTGGGTCACTTACTTCACTAACAAAAAAAAGACATCTAACATCCAGAGTAACAGTACCAAGTCTTCTCACAGGAAAAATAAAAACTAAGCACCAAATGCCTAAGTGTTCTCATTATGCTCTTCTCTCCATCAGAACAGCTCCCCAAGGGGATCCCTGGGTGGCTCAGTGGTTTAGCGCCTGCCTTTGGCCCAGGGCATGATCCTGGGGACCCGAGATCAAGTCCTGCGTCGGGCTACTGGCATGGAGCCTGCTTCTCCCTCTGCCTGTGTCTCTGCACCTCCCCACTCTCTCTGTGTCTATCATGAATAAATAAATAAAATCTTAAAAAAAAAAAAAAAACAGCTCCCCAAACAGACTCCTCACCCCTACTTTTGCTAAGGTAAAACTCCCTGCACGCTGGGGTAAAGCCCACTACATGTAACTTGAACATGTGAATTTCTTTGAAGGGAGTTATCAGGGTTTACACTTGTGAACAGGGCAGACAGGTGCTCCTTTCATACCTTTCCTTCATGAGAAAAAAATCAGCCACGTTGAAGTGTACAGAAGCCACCAGGGCAACCAAGCCCATATCAAAACAGGTATTTCCATTTGCAGGGATGCCTGAAAATTACAAGTAAACTGACAGCCACTTAAAAACTTAATGATTTTGACCAGCCTACTGGGCGGGCATTTCATTAGGCATAAATTGTTACAACATCCCTTGTAGTGTAACATTGAAAAACTGAAAGGTAACTTGCCCAAGGACATAAATTTGTTTCACAAACAGCATACATTTGGTGACGGATTTTTTAAATTAATTAATTTATTTTTAGAGAGAAAGGGGAGAAAGTAGGAGGAGAATCTCAAGCAGACCCCCCACTGAGCAGGGAGCCCAATGTGGGGCTCGATCCCAGGACCCTGAGATCATGACCTGAGCAAAAATCAAGAATAGTGTGCTTAACCGACAGCCACTCAGGTGCCGCTGGTGATGGATTTCTAACTTTTTCTCATACACATTTCTTATTTTCTTCTTTTTTCTTCACATTTCTTATTTTCCTCTTTCTTTTCTTTCTTTTTTTTTTTTTTTTTTAGATTTTTATTTATTAATGAGAGAGAGAGGCAGAGACACAGGGAGAGGGAGAAGCAGGCTCCATGCAGGGAGCCTGACATGGGACTCGATCCTGGGTCTTCAGGATCACGCCTTGGGCTGAAGGTGGCGCTAAACCGCTGAGCCACCCGGGCTGCCCACATTTCTTATTTTCATATGTGATTTAGAAATGTCAAAATAAAGCACTTGACTCAAATATATAAAAGGCTCTGTGTGGGAGTCTCAGCGCTCTGGAAGAACCATGGCTGGCTTTGCTTGCGTTTAACTATAAAAGCAATCTACTTACCTTTACAAAGATGGGGAATGGCAGATAAATAAATAATTCATACATAATATCACCATCCTTACAAAAGCTGTGATTTACATCTATTTCTTCTAACCTCTTGTCCTCAGATTGTTTTCTCTACCAAAAACTGAAAAGTCACTAATAGCTTTTTATTCTAATAAAGCAGGATAATTGCCTTATAAAAAATCAGGTTGTTGAGAAAAAACAGAAACTTTCTTCATATTATTAAGAGTTTAATAATAACAACTTAATAATTAGCTATATTTATCACACTTATATATACATATTAAAGAGAAAGCATGCAGGTGCCTTCCAGTTTTCTAATTCAGGTATGATTATCTAAATGTTTAAAATGGAATTTACACCATACCATAGATACTATATTATTCTAGGACTTTTTTTTTTTTAATTACAGTATCAGGGGATCCTGGGTGGCTCAGCAGTTTAGCACCTACCTTCGGCCCAGAGCATGATCCTGGTTCCCGGGATTGAGTCCCCCATCCGGCTCCCTGCTTCTCCCTCTGCCTGTGTCTCTGTCTCTCTGTGTGTCTCTCATGTGTAAATAATTTAAAAAATATATTTAAAAAATAAAATAAAATAAATAAATTACAGTATCAATGACTTCTTTCTCTGTCAGTAAAGATCTATATTGTTCCTTTAATAAGTCATTGCTGGCTTCCTTTAAGAGCTAGAGGTATAATGCAAATTTGCTACACAATATTTCAGAACTGTTTACAAACTGAGCAGAAGTCCTGTTCCTCCTCCTCCTTCTGGTGTCACTGATAAGAGCACGATCAGCAACCATGCTGCCATTATACTGCAAACTCTGTAAGGAATACTCAGATTACAAAAATCAAAATGCCATTTTTATCTTCCAGCAGACCCAGATCCCTGCCTAAATCTGGAGGCTAACGGAAGCTAGAGAGATTTAGATACAAAACAGTGCAGTAGACTGATCCAGAGATTAGAAAATGTGCCTTGTGCATCTCCTGGGCTATTGGCAGCCAGCTGGATGCATCATGTAACCTTTTGCATACAAGGATGTCCCTCTCACCTGAAAAACAAAACAAACAAAAAAAAACCCCTCAGCTCCTCAGAAGACTTCTCCACTACCCTGTGGCGAAAGAAAACTCTAAAAGGCTAGCTACTATTATTCAGGAATTTCCACTCGTGGACTTACCAACATTTTTCATCTACTTTTATGGAAGGATTTTTACAGCCCACACTTCCTTTGTAAGAGTCAATACCCTTGGTGAGTTAGCTGCCTGCTTAGTCTAGTAAGAGATTTCACAGGAGACACTGCTCAGCCAGCCATCAACAACACTGAGAGCTCACAGCGCCAGACCACACACCACCTGGCTATGAGAGGAGGTGCAGGTGTGATCACAGACATGCTTTAACCTACTCAGCCTGAGAAAATGAACACAGCTCCACCAAATTACACAAAGTAGTACACCAACGAACGTAGCCCATTCCACTCATCCATCGAGGTCTACTCTGCTTCAGGGATTGTGTGAGGCACTGGGCATTGTGGAGGACAAATACTCAGTTTCTGAAAGCAGCACACTGTCTAGTAAAGGAAAGAGAGATGCAAATAATTAAAACATGATGATGATGATGATGATGAAAGGCAGAACTGCATAGTGCTATGGAAGCATCGAGAAAACAGCCAACTGTCAGAGGTGGGGCTGGTCAGGATGGCTTCTCCAAAGGAGTTGGCTTACACATGTAAGTACAAAGAAAAGTGTATGTATATACTTACGTAAACCTCCTCACTCTAAGTCAGACCCTAAAGGATGAGCAGGAGGTTTGCCAGATGGAGAGGAAAGGGAAGGGCATCCCAGGCAGAAGGAGCAGTGGACCAAATTAAGACAGGATAGACCATAGGGAAGTGGTGGGTGCAGAAAGACTAGAACACAGAGACCAGGGCTCTCAAGAGGTGAAGTGAGTGATGATGGAAAGGGAGCTTAAAGCCAGAGCTTTTGGACTGTTTCATGCTCATGCTGTTAGCTTTTGTAGGCAATGGGGAGTCAATGTCAACTGTCAATCAGGAAAACAGCAAGATTGGGTATTTCCTAAAATGTTGTCATTAGTACTGTTACCAGATAAGCCAAGATTCCACCAAAGACACAGAATCAGTAGTGTGGTTCATATACATGTGTACAAGGAACAGTGAGGGAGCAGTGGGGAAGAGGAGTAGGGGAGAGACACATGGAACTGGTTTACTCGACTGTGGGGGCTGGGAAGTTTGAAATCCGTAGAACAGGCTAGAAACTCTCAGATGAGTGCTGAGGTTGCAATCCATACAGTTTTTTCTTCAGGGAAACCTCAGGTTTGATCTTAAAGCCTTTCAACTGATTGGATGAGGCCCACCCAGATTGTCTCCTTTACATCAGCTGATGAGGCCCACTCAGATCATCTCCTTTATTTAAAGTCAACTGACTGTGGTAATTAGTCACATCTACAAAATACCTACTCAGCAACACCCAGATCAGTGTACTTGACTGGATAATCGAGTGCTTGTAGCCCAGCCAAGTGGACACTCAAAACCAGCCATCACAGGGGTCTGCACTGTTTACTGAAAAATGAATGAATGTGACACCTGACACAAGGAGACAGGAAGAGCAAGCAACCTGAACACCTTGGCAGAGAGGAGTATGTGCCAGTGTTTGGAGGGGATTAGGAAGTAGGCAGCTGGTGATGCTAGACCAAGTACCCAAGGAAGAGTCATCTCTAGGAAATAAGAGATAGGAGACTAGGATTCACATACCTCTCATTCAATGAAGGTTTACTGATGAACTGCTTTTTACCCTAAAATCACCATACTGTAAAATATGGGTTATACAAATGTGTACAAAATGGGGTCACTGTCCTCAAGCTCAAAGTCTGGTTGTGGAGAGTTACGTAACAATACAAGACCATACAGAATTAAATGTAAGTTCTAGCCAACAGCCTGGCATAGTAGGAGGACACAGCAGCCAGCACAGACATAAGGACACATGAGGTGGGAAACACTCTGCAGTGTCCCAAGAAGCAGTGGTAAAGGGAAAAAACTGCCTGGAACATTCTGTGAGTTTGCCAAAGAATCAAACATTTTCTGAGGAAATGGAGAATGAGACAGTAAGAATTCTGGTTAGTCAAGAAAGTTTTTCTGAACTGGAGGGGTCTGTGTTTTGCTTGTTTTCTGTCATTGGTTGGTTGGTTGGTTTTGGTGGGGGGTGGGGTGGTGACCAGAATCCACAGGCCATCAGTTTGCTCATGGAAGGAGCCACAGATGGAGGTTCAGGCACCAAAATGAGCTCACTCTCCTGAGGAGAGCGGGCTGTTCTGCCAAGTGAGAAGCTGCCCTTGTCTTGTCTGCCCTTTCCCCAATCATGTAAGTGAAAGGTCAACAAATGTCATTTTCCAAAACAGCTTATTTTTCAGGGAAAGCTAAAGTAGTTAAGAAACATCCACAGCACACTTAGAGATGCAGAGTATCGCACACGTGCTCCCATTTCAGGGCCAGGAACAGAGAATATTAGTATCTGCTTGAATCTATGTAACACATCTCTGACAGGATACACGAGGTACCCATAGTTCTAGATACGGTGAGGAGGGGACGTGGTAGCAGACAAGAGGATGGGTGGGGGATGACATAAACTTTCCACTGAATATGCTTCTGGACCATGTGAATACATTTCTCCAAATAAATAAAGTTGTAAATAAGTAATAAGTAACGCAAACTTTTGCCCCTCCCTCTCCACCAAAAAAGCATATTTTTAAAGGAGGATACACAGCTAGAATAAATAACAGACAGGTGATCAAGTCATGTCCAGGTGATCATGGGATATGGGATGAAAGGCCCTTTCTGGGCTAGGCGGTCACTGTGCGACAATCAGGTGATCCCTAGAGAAGGAACCGTTGGGTGTCTTTCTAGTCACATGTATTTCTAGAACCATCATTTTCATGGTGTTCAAAATGTGTCCTGAGAATCACTTTGGTGGGGAGAGGGCAGAGCAGAGTGATCAAAAATACAAACTTTGAAAATGACCAGTCTAAGAAACGAGTACCAGCATCACCATCATCCAAATCCCATGTTATTCACAGAGAATTTCTTTGAGGCCCTTCTACAGTGTTTACTGAAGTAATTCCTGTGCATAAGTGATGAGCCAAAGTTATCTGACCCAGATACATATTTTGTTTCTAAATTCTTCAGCCTCCATGCAATTTTCTCTGAAATATTAAAATCGGGAAGAGACCCCTCACCTGCAGAGCCATGACTGTGAATGCCATGACAGGGGCATGAACAATTCTGCTCATAGCAACTGGTTTAACATCTGTGCTAGGCAAAGGCCATACAGAATGGCCCAGTAAGGGCCTGACACACTACTGGCAGTCCCAATACGTGATTCCCATTCTTCTCAAACACTAATCCTACAAGTAAGTAGAAAGCCAATTTTCTAGAGAAGTAATTACATAATCCACTTTTTACAGACAAGCTTTTTGACAAAAGTAATCGCTTGAGCAAAAGGAAAATAAATATTAGTATGAGTATAAGTATAGTAATCAGGCATATGCTGAAGGCAGAGCCCAAATCACAAGGGTTCTCATGAATTCTGCAAACCACAGAGTCGAGAATTGGATGGTTTCCTTCTGCAGCTTGGTGGCTGCCTTATTAGCAGGCTCACAAGATTAAGGTTTCATATGATAAGCAAATATGAAGAGCCACCCTCCTCCTGAGGGAAAATTCTGAGACTACAACCAATCTCATTCATTCATCACCTCAATCGGCTTCCTACCCCCACATACCCTTTCCTCAGCTCATAATTAGCGTCAAATGCAGAATATCCATATTGTTTGCCATTTACCTTCCCACATCATTAAGACTCACAGACAAAACATTTGTTTTATAACCCCAAACAACGATGAGCTCCATAAATACACTTCATTTATTATTTCAACAAACATTTACCAGGAACCTACTGGAAGGCAGCTAACATGTACTTCGCCTCAGGGGAACCCCAAGGAGAGGGACATGGAAAGGCCTCCCAACAGTGTGGTCATGATGTAAGAGCACACAATCCCACAGGATCCCCAGCGCCCTTGATCAAGGACAGCAAAGGCTCACTGTCTGGATGGAACACATCACAAATGGACGGCATTCCAGCCAAGTTCTGGCAGGTGAGGCACGTCACCCAAGCTGATGAGAAGAGCACTGCCTGCAAGCAATGTGTGCAAAGGCACAAAAGCAGAGAAATCTAGGTCCATGAAGGGGCTGGAAAAGAAAACGTCTAGCAGATGAGCCAGAGAGGTGGAAAGACACGTCCACCACATCAAGAAGCAGGAACTTCTAGAGATACCAAGAGGCCATTACATGGCCAAAAGCGACAAATAATAGAATCTGAAGATGTTTGAATAAAACCAAAGGGGGTTCCTCAAGAAAGAATATGAGAAACAGAAGAAGTTCTTGATCACTAGCCAGGATTTACATGCCAAAGGGAAATGTGGGTGCTGGATGTCATTGGCTGGCATTGCCTGCACCCTTCCCTCCACACAGGAGGTGGTCTCTCTACCTCAAGACAGCTGTGACCACTCCCCCAATCACCCAGGCCCGCACGTTGAGCCACCAGTAAAATCCCTGCTCTGCTGCCCCCCACCTGCTACATTCAGCCTGAACTTACATCTCACATCTCCCCCCTGCAACTGATCTGGGGCACGTCCTTGACACCCTCTTCTTCTCTAAAACAGAAGCATTACTTTTCTTCACTGCAAATATTTCCAGTCTTATAGCACCATCCTCTTTGACTGATGTTTCACTTTTGCCAGGGCCTTTTTCTGATTCTTCTCAAATGGAAGAGATTTGAAAGCAAAATCCTCAGGGCTGTGGAAAAGTATATAGCGGTCTATGTCTGAGTGTAAGCAGTTCACAGGGAAGGTTGCTAAGAGCTACTGAGAAAGCCAGCTGGGAGTGCGAAATCTCAGACATAGTTAAACATCTACACTAGATGATGAAGATGGGCACAGTATGTGATGAGATCTGGAAAGTTCACTTAACTGGGACACTTTTTTCCTACTGATTATGAATCAGTGAGGTACCACTAATGGGCCCCAAATTCTGGGGGGTTAAAGGAAGAGGCTTGCACAAATACAGCAGGAAAAACTCAGCCTTTTTCTTTTAACTGAAAATCTGCTGATTCAACTTACATTTCAAGGTGAAACATACAAAAATAATGGTCAGTGTTATTTCTCTTTTTTTTTTTTAAGATTTTATTTATTTTAGAGAAAGAGCAAGAGTGAGCACGAGCAGGAGAAGAGGGAGAGAATTTCAAGCAGACTCTCCACTGAGCACAGAGCCCATGCAGGGCTCAATCTCACAACCTGAGCTGAAATCAAGAGTCGGACACTTAACTAACTGGGCCACTCAGGCTATTTTTTTACCGTTTTTATCTTGTTTTATACATCCCTAACTCACTGCATCACTGCTGCAGATGACAATGACTAGCAAGGAAGGAGTAGTTCTCACAATCATCCTGAAGCCCAGCCACACACAGGCAAAAAGAATCTTAGTAAATACAATTTGATGATAGAAATTGTGACAGTGATCCTCTTTTTCCCACTGCTGTGCAGAAATGGAAAAGAGTCGTTGAAAATGCCTGGGAAGGCATTATACTCCTAGTCCTCTATATGATGGATTTTAGATATTTTTAATCTGCAGCTACCCACTCTCATTTTGGGGATTTTTTTGTTGTTGTTGTTGCTTAAAATATTTATTAATAATGCTACTTCATCAGTTTACCACATGGCATCTTGCTATATTCAAAGGAGTTCATTACTCAAAAGACCATCTGTCTAAGAGCTCAACAGAAGGTTTAAATAATCAGTAGTGAAGAATGTATGGTCACATTATATCAAGTCAAATATTTACATCTCTCAGATTTTGAATATGAACGTTCTTACCCAGCCATCCACCACAAGTCAGACTTAATTAGTATGCCATTGTTTTGGTATTTTTTACCTTCTATATTTTCAAACTCATACAGAAATTACAATAGGAGGAGAGCTTAACTTATGCAAACAAGACTGCCAATCACACCCGTCTGTGCAGCACCTTCATTTAAGCAAGAAAAAAATCCTGACAGCAGCAGCATTTTCAAGCAGAAAAGCAGTTAAACACGGATCAGAAAAACATTTGGGTAAAAACAGCTGATTCTGCTTTTCTGAGCATTAATAATCGTGGCTGTTGTTGCTGCTACTGTGATCAGAATGCGCAGGAGCAGCAGCAGCTCCACCAGCCCCGCATCAGGGCAGGCAACCCCCCTGAATGGCTTCGTGATGCCCACAGCAGAGCCGGCTGGCAAACCCCTCCCAACCAGGGGAGGAGACACAGCAAGAAATCTGGAGAGGTGCATGGGTTAACATAGGCAAACGCTAAAGAAAAAAACTGCTTTCAAAGTCTTTCAACTAGGATTAAGCACAAATACGAATACATGGATACACGTTTAAATAAGAAAAAAAATAGGCAAGGTGGAAGAGGTACTACCAAATCCACTCACTAGGTATTATTTTAAAGTACTGAGTGCAAGCAGGGGCGCCTGGGTGGCTCAGTCAGGTAAGCGTCTCCCTCACCTCAGGTCATGATCTCAGGGTGCTGGGATGGAGCCCAGCATCGGGTTCCCTGCTCAGTGGGGAGCCTACTTCTCCCTCTCCCTCTGTTCCTTGTTCATACTCTCAGTCTCACTCTTTCTCTCTATTCCCCCCCACCCCCTGCAATGCAGTAGTGGAACAAGCAAACCTAATCCATTGGGTCGGGGACAAGTAAAGATGAGCAAGAGCAGTTAGGATTAGGGGAAAATCAAGTATGAATGAGAAGCCCTTTATTCCCCAGCTGGGTGGCCTTGGACAAACTGGCACACATCTCTGAGCTGCTTCCTCCTCCTCTGCATGCAGTGATAAAGGAAGGGGGGTTATAAAGCAACCTGTAGGACTGGCAGGAAGGTTTAAGTGAGATAACTTAGGGTCTGTGTCTGGGATGTTGGTATCTCAAAAGCACAAACACAAAACCATTCTCTCATTCTCCCCTGGAAGAAGGTCTGTTTTTATTCTCTGACTCAGATCCAATTCTCTCTCCATCTCGAAGATGAAAAAGTTCGATCTGTAACACCACGGAACTTAAGGTGTCTGACAACTTTAACATCCAAAGACTGGAAGGAGCACAGGGTGTGGGTGCCAAGTGGGTTTACTGCTCCCTGCTGAATGGCGGGCGGGGGGGAGGGATGCGGCAGGAGCCAAACCAACTGAAGATGTGCCCTGAGCAGGTGGAAAGTAACTGAAAATGTACAGCATTAACGCCCACACTGACAAACAAGGAGTACTCACAGCAAGAGCTTCAGGAATTCACCAGGAGGAAAGAGGTCCTGGTGGGAGGTGAGATGTGAGCAGGGCCTCAGAGAAGAGTTCCACTCCATCTTCAAAGCGAGAAAGGGCAGTGCGCTCCAGGCTGTGCAGAGCCTGGCGGAGGCTGATGGATAAGTGGGTGTGGCAGGAGCAAATGATTCATCACCAAGTGAACATTAAAAGCAAGAGCCAGAAAGACTAGTTATTTAGCTCAAGGGTTGAGCCTTAAAAAGCCAGGGAGAGAAATTTTAACTTTATCTTGAAAACAACATGTTTTAAAGTCAGAGAAAGGTTTAATTGAGGTAAAGTAAGTTTTTATCGTTTTTATATCAATGTGTAGTATTTACATAAATACTGTATCTAGTCTAGTGCCCAACAAAGAGTGAGCAGTGATTAAATGTGTGCTTTTGTTAGTACTGATAACAGTATATATATATGGCGCTTCTAGAGCATCCAGTCTTTCCTGACCTCCTTAAGACAAGAACTGGAGCCATGAGAGGGGTGGCTCTTGCTAACTTACGGAATTGGTGTCTAACTTGGAACAGGTAAGCAGTGAGGACTTGTTGAATGAAAGAATGCATCAGTGAATGGATTATCAAGGCAGATACAGTGTTAGGGAAGAAAAGGGGAAAATGAAGAAGGAAAGAGACAGGAACAGTGGGCTGAAAGCAGATTCCTATACTTCACACCACTCACATGGACACTACTATGTGGGTCCCCATCTCAGGTCCAGCTATTCATGGGATGCAGCCAGACACCAAGGAGAAGCAGCCCACTCAGGATTTCAACAGAGAGGCTGCTCTACTGCCTACTATATTTATATAGCTAACCCCTAAACAACACTGAGGTTTACAGGCCCTGATCCCCACACAGTCCGAAGTCCATGTGTAACATCTGACTTCCCAAAACTTAGCTGCTAATAGCCTACCATTGACCAGAAGCCTTACTGATCACATGCAAAATTAACACGTATTTTATATATGTATTCTATACAGTATTCTTAAAGTAAGCTAGAGAAAAGAAAATGATATGAAGAAAATCCTAAGGAAGAGAAAATACACTAACAGAACTGTATATATCATAAAATTCTGCATAAAAGTAGACCTGTGCAGTTCAAAGTCGTGTCATTCAAGGGTCAGCTGCACTCTTCCCCTGCTGCACCTCCAGTGAACACTTTCTTCTCCTTATAAATGTCTCAATCCTCTTCTACTATTAAATTCATTTTAAAAATCCACCTTTTCTGCAATTTGCATTTCCTGTCATTACCAGACTATAAATCCCTAAAGTACAAATATACATGTGTATTCACTACAGAGTTAGAGACTTCAAGGAGTGATCAATCAAAATTTTCTGATTAACAACAGATAAAGCACCAACAAAATCAGACTTCTGGTTTCCAGTGTTTGTTCTTTCATTCAAACATGCACTAAGCATTTACTTCTTGGCTGCAAGGCCTACGGTGCATGAGGAAAGGCACAAAAAGCGTGAGCCCTGACTTCAGGAAGCTTCTAATCCAGTCACAGAGGAAAAACTGATGTACAAATTTTCCCGCAAATTGCTTTCAATCTCATCTCTAAGAAAATCTTTATTTTTCCAACACAATCAATAGTAAGAGCAAAATGGATACATCCTGGACTCCTGTCCGTGCCTCTGAGAGGTCTATGTTAACAAGTGCTAAAATTACTTAAGTGCAGCCACAAGAGGAAAGGAGAAAAGAAGGAAAAGGGAAGAAAGATGTACGAGTTAGATCTGAGACAGGACATATCTGTTAACAGGACAAGATGTGTACAACCCAGAGGAGACCTTCAGGAGAAGACAGGGACACGGCTGCACTAAAATAATAATGTTGTATTAGGAAATGAAATATTTACACTTAAAGTTCTATTTCTAACAAACTTACTTTAAATAAGTTTGTTGTTTCAAATAAGTTTCCAATATCCAACCTTTCAACGGGAAAACTCTTTCCTACGATGCTTCCCTACAAACAGTCCTCTTTTTCTTTCTCAAAATACCATGCAGATGTCCTTTGGTTTGCTGTTGCAAGAACACTGGTCTAATGAAGAGTGAAACCATTACACACATTAACTAGAGCACACTATTTGTGTCATGCACACACACTGCGACACTATGACACACGTGGGGGATGTTTTCTTTCTAGAAATGTGATCTGCATCCAGCCTGTGTGTGTTGTGGGCGTCCCTGGCCTTACAGCTGTCGCCGGTGAGCTGGATATTGTCCCCAGGCATTCCACATAGTTTTTCAGTTTAATTTTAGCAAAAATCAAATGTCCCCTGTTTCTCTCCACAAAGTATTTGGCTTGCTTCCTTATAATAACATCCTATGGAATAAGAGCAAATAGGTTAAACAAGAAGTTGAATTTATACATTTATGTACCTTAATTAGCCCACATTGGCAGAGGCTTTTACTTTAAAATCAGACACAACACAAACATCCAAAAAACTTCTAGGCTCTACATCACATCACTAATCTCAACAGTACTGAGAAAACAAACCACACTCTTATCAAACAACTGAAATCACCCAGCAAGACGTATTTATCTTGCAGTTTTGTAAGCCCCGTACCCAAAATTAAACAGCCAAGTCTTTCGGACTCAACAATTTATCTCCAAGGTAACTTAGGCCAGAGTGGGAAAGCAGGTATTTGTGGAGGAAAGTGCAGGTAATTCGACCCACAATGACATGCTTTGCCTGGCCAGTGCTACCCTGGAGCAGCAGAATCCCATTCTGACCTGTAACGTCTCCAGGTATGCGAGCAAGGGCAGGTCTCCTTCTCATAAGGACTTCTGAAGGCAGACTCTACCCAAATGCCACAGACCGCAGAACCTAAAATTACTCCGCCATAGGCAGACTCTCACTAAGTCCAAGAGCAGGCAGAGAGTGACAAAGCCCCCAACTGCTAAATGTAATCTAATAATTTGCATATGTAAGGATAAAGGTCTAGACTATGACATCAGCTTCACAGAAAAATCAGCAGATTCATAAAAGAACCAACTAGCCCACTCGGTCTTTGGAAATCCCAAATAAATGAATAGATGAAAAGGACATAACAGCAGGAGAGAGCAGGACTCTATATTGTCAGTCCTAGAAAGCGCAAAAAACATTTCTAAATAAAAGCATTCTGTGAATTCTCCATTATAGGAAAGTATGGGGCAGAGTGGGGGAAATCCATTCATCACACGGGTGTTAACTCATGAGGGCATTAACTAAGAAGCTGCTTCCCTAGCAACCTGGATACTGCTACAATGTCCTGGAAGAGCATTGTGAAGTAAAGACAAGCCAGAGTTAACCCAGAAGACTGTCAACAGCTCAAGGATCACCTAAACTTGGTGATAGCCCCTGAACAGCTAACACAGGATTCCTTAGAGATGACATTACAGCCAAAGATAGCAAGAGTGTCCACAGTCTGAAATGTCTACTGCAAGAATTCAGAATCCACTGAGCTATTCACAAGTTCACTGTGTAGACAGTAACTAAAGCTGCTATACCTGCCTATTCGGAAAACTAACAAGAGTAATGAAGTGAGTATAACTGAGCCTCTATCATCAGCGTCTGGCTGGCAGTCCTAGGCCCTCCAAGACCCCCCAATATCTACAACATCTATTGAGAGCCCCAGGCTTTCTCATGGTGGTGGTACTGCTGTTGCTTAAGCAAAGATACCCAAATAATTCATCTTGTTGACATTTTTACAAGAAAAGACCCCCAAATTTCTCGCCTTCCCTCCTTTCAGTGATGAGGCAGGGCCATGTTGAGGCTGAAACAGCAAGATGAAAATTGATTCTGTAAATGTGTTCTAATGCCACAGACCCTGGTGGCCATGGAATCCTGCAACCGGGGCAGCTATGAGCACAGGAACTTCACTCAGATACGGAGAAACCAGACAGGTAACTCTGCAGACCAGGAGAAACTAATAACAGGGACAGAAGCAAGATAAAGTCAGAAGAAATTCCATGTCGTCAGGAGCTGTTTTCAATGGTACTTGAGAAACTTTGAACTTTTGCTTTGTAAAACAAGACATCTTATCCTCTCTTCCACAAACACTTAAAAAAAACCCAAATTGAAGGCCTCCAAGTTAATGAATATCAGGGGTCAGACTAAGTCTGCAAAAAATACTGATAAGATGATTTACCCAGAAAAGGTTACACTACACTCAAAGAAAGAAAGAAAGAAAGAAAGAAAGAAAGAAAGAAAGAAAGAAAGAAAAAATGATAAAGAAAGCAAGCTTACTTCAAACTCAAAGCTTTAGACCCAGATATACCAAAATCTCAATAAGTACGGGATAGAGGAGGACATTGGAAAGGCCAAAGAGACACAAGCCAACACTTATCAGGGCCCTGGGGCCACAGTCAAGAATGGAGAGTAAATCCTAATACCCAACCAAGGTAAATTTTCACTTGTGCTCCATCATCAAAAGAAGATTGCTAAATGCTAAAGAGGACAGCTCAATAAAACAATGGGATAGATGGAGGTGGGAGGCTGGCATAGCAGAGTGCTTGTCAAATCCATGGTAGGTGATGGTGGAAGTTTGTGGACCTGGTCTCGTATACATCTCCCACAATCAGGATGAATGGGAGGGAGTAACATACTGAATGCCTGCTCCACGAGGAAGGCATTCTATTTTATGTTAGTCACCCCAGGATTTGGTTGCCAGTATCCCCATGAAATGTGAACACAAGAGGCTCAAAGAGTTAAGGCAGCTATTCAGTCCTGGAAGCCACAGGCAGCAGGAGCAGGCATTTGATTCTGGTCAAGGCAGTACAAGATCTCCCTGCGTGTCTTCACACATGCATCATTTTCTCTCCCAGCCCCACAGAACACCAGGTCCTACCAAAGCGTGACTTCAACTAGTCTTTCCATCCCTATCACTGGCCACTATGGACTTCTTGATTGTCCCCACAAACATTTTTTTCTCTGGCTGCTAGTATGTCTTCTGTGTGTTCTCACTGCCTCGGGGAAGCCATGACACTAGCCCTCTCCTGTTTTCTGGCAGACATGACCCAATATTACCATTACTTACCTACATTCTTGTCTCTCCCACTAGACTGAGAACCTAGAAATCAGAAAACTCTACTCAATTTGGTATTTTCTCATCCTGCCTAACAAGGTACCAGCTTCAGTGAAGATTAAAAAAAAAAAAAAAAGGCAGCTAAATGCAACATTGCCAGCCAGCCCAGAGCTGAATAGTGTCAGCAGGCCAAACACCCTGTATGAGCATGACACTGTTACGTGACCTGTCAATAGATAAGTCATACATTTAAAAGACTTAGGTGGAATATCTTTATATAAATTATTATATCCACATCAACAAAGCAATGTTGGTATGGAGAGCAAGCCAAAACAAAGAAACAGCCTTACTGGAAAAAATGACAAGCCCTAACGGCATTGTTCAAACAGAACCCTACCTGGAAAGTCAGTTGCCGTGGGCTTTCATCTTGTACAATAAAACCTCCCTGGAGAGTTGAGAAAGATCTCCCTCTGAGATTTAAACTTTAAAGATCGAGAAGCCCCAAAGCCTCTAAGATCTGACTGTATGTATCCTAATTAATGGCAAAATATAATTTGGAAAAAGGGGTTTGGGTTGGGCACTCGGGATGTGGAAAGGGAGGATTCTGGAGCAAATGTTGGCATCCAGAGGAGCAGGAACTTCAGCCATGAAACAACAGTCTCTCATGACACCCTTGCCTGAATCCAGTGACTGCTCAGTCCATAAACATAACCCACTTCTCATTGCAAATATGCCAACCTCCAGATCTCTGCCTACCTATGGACAGAATGTGGGGACTGAGAAGAGGTCCCCATGATTATACTTTTTTCTGTAAATTACTACTAAGTGGGCACTCTGGTCACATACTCAGGTTAGTGAGCTTAGTTAATGTGATTATAGGTCTACGAGACAGATCCCATCTCAGTGCACTGAAAAAATATTTTTTTAAATTTTTCTGAATGCCAAATAATGTCTATCACCCATAAATGTCTTTGGAAGAGTTGGCTGGCATTTCTGCTGGCTGATGCACTATCTTACATACTCATTCATGTTTTCTTCAAAGCCCTACAATGTGTGAATCATGTTTTAGAGGGACATCAGTTTTGGTCAACAGATTTGTTTTTGTCTTTTGTTTTTATCAAACAGACAACAATTTACTCAGCAAGACTCACTGTCCTGGTGTAAAACTAAACTCTTACCTCTCAGGGTAGAAATGTCATACAAATAGTTTGGCTTTCCCAGTACAGAGGTACCTCTGCCTTAGTCAGGCTGAAGCTAATTCCAGAAAAATTTAATTTGCAAAAGCCAGCCCAAGGCTACCCTGATATAAATTCACTTGATGTGTTAATTTCACACTTTAGAGTCCTCATCCCCTTGGTGGGTGAGTGATCTCAAGTATGTGAAGTAGCACAGGGACTGAATTTACAAGTCATTTGTAAATTTACAAATTTACAAGTAACCTCGGACATCAACCCTCCACACCTGAAGAGAGCCAGAGTTCAGCTTCTACCCTCCTGCCTGCCAGTGGGAAAGCAGGGATTATGACCCAAAACAGCCAGGCTGAGTAAATTATTTTCATTATGCAGAGCTCTTATCACTGGGAACCAGCATCTCATTTAATCAAATCTTTCTTCCACATCTTCTTCTTCCTCTTTTTTTTTTTTAAGATTGTATTTGACAGAGATCAAGAGCACAAGCAGGGGGAGTGGCAGAGGGAGAAGCAGACCCCCTGCTGAGCCCAATGCAGGACTCGATCCCAGAACCCCAGGATCATGACCTGAGCCAAAGGCAGATGTTTAACCAACTGAGCCACCCAGGCATCCCCCCTTCCACATCTTCATACGGAAGGGACAGTTCCAATATGGGAAAATAATGATAGAAATGCAATCAGCTCCAGTTAGATCTAACAGGTACCAAGTACTATGGGCTCCACAGCCAAGAGTACCAAGCCTGGGAACTACACAGGCAAAGAATGCAACCTCTATTTGCCCAGGTCTGTGTTCTTGAAAAGAACTGTGACAGCTTCAATAAAATAAATCCATTAAATGTTCTGGCATAAAAACACTTTATAAAGACCATGAGGTAATGAAATGAGCAATGTTAGAATGCTTTAATATATATATTAAAATATATATACAGAATGTTCACACTCTATAATACAACTACACACGGATACACAGACACACTTAATTCACAGAAAAAAAAAAAGATGATATTATCAGTTTTCATCATTGGGTTTGGGTACTTGGGGTGATTTTATTTCCTTCTTTCTATCCAAATATTATATATGGGATACACATTACTTTTGACAGGGATACCTCTATAAAGCAAAGCTGCCTTTGGATATAAACATAAATATCCTCAATTTATCAGTAAGAAGATCTAGGTCTTACTTTAAATCAGGAAATTGAGTGAGCTGTGATGCTTCTATGGGAAGCTAATCTGTTACAGATATAAGTTGACTCCATCTGTTTATCAGGGGAATAAAAGTTCTGTGATCCAGGGAGGGTAATACCTACGTGTCAGCAAATCCATCTCAAAACAAACTTCATTCCTGTTGAATCCTCCTAATTCCTTCATGACTTTTAATTCCTGCCGACCCCTTTATCTATATTTCACACAGAACTGTTGGCCTTTCAGGGCCCACGGAATTAGCTCAGAACAGAATGATCCCTATATTTTGCCAACAAAGAAACCTCCTTCGAGTTCAAAAGTAAGAGTTCTCCTTGGGACACTCCTGGCATCATGGCAGCCAGCAATCCCATTCCGGGGTCCCACCAAACTGTTTGGATGGAACCCCTTGGCTAACTCAGACCCCAAATCACATTCCCGAACCAGGCAGTTAATAAGACATCAGTAATCTGGTTATTAGTAATTTATAACCAAACAATAACATATGAAAGAAGCTGTTCTTCCCTGTCAATCTTATTCTCCAGTGGTCTTTAATAAATCCCTTGGAAATATAAAATTTAATTCAATCCTCTGCCAATCAGCTAGGGAGGCTAGGGAGTACTCACGATTCCTATTAAAAGGGCATAATTCCATGGTGCCTGGGTGGCTTAGTGGTTGAGAGTCTGCCTTCGGCTCAGGATATGATCCCGGGGTCCTGGGATTGAGTCCCACACTGGGCTCCCTGCAGGGAGCTGCTTCTCTCTCTGCCTGTGTCTCTGCCTCTCTATGTGTCTCTCATGAATAAATAAATAAAATCTTTAAGGAAAAAAAAAGGGGGGCATAATTCCTCAGGAACAGGAAGGTTTTCCAGGGATGGCTTAGTCCTCACAGGAGGGACATCATTGCTTATTAGTCAACGTGGTCGGCAGGAAGAACCTCTAACTCTCCACCGCCTGTGCATCTGGCAGCTGTGGGCAGAAGGGACAGCACTGAGCAGGAGGCTGGCCCAGGCCTGGAGCAGGGTGCGGCCTCCAGCCTTCAGGAGGCTCACTGGCAAGGCCTGGGATCATGATGTAAGGCCTCTCCCACAACAGGCCTCAGACCCAGACTGTGTTGGTGATAAGTTCTAATATCAGCCAGAAATGGAAGCTTCTAAGTAGATATAATTTTTCAAAGGGGACAGAATCATGAGAAGTAAGATTACTATAAAAGTACCAAAATAAAAAGCTATGATATAAGAAATGTAAATTATTCTATTGAAGATATTGGATTTTAGAGCCCAGATATTTAGGAAGAGGAAAAAGAGTAAATAAGAACACTTCTCAAGCTAGAATTTTAATAGATATAAAAGAAGCCTTTTTTGAAGCATGAAGCTTTCATTCATCAAATATTTATTAAGTACATAGCACCTGTCAGACAAACACACCATGACCATTACACATTTGTGCACACATATAAAAGAGTCACTCCCTACATGTACCAGTTCCTGGGAGGTACATCACAATCCCCACATCAGTAAGATAAAGTCAGTCAGACAGAATGAATTCCTGGACCTTTGTGATAAACGCCATAAATGACCTCCTATCCTCACAGATCAGCATCTTTCCAACTCCAAATAATTATTTATCACTGTTAAAAGAGAATAAGGTTTAAGGTAAATTTCAAGAACTCAGCTATGCTTCTTTTAAATGGATTTGCAAATGTGTGTCTGTCACCATGTGACCAGAATAAGGACTCTTATGTTTTAGGCATTTCCTTGCCAGACTCTGACCAGCCCCTCTAATATACCTGCTGTGTCCAAGGAAGCTTACTTATATTATCATCAGTAGGCAAAGCTAACTAGAACATCCATGCAACACAAATGTGAGGCCAACAGCAAAATAATACACTTCACAATTCTTTCAATACACAAGAATTCAAACTGGATCCCATATTCATTATCTTTGAGTTTGGTCCTGGAGTGGGTGAGTCCATAGATCACCTATCCATCCTATGCTCCTCTCTGTCATAGAGACACAACACACAGAGTCTCCAAGAACGTGAAATGGAAAACTAACATGTGTGTCCAGGGTAAATAGCCCCGTTAACTTTCTGGTCATTTCTGCAATGTCTACATTCACTATACATCAGCAGAGGATACCTGTCTTCTCTTTGACTGGCATGTCTTCCATTGTGACTCTGGCTAAGTTCCTCATCATTGCTGGGCTTTGAATGTCTCATCTGTACTATGAGGTTTGGAGCTACAGGGGTGATTCCCAAACATTCAACCGGCACACAGACAACTGCATCAGAATGATCTTGATGAAAATTCCATTTACTAGCTTCCACCTTAACCTACTGAATCAAAGTCCAGGGGCAGGAGAGAAGGGGACACAGGGCAGCATGTGGAGTGGGCCTGGGAATGGATAGTTTGACAAAGGCCAGTGGTGGCTCTTGATATGGAGGTTTGGAAATTATAAACCATTCAGGGCTGAAGGTAAAGGGAAGGCCAGAGTGCCAACCACCTGTTGTGTCCCCATTGCTCCAGCTCCCCTCTGACGCTGGAAGAGAATAACTATGGCATGAACATGGATGAGCAGCAAATCCCCACAGGGGTTTTGGAAAGTATGGGATCTGAGAGAAATACTGAAGAAATGGAGGAAATTGTCCAAATGTAGTTGGGAAAGCAAAAATCTTCCCCTTGACAAGATAGGTCAGGCCAACCCCACAGAGTGACATGAATTCCCAACAGCAAGGAGAATCATTAATTTGTAACACGAGCAGAAAGGAGGAGTTAAAACCCATGGGTATTAAGCCTAAAAGTCATCCAAGATGGCTCAGAGTCTATCCCCTCACTAAGCACTGCCAAAGAAAATCTTTACACTTGGCTAATTGCCTGGTTGTGAATTAGTTTGGGTATGATCTTTATGAAGATGCATACTCTAAAAAGTGAAAGCTATACAGCAGTGATTCTAATATACTGCTCATTATGACATTTTAATGACAGGAGAAACAATAAAGGAAGACAAGAATTATAAATAATATCTAATCTATTATGCGGACACTTTAAGGACATCACATTATTTTACAATGAGAGATTGTTTTTCCATTACAACTATGAGGAACCTCATGTTTCTGCCTCCTAATGGATTGATGCATATTTCTGACAATGGATTAGAACCCAGCAAGTTCTGATGGCTGTTTTAAAAACAAGTTTAAACTAACATTTAAATGGTATGGGTTTTATCTGTTTAATCCTTTTGATAAGCAGAACCAGACAATGGTATCCCCCCAAGGGGAAGGAAAGCACATCTTTTTAAACAGAGAGCAGAGATTCTAGAACAAGAAAATGTTTCACGTGTTCATTCCCCACCCAGCACTATAAAATATGCACATTTCAGTGCATTTTAAGAGGAAAAGGAGAAGAAATAAAAATTAGCAACCGAACAAAGACCTGTGAAGCGATGTGTCTGGAGAGCTGGTACACCAGATTAGAGGTAGGTACACATCTGGCATCACCTGACAGATCGCCAAGCCTCTGCATTTTTAGGCTATTCAGACTCTTTATAAAGAAGAAACAAACAAAAATGCTACACGCCTGAACTGTGAGGCGGGAAAGCCTACTTGTAACTCAGTCCTTGTCAGACCAAATCCAGCAGAGCCTCAAAAGGTTCAATAGCCTTTTTATAAACCTATTGTGTGGATTAGTGCCTAAAAATAGTATGGTTCAACAGGCAGATCACACCGAGGAATAATTCCTATATACTCAACTGCCAAACAACAGACAAAGGAATGGCAAAGAACAACAAACATACTTGTGGGCAGCACAGAAGCCCCTGCGGTCGCCCCCTCCATGGATCCCTCTGGGTTCCCGACCTTGTCTGAATACCCAGGGACCCACTGAACCATTCCAACCTAGACGGGAGAGACCGAGGTGAGGGGGTGGACAAGAGGGCACAGATTCTACAGGATTCTAGATTCTACAGTACTCATGGCTACTTTCAAGAGATTGCATTCACCTCACCAAAACAGACATGACTGACAGTGCTAATGACACGATGGTAACAAAGGAATATAGACCTTCCAGGTCTCCCCTAAACTAATGCAAAATTTTCCGTCTCCCCTGCTTATCAACATCAGCTGGGAAGGCTCAAAAAGAGCTGGGAAATTCAGTCACAAATCAGTTGCTAAATATCAGTTTTAGAAATCAGGCCCTGGTATTCTGAAAAGCTTCCTAGGTGATTCGGATGGGTAGCAAAGAGTGAAAACCACTGCTTACAACAACAAAGGCTTTTAGGCCAAGTTAAGTCCACAGCCCAGGTCAGAGGCAGGCAAGATAAGCCAGCTGGGAAAGGGTAAGCATGAGGCACTCCACTTGCAAAGGTCCGGTCACCAAGATGCCACCAGTACTACATTCCTAGACACCATTCCTGGAAAGAACAAAAGTCAACTTACAATGGGCTACTATGAAATAGTCAGATAAGATCATAAGAGTAAAAAATCACAACCTCAGTTTTAATAATACTTAATCCCCAATTTGAACTTACTGTTTACTTTTCCTTCTCTCATTATATTTACAAAAAAGAGACTCTACCATGGATTTTTATGGCGGAGACAAGATGAAGCCAAGATGGGAGAAGAAATAATAGTGTCTTACCAACAGATTTCAGTTGGTTTTTCAGATAAAATTGAAGGGAGATAAATAAAACAACAGATCAGTTGTAATAAGCACTGTCTCGCTGAATTCAGATTAAAATCTTACAACAGATTATTGTATCCTTTTAGCCAATATCGAAACTGGCCACATAAAAGATTAAGGAAATTGCCCAGGTGACATTAAGCTAATAATCTGACAACCTGGGTGGCAAACTCTGTCACTGACCAAATTTAAAATAAAGGTTCTTTTGCCTTCTTGTCACTAACTCATACTATTTGCACAAGCTCATTTGCCAGATGTTTTTGTGCAAATCCATGGGAGTCAGCACAGACTCAGGCTAAGAGCCAGGTGCTTACATGCAAGTGCCCTGGGCATCTCTGTCCTTGGAGCACCTATGTCCACAGGGCAGGGTAGACAGTCACGGGAGCCATTCATGTTTAAGGAGAACATACCTGCCAAGGGCTTACAACAAGCCTTAGAATAGAAAAGTGCCCACAGGTGCTGGCTACTATTATCACTATATTGAGTGTAAGAGAAAATCAAAGAATCTGATCTCAGAAACATGTTCACAATTGTTAAGTAATTAAATATAAAAACAGCGTGTTTCACTGCACATGTAGACTCCAAATAAACTGCCTTATACAAGCAATGACTGCCATGACTTCATGTCACTTGTGCCTCAAGGTGTGGAGGGGACCAGAAGACCTCAGATCCTACAACATCCCAGACCGCAGAAACGTGGGAGGTATAAGGACGGTCTAAGTTTGGAAAGACACCCAGTACGTGATGGATCGTCTCCACCTCTATCAGACACATGGCTAATTACCATAGAATTGCTTCTCTCGAGGAAAAACAGTTATTTTAACTTTAGAAAGTCTTAACATTATCCATTGTTCCTCATTAGCTTCCTTTATAAAATCTTCCACCCATATTTCCTCCAGAGAAATGTTTAATAAAAACAAACAAAGGAAAGAAAATACAACATGCTGAGATGTAAGTTACCAACTTACAATGCGTTTTGTGCAAGAGCCCTGCTGGCATTCAGGTTCATGAACTAAGAAGCACATTAGTGGCTTTTCAGTAAGGGAGCATTCAGAATTATGTCTTTATAATATGAGACTTCAAATGTTTCCCAAATAATAACTCTCCAGAAGACTTTTGCAAAGCTGGACATCGCACTGTAAACATTTTAAAATGGAATTCCTAATATACTGACTTTACTATTCATCCCATTCACCTTTCAGAGGTCATACGGAACTAAGCAGCCACTTGAGGTAAAGATTCAACCAACCAGGAAAAGGTCCAGCTTTCATGACGCTCAAGGGTTAAGTGAGTTTTGAGAGGCTTGCTACTTCAAGTGGGTGCTGGGGCCATGGTCAGGTCACTCCTTCAACATTTATCTGAGAATCAGAACATACAATGATTTGTTTCTGATGATTCTTATACACATTGAGGTTTTGCTAGGATTCTATTTGGTCTCACACAACATCAAATGTTTATCTTTGTGAATGATAGATATACGGTATCAGTGTAATTGTACCAATTCTCCTTGTTGATTCTTCTCAGAAAATAAGACCCCATCTTGAAATCTCTGTAAGATGAGGCTAAACAGATGGTATAGCCTTCTCCAAAAGGCACCTGCCTTTGGGGCATTTCCAAAGAATGAGGTCTGAGGGCCCACCTCCCCCCAGATCTGTAACTGACTAGCTGACTAACCCTGAGCACATCATTTGACCTCCCCGGGCCCCAGCTTCCTGGTCTTTAAAATGTGGATAGTAACACCTACTTCAGAGAACTCCTGGGAGATTAAATGGGATAGGTGAGGTACTAAAATAATATCTACCACATAGTGGTAACATTAAATAAATAATTGCAATAATGTACTAGAATAATTACTGAGAAGAGGAGAATATGGCCTGCAAATATACTGCAGATGAAACTGTCTGCCACATTCTATCATAAAGTCCCTTTCATGCGATTACATTGATCAGGGTTACATTTTGGGAAAAATCATTTGTAATATAATGGACACAAAGCACATTGTCATTTATTTGACTACACAGAACCTAATGGCAAAAGAAATTGGAAAAAGAAAAGGAAAAGAAATCCCTAGCTATCACGAAAAGTGTATCTTAACTGTGAGTTAAGAAAAATAATCCCCCCCGAAAAAAAGAAAATAATCCCTACCATAATAAATGATAGGTTTGTAAAAAACAAAGTAAAATGATGATTCACAAAACAAAAAGAAAGAAAGAAAAATAATCCCAAGTAAAAAGCTGTTTTAAGTGTGACTGGCATCAATCAGTCCAGAAGAAACCAGAGCCCTGTATCTATCACATTAAGCACCAAATCCTACTTTGCTCAAGTGATGGGCTCCAGAGAGTCCTCCCAGCCTTGGGAGGAGAAGGAGAAGGAAGGGGAACAATCAGCAGGACTGTCCCCAGTGCAGGAGGAGAAAGGATGGCTCCATGAAGATCTTGCTCAGCCTGCCCTATACAGGATGACCTCACCAAATTCTCATACCCTATATGATCAGACACAAATTCATCATATCATCTATTTCCACACGTTTTTGTGCTATGAATAAAGTGCACTAAAACGTATGTGTTCATCCATTCAAACACATGTAGTAAGTGCCTACGACATGCCAGCCAACCTGATGGGTGCAGAGATCCATGGTCAACTCAGCTCACTAGTATTTCCCTAATATTTAATGATTACACCAATCATACCTCTTATTAGAACTATTTGTAAACACTTCTTTCTTCCCTGTCAGATTATAAACTCTCGAAAGGAAGGGCCAAATTTAATCATCTTGTTTCCCTTGGCTCCTAACAGAGTGCTCCACGAATAGATATTACCCAATAAATGTTCACTGAACTAAATCACTTCCAGTATGCATAGAACGGGAGAATCCACAGCCTCCCTCCTGTGAGTTCTTCAGATCTTAAAAATCCTTTGTCTGAGGTGACTAACCCTTTTTAAACCTGGCTGACCGTGGGATGCAAAATGGAACATTTTGAAACAAAATCTGGAAAATGTCTGTGCTATCCCATGAATATAAGCAGCAAAAATGAAGTTAAGGGAGAAGTGTGAGATCACCCAAACATTTTATAAATAGACCAGTACGTTTCCCAGTGACCAAGTGCTTAAGTAGATGATCAGGCACCATCACAGTTCAGCCTTAATCTTAACATCCTGAGCCTGGCAACGGAAGGTACACTGCTACTGGAAGTAAGCAAATGGCATCCACCCCAGTGTCCTTCCCTAGGTAGAGACATCTAAGGAAGTATGAGGTCTCTGCAGAACTTGGGCAGGACAATGAGAAATGTATCAGTCTGCGTACACTCTAAGCAAATCGAGATAAACTGTGGCCCCTTCTGAGGTCCACTAGAGACTTAGAATATCATTGGCCTTACATAATTGACCTAAAAGAAAAAAGGACAGGATTGAAAGGAAGCCTAGCACCCCCTGCCAATACTTATCCTGATTCCTAAAAGTCACAAGGTTGAAGGTAAAGCTGAGAACAGGGAGGAGGAATAAGATACTCCTTTCTTTTAAGATTGTATTTATTTATTCATGAGAGGCACAGTGAGAGAGGCAGGGACATAGGCAGAGGGAGAAGCAGGCTCCCTGCAGGAAGTCTGATGTGGGACTCAATCTCAGGACCCCGGGATCATGACCTGAGCCAAAGGTAGACACTCAACCACTGAGCCACCCAGGTGACCGATACTCCGTTCTAATAAGAAAACACAGGGGCACCTGGGTGGCTCAGTTGGTGAAGCATCTGTCTTCAGCTCAGGTCAGGATCACAAGGTCTTGGGATCAAGCCCCACATTGGGCTCCCTGCTCAGCGGTGAGTCTGCCTCTCTCTCTCTCCCCTTTCCTGACACACACACACACCACACACACACACACACTCATGCCCTCTAATCTGTCTCAAATAAATAAAATCTTTTAAAAAGAAGAATAAGAAGATGTCTAAAGAGTTAATTCTTATCAGAAACCTGAAGGCTGAAATATACACCATGAGATCAGTATGATACCAGCTATCCTGGAAAATCCTATTCATCTTTGTTAGGACTAGAATTTGGAGCTCAGCCCAAATTTTTCTTACTAATCCCTTAATGATAATAATTGATTTCTCCCACAGAACAAGTCTTCTGATCCTCCGATAAACAGGCGGCTAAGCCTTCATGAAGGCTAAATAAATCCTAATTTCACCAATGGGAAAATGAGAAGACCAAATGGTAAAACCATCCCTCTAAGATTATGCAACAAGTCAGTGATTAAACCAGTGTAGCACCTCCTCAGTTCTGAGGCTCTTACAGAATATATAGGTTTCAAGCAATGTACTCTTTACATATAAAATCTATGTGAGAATAATGGTCCTTGCACAAGAGAAAATAGAAGAACCAAAGCTAATGAGCTGTAAAGATTCGTGATGGCCCCTTTACCTGGGCTGTAAGCATAACCCATGTTAGAATAGCATCTGAAATAGATTTACAACTCAGGAAAAAAGCCTAGCTGGTACAGAACAGCCACAGCAGAGCACAACACAGCACGACATTACTCCACACTACACTCTTCAAGAGTTCGTCTGGGTTCACATCAAAAGCAACTCAATGGTTTTAAAAAAGAAAAAAACAGATGGTAACCAAGAATTTGCAAGAAATACTTATATCAAAAAAAATACTTGTTATCATGTCACAAAGGACTAATAACCAGAATAAAGAAGTTTCCAAAAAATATCAGTGCATGTAATAATTTCAAAGTGGGCAAAAAAAAAAAAAAAAAAAAAAATAGTGGCCAATAAAGGTACCTAATGTCAATACTATTTTTTTTTTTAAAAATTCAATATTAAAATAATGAAAGAGTTTTTACATTAAAATCAGAAACCAGGGCAGCCCGGGTGGCTCAGTGGTTTAGCGCCACCTTCAACCCAGGGCCTGATCCTGGAGACCCGGGATCAAGTCCTGTGTTGGGCTCCCTGCATGGAGCCTGCTTCTCCCTCTGCCTGTGTCTCTGCCTCATTCTCTCTCTCTCTCTCTCTCTGTCTCTCATGAATAAATAAAATCTTTAAAAAAAAAATCAGAAACCAAATAATGAGATTACTTACAGCTGGTGCCAGCTAGAGGCTCACTCCTGAGTCATGGATGGAATCCTACATGGGCACAACTTATCTGAAAGGCAATCTAGCAATCTCTGCCAAAATTTTAAGTGTAAGTGCCCTCATCCAGTAATTCCATTCCCAGGAATTTATCCTAAAGAAATAGTTGTATATATCTGTATCTGTATCTATATAGATATAGATACACATACAAGCATTCTATTAATAAGAGCCAGGCGCTGACAAGTACCTAAACATTCTTCAACAGGGATTAAATTATAGCATAGCTACACATGAAAGTCAATTCATGATTAAAAAGAATAAGGAGGAACTACCTAAATGTTGACAACGAAAAGACAAGGGCCACTCAGTGCAGGGCACCCCACCACCCAGGACGGCAGCCTGTGTGCAGCCCTGTATCCCCACCATACTACATTCACATTGTGTCCCTTTAATCTAAGGGGCACCCCATGTAGAGATACAAACCAATTCCAAGATTCATAGCCTTTCCAACACATTGAGAGCATGCTCACTGGAACCTGCTAGTCACCCCTTCTGAAATCCCCAATTTTGGCAATTCCCAAGTCAAATGGCTTTTTTTTTTTTTTTTTTTTTTTTCAAATGGCTTTTTAAAGCAATGCTCACCTATGCATGTGGTGGAGTGAAAAATCAGAACATGCCATCCCGAAGCCAAGGGAAACAAAACCTATTTTTAAAAACACCATTCATGGGACACAGAAGCCCAAATTTAAAACTTTAAGCAAAGGTTTAGGGTGTGGTTGGGGGGCAGGCTCACCTCTCAGGGAGAATAGCAGGCTTCAGCTCACAGGACCAGGAGCAAGAACCTACAAGAGAAGAGAGAGGTCCAGTTCAGACTCACAGAAAAACTCTTGGTCCGCAGTTCATAAAGCATGGTCCCAGGGTGCCCCCAGAGTCTCAAGGACCTTCCAGGGGTCTACCAGGTTCAAACCATTCTCACAGAAAAACACATAATTTCTCTTTCCTGTGCTCCTCTCATTGGGGCACAGCGGAGTCTTCTGAGGCCAAGGAGCACGACACAGCACAAAGACTTGAGAGTCTGGCTGTATTCTCTCCAGCCAGGTATTAAAGAGATGGAACTGGAGGGGATTATGTTGTGTGTGATCAGCCAATTGGAGAAAGACAAGGATCATATGGTCTCACTCATGTGGAATACAAAATACAGTGCAGAGGACCATAAGGGAAGGAGGGGAACCTGAGTGGGGAAATATTAGAGAGGTAGACAAACCATGAGAGACTCCTGACTCTGAGAAACAAATTGAGGGGGAGGGGAGTGGGGGGATGGGGTGACTAGATGGTGGGCATTAAGCAGGGCACACAATGCGGTGAGCACTTGTGTTACATGTTGGCAAATTTAATTCAATTAGTTAAAAAATAAAAAAAAATAAAAAAATGTAAAACAATGCCATTCTGCTTGTTAATATTTTGTTGTTTTGGAAAAGAGTGATTTTCATAAAACACGTTATTTATGATAAAAGGTAAAGGGCTTACTGCCATGTTTCATTAATTAATAACTATTTTTAAACTTCTCAATTTTAATCCTGGTATCACAAACATCAGTAGAGATAAGCTACATAATAAAAAGCTCTCTGGGGTCTGTAAATCCTCAGTAAGTTTTACAGATGTCAAGGGGGGGAGGGTCTAAGACCAACATTTGGACAACTGCTAGTCTAGGTGTCTATGTTTGGTACTAAATTCTGTTAAAATGCATATATTTTCAATAATAAGGGGAGTGCACAATACTGGATATGCAGCAGTGACTACGTACCATGCGCTCCACTAGATACTTTCCATGTTATTTCCAAAACTACTATCACTTACACACAAAAATGACCTCTTTTGCCTCCCAGATGAAGAGACTGGTACTCTAAGAGATTATCTGCCCACAGGGAATCACCCAGAATAAGGTGTGAACTCAAGGCCGCCTGGCTCCTAAAATCATGATCTTTTACTACATCATTTCTAAAAAAAAGTAATTAGAAGAATTTCTGCTGACTGAACTGAAGCCAGGCACACCACGGCCTGCACTCCTTCTCAACATAATGCAGACTCAACACACAACAGTGTGAGGTGCACAGCTTGGATGAGATGGCATCAACATGGCTTCTCTAATTCCTGCCAGAGATCTGCACTCCACTCCCTACAAAAGACAGACCCCAACAAGTGGAGTGTGCCATGACAACTGGGTTTATGCTTGTGGTCCCAGCAGAGTATTAACAATGACCCTCTCATCCAAACGGTCACCAATTACAGAGCCACCTACCATTGGCCTTGGCTCGAAAAAGCCTACCTTTCTCAATCTGTCTCCATTTTAATGAAGTATTCAAACAGTTGAAGAAATGTGACTATTACTGGTCCCTCACTGTAGCTGAATTTAGGATTGAATGTACCTACAAAGGAAGGGAGGGAAATTCTCATTGACTTTACTCATGGAGCCAATATAGTCAATTCTAAGCTTAAAAATCTAAAGCATCATATGGCAAATCCCTCAATAAACCTGAACATGGAATTACCATATAATCTAGTAATTCCACTTCTGGATATGTACCCAAGAAGACTGAAAGCAGGGTTGTGAAAAGATATCTACACACCCATGTTCACAGCAGCATTATTCACAATAGCTAAAAGGGGTAAGTAACCCAAGTGTCCATCAACCAATGAATGGACAAACAAAATATGGTAAATCTATATGATGGAATACTACTTAGCTTTAAAAATTAGGGAATTACAACACATATTACAACATGGATGAACCCTGAGGACATGATGCTCAATGAAATAAACCAGTCACAAAACAATGAATACTACAGGATTCCACTTATAGGAGGTACATACAATAACCAGCTTCACAGAGACAGGAAGTAGAGTGGTGGCTGCCAGGGGCAGGGGAATGGGGAGTTAGTGTTTACTGAGAAAAAAGCCTCTGTTTGGGATGATGAAAAATCTCTAGAGACAGATGGTTGCACAACAATATGAATATACGGTAGCTACTGAACTACACACTGAAAAATAGTAAAATTTATGTTATGTATAGTTTAACACACACACACACACACAAAAAAAAAAAACACCAAAGTATTTATCAAAAAGATTTCCCAACATTAAGTAATTAGAAAAAGACTATGTTATTGGGCATCTTATCTCACATCCTTGTTTCAATCTTCACTAGTTTATTAAATCCAACCAAGCATTCATCCACTCGGTCATGTTCACTGACACCTCTCAGTTTCCAGCTCCTGAGATAGGAATGCCTGAAAAAGAGCCTCAGGGACTCAGACACAGCGCCAAAAGGCAACCTGGAAAGGCCTACATAGGAGACACAACCATACTTAAATGATAAATGTTGCTTGCACACAAAGCATGAACTTGTACCAAAAAAAAAAATGTAAGTCCTCTAAAGTATCGATATTTTTCAAAGTTTTAGGAACCTATTTTTTTTTCCTCTCAAGAGGCTTTCTGGTTTTCTACATTTTTTTAATGCTGATACATTATAAAGCCCTCAACTTTAATTTATGAAGTAAGTCTTTAAAAGTCCTATTGATTAAACAGTTTGTGTTTCACAACTAAATATTTTATGGTTAATTTCTCTTCTCCAGCAGAGACCCTTTAAATGATGTTGTAATATCCCCTACACAATGAACACAACTCCGTAAGAGGTGCTTTTCCTTCCTTTGATACAGCAAACATCCTGTAAACAATCTATGCCCCACTCTTTTAACTCACTGCCTTTGTTTACTGACAGGAAAGGAGACTACAAATCCTCCAAGTGGCACTAAGGGCCTCCTTCATTTCCTACGAAGCAGGTGGTTTAGATGAGGCAACTAACTGGCTATTGTCTTTTGCCTTGTTTTCACTTTAGAGGAGAAAATGAGTAAGCTTTCAGTGGACCATAGTCCTCTCAAACAGCCAAACTTGGGACTGTGGGCCGTCTTGCAGAGAGCGGGTCAGGGAAAGGCAAGACGCTCTCCTGTTCCCCAGTCCACGGCTGAGAGGAGGCGACTCACACTTCAATAGGGAGCTCAGCCAGAAAGCCAGATTTGCAGGCAAAGAGAGGCCTGGCCCTTTGTTCCCACCAGCAGGTTCTTCAGCTGCTTTCCCAGTGACACAGGGTTCTGAGAGAGTGAAGGCAAATATTTACTTTCCACCAAGAAGAATAAAAATATTCCATCCAGCTCAAAGTCATTATTTCTCCAGTGTTAGGGTAGGCTCGCTAGTATTCAAGAAAAGCATCAGAAAAAGGCTAGTTTTTGTGATTTATTTTAAAACTAAAAAGGCCTTTCAAAATAATGACAGGTTTCCAAGAGGCTAAGTCCTAAGCACTAATTTTCTGTGAACTCAGGCAACATACATGAGAAATACCTGCCTGTCTCCCCCGACCCACCCTGCCTCTCCACCCCACCACAGCCCAACATTCTGGGCCAACAGGCTGGCCACAGTTCCTGCACCAAATCTAGGAACCACATCCCATGCATCATTATTGGGCCCAGGGGTGCACAGCTGGAATCCTAACCCAGCCCTCACCTACTCCACAAGGATATCCACACCTCAGGAGACAGGGCTTCTAGAAGCATATAACCTAATACAGAATTGGCACCAGATTCAAACAGCCAGTCAACTCCTAGAGAGAGTCTGGGATCACAGAGGATTCTGCAGATGAACACCATCTGCTCCAGGAAATGCATTCTGGAAAGCAGTATACCTGTCCCGCCCAGTGTTCAACAGCACTGACCGCTCACCAGCACTAGTCATCAGGCTTTACTAACTCAACCAGTTGCACATAGACACACAGAGACGAAGGGTCTGTTAACTGTTTCTAGTGTATTCAAAGGTCTGTTTTTATGCAGATGTCTAAATCACAGACAAGATGTCAGCTCAAGCCTCAAGCAAATGACCAACTACTCTAAAGAGTGTTTTCGTTATGAATCAGGTCAGCACAACGTAAAACTCTCAACATAGATAGTCATGTGGTTTCACTGCAGACACTTCCTTTTGATTTCAGTGTGGCGTGACACAGTACGTCACTGGGGGGGGGATTCTGGGGGAGTTTTGGTGGCTGCTATATATATATATTTAAATTACAGTAAGAACATTTATCACAAGATTTATCCTCTTAACAAATGACTAAGAGCACAATACAGTATTATTAACTTAATAGGCACAGTGTTGCACACACAGCAGATCTCTAGAAATTATCCATCTTATATAAAAGCAACTTTATACCTTTTTGAACGGCAGGCAACTCTCCATTTGCCCCCTGCCCAGTCCCTGGGAATCACCACTCCACTCTCCGTTCCCATGGGTCTGATTATTTTTAGATACTTCATGTTAAGTAGAATCATGGAGCATTCTCCTACTGTGACTAGTTTATTTCACTTAGTATAACATCCTGATAACTTTATCCTTGTCACATATAGCAGGATTTCCTCTTGTTTACAGCTGAATAATATTCCTTTGTGTGTGTGTGTGTGTGTGTGTGTGTGTGTAGAGAAAGAGAATATATGTAGTGTGTGTGTATATATAGACACACACACTGGCATTCTTTTTAAGTCAGGTAGAAATAAGAGGGGTTCTGCAAATAGAGCCCCTTCAAAGTTATTTTAACACTTGATAAATATTTACTTAGCACCTCTAGCATCCAAACACTTTACTAAATGACATCCATATTAAGACATGGTTCTTGTCTGCTAAAGTTTACTGTCTAATGGGGGGAGCCAGCTTTAACACAAGTAAATGGAACAGAGCATCAATGGGATGTAATGGCTGAAATCTCTAATGGGGTACTGTTGGGGCATCAGGGAGGAAGAGGCCAAATGTTACCCAGGAAGAGAGATAGGGAAGAAAAAGTTTTCTACAGCAGGGAAAATTGGAGTATTTGAACCATGACAAAGGTGTGAGAAGTAGCAGGGAGAGTCCCATCCTCTCATATCTGTCAGCACAGTACAAAGCTATTGGAGTTTCCAGTAGCCCCCCCCCCACCCATCCCTGGCCCAGGGTGAATCAAAAAGAATCTAGAACTTGGATGCCTCCCCACAGCTTTTAGAGCATTCCATCAGCCCCTGCAATGCCATACCACATACAGCATCCCACGAACCCTACAGCACCAGTACCTCATAAGTGTTCATCAGCCCTATAACACCACAGCTCACAGGGCATCCCATCAGCCCTCCTACACTCTGCTCATGTCAAGACTCTAGAATCCAGGAGGCTCGGGACAAGGTTCACACTACAGATCCAGCACGAAGCACTATGTTCTGCACTTCAAAAGCACCCAGTTAATATTTTCCCAAGAAAGAAGGAAGAGGAAAGGGATGAAGGGAAAGGGGGAAGAGGGAAAAGAGAGGGAGAGGAAGGGAAAAAAGACTGGCTCTCTGTGGAGACTTGAAAGCCGCAGAGAATGAGAACATGGGAGACCAGCACAGTATGGAGAACACAGTACCATCTGCTGAAAGAAAGAACACAGGCACTTCTAAATGTGATTCCCACAGAACAGGCTGAATGATAAGAAATTGCCGCTGCACTGCCATTTTTTACCTGTAGAAGCAGTAATTTCATGTGATCCAGCCCTAACATAGGATCCTCCTCTGTGAGCTAGGGTAAGCTCATTCCATGCCTATCCATGCTTATGCCATGCCTATCTCTATGATCGATCACTTACTTTGGGACCATGCTAGCTTTATCGTTTCTCTTGTGCCCAAATAGCTAGCTGCCACATCAATGCCCCTCCACCATCTCTAACTCACCATGCAAAAAGCAGTTTGCATCCTTCCTGCCAAGCCTCCCCTTCCACGCGTGCTCTGTACCTCAGCTAACAGGTCTGATCTCCCTGCACATGCTCTCTTCTTGCTGCCATGAGCCATGGCAGCTGCAGGGTCTGCCTGCCCAGCACGCCTGGCCCACACTCCCCTCTTCTGCCTCTTGTGAAGACCCTTCCCTGTCCCCTACAGAATGCTGGCCACGGGGCCATTGGGGGCACAGCCTCCCCTCACCCTCACAGGTGCCTAGTTCCATGTCCAGAACCAAAGCACAGTTGTCTACATCTCCCCTGGACAGCACAGGGGGCTTTGGCTACAAGGGCTAAGCTAGGAGGAGGTGAGCTCTGATGAATGGCCACCATCTTGCTGATGGCTGAGCTGAAGGACTCTGCAAAGCACAGTCAAGATAGAGAGGAAGAGTTTCTGTGGCCATGTGAGACCCCTGGACCCAATAACGTCTAAAACACGCTACTTCTAGATGCTTCAGTTACCTGAGAATTATCTTTCCTTTTTTGCTTAAAAAAAGTTTTTGTGATTCATAACCAACAGTCCAGATGAATTACCTATGCAAAACAGTGTTGTGTAGGACTTCAATTTCAAAACAGCCTTCAACTAATTCCCCAAGACAGCCTTAGTCATGATATCCATAGGATCTTTCCCAAATAAATAAGCGCTACAGTTCCCATCACCTGAAATACTGTCATCCTTCACAGTCTCAGAGAAAGGCCTTCACTCCGACAAAACTTTCTCAGACATTTCCAGTTGAAAAAAGTTTTAAAGAAAAGCTTCCTAGACAGACAGTGTCTCTTGCACTCTGCTAACCCCAGAGACCAATCCTTATACCTTTTGTTCTGATATTTTTCGGTCAGTCCCAAAGATGATGATTTATTTATAGATGTCTGCCGCCCTCAGTTGGGAATTCTTCATGAGCAGAGGCCTGAGGCTTAAAGGTCATCAATACACAGTTGGTGGAATGCATCATCCTAAGCAGGCAAGCATCTTGTATTCGGAAACCTTGGCTGGTGATGATGTCACTGTTCATTCTAAGTCTGTAGCCCTTTCCATAAACTTATTTTGTTAATTTTTCTTTGAACTCCTCCGAGTAAATAACTAAATTTCTGTCACTGTTGAGATGTCCTTGATGTGGTGTAGAAAACACTCTGGGTTCCCTCACTATTTCCCACAAATGAGATAAGAATGACTCCTGGGAACCAGTACATCCTTGCTAAATTAAGCTAGAAACCTTTAACTATTCCTCAGTGACCACAAAGTCCAAACTTGCAACCAAGGCAACCAAGCACTGGCAGTCTCTCCAATCGACTCTTCCCAGCTTCTTGTCCTGCCATGCTTGCTCACACACCCACATAGTGGTTTTCAGACTTGCTTCAGTAGAGGATAGAGCAGTAAAAAAGTCTAATATTGTTCAGTGAACACCCACCCCCCTCTTCTACCCACTGTGTAACACATGATGAATAGTGAATATAATTTTAGTATGAAAACTGGGAACATTTTTATTAGCAGAAAGATGTGTGTGGTGAACTCACATGCATCACCACTAGCTGACCTATCCAGGAGAGGGAAAGAAAAAAAAAAAAAAAAAAGGATGTTGAACTTGCCACACAGTTGATATGTGTCCTTCCACTCACCAGTTTGCTTTATCATCTGCATGAGGACAAGCAAAATTTAACAAATAAGAAAGTATCATTCCTTAATGTGGTGGTTTGTTATAAGAGCTGAAGACTGATTCAACCTTAGGAGCACCCATGATCCATTGGCACAGATTCAGAAACCTGTGGTATCCTACACTCTCTACAGGTTGAACAAAGTTCTAATGCAACAATGTTATGGTTTTAAGACTGGGGGATCCTCTATTATATACTTGAAACCCTGTTCATTAAGTCAATCAAGAAAAGAAAGTTTGAAACATACTTCACAAATTTAAGTAGATTCCCTATTTTAAGGAGAGCTGCTAATAGCAACCATAATAAACCTGAAAAGCCTAAATCCACACAGATGACTACCATAAAAGGTAAAATACCCCAACTAAAGCCTTGCTAGTAATGCTATCTCTATTTTCTGACACTGAAACGGACAGAGCCCGTGACCAGAGGCATTTCTTGAGTCATCCTTATATATCACTTACAAAAAATGCAAAATGAAAATCTATGATAAGCCAGGTAAACCAGACAACAAAAATGAGAAAGAGAAAGTGTACTGGTATGGATTTATCTATTGTAGGCTTGACCACATCCAGAACAGAAGAAAGAAATCTGACAGTGCAGAGTTACAAAATAACTATGCTATCTCCTTTGAAGGGGAAGATGGGGGGAAGTATCCCAGCTAATATGTATCAATCATTTACTAAATAGTAAGTGGTATTTCATTTCAACCCCATTACTTCACTTTCTTCAGATTTTAAACATTGCGTATCTACTCAACTGAAATCCAGATCTTTATTTTATATATATAAATGTAGAAAAGGTGAAGCTAACTTCTGTAACTGATCCACAAAGTGAGGGAAAGATACAAATAAGCCATTTGAAATTCAGGAAGAGAAAATAACCTTTATCCATCCATTTAGGTTATCAGCTATTTAGGTTATTCAAGAAAATGTGCCTTCCATCAGTTTTCTCAGTACCAATATATTAGACCTTTAGGTGACAGTTCTATAAATACAGTCAGCATCCTAGTCTAGAAGCTACTGCTTATTTTCGAGCTAAGCACCCCATGGTCATCAGTGAAAGAAGATATTTTACAACCTCCTCTCTGGAAGTGGTCACCCTATCATGGCAAAACACCACTAGCCTCATCACACAAGCACAGATGAAGAGATCCAGTCTCTTAAGTCAGGGGCAAAAATGAGACGGACCAAAGGTTAGGAACTTCGAAACAATGGAAAGAATAATCATCTCCTGTAATGTCCTCTCTTGTCCTCCCAATAGTCTTCCCACTCCCAAGAAGGAGCCCACAGCTTGACACCTGTAGCTGTGTGCACACACACAAGAGTAAAGTACAGCAATGAAAACACAGAGAACAAAGGAGGAAGAAAGGGAGTCTAGAAGAGTCTTTTTCCATCACAAAGTTCTCTTAATCTTAATTAACCTAACAAGGGTAAAAAGCAGAGTGAAGAGGAAGTGAAGGTGTGCTGATACTGAACATGCAAATCATAGGCCTTCCAGAAATGACGAAAAACAAAGATGCAGGTTGGTAATAATACCGCTACTGACTTGCAAACACTCCATAAATGCCTGATGAACTGAATGAAAAGATTTCACTGGCTCCAAGTTAGGAAAGCATGATGAGCAAAACTGGAAAAGGTGGTACCTTTAATCTATAAAAACAATACCAGTGATAAAAAGAAAACTAGAGAACAGAGTTGGAATGGCATTTCAAAACAAAAGGCCAACATGAAAAGAAGATAATATACTTAGCTTGGCTTCATCAGCTATTCCAGAAAACTCCCACGTAAAAGCAAAACACCAATAAAGTATTTATTAATATCTTACCAGACATTTTCATTTTATCCAGACCAGTACATCATCTCCAGAATGCCTCTACAACTGGGGATTCCTAATGGAAGAGCAGTTGAAGGAAACCTGGCCTCCTCTCAACAGGCTCAAAGGTACTAACTCCAGCCTAAGTGTTCCACACTCACAGGAAGAGTCCTTTGTATCATCACACAAAATCAGAAAACTCAAGAGAAAAATAAAACAGGGCAAAATATCAATGCACAAGTAACCAACCAACCTGAATGACTTAATTTATAAAAACACCAACAAAAACAAAAATGAAGTTCTAACCCACAAAGTATAAATCTGTCCTCTCTACCACCCAGATAAACATCTGTTTAGGAAGAACAAGAAAAAGCAATGAAAGAAATGACTAAGTATTCCTCTAGGCACAAAGGCCTTTCTCTTCTGGAGCCACCCAAAAAAGAACTCCCGTCTGATGCTTCATACATACAAAACAAAATCAACTGCCAAATCCCCCAGTCACGATGCAAAGCATGAGGAAAACCTGACTGAATGACACATTATCATGAACAGTGGAATCAATTTCACAACTGATGCAATGCTGCCCTTTACACTGGGCACCTGTAATTGGGGAAAACACTGGTTTTCTTAAGCTAACATCGACTTGCAATTTTGATTGCTGGAGTGGTTCTCCACAGCAGGTGACAGGGACCTCCATGGAACAGGCAACAGACCTACAAGGGCCAGGGCAGCATTGCATCACAGAACATCACCTTGTACACAAATTATGGCTCTTCAGACATAGTTACGTAGTAGACACCTTACAGGGAAGGGACGATATGGGTCTACTTTCAAAGAAAACAGCCGATAAACTAATGAGATCCCAGCCTCTGTGCAAAACTTAGCCTTTTTGAAAACGTATACATCCACATGCACTGTGAAGGTGACAACTTCCCTATATTTAAAGGTTCTTCTAATTGGTGGCACAATTATTTTTAATTGCAAGATAAAATGTATCAACACTTGGGGAGGTTTCCCAGATGACCAATGCATGATGTTCAAAACCATACACAGAACAGGGTTTTAATCCACATCTCAACCAACCTTTAAGAAACCACCACTGGTTTAGCATAGTATCAAAGAAGAAGATCCACAAATGTCTAAAAACAAATTAGAACACTCCAGTTCTCACATTCTTCTCAACCACATATCTGTGGGAGGCTGGATTTTCATCACACATGGTAACCAGAACAACATATCACATCAGAATGGATGCAGATGCAAAGATGAGAACCCCGCCATCTTCCATTACATCAGATATTAAAGGCAGTTTTATAAAAAGGTATAAAAAAATTAAAAACACTACTTAATAACATTTCTTTGGGTTGGGAAATGGTAACTTTTGATAAAAAATAGTATTTATGTTAACATGAACTCATTTTTAATTTCATAACTTAAAAAAACCTCTTGGTTTTTATTTCTAACATGATAAAAATTAATAGATATAACCACATAAACAAAGCTCTCTGGAGTCTTCAATAATTTTTAAGAGTGTACAAAAGTCCCAAGACTAAAACATTCAAGAATCACCATCCTACAAAGGAACATTTAGACAGCAACTCTCACAGGGAAACAAATTCGAGAAATAAAGCAAGTAAATTAACATTTCTTATTCATCAGGTGACAATGCAAAAAGCAGGTCCATCTTAATTCATGAAGCCAGATATACATTTATTCTCTTTAAAGAACAAATGGTTAAAGTACTTAAACATTTCGGTCTCCATTAATCTCCTATAAATTTCCCAAATGACTAGTCTTGTGTGACACTACAGTAACACCATATGTAAATTCATCCAATTAGCTCACCGAAACTTGTACATTCTCCCAAATTCACTAATATCCACTGCACTATCTTCTGCCACCACTGGCTGAGAGACTTCTCACTGAATTATTGATTTTCTGCCAATTAATTACCATAGTAAGATTCAGTTGGGTTTCTCTGCAGAAATTTTCTCTTTTTCCCCGCCTTACTGTTCTTGTACCCTTTAGAGTCTGTTGGGGAATCAAAATAATTGGAGCCTTAAGATGAAATCCTGAATTCTAAAAATATCCTTGGCATAACTTACAGACAACCCAGTTGTCAGATGCTTAAATGGACAAAGACCTCTTTTTTGCTGGATAACAGACTTTGAAGCTTTCCACTTAGATCTTCCCTCAATTCCCTATCAATTCAACAACTTCACTATGTGAATCTTAGAATAAATCAGCTGTGCTAAACCCAGCCAAACACTGATAAGCACATTCACGTATATGCTCTTCATTCATAAAAGCAGCATGCTTGACTGTGCAAAGAAAAATAAAAAAACAAAAAATTCTCATTACCTATGGGAATCTAAGAAAAGGAAAAACAGGGTCTAATTCTGAAATAATGCTTGCTCAACGGACACCCCTGCAGCAACTCCTAAAGCACCCACTGTAGGATTTAGACTCCACAGCAAAATAGGGAGCTCATCTCTGTCTCAAGCAGAGGTCCCCTGTAGGACCTGTCTCCTGGCCTGGAAGTCCACCTCTCCCATTCCCTTCCCCATCAGGAAAACAAGACACCTAGACACTCCAGAAGACCAGGCAGGCATGGGATAGGACATCGTCCTCATCTCCTCATGCCCACACACTCTCCCCTCTGTCTCAGGGGCGAGGAGGAGGCTGGCTACTAGATAGGCTATTCAAAGTCTCCAGAATCCATCTCAAGAATACCCATGATGACTCTCCTTGGGTGCTCTAAAATTCAGGTATCACCGATCTGAGCAGTGAGACTCAATAAAGTTGTTTTCGGGCACAATCTAAGTCTGGAGAAAGCAAACAAATTAAGCCCAAGTGTAAATACTGAAGAAGGAGAAAGAGAAGAAAGAAATTTAACTCAGCAATATGGTAGGTTGCAATAACAAAGATGCTGAAGGAAGAAATTTCGAGTTTATACACATTCTGTTCGGAAGGAGGATGGTACAGAGAGAAAATACAGTGGACGTAGCATCAGATGGGACTGTGAACCCCAGCCTCACCTCGCACAAAAAGAACAAAATGGTGCTGTGGTGAAAGAGTGATATCTTCCAACTAGCAGCAGACCAAAGTCACCATATCAAACAGCGAATTCCTTAACACACAAGACAAAGGGAAGTGAAGAGAGAAGCAATTCTTAAAGCAAATTCTCTTAAAGTGGAGAGAGAAGCAATTCTTAAAGAAGCAATTCTTAAATTCTTAAATTCATCAGACTTTCCTCGATAGTTTAGAACAAAAAAAGGTATCAAAACTTGAGCAAGTTAAGGTCTGCTTAAGTTTAGGCAAAGCTGGAAAATCAGAACACAGCTTATCCAGAGGTGTAGGCACCTGCCCACCATTGGGGCTGGTGCAAGGCATCAGCCCCAATGGGACTCATGAGAACATGGTCAAGTGGCTATGAATGGAAAGACTTATTGCAATAAAAATGAGTAGCCCTGGGATGCCCGGGTGGCTCAGTGGTTGAGCGTCTGCCTTTAGCTCAGGGCGTGATCCTGCGGTCCCGGGATCGAGTCCCACGTTGGGCTCCCTGCAGGGAGCCTGCTTCTCCCTCTGTCTGTGTCTCTGCCTCTCTCTGTGTGTGTCTCTCATGAATAAATAAAATTTTTTTAAATGAGTAACCCTGCCTACGACACAAATATTTCACTGTGATTCTCTGCTTCCCTGGCCAAACTAGAAAATAATTCAACTGTTTCTATTTCAGGGAGGGGGTCATAAAAAAATGAAGTTGGAAATGTTCCACACTGATCAGCAGGGTGCTGAAAGCAATCCTATGACACATGGATGAAAGCAGGGCTGTGAGGACTTGTCCCCGTCACCCAGGGCAGCCCAGGGTGCAGGGGAGCAGCCAGGCCAGGTGGGGGCCTGGTGGGGGGTGGTACCCAGTGCTCTTGGAGGACCAGACAGGACAGCAGGGAACGTGAGGGATGGGACGGCCCGCAGGACAGGCAACTCCCAGGCCAGCTGCCCCCCTCGCCAGGGCGCCGGGCTGCCTGTGGCTGGGCAGCGGCCAAGTGTGTCTTCAGGCAGAGACTGGCTTAACTTTTAACCCGGAACTGCTTGACTGTCTAGCATGTCTGCCCCTGGTCATGTTTTGGTCTTGAAGCCCCTTCTGCCCTCCTGATGCAGTTTGGCTGCTGTCATGGCCTCCTGGTGTCCCTTGTGAGGCCACAAGAAGAGAGGCTAGGAGAGTCAAAAAACATAGGGCACTCTCTGGAAATGAGAGGCTTTGTGCCAAACAACTAACCAAGAGGCCGGGGAACAGGTGTCATGTCTACCTCAAGAGCCGAGGGGACAGGGCTACACATCCCACTGACCCTTGCTCAGGAGGAACAAAAGGCATTTCTTCAATTTACTAGAAGATGTTTTAAGAAAATTTAAAACACAGGAGAACCAGCACCACTTGCCACCAGGGCCACTCCCAGGGGCGCCCACAGCGAGTGGGCCAGCCCTCCTGACTCCAGGCACTGGGCCCAGTTCCTCTTTCCCGAGGGCTCGCTGCTGAAAGGGCGGGGAGCACCTAGGATCCGGACGGGGGGGGGGTGGGGGAGAATGGCTGAATTACCTACTTCCACTAGTCTGCAATTGCAAATAAATCACCAGGGAAAGGGAAGAAAAAAGAAGAATGCACAATTATCAATTCTTAGACACACACACAAGCTCTTAGAGGCTGTCTGATAGCAAGAGGAATATTTAGCACAGACATTTGCAGACACTTACTGTCTGAATTAAAATGGGAAGCAGCATAGATAGGAGTCGCTGAATAATTAGCAGTGAGGACAATTTTACTCTGCTATCTGCCAGATACAATTACTTTCGCTCCATCTCCGGAGGTAAACACATCTAAACTGGTAGAGCTGAATGGGACCACCTGCCTCTTGTTGTTGTTGTTGTTGTTTTTTTTTAAAGGTTCTTCATTTGGGGTTACAACTGTGGCCACCTAAAATGTTTACGTCTGAAAGAAAGAGTCATACTCTATTATAAATTATGACTGCGGGTACTGAATCAAAATAACTTCTGGTTTACATGTGAAAATCAAACAAGAGCTGACTTAATCCTCCTGTCTCTCCACTGCTCACCCAAAGGCTTTAGAAGGACCTAGGAAAACTTTAACCAAAAACTTGGTAAACTGCTAAGTTTTCTAGAATTGAAAAAAAATTCTTTTTCAGAACCTTTCCTTGTTCGAAAACTAGCAACAAGACTGATTTCTTACTATCGGATAGAAAGGAGCACTAATATCTCAAACTTTGATGTATCCTTTCTTATACGTTCACCACTCAAGAATGAACCCTGCAATTAAGATGGCTTTCCCTCCTTAAATCCTACATCTCATTCTTTTTTGCCGACAGCTAGAAAAATGGAAGAGGGGGCCAATTCCTAGTTAAGTAGTAAAGGTCAGCTTCTTCCCCCACAAGAGTCTCAGTTCTGAGAGCAGCCCAACCACAGAGCGTGGGCACAGGCAGGTACACCCAAAGTCTTTGGGAAACTCAGACAGCTGCTGCAAAATGAATCCAAAGAACATCTTTTCTGCATAAATTATTACATCTCCTAACAAACACAAAAACAACATTTGCGAGAAAAAAAACAAGGTATTTTTCATGAAAGTTCTAAGTCAAATGCTCTACTCCCCCACAAATACGCCTTGAAAATGTTAAATTATCTGGTCAAACTCCTAACTTTTTTTTTTAAGATTTTATTTATTTATTCATGAGAGACACACAGAGAGAGGCAGAGGCACAGGCAGAGGGAGAAGCAGGCTTCCTGAGGGGAGCCTGATGCGGGACTCCATCCCAGGACCCCAGGATCATGCCCTGAGCAGAAGGCAGACGCTCAACCACTGAGCCACCCAGGTGCCCTGAACTCCTGCCTAACTTGAGTCAAGAAATATCCATTTGTTTAATGGACCTTGTTTAGAGTCCTTGCTGTGGCCTGGGACGGGGGCTGGAGCCAGGAGGCAGTACCAGCCAGCCCCACCAGCCCCTCAGGCTACTTGCATTCAGCCCACAGGCTAACACCAACCCACCTTTCCAGATAGTCCTGAACCTAACCGTGCTGTAACTAGAGATGTTCCTTTTAAGGCACAACATTAAGACTACATTACACAAAAAATTTAAAAAATATATACAGCCCTGTAGAATAAGGCATTCTGAAATAACTCTCAGACAAGATTTATTATGTCTAGGGTGCTTTTCATAAAATGATTTATTACGGTTTTGCTAAAATGATTAGAGAGAAACGTTCCAAAACATCTATAAAACGTTGCTAGGCATCTTGAAAGTGAGCAAAGTGGCAAGAATTTTCCAACAAGTTGTCAAAATAAAATGAAAGGACAGAAATTCTCAGCAACACAGGAAACAAAATAAAGATAACCCATTAAAAAAATCCTCATATGAAATAAGCAATATTCACAGAGCTACAATGAAGGCTTTTAGAAAAGTTGACTTTTAGCAGGCAAGTAGTTGGACTACCTGGTCTAAGGGATGTCTACTGTCCGTGGATACATCGAGGGCAGAGACCCTGCCTGGGCAGGCACAGGCTAGCTCTTCTGGATGCTCCATGCTGACCCATACAGGCAAGCTCAGGCCCCCGACAGCCCCACTCAGCTGCAACCTTGACCTCCTGCCCAGGGGTTGGACCTCTGATCCCCTAGCCTCCTGTCTACCAGGTGACTGGTTCCAGCCCCTCTCCCCTCCAATCTTTCAGTGACCTCACTCCATTACCCTGCCTGGCTACAACAGACTTGTAGGGCACGACTCCAATTCCACCTAACTGATAACAGAAAATGTGAATATAAAACATGAAGAGAGAAAAGGAAGATGTAGCTAGAGCTACAAAGTGGTTAAGGCCAGTGATGGGGGGTTAGGGGGCAGTGAATAAAAGTGAGCAGCTGGTCCTGGGAGGAGTGTAAAAACACAGGGAGTGGAATCAGAGGGACTGCTGCCAAAGATGAAGTAGCAAGGGGCGACACTGGCTACCACCCAGAGGGGCCCCAGGGAGGGAACCTCGCTGCATGCTCCTCATCATCCATTCCAATAATTCTGTCTGGAGCAGCTGTGCCCATATAATTTTGTTCCAGGAACTTCCATCTTCATCCTCTCTCTGGGAAAAATACCTTGGACCAGCACTACTGGGAGCCTTTCAATTTTTTCCCCAGTTTCACTCCAAATATTCCCTTTAAGGTTTTAGGAACATCAGTAGGCTCCGAAGCTCATTAAAGTTTCTCCCAACCCAACTATACTAAACGGCCTGAGTGTCCCAAATTTAATAGGCTCTTTCTTAGATCTGGTCAGAATTTCTTTTGATTCTAACACCATTCAACTTATCTAAAAATTCCAAGTCCTGGAAATCAGAAAGAGTGCCAATAACCCCAAAAGCTCAAAGGGGAAGAGTAGGGCCTAAGTTCCCATAGGCTATACTGCTTCCAGGCAAAACAGGTGCAGGCAGTCTTGGCCATGGCCACATGCTAGAATCACCTGAGGAGCTTCGGGAAGTCCAGGCGGCCCCACTCTGATTAGATCAGAACCTCTGGTGTGGGGCCTGGGCACGATTCGCTTTTCAAATATCCCTCATGATTCTAATGTGCGGACAAGTCTGAGAAGATTCACTTAACTCCAATGAAAATGCTCATTCTGGGGATCAGGAGCAGCTAATGTTCCTCCTGAGCAATTACACCGCCCTTCGTAGGCATCACCTCATTTACAATCTTTAACTGTCCTGATCCAGCTTGTGGACTCACTGGTCTGCTGCTGAGGGAGGGTGGGGCTGGATCTTAGCGTCTTTCTTGTCAACTCTTCCCTTTTCATTCTTTCAAAAAATAGTTACTCCCACCTCATGTAAATTCCAGTCCAAAGAGCACAAAGACTTGGAGCAACGAAGGTCTTACTCTAATCAAGTGGCAAAACAAAACAAAGAAAACACCACAAAAACAAAAAAACATAAAGGAGAAAAATGTAAAAGTCTGAGTTCCTAACTACAATTCAAGGTTTAGCAAGGGACACCTGGGTGGCTCAGTGGTTGAGCGTCTGCCTTTGGCTCAGGGCGTGACCGCGGCATCTAAGGATCGAGTCCCGCATTGGGCCCCCTGCAGAGAGTCTGCTTCTCCCTCTGCCTATGTCTCTGACTCTGTGTCTCTCATGAATAAATAAATCTTCAAAAAAAAAAAAAAAAGGGTTTAGCAAAAAAAAGTTTCAACCAGAAGCGAGCTCCTTCTACTCCCTTCCCCAGAACCCCTATGAGAGGGAGCAAGAAGCAAGGACTGGCGAAGGTCAGAGGCCCACCACTCTTTGTGCCCATGGCCACTGCTGTCACTGGGCGGATCCCAACTCCTTTCAGCTGTCACCTTCCTGACAAAGGACAAAAGGCCTGGGGACCCGACACTTTCTCCCAGCACACTAATCTCATTCCATCCAGCTCAAACGGGGCTTGAGGACTGCAAAGTCATCTTTTGTGCTTCCTTCAACAATAGGGGTTTTCAGAATCTTGACTTTCATATAAACTGTCTAAATTAACTTTTCATAAAGTCACACGGGGACGGGGGTAGACACTATACGTAGACTTCATGTAGCCTTAGAATTAGTCTTTGCAGTGAATGACCATTTTCTTCCAAATAATATGCTCTTAAAAAAAAAAAAGAAAAAGAAAAACTGACTTTTGGAAACATTTGAAATTTTAGCTTTACTTCTTTAAACATTTCAAAGGCAAAAAAAAAAAAACCCCACTTTCATTATGAAATCATCATTCAACACTAGCTTAAAGGATGAACAGCATCCACAAACACTAGCAAACCAAATGTTAACTAGGTGAGAATAAATATCAATCCTGTCTTCCAGGATGGCCGAAGTTATCTGGAAAGTTCCACTGCTGGGAGAGAAGCGAGTGGCTTCCACTGCGGTCCCCAGAACTGCTCTGATTCACTAAGGATGCCTTCAGAATGCCACCCTTCTAAAGAAAAGTTAACAGCTGGTTTTAAGCTGAGGACTGGGGAAGCGGTGGGGGGAATACTGGCTAGATGCAGAGGAAGGGAAGGAGAAAGGCGAGGAAAGTCTCCCTTACAGCAACCCTGATTCCAGCACATCAGTGGGCTCCTCTTGAAGTGGTTCTACTGATTCTCCATTCAGGCAGCCCTGGAACATACCACATATTCTGAGTTCCCTGCTCCCTTGCTCTCACCCCTCTTCCCTCAGGAAACCACCCAAGGTAAAGAGCACAAAGCTGGAAGACTTTCCCACTCACATGGCTACAGGAAAACTGTCCTGTGGGCTTCCTGTACATGAAACAAATTCTAAGCAGACGTTTTTCATATTTTGCTATAAGAACCTCAAAGTCAAGCCTCGATCAGAGCATAGCACAACTGGGCCCCAAATCACAGGCAAGGAAGGATCCTAATGGGATTTTCTGGTCACTGAAATTACTGATGTTAAAATGAAAAAAGATTTAGAGTTTGTCCCAGAAAAATAAAACCATTTCTCCTTTAATTTTTTTTTTTTGTCAACTAATATATTCTAAAATACTCATGTTCCTATGGAGGAAGGATAGGGTACTGCTACTTGAGTTCAACAAATCACCTACAAAACCATGTTCTCTTTACCTGGAGAGGTAACAGTTCATGGTTTTTGACATTAAAAAGAGCATGAAAGAGAAGAGAAGCAAGAAGCCTACTGTTATTGAGAATTTCAGTTCCCAAAAGGACACACCAACCTAATATTGTTGAGTCTGTGAATGCAGCTAACATTAAAATGTAGCTTCTATACCACCACCCCCACACACACACACACAACTAGGATACCAGAATTTGCTGCATGGTTGGTTTATCTGAAAGTCCACTATTAAAATATATTAGCAACAGATACAATATAAAAGACAGATTCTTGGGGTGCCTAGGTGGCTCAGTCAGTTAAGTATCCAACTCATGATTTCAGCTCAGGTCATGATCTCAGAGTAGTGGGATTGAGCCCATTACAGGCCCTAGACTCCAACCTAAAGAAGTGACAAGATTTATCTGGCATCACATCACTCAGACAACTGTTCCTTGCAGTGACCATGGAGACTAGAAATCTCAAGAGATATGACCAGAACCCCAAACACAAATTCCATTTGTCAAGGCTGAGTCTTAGGCATCTGAAACACTTTAGAAATGCAAATAAACACCTCATTTTAAAAAATCTGTTTCTTGGGGTACCTGGGTGGCTCAGTGGCTGAGCGTCTGCCTTTGGCTCTGGGTGTGATCCCAGGGTCCTGGGATTGAGTCCTACATCGGGCTCCCCATAGGAAGTTTCCTTCTCCCTCTGCCTATGTCTCTGCCTCTCTCTGTGTGTGTTTCTCATCAAGCAATAAATAAAATCTTTTAAAAAATTAAAATTAAAAATTAAAAAATCTGTTTTACATCAATTTTCTTAAAGATACACCTGCATGTGAGCTACAGGCTGCTCCCAAGACGACACAGCTTGTTCTTAACTGCTCCTTCGTCATTCTGGCCTGGCTGTGAGCTCTTCATTTTCATTATCTGGCTCCCAAAGAGCAGCCTGCTCTATTGGGTCAAAATTCCTTTAAAAGACAGCTTGTGCCCAGCTCAGACACCTGCTGCCCTCCATAAGCATTAGAAATATGGTACAGATGTAAGGTGTTGAGACTGGTGAGCCAGTCAGAGATGAACCCAGACAAATGGGCCCCAAATGCCACTCAACTCCAAAACTTGCCCTGGCCTCATGGGTTGAAGGCCATCATGGAGGTGCCTTCCCTCAAACAAGCTTATTCTCTGACTACAAGCTGGCCCTCATGTTATCTGACACTTTACAAAATAAAAGACTTCCAAACTTGGGGATTTTTAGCTTGACCCTTTAAATTGAATTCAGTAATTGCTGATCAAGCCATTTCCCTGACAGCCTGGGATCCATTAGATTCAGTTAACATTACTTCCCTTAGCAAATAATGAGCATCCACTGGGTAAAGAGCAACCACCAGTCACATGCTTTCAAACCTGCACCACACCAGAATGGGCATGGGGGGCCCAGATTCGGATTACATACCACTTCTTTAAAAATAAACAGTCAAGCTGCACTGCTCATCTGGAACATAGCAGCTGCTGCAAAGCTGCCCATTCTACTGAAGCCAGGAACAGCTCAACGAGTCCTATGGTGGGCCTGATCCCATGGCTGCTTCCTGACACCTGATAGTTCCCCTAACCGCACCATTTGGCAGGTGAGTTCAGGATAACAGAATGCTGACACCTTTTCGGCAAAGCTCTGCCAGTAAGAATTTTGGCCAAGGGCAAATGTTTACATGTTATGAGAAATTGCATCAGCTTCTGTACACTATCAGATCAAAACCCGTTACCAATCGTGGGGACACCCACAAGTCCACTTTGTGTATCTATGTGTGCCCACCCGGCATGGCTCAGCAGCAGGAAACAGCCTTGTTTAGTGAGAGTGGCTGCACACTGCAGCAAGACTACTTCCTCGGAGTTTGGAGACTATCCTCCTCCTGTGTCCCCCTGCTGCAGTTCTGAGTAAAGCCACATAAAACAGAGTCGTGTGAGGTCTGAGCTCCTGCAAACATGACACAGTCACACACTCCAGGCTGGAGGAAGTCCACAACACAAGCCTAGTCCACTTGACACACACCCACTGTTCAAACATCCTCAACAAACCATTCAATAATCACGTACTGACCTAGGCATCATCTGTCCAAAATAAAAAACACCTTCCTGAATGTGCTACTCAGACCTATCAGATGAAACATTAGCAACTAATGCACTAACAATGAGAAAGCAAACCCATGGGCTTTGCTTGCACTTACACAGGGCTCCCAGCAAATCACAGTCAAGAGTCCATGCCAGGGTTTACCGCTGTCTCAGGGGCACCCTTGGCCCCAAACTGGCTCTGAAAGGAAGACCTTGGGCTTTGCTGGGGGCTTGCCAGGGATGCTTTCGAAGTTTAAGCACAGCTCTGGCAGGAGCTGTAAACAGGATAGCCACTTTAAGTTTTCAAATGAAGGGGCAATACTGGGGACAGTTAACAAGAAAAAAATAATGATTTCTTTGCATATCCTTCTGTGCTATATTAAGCAGAATCAAAAAGCACATTCTGAAAAAAAATTATAAAATCAATTTTTTTCCCAGTTTCCTCCTTCATCAGCTACTGCCAAAAATCAGCCCTCCCTTTTATTTTCAATCAAGTGTTTCTAACTTACTCTGGTTCCTTCAGGCTTGTAAGGACACGATCCTTGATCTGGGCAAAACACCTTACCCCTGCGAAGTGGGAGTCAGGAGCATGAGGGGGTGAGGAATGAGAAAAGGCTGCTGGGGCGACCAAGCACCAATGTTGCTGTCTGAAACTGGCTTCTTCCTTTTGCCTGAGGGTGTCTGTTTATATAATTTCCCAAAAGAGATGATAGCCTAAATGACTGAGCGTGCCTGTTGGATGACACGAGTGGTCTATCTCTGGGCTAGCCGTGAAAGAAGTAGGCGAATCCTGAGCTCTGCATACACAGAACTCCTGTTCCAGGGCAGGAGGCCGACAGTCCCTGCAGGAAGCAACGGAAGCCCCAGGACACACACTCCAGTCGTGCAGGCAGAGTGAGGGAAGGCAATCATCTTTGCCATCCTAGAAGGCTGGTGATGGAAGGCTTGATAAAATCATGCAGCTGCCGTGAACACAGTTCTCGGCTTCCGTGGTACAACTACTTCTCATCCTCCTCAAGGCATAATGTAAGCTACCTGTTTTCCCTGGCCCGTGGTGGCCAAGACAAACCTATAGGAAGAGGGAAGGTTTCCATAGCAGTCCCTCACTGTACCTCATAAGGAAAGAGAAAGAGTGAATTTACCCCAGAAGACAGGTCTACTCACTGGGCCTCATCTGCACAGCCAGGCTGGGGTCAGCCCCAGGCCAGGCACTGAGACAGATGGTGAAGACCACCCATCGCACAGCTGCAGTTTTCCAACTGAGGCACGAAGTCCCAAGTGCCCCAAGGTTCTCCCAGGAACAGTAACTGGGTGAAGGGGGATAAGGAATCGATCCCTAGACCCTCACCTTCCACCCACTCTACCTGAAAACAGCTGCACACTGCTTTCTCCCAAAATCTTACCACACACTGCATCATCCCAAAGTTCAAAAACCAACCCCTAGGGCTCCAAACAAAGGGGTAATTGAAAAAGTGCTTATCAAGGAAGACCTCTTTAGTAATTAATCATGACCCCTTGAATTCATAAGGCTTCTTGTTTTTAAGTGCTTTAAATATATTTCTGCTAAGGGGAAAATGTGACCTGTCTGACCCAGAAAAAAATAAAGAAACATAGATTAATGGTATGGATTCTCTTACATTCAACCTGGGATTTTTCCCCAAATGCCAAAATGTTCAAGATAGGGAAACCCCTTAGGATAACAAATTTACTTGAATGCTGTATTTTTCACCCAGGAAGTTAAAATATATATATCACTGTTTAATATTTTCTACTTCCTACTAACAAAAACAAATCACTGGAACTTGTTATTAAAACATTGGGTGTTGACTTAAAAACATGTGAAAGAGTACAGAGATTTTAAAAAGTTATTTCAAATGGCCCCAAGATGAAAACTTTGATCACACCCTGGACACCCACTCAAGTGAGGCCAGTGCAGTTAGCATATGTTACAAGGCCATGAGGAATGTCACTACTGAAGACAAAGAAGTGTGGGAAAGTCTGAAGAGGATGAGAAGGAGAAAGAGAAGGAGGAGGAGGACATTCCAGGCAGAGAGGAGCCATGCAGAGCAGCAGAGCTGATCATGCATGCAAGGACGCTGAGGGGCAGAAGCTTCCAGCCTTTAGGGTAGGAGCATGGGGCGGGAGGAATGAGGCAGTGGAGGACCTATGTGCCCTGCTTAGGGGCTCAGATTTTATCCAAGCACCCAACAGAAGGTTTTTACTAAATCACTGCCTCTTCGGAGAAAATGCTGGCGACAACAATGAAGGATGAGAGGGGGAGAATGAGAAGCTGGTAGCTGGGAGATTAGAGAGTAATGTCCAACAGAACCTTCTGTAGTGATGAGAATGTTCCATCCTTTCCATCAGTGATGACAATGTTCCATGTGACTACTGAACGTGTGAAATGCAGCTCATGAGAGTCTTTATTCTTATTTAATTTTAATTAATTTAAATTTGCATTACTACATGAGGCTAGTGGCTATCATACTGGACACACAAGCTAGAGAGCTATTTCAAAGTTCAAAGGATGATATATCCTAATGCAAGTCAGGAACAGTGGGAAAAAGATTCAAGAGGGATTTCTAAAGCACAACTGGTAGATGCTAGTGATCAACTGCATAGATGTGGTGTTAAGGACTGATTTAAGGTGGATGTAACAGCACAGTACAAAGCAGGAGAGAGGGTAAACGACATTTGTTAGGGAAGGTAACTGGTCCAAAATGAACTCATCTACTTTGAAATGTACCAAGAATACCCAGAAGATAGCTAGAAGGTGGGTGGAAAAACGTCAGACAGGTAAAGATTTGGAGGTCACCATCACAGAGATAGTGAAAAAAGCCACTTAGGAAGGCAGGGTCACCCAGAGGGAGAGAAAGGAGAGGGAAGCCCAGCATTTCAGAGGTATTCTGGAAGGAGAGGCCAGCCAAGGCCGAGAAGAAATGACCAAAGATAGTGAGAGAATGGGAGAGGGTGGTGTCACAGAAGCAAAGGGGAGAGAGACAGGGTGTTCACCTGGGAGCAGGAGGCTAGACTCAATAAGGTAATAAGTAGGGGAAGTCCCAAAGGACAGGGCCTGGGGGCTGGCAGGAGGATTCCTAAGACCAGGAACCACAGAAGGGATGGGAAACGGGCTCTCACTCAGTGACACATGAGGCACAGTCACAGTGATGATAATATGATGCACATGGATGGGGACCTCAGGCCCCGCTCCAGCACCAGCTACGAGACTATATCCATTGCAAGTTCTAGCAAGATAATCTCTTCCCCTAGGCCCCCACAGAAACTACCAGAGAAGTTCAAGTCAACTATATGACAAAGTAAAAGGGTACCCAACCAAAAACATCCCTCAAAACCCAACGTTAAGACAAGGACGTTTCACTGGAATGAAGAGGAGACAAGCAGAAGCCATAATCTCCTTTGAAAATCCTCTCTTTTGTCATCATACACCTACCTGTCACCTACAACCATTTCCTTTCAGACCAGCCGGGGGAACTTCTCAAACAAATGGAGCTGATCCCACCACAGGGTTAAATTAAAGCAAGCAGAAGGACCCAGGACATCCTGACTTTCACCTTCAAAGGTTCCTGTAGGTCGTCATGCAGGAGGGAACCTCCCCTGCAAGAATCCAAGCCAACTTTTTTCAAATCAACTTTGCTTCTGACTCTCATTATCACTAATGAGAGGAATATTAACCCCTGACTTAAAATTTCCTTAACGTCCTGATTTTTTTTTAAAAAAAAGCTGTATTCATTCAAAACTCACTCAGCTCCTATAGGTAGCTATGTTCATTTCTTTTCCTGCCCTCCCTGTGTGTCAGCACTGGAGTGGAAGTCCTGCACACATGCTAGATGCTCAATAATGTGTAAGAGGAACAATAACTGGAGTCACTGAGCACCTACGATGTGCCAATAGCAGGCAAAGCACTGTTTTTTTGTTTTTTTGTTTGTTTGTTTTTAAGATCTTATTTATTTATTTGACAGAGAGAAAGAGAAAGTAAGAGAACAGAAGCAGGGGGAGCCACAGAGGGAGAGGGAGCAGCAGACTCCCTGCTGAGCAGGGCAATGTGGGGCTTGACCCCAGAACCCTAGGATCATAACCGGAGCAGAAGGTAGACACTGAGCCAACCCATGCACCCCAGGCAAAGCAATTTTAAAAGCACTGTCAGTGAGCTCACAACCACCATCCACAATAGATGTCATACCCCCATTCTGAGTTGTGCGTATCATGGAAGTACAGAACTCAGTCAGGATCAAAGGGGGTCACCATAGTACCCAAACCATAATAGGTGTCACAAGCCGCCACTACAGCCAGATACTGTCAGTGCTTTCTGATCTATCAGGCAGTCAAACCACACAGCCGTGCCTCAGACATGTGATGCTAGGAAGGGCAAGCCATTTCAAGGACATTAACACTGAATTTTAGACACATCTTTTGTAGCACACACATGGACTTCATCATCTATTAATACTATTCATCGAAACAATCATTACAATTTGATAGATACTAAAACCTGACTTCAGAGTTGCTATTCAAACATAATTCTTAAATCATGCTTTCATAAGTCATGTAGATAATTCACAGAGAGACAATTAGCCTTTGACACTGCACTTAATTTAATAAGCCATTTCAGAATTTTAATAGAAGCATTAACAGGCATGAAAGAAGAATGAACTACTTTTTGAGACCTTATAACTTACAAATTAGCTAATTTTTATTTTTAACGTAAATGTCAAAAAGCACAGTATAAAGGGCTGGCAATTATGCTGCCAAAAACACATGAATGTTATTGGAGTCAAGGTATCTCTGCTCTCAAAGATAAGTAAAGAGCGACAACAGTATTTTGAAAGTAAATGCCAAAGTCTCTAACTTAATTCTTAGTACCAACTAAAAAAGATGTCCCCATTGTCAAGGAACAGCAGCTATGAGATTAAATAAAATATGTATCTAAAAGCATTTAGTGCCTCACCAATAAACTACATTACATAGTAAAGATAGCAAAAAATGAATTTCCTCAAAGTTAATTTAATGCTTTCACATTATACAAATACATATTTTTTCTTGTGTAAAAAGTTTAAACGACAAAAGGCAGTCAAAAGGCTAAAAAAAATAATGCTTAAGCTCTTAACATACAACATCAGCAGGTAAGTTTTCAGAGATCTACCTACATGATACTAAACTCAGATTAAAAATGTTTTCATGATAAAAAACATACACCAAAAACAAATTTATTACACATAGTATCTAATAAATGCTTGCTAAATACTGGACTGAAATACTTCTGTTAAATATACTCAAAAAAAAAAAAAAACAAATCAAGATTACATAATAAAATAAACAAAATCCAAACTATACTCAGCCAGGAAACTATGCTGAAACAGAATTTTTTTTAAGGGTACATGTAACTGAGTCATATAATTCAACTACTTTAATACCATGTTTTTTCCTCTTATAAAAGTAATATGTTCACTTTAGAAAAACTGGAAAACAAATGCAAACAGAAGATAATTACACATAACCACAAGTAATAACAACTGTAAATTCTTTAGCGTATCCTTGTTCTGAGAATGCATATGCATATTTAATTTTCCTGCAAAATTGGGATCTATTATATATATATTGCTTAGCAAGAAAAATTTTTCACTTAATATTCAATGTGCATTTTCCCATGTCATTAAATGGCCCCATAAAACAAGATATTTAATTGATTTAAATTACTTGATCATATGGATAATCATTATTTAATGCCTTTACTGCCAATACTTTTCAAATTTTTCATGTCATAACTAATACTGCTTTGAGCATCCTTATACATAAATCTTTTGCACCAATTGTGATTATGTTGTTGGGCTAAATTCTCCACCCCAAATCCCCATGCAATTATTAACTTCTACTTTATTAAAAGTTGCACGGAGCTTAACCCAGGAGTCATGGGAAGCCAGGCTTGCAATACAGAGCATTAAGGAAAACTTCACTGTTCTATCTTTTCCTCTTCTCCATTAACCTCTGACCCATGGCCATGGAAGAGCTGCTTCCTTGGGAAATCTTCGAGCACAGGTGCAGGGCTACCAGGTAATGTTTGTCTCCCACCCACACCCCATCTATCTTTCACCTCTTGAGGGAAACAGATAGGGGACCCTTAGATACAGCTTCTCACCAGGGGACAAATGGCCAGTGGGGACCTACTGCCGAAGATAGACCACCTGCCATAGGTACCCATGACTCCAAAATAACAAATAAAAGATGGGCTGGAATCCACAGGATTGTGCCCAGTTTGCAATATCATCCCTTTGTCTACCCCCTTAGCACAGCTTTAGCCATTTATACAGTCCTCCTCTTATTAAATATATGTATATATGTCTTTGCATTTTGGTATTATCAGACAACTCAACACTGCTTTTCTTCTATATGCAGCACATCTGTATCTCATGCAATACTACACATACCAGGTGCAGGGGAGAGCTAACCAGCACTCCAAACAGAGAGGCCTGGGGGCCAGAAATACTCACCTCATGCCTGGCAGGCCAATCCGGCCAGAGAGAGCTACGACATTCTATTCTATTCTATAGGCTTAAATTCACAGCACAAAAATAAATGTTTTAATAACTTCCCTATCAACCAGCTACCTCCTTGCTACATGTCAGTCTTTATGACGTCAAACACATTCTCTAACATTAATACAAACCCCCCCCTTTAAAAAAGAATTAGCTCTAAAACAAATTAAAAAAAAAAAAAAACTCTTCTCCAATGAATTTATATTCCACAATTTTAATCTCCCTTCTCTGAAAGCTTACTCAGGATAATCACCCACAGCAAATTACCTGAAAACCAGTTTGCAAGTTGTTGAACGCATATGGTAGGTAAGTCAGGTGACTAGTCATGATCATCAGAACAGTATTACGATTTCATAGTTGTCAAAGGTAACACAAGAGTACATAAAAATCCCTTTTGTTCTTAAAACACAAATGGTCTATTACTTTACAGAATACATTTTTGGACCCAGCCACCAATGACAGACCAAAGATCAATTTTGGAACACATCATCTGTTTATTTTTAGATAAAAGTTTAAACTGCTATAAAGGGCAGCCCGGATGGCTCAGTGGTTTAGCGCCGCCTTCAGCCCGGGGCATGATCCTGGAGACCTGGGACAGAGTCCCACATGGGGCTCCCCGCATGGAGCCTGCTTCTTCCTCTGCCTGTGTCTCTGCCTTTTTCTCTCTCTCTCTCTCTGTGCGTCTCTCGTGAATAAATAAATAAAATCTTTAAAAATAAAATAAAATAAATAAAATGCTGTATAAACTGAACTTGCTGAAAGTGCTTTAAAATTTCTTCTTCCATTTCCATCAGACTGCTTCATGTCAGCGGGTCTCTCTGCAATAAGCATTGTTAAAACAAAACACAGAAACTATTTAGATACATATTATTCCCCAGAAATAGCATGTCATCAATCTGACCCTGATTAATTAATAAGCAAGAAGCAAGCAAGCTCACTTATCACATTACAATCTCTAAAAATAGATGACCCTTGAGCAGCACAAGTTTGAACTGCAGAGGTTCACTTACATGCCGATTTTTTTTTGATACAGTACAATACTGTAAATGTACTTTTTCTTCCTTACAACTTTCTTAAGATTTTCTTTTCTGTTGCTTATTTTAAGAATATAGTATTTAACACATATAACATACAAAGTAAGTGTTCATTGTTATCAGTAAGGCTTCTGGTCAACAGCAGGCTATTAGTATTAAGTTTTGGGGAGTCAAAAGTTACGTGCAGATTCTCGAGTGGCAGGGGGTCAGCGCACCCGATCCCCACATTATTTAAGGGTCAACTGTACTGATACACATGGTATTTGTTCAAAATGTATCGTATTATGAGAATTTAGTATGAGGAACTGCTCTTTAACTCATAATTGTTATTTGGCTACAACTGCAGAACAAACTTATGCATATAACTGTGACTCATTAATATTACTCCTATATTCATAATTCCAGTGGACAAACTGACAGTTCTTTAAATGCTTTTCTTCCTCCCTATGTTTTGCTTATTGTGATCACATCAATAGAAATGTAATTTTATGTATTAAGTCCAATTATAAAAGCTTAGGCTCTGTTGTTTTGTGTATCTTCTGATATAGTACCTATATCAAGAAGAGAGTAAACTCAAGGTGATCAAAGATGTCAGGGAGGTCACATTCTTGGTTATTTTTGTAGTATTTGTTTAATGAAATTCTTAAGAAATTATGCTAAGAGATTTTGATAAAAATACAATATTTGTAAGCTTTCCAGTACCTGTCCCCAAGTCTAAACAAACAAAACTGCACACACCACACTAATCACCACAAATGCTGGCATCTACACCCAACACCAGGCCCTTAGACTAACTCAGAGATCAGTCTTCCTCGGGGCAGAGAGGACACATCAACTCAGTATCTCTCTCCATAAATCTGAATTCATCAGAATGCCAGGGTAGGTGTCTGATAAAATTAGAATAAAGTGAATACATAAAGTGCAACAGAATAAGGCAATACAATGGGGCAGGGGATAGGTGTTTAGGGGAGAACACCCCTGTCCAGTCAGTAACTTTAACTCACATTTCTACGATGAGTTGAAAAATAAAAAATTCTGTAGGGTCTAACAAGAGGCTCAAAGCACAGAGGGCCATGGATGCTCTGTGACCTTGGGCTCTTTAACCAGAACGAACGGGGCAGTAAGTAACAGCCCGGCACTATAAATGGACTTGCCAATGTCTTTACTCCAATATTACTGACAATATTATTATTTTTATAAGACTTTTAATACTATTTTTTAAAAAGCATCCTGATGGTAAGTAAAGACTGCAGAAGTCCCAGACAAGAAGTAAAAAGCAGTGTTATAAATGTTCTCTAGCAATCTCTCACTTTCATTATGGAGTCAAGAGGAGTATCTCCAGGTATCAAAGGTAGAACTGTCTCCTGACAATTCTAGAAATTATTTGGAATCAAAACATTCAGAAGAATGCAGCAAAGATTAAAAACTTGTGAACAGGGCTGAGCTCTCAGGGGGACTTGGTGGCCTTAGGTGGGAGCCCACAGGCATCAGGGACAAACCTAGAGAAAATTGCATTTCAGAGCCCATTAAGACTACAATTCCATTTGCTGATGGCCCATAATGTGTTCCAGTGACTCAGTAATTAAAACAACAACAACAAAAAAAAACTGGAACAAAACAGACACACTACTATAAAGACAAGATCGGAAGAATCAGACTTCTGGAAACCTCCAATAAGTTATGTAATCCAAGAACAAAGAAGACATAATGGCAAAAAAAAAAAAAAAAAAAAAAAAATTCTTGATGTAGGTCAGACTAGTTCATATCGATTTAGGGAGCACAAAATATGATCCTTCAGGTGCTGTGTGCTTTTTTTAATCCACAGAACATGCCCAGCATCTGAGCAACAGGAAGCCAAGATGGTTCTGAACAGAACAATATAAGGGTCAACCAGAGGAGTAGAGGCACAGTTCATCAGGTCTTTATTCTGAGTCCAACAATAACAGAGAACAGTGGGAGGGTGCTGTGTAAAAACCACTTCTAGGAGGATTATTAGAATATTTGCAATTTCTTTGGCATCTCTTCCTCCTCTCCCCATGAAGACATGATCCCTGAGAAACCTCCTCTAGCAGCATTCCCTTTTTCCTTCAAACTAAACAAATTAACTTAACACATGAAATGCACGCCCATGCTCCCTACAAGGGCTACGGAATACTTCCCCTAACAGCAAAAGCAGAAATTTTCTTCTGGCTTTGGTTGGGTTGATAGAATGGTGAATTTATAAGTGCAAAAGCCAATGTAAATGTTTACCCATTGAGGGAAAGTCAAAGCACACACATTTTGGAGGCATGTTAGTACAGGATTTAATCAGACACCAACAAATCACCAGGCTGATTTCCCTCCCTTACATATAAGTTTAATATTTCAGTTAAGATAAAGACACTGACCTTAGAATTTATATACACTTGATCTAACTGATTAAGTTCCATACTGCTCTTTTGTTCATTACAAACAAAAAGATGTAAAAAACGCCCAAACTGCCACAGTGTGAGTTGAAAACACACCATCTGCGGCAGCTTAGCTGCGGCTACTGCCCCCAAATCATATGAAAGCCTCCAGAAATGCTCTTCTCTCAAAGTTATCCTTAGCAGCTGTGTTCTTATCGCTCGGGAGGTTCCCTGAGTCCTTCCGTGCTTAAATTATTGGCAAAAATTAGCAAAATCAGCATAACCCATCTGTAACATATCCTGAGCAGATAGCAATCAGGAGGAAATGCATTATCAAAAATGCCATGATGCTCCTGTGAAAAATAAAAACCATTCAGCCTCTCCATCCTTAAAAACGTTTGTGTCATTAATGTCAACCAAGAGTTCCTCCCTACCCCACCCCCACTGCCCTTTGAACTTGTCAGTGCAAGATGACAAATGCAACTGAATCACTAAGTTTTCACTCTTGCAGACCTTCATTCAAGATCACGAGCGCTCCCGACCTCTCGGAAACAAAGCTGATCCGAAGCTGGATACAGTCCCCTCGACGCGGAACAAGCGAGCGGAAGGAAGTCCCTTCTCTCAAACGTTCTGAGGGAAATAAACTCAGGTTCACAGCACATTCTGGGTGTTATGAGGTGGCCCACTAGAAGGAATTTATTTAGTTTGGTAGCCCCAGGATGATTCTACACACGCCTGGAAACCCACAGGCTTACTCTAGAGAACTCAGTACTCAGAGGCCGGACATGGCGGCCACTCCCCACCTCCACACTCTTGGCACCCAAGATGCACTGACCTCGTGCCCTTGAGCCCAGAGGGACTCACAATCTGCTCCACATGGTCTCCAAAGCAGCCACTTGGACCCAGCGGACTGTCACTCAAGAGTCTTTCAAGGTGCTGGCAAAGAATCTGTTCAAAGTTCTTTGGGGGCGAAAGCAGTGTCCTACCAGCTCACCAGAGAGGAGGGGAAGTCACACACGCAACTGTTTCCTTTAGATCTGCCCCATGACCTCATCACAGCCCCTCTCAGAGCGGGAGATGGCCCTCGGACTCCAACGGAACTTCCTCCTGAATGGCACGCAGGCCGCAGCACCCTGCAGTCATTCAAAAGGTTTCTGCTACCGAGAAACCCTCTGGCTCCAGAATAAATGATTTCCATTATTCCATTCATCAAGTGTCTCTTAAGCCTTCTATTATGAGTCTGCATTTTAAACAGGGGACGAGGTCCTTTATTACATCCCCTAATCCATGTCCCCAGAAACATTTCTTTCAGAGTTACAGAATCTGCCTGCAATCTCATTATTAGTAGACTTTACCCTCCCTTCCTCCACTCAGAACTAAACCGCACTTTAAGGCAGCACTCCCTCCCATTAAAAAAGAAAAAAAAGAAAAAAAAATCTACTGAGAAATTATTAGAAGATCTACTATATTTCCAGAACGCAAGTGCTATAAGAACACCCGCATCTGCCCACTCACGACTGTAATTTGAGTCCCTCCCTAGAACTGCGCCTGGCACAAAAGAGCACGTGGTAAGTGTCTGACAAACGAAGCAAGACATCTGAGCACCCACTATACCATGGGCAGGGCCAATGCCACAGTTGTGGACCAGAGGCGCATGCACGGTCACAACACAACCTTCATTCCCCGGCACCCCCTGAAGTTAGGTGCAGTGGGGGCCTTGATTTCCCCAGAGGAATGAGAGCAGGAGTCATGCAGAGCCCTGCAGGAATTTTAGATGACCACGCCTAGGTGCTCGGCCCCTTTACAGCAAGCCTGAGTACAGACATGCCCAGCAGGCTTCACCCTGCCATGAGGCTGAGGTCCTGAGGTGGAGAAACGAGATTGAAGGAACCTGGTTCCATGAGTGTCAGGCCGAGTTGTGCAGCACTCACCCAGATGTTGGAAAAAAGCCAGGTTATCTCTTATCTGGACCTGCATTTTAGAGTTTCTTATACAGCAGGTAGAACTCCTTAACCAACAGCTCTCAAGAAAAATCTTCACACACCAATAGCATACTTTTAAAAATAACAACAAAAAAACAAACAAACAGAAAACATTAAGCTGGTACTGCTGATGAAAACTTACTAGTTTGTATCTAGCTAGAGAGGTGTAGCAACTTGGAGCTTCATTAACAGTGGGCAGAGCAAAAGGCACAGTTAATTAAATCTAGTATTTTCTTTTTCTCAAGTCGGCTAGTATTTTATTAGCCAGTATCTCCTCACCCTAGGTGATTAAAAAATCTCCTAATTTTTTTATGTCATAAAATTGAACTCAGGAAATTTTAGCTTTAATAATTTATTACATTTGAACTAGAAATTATACCTCAGAGATGCCTTACAAAATTTCCTTAATGTCAAACCCTAGAAGTTAAATCACAAAGGTAAGAACAGACTTGGCAAAAATAAATACACGGATTCTCTTTTACCTAAAATTTTCCAAGTAGCACACACAAGTAAATGGTTCTTGTGTCAATCCAACTCTTCAGAAGCAAGAGGGCTCAGCTGAAATCTGCCCACCAGCCTGAGTTTACCCTGCAGCAAGTGTCTGTAAACTGACCGAAGATGTGCCTGGTTTCTCGGACATATGGGTGGAATGTAAGATGAGATTCAGTTAGAAAATGGCCAAATTAAGTGTAAAAATCACATCCCTATTCACAAGGGAAGATGAGATTTAAGAAAGATACACAAATACCCAAAAGAAATTGCTCCCTAAAATCACTTGACAATATGACCTTCCAAAAGGGCCCACGATCAAGACGTAGCTAAAGCCAGCCTGGCGTTGTAATATATTTAAAAACATGACAAAATAGGAAAACATTATGCTGAGCAAAAGCCTTGCACAAAAAAAGTATATACTGCAAGATCCCATTTATAGGAAGTTCAAACACAGACAACACTTATCTATGGCAAAGAAAAAAAAAATGAGAACAGTGTTGCCCAGGATGAGGGTTGGGGGGCAGAAGTAAGACGATGGGGAAGGGGCAGGAAAGAACCTTCCGGTGGTAGGTATATCCTAACAGAAGTATGAGTTCAATGGGTGTGTATTTTGATCGACACTCATAATGATACACTTACAATGTCTGCATTTCATCTTATAAGTTTTAGATCAAAAAAATAAGTCAAAAGTTTTAAACTCATTTATGATATGTACATTGATGTGTTTAGCCCAAGTACACTGATGTGTGCCACTTACTTTAAAATGCATCCTCCCAAAAATGGACTGATGGATAGATATGCATATACCAAATTTAGTAAAATGTTAACACTTTATACAACATAGGTGGCAGATAATACGGTGTCTACTACATAATTTTTATAATTTATCTGTATGCTTGAAAATCTGTATGAAAAAAATCTGAGGGCAAGCATAGGGTGATTATATTGAGATCTCTTGTCATAGAGTTTAAAGGAGAATGCAAATCTTACCCAGCACTTACTACAACTTCATGGCACTTAAAAGGTAAGCCCAAGCAACAGGGCATGGACAGCAACTTAACTAACGCATACCCTGGAGAGACCCCAGGGGGGACAAGCACTCTGAGCCCTCTGCGGGGTAAGTACTCACTGTCCACAATCCTGCTTCCCAAGCCTGCTGCCTTAATTCAAAACTTTGACTACTCAGAATAATTTTCAAATAAATCACCTAAGGAAATCAAGTACCCAAAGTTATAAATTCCTAGTCTTAGAACACGTGACCTTGAATTGCAACTGTAATACTGTGCATGTGTTTTCTGGGCAAACAACTGAAAAAGATTCAGTAACTGTATACCAATACACCAATAACTGGAAGGCACAAACTTCCAGTTATAAAATCAGTAAGTCCTGGGGACATAATGTACAGCATGGTGTGATAGTAAATAATACTGGAAAGTATATGTGAAAGTTGCGAAGACAGATCTTAAAAGTTCTCATTACACAAAAAAGCACAATTCTGTAACCAGACTTACTATGGAGGTCATTATACAACACATAGAAATGTTGATTGTTATGCTGTACACCTGAAACTAACACAATGTTCTCTATTACACCTCAATATTTTAAAAATACATCATTTACTTTCTATATTTTTTCTATATTTAAGACACATTCTATAACCTTTAACAAATTCCAATGGGGGAAAAGTCAGATTGACTCTGTTATGCAACAGACAAGTTAACCACCATGTCAAAACTTCTGTCCCTCACTTCTCCTTGATGTTGCTTTGATAATAAAAATCCATTTTTGGAGTTGCAAAACCTAAACCAGGCAAGGAGGGGAGTTTTGTTTCAGGCAGAGTGAGCTGTAGACAATACTGGGAGTAAATGAACAACTAAGTGACAGTTTTATCTGCATTCTGGTCCCTACAGAGCCATAAGTGTCGATGCATACAAGGGCCCCTCATGGAAAATTCAAATTCTAACCATTTTCCAAAGCATAACTCAGGCCCTGCCTTCTTGAATGTTCTCCTGACTAAGCAATCCACCACAGTCTCAACAGCCTGGGGAGCCTTCAACTGAAGAAGCTGCAGTGCCCATCCATCCTAGGGATTTTCTTCATCCACCTGACATGTAGCCAGCAGCAAGGCCACAACTACAACAGAATGGGTGAGGAGTTTATCATCCAGTAAGGCGGCCCATTCTTTTCCACAATAGGGCCTAGCTGGTAAGATATTCTCTTAAGTTTCTGAATCAGTTACATGAGGAAGTTTGGTTCAAGGATAACTGGAAGGGCCCTATGAGGCTGGAAATGCTATGAGTCAGTTAATTTGGTGTCTATGCTAGACACTTACCTGGGGTACAGCAGGGGATGAAGTCACAGGCCCCTGCCCTCCTGAGTCTCCTACCCCAAGATGCTTCCCGCTAACTGGGAAATCTGAGAAGTCCAGCGTTGAAACAGACCTGACCTGGAGGTTGTGTGGCTCCCATTCTTATTTTTAAATTGGATTATACTCATTGTCCAGGAAGCTCAGCGGAGTGTACAGGGCCACAAAACCATGCCTCACCCCACCTCCAGCTCCTGGAATAGACAGAAAATTCTACCCTGGGGCTCTTCTATACAGTGCTCCAAATGGCTTTCCAAAATTTCTCATCATTCTCCTCGGTTTTACCTTTTCCAGAAAAGGAGAAGGCAGAGGAAGCTCAGCGTTAAACCAGCCGGCGCTTGCAGGCAGAGCAAGGAAAACAAGAAAAGTGTTGTCATCGTGCTGCCCTGGGAAGGCGGGAGCCTCTATTTACACTTGCCTCCATCCCCAACACCTCCCACGGCCAAGTGTACTCGGAGACGGATTTGTTGACGGAGTGACAAAGAAAATAGTGAGATTCAAGGCGGTGTCTCCCAAAGCCCTGCGAGGGCTCTGCTCCTCAGCACTCCTCACACCCTGGGCCAGCCCAACATCGCCTCTGCTCCACAGCTCATTTCGGAGAAAGCCGAGCGTGGACTGTGATGCCAGGCTCGGAGGTTGGGTTTGGAAAGCTCCGCGCCACCAGACGCACAGCGACAGCAGTCATCAGACATCACCCAGATTTAACTGCCCTAAAATTAGCAGCCGGAGCAAAGTAGTGACTGCAGTGATTGCGTCAGAGCCCTTCGGACTGGCTGGCTGCCAGCTTTAAACAAACCTTGCTGCTTTCTCTACCAGGGAAACAATATTTTGGACTAGAGCCAGCCGAGCATTTCAGCAAATGTTCCAATTCTAGCTTTGCTATTAATGTATTATAATTCAGTGACAAGGTGAACAAAGTCTGTATGGGCTACATCTGCAAGGGGGTTCTTCTCTTTGTTGTAAGCACTTATTCTTTGGGTGAGTAAAGTGCTGTGGATGAATCCTTTTAAATATTTAAATGCCTGAAATTTATTTAGGGATTCACATTCAACTGGCTCAAACAAAGATTATGCAAATCTGGCAAAGTATAAATGCAAAACAAAAATTGTTTTCCCCTTATACTTCTTTTAATCTTGGCAAAGACGCAGGAGCTAAAGAAATGTTCCCCTCGCTCCCCAACAAAGGGCAGATAACCAGATTCGATCAGCAGAATCGCTACCCCACCACAAATTACAACATTTCTAATTAATAACAGATGATCCACTGGCTGATAGAACAGGGCATTTGTCAGATTCGTTAGCCGAACCCTGGGCCACTTTTCTCCCCCTTTCAGGGACAGCTGGTTGTATTCCACCATTCTCCTGCGCATGCAGCTTCTTTCCCTCCTCCCTCCTTCCACTCACTCCTTCCATGCTCTGTGGAGACCAACCACACCTCACAAGGTGGCTGGGAGCAAAGAACGAGCCCTATACTGGGGGCAGAGACTGGGTTCAAAGTTGAAGACTAAGATGACTCAGAAAACCATGTGTTCTCTCCTTAAACCTTAGTTTTTGTGTCAGTAAAAGGGGATCGTCCCATCATCAGCTCGAAGGTTTTCGTTAAGTACCTAAGAAAATGTCAAAGAACATTCCAGCACAATCACTGGTTTTGCATTTATTTTGAAGAATACTTAATTCTTTATTCCATTCCTAAGTCAAAAACATTGGTCTCCCTCACTCATTCCTACTATCACATCAAAGTTTTTAAATAGAAAAATAGATGCATCATTCCAAGCAAATGACTTCTATTGACCCTCAAAATCAGTTGATCGGTGAGGTGATTTTACTTTTATTTAGAGGAATCTCAAAATCGTGCCTCAAATCTTATTACAGCACATCTTAACACAGATTTATACAAGCAGGAGTTAGAATGACATCCCTCTGAGAGCACCTGGATGCTCAGTGTTAAGGGTCTGCCTTCGGCTCAGGCCACAATCCCAGGGTCCAGAGATCAAGCTCCACATCTGGCTCCCTGCTCAGCGGGGAGTCTACCTTTCCCCCTCCACCTACCCCTTCCCAGCTCATGCTCGCTTGCTCGCCCTCTCTCTCTCTCTCTTTCGCTCAAATAAATAAAATCTTAAAAAAAAAAAAAAAGAGTTACACCCTTCTGAATTCCTGGAATGTAGGAATTAATACTGTATCAGGATATTCAAGATGAGAGACTTTTATGCTTACTGAGCACCTACTATATTTAAGGTATAAGTAACTCTTCTCACATACTTTGTAATCCTCAAAAGTCCTAAATCAACAAGAGTTATATAGTACACTACTGACAAGTTTCCAAAAATCACGTTCTCCTCCAGAAATGATTGTGGCTAATGGACTGGACAGGTTAAAGACTATAGCTGATGCTGCACAATTCAGAAATCATGTCTTTTCACTCATCTTTATTAACAAGCCTAATGAGGGTTTTTACGTGAACTGCAGCCTTATCGGATTCTAACAGGGCTGTGCCCTTGAGACTTTCAAACCTGGGAAAGGTGTAGACCACACCTTCTCATAAAAACAAGGACACCCAGGGCACCTGGGAGGCTCAGTGCTTGAGCATCTGCCTTCGGCTCAGGTAGTGACCCAGGGGTCCTGGGATCAAGTCCCACATTGGGATCCCTGCAGGGAGCCTGCCTCTCCCTCCACCTACGTCTCTGTCTCTGTCTCTCTCTGTGTCTCCCATGAATAAATAAAATCTTAAAAAAAAAAAAAAAAAAAAAAAAAAAGGAAAGGAAAGGACATCCCCAGGATGCCCCAGATTCCAGAGCCATGCCCTCTGAAGGAGGCTACCAAGGTCCTCAGAACAGATGGACCTCCACTCTCACTCTCTTCAGGAACTACTTCTCCACTTTCACTAGTTTGGTATCAAAGTCCAATCACAGGTCATCTCAAGTGTCCTGGAAAAGATTTAAAAGTAAGTATATAAAAAAAAAAAAAGAAAGAAAAAAAAAGTAAGTATAAAAGGTTGTTTAGATAGACCATTTACAAAATAAATAACCAGAACTTTTAAGGCAACATTACTTAGCTTACTTATAAAAGCCAAGATACACACTTCCTTCATGTTTAAATCCATGGCTCTCCATCATCCCTTTAACAAATATTTGTTTGCTTAGAGCCTATTATGTTGGCAAAACCCAGGGAAGATCTGGCAGGCCTGGTGAGTGAACCAGAAATACCCCTCCCATATGGCCCTTGTATTCTATTGAGGGGAGACAAAAGATTAGCATATAAAAATTAAGATACAAATATTGGGGGCACCTGGCTGGCTCAGTCAGTAGAGAGTGCGACTCTTGATCTCAGGGTCCTGAGTTCAAGCCCCAAGCTGGGTGTGGAGCCTATTTGAAAAATACACATACACACAGACACACACGGTATTAGGTCAGGCGATCCTAAGTGCTTCAGATTAAGATCAAGCAGAGTACAGTTGAGCAGAAAGTGCAAAGGAGGGTGGGTGGGGTGGGAAGTGCTGGTTCAGCTGGGCAGCTGCAGCACCAGGGCTCTGGACAGGCTAGGTGGCTGGGCTTCTACACTCTCGAAGGAGGAACTAGTGTGTGCTACAGTTCTAGCCAATGACACACAGGCAGAACTATACTATTCCATACTTTTAAGTTTGTTCTTACTCTTCAGGGGTGCCTGGGTGGCTCGGTCAGTTAAGCAAGCGACTCTTGATCTCAGCTCAGGTCTCAATCTCATGGTTGTGGGCTCAAGCCCTATGCTAGACTCCACACTGGGTGTAGAGCCTATTTAAAAAAAAAAAAGAAAGAAAAGAAAGAAAAGAAAGAAAAAAGAAAGAAAAGAAAGAAAAGAAAGAAAAGAAAGAAAAGAAAGAAAAGAAAGAAAAGAAAGAAAAGAAAGAAAAGAAAAGAAAAGAAAGAAAGAAAGAAAGAAAGAAAGAAAGAAAGAAAGAAAGAAAGAAAGAAAGAAAGAAAGAAAGAAAAAATTAGGGATGCCTGGGTAGCTCAGTGGTTGAGCACCTCCCTTCGGCCCAGGGCGTGATCCTGAAGTCCTGGGATCCAGTCCCACATCGGGCTCCCGGCATGGAGCCTCCTTCTCCCTCTGCCTGTGTCTCTGCTTCTCCCTCTGTGTGTCTCTCATGAATAAATAAATAACATCTTTAAAAAAGAAACTTGTTACTTTTCAGAAGTTTCTGGATGAGCAAATGATTAGTTACATCCCATCCCTTCATCTTGATCCTGGTGCTGGTATGGGCTATGTGTGCTAGTAGGAGGCTTCTTCAACGGCTAAATTCAATTAGAAATGTTCCAAGGAGAACAGTATCCCTCAAAACGTTATCCCCTCCTCTACAAAAAAATGAAAAAAATGAAACCTCTAATTAACCCATAAGCAATTCTGGAAGAGAACAGCCCAAAGTAAAAAAAAAAAAAAAAGCCTCAGAATAGGAACAAATACAGTAAACAGAAGCCCAGGAAGGATAGGAGGATCCGGTCTGTCTTTAAACGTTCCTCACAAGATGCTGAGAGACTCCTGAGAAACTGCTTCCAACCAGTCATGAACTCTAATCTGAGAGGGGGGTAGAGTGCAGGTCTCTAGACTAGGGGCCACACATTTCACAAGGTAACAAAAGAGCCCTTGAAATGCAAAAGGAAATAGTCCACTTTTATTTATTTTTAATATGCCATCCTTCTTAAAATGTTTATTTTTATGTTTTATAATGTCCATATCTTAACATTATAAATTTACATGCGTACATGTATATATATGCATATGCACAAACACATATACACAGACATGTATGTATGTATGCATAGGCATACATGTATAGAGAGCTATTTAGGTAAGTGATTTTGTATAGAAGGGGTATCCATGTTGAAAAAAGTTTAGAAAACCTACTACAAAGAAATCACTGTTCTTTAGGTTGAGGTATTAATACTCAAACCACAGCTTTTGTCCTTTATGAAAAATTAAAATTGTAATTCTTAAAATTACTTATTAGAAACTTCAATACATAGGAGACTATATCCCAGAGCTATTCGTGAACCCCATGAATACGCACTGTTCAACCAGGAACCAAATGCATTATCAAGCCCCCGAGAAGACCAGGAAAGCAATCATCATGCTCGCTATACGGGCTACTATGCCGCCCTAAGCACTGCTATCAGAAATGCTTTTTTAACTCTACACAAATAGTTCATACAGCATACATAATTTTTTATTTACCCAAGAGTTCTGACTTTCCATAGTAACAATTTTTTACATTGGCTCTCTACCTAGATTTTTTTACTTATGAGTAACTGGATGCACAACTAAACAGCCTCCTTTGGATGACTCTGATTGCTTGAACAGCTCAACTAACTGGGAGCTTCTTCCAGATTTAGCAAAACTGCAAAAGCGAAAAATATGGAGTCATCCAATGCGCAGAGCTCAAGAAGCCCCTCAGGACTAAATATATTTGGAGAATAGGAAGGGAAGAGTATCTGCTGGTTAATAATTAAAACACCAGAAAAATGGTAAAATATCATGGTTCTGTTCTCTACCACCTGAAAATTATGCAAAATAAAATAATACCCAGCTACAAAATAAGCTTAGAGCGTCCAATAATACTCTGATTTTTCCCGCAGTCTTTTTAATGCCTAAGACCTCCTGAGGTCAGAGGTCACAATGGGGCCCCATTTTTCTAGGTCACTCGGTCAGTCAGTCATTAAACAAATATTTCTTATTCACCAACCATGCAGAGCACAGTTCTAATTACTAGGGATACACTAAAATTGAACTCACTTCTGTCTTAGAATAACTTGACCAGTAGAAGCAGCAAAGGATGTTTGACAGGCTCTTTCAGGACATCTGCGTGGAAAAGGCAGAGAAACAAGGGCCAGCCAGTAAGAAAGTAGGTGCATTAGTAACCTAACCAGAACCAAAGTAACTCCTTATAAACCTAGAAGCTTCCAGAGACATGATTCATAGTTGAGCCAATTTAATAATTTCATCAGTGACTTGGGTAGAGATGTATCAGTGACTTGGGTAGAGATGTGATGTACCCTGCAGATGGCATTTCTTTGAGAGAACAAAAAAAGGTTCTAAATGACAGAGTCATACTCCAAGAAACACCAGGGGTAGAACCAAATAAAATAAAGCAAAACAAAGCACAATACATGTCAAATCTTGCAATGACATTCATACAGGAAGGCAAAATATGGCTAACAGCAGCATATGATTAAGGACTTAGGGGTTTTAGTGAGCAGGAAACTCACTGAGTCTGAGCAGCGTGGCCACCAAAAAAATGAATGCACCCTTGGACTCCATCCATGCAAGCAGGACATGCAAGTGGAAGGAAGGGCACTCCTACTCTGCCCAGGTCAAGCTGAACGGGAAGACTTCAGTTCTGGGTCCAACTTTGACAGGTGTTGCCCAGTGAGTAACTGAAATACATCTATAAAGACCTGTGGTACAGGCCACCAAGGGAGTAGAATACAAATCAGCAAGTAACTTTAGATTTCAATGTTACAGGTTAAAAACAAAACAAAACAAAACAAAAAACCACTTTCTAATAGTCTAAAAGGTCAGCAGGGTGGAACTCTCCACCTCTTCTAGGCAATGTTCAGATATTGCTGGAAGACCACTTGTAGAACACAGAAAAAGATCCCAGCATCACAGAAGGGTTAGTTGGGCTGGATGGTGACTTCTAAACCCTGGACCTCAGAGAAGTTTTCACTGGGTGATGCAAAAGGAAAAAGTGTCTATGTATGCAAATGTTGGATAATTTCAACAATTATGTCCCCTCTGGGACTTAACATTTCCCTCTGGAGGGGAAGAACCTTCCTGTCTTGCAGCATGCATATTCCTTCCTCCTTTTTGCCGGGGAGGCTGAAGGAAGTGGGGTATATATCAATCTACCTTGATGAAATGTAGTGAAAACAGTAACTGCTGTCTTAGTGTTTGCATGGCAGCATCACATACAGACAAATATCATGATCCCTAAAATCCACTTTTGTTTTTATTTCATAGATGGATAAGAACAAAATATACAGCACCAACAGGAAGGGGTAACCTTAAGGATCTCTGTAGTATGGAGATATTAGAACAACTAGACTCAACTTACTGCCTCTTTTCTTCTTTCTTATCACCCAACTTGGCTGGGACAGGGGGAAGGGGCCATGGAACTGGGTTATACTAAATATGAAATTTCTCAAGACACAGAATCTCTACTACGGGTCAGATGTGGCTCACTTCAACCCTCTTGGGAACCAAAGTTTACGAATCAAATCCAGGAAGGATCAAAATAATTTAGCTCTGAAGTTATGAAGCATTCAAAAGTCCTACTGTATTGTTCTCTCTCCTTTGAAGGGGTCACAGCAAAATATGATTAGAACAGAAAAGCAATTTCTGAATCAATCACAGATTCTGAGGTAAACCAAGGTCAGCAAACCAATGTCCATGTACAAACACAAAATAAGGCGATGAAAGAAAAGAGAGTCATGAAAAACATCAACCATGGGTCATGTCCATTACGCTAATACCTTTATTTTAAATGTTAAAGAAATCTAAAATGTTAGTGCTGAAAGGGATCATGGAAACACTTTATCCAAACTCATTTGTGCCAGGCAGTAGAGTCAGGAAACTAGCATTTCCTATCCCTCCCACCTACTGCTCCCTATTCTATCACCCTGCAAAGAAATTAGGTACATGCACAGGAGTAGAAAAATCTGGAACACGACTTCTTGTATTCTTTAGAACTGTATGGCATATTTCATTCAGATTCAAAACAGAAAAAAAAAAACTGCATTGCTTTTCAGTCTAAATTTTCTTCAAATTCAGCATGTCTTTGTAAGGATATGTAATCCTAAACTGCCACAACAAGTAGATCATAAATGCAGAGACTTGATGCCTTCCTCAATCTCAAGAAAAAAAGAAAAAAAAAAAAACCACCAAAACACCTTGCATTTACCAATTATGGCTGGGATTCAGATGGAGGCGGTATCCACTTAGATCAGGCTGGTATCCACTTAAACACACACTTCTTTGCAAAGTATGCAGTAAACATGATCTCTTTTAAATTTGCTTTGATAACCATACACTTTCAAATCAGTTTCAATTACCAAACCATTGCCCTTTCAAGGTAGCTCACTAATATTTCCTCACTTTCAAGAATAGATAATCAAAATGAATAACCCACTACTCCTATTGCCTCAGGTGAAAAGATTCCCCAGGCAGACAGGTGTTTACCAAGCTCAGGTATCAAGGAATCCTTTAAAATACCATTCCAGTTCGGGGGGGGGGGGGCAGACAGCTTACAAACCCCCAGTACCCAGCTTGAACTACAATAAACATCATAAAAGCCAAATCATGATGCTCTGATAATTCCCTTAAAGGCTAAGACTTAACAGAAGCATCTGATGAAAAATATGCACTTAAATCGGCTGGGGAAAATCTGCAGCCTATACCCCAAGGCCAGAAGCTCTACCTCCATATCTGCAATTTATCTCTTATTTTCCAGACCAAATGCTTATACTGCTTCTTACCCAAGTTCATTTCACCCCATCTATAGGTAGCATGTGGGTACTGATAAAAGCTGTTTCTGATTTCATTTCCTACTTCCCAGATGTTTGCCACAGAGTTTTTTTTTTTTTTCTTCAGCTATTTATGAATACACTCTAATTTAGAACAAACAAATTCAATATGTCATATTTTAAGCTGGGCAAGACACACAATAAATGACGGCTATAAAATGAGTCCAAGATAATTTCTCCAGCTTATGAACAAGTTTGCCTACCTAGGCAAGATTTGGACAGGCTGCCATGGTCTTACTTTAGAAAGAAAGTGCTTAAAATGTGTAACTGAGAACCTGCTTCTGCTAAAATGGCCAACTACAGGCTACTGTACTTCTCAGGAAAAGGATTGTGCTTAAAAGTGAAAAACCAAGCATCAACTAGGAGGAAAGAAGTGAAGATGACCCTAACACAATCCTTGGGATGAATGAATCATGCATGTGCACTCCCAACTACATGTATGTATGACTGGAATCTTAGGAAGAAGCAATGCTATCTGTACCCAAAACTCAAGAAAGACTGTACTTCCCCATGAATAATATTGATTTAGCCCTCTCTGAAACAAGCAGTGAACTACTAAACTAAGCAGTAAACACTGTAAGTGAAAATGCTGTCTAAATACATTCCTCAAATAAATGAAAACATAAAACAGACATCCTTAAATTTGTGATTAAAAATGGTGAGCAAGTTGCCTCCTAAAATTCATCTTTAGGAATGCCAGAAATAATAGCACACCTATTGGAATCTAGGTGTTTGTTTTATAAGGAACTAATATATTTCAAAGAAAGCAACAGTTCTGGAGACCTTTTTTCTCCCGTTACTAATTGCAAAACTGGAAAAATTGCAGCCCCGATGGCAGACAGGCAACTCAAAAGCCCAGTTAACTAAATGCCTGTCATAAGAAAGCCATCTAGTGTTAACATTTAGAAATGAAAACTGCAGACAAAAGAGGCAAAGAAAAGAAAAATCTTAGTGACTATTTTGAACTTACTGAAAGCAAACCTATGAGAATCATCAAGATTCTTTGTTTTTTAAAAAAAAAAAAGAAAAGAAAAGAAAGGCCATCCTTATGAAAACCAACACTCATTTACACAAAACCCAAAACGTGCACAATTTTATTTTGACCAAAATCATGTTTCGGTGACTACGATTCCGTGACCAATGCACTTGATTTTTTCCAATACTCACGCTGGAGTCATCCTGGGCTGAATTAATTTAGCTGGAGCAGGTTAATGATGATAAATATCTCCCAGAGGGGCAATGCCAAGTTGTTTTCTCTTCCCTAGAAGCATCGGCTCTCGCTTGTAGATGATGAACCGAAATTGATTCTTTGGGTTTGTGGCACGGTTGGAAATTAATCTGTAGGTGCTCTAGGGGATGCTCCCAGGACGTGGTCAGACCAGCTTCAGTAACGCGGGGACCCGACCAGGCCCGGGAGCGGCAGGCGGAGCGCGGCGCGGGCACCCGGGGCGGCACAGCCGTCGGCACCCCGGGGCCCCGAGTCCGGAGGGCGCTCGCCCCGGCCCGGATCTCCCCCGGAGGGAGGGGCCGGGCGGGGGCGAGGGCGAGGGCGAGGGCGAGGGCGCGCGCGGGGGTCGCACACCCTCCGGGGGGTGGGGTGGCCCCGCAGCAAGTTCCGCAAGTAACCCCGCCGCGCGCCGGGGCCCGCGTCCCGCGTCCCGCGGCCTTTTCTCTGCGCTCTCAGGTGGGTCCCAGAGGAGTTGCTGCGCCCCGGGAGGTCCTCGCGAGCGCTCGCGTCCCCAGGCCGGGAATAACCTTCCTGCGATCGGTAACTTTGCGGGAGCGGCGGCGGCGGCAACCCCTCCGCCCGCGGGACCCCCGCCCGCGCCCCCGCCCCGCCCCGCCCCGCCCCGCGGCCGCGCCGTCGGCCCCCGGGCGCCCCCGGGGCAGCGCCTTCACCCCGGGGCAGTCCTCGCCGGGCCGTGCGCGCACACGAGCGGAGGCTCCGAGCCGACCCGCCGCGCTCCCCGTCCGCTCGCCCGACACGCACCTTGGTCGGAGACGCAGTCCGCGGGGACCTGCTGCAGCCCGCGAGCGCGCGGCGGCGCCTACCGGGGCCGCCGCCTCGCCGCCCGCCGCTGCCCGGGGCTGCCCATCGGCCCGGACTCTGCCGGCGCCGGGCTCCGGCGGGAGGCGGCCCGGCCCCGCGGCTGCGGCTGCGGCTGCGGCTGCGGCTGGAGCGGTCCGCCCGGGGTCCGGCGGGCGGGCGGGCGGGCGGGCGGCCGGGGCGGGGGCGCGGCGCTGCTCCTCCTCCTCCGTCTTCCTCCTCCCGCTCCGCCGGCTCCTCCCGGGCTCCCGGTCTGCCGCGCCGGCTCCCGACGCCGCCGCCCGCCCGCCCTGCGGCCCCGCCCCCGCCCGCTCTGCGGCCTCCCATTGGCTGCTGCCTGCAGGCCCCCTCGGCCCCGCCCCGCGATTGGGCGCGGGCGCCGTCCGTCCCGCCGCCCCGCGGGGCTCGGGGCGCAGCCGGTGCGCGGTTCCCAGGCCCCGCGGCGCGCGAGAGCTCCGCGTCCCGAAGGCGTCCGGGCGCCCTTCCCCGGGGGGGCTGCGGGGCGCGGGGTGCGGGGCGCGGCGCCTGGCGACCTCGCGGCAGGTGCGTCCTACCTGGCCCCGCGCTCCGGGAGGCCCGGCGCCGCCCTCCGCGGACTCGTCCTCCCCCTCCGGCCGCAAGAAGTTAAAACCCGGAGTCGGGCTCCGAGCGGCCCCGTCGCGCCGTCGCGACCCTGCCGGGCCCGCAGTCTCCGGAGCCGGAGAGACGCGGCCGCCGGCACTCGAGGCCCCGCGCAGCCCAAGCCTGAGCGCCGCGGGCCGGGGACCCGCCGCAGCCGCGGGCGCCGCGTTCGGAGGACGGCCGGCCCGGGAGGGCGCCCGGGTGACCCCGCAGAGCCCCTGCCCCCGGGGCTGCGGCGGGAGGTGGCGCGGAGACCGACGGAGCGCCAGGACGAGGTCAGGTGGACCAGGTGGGCGCCAGCGCGCCGGCGTCCTGCGGAGGCGAAAACTTCCTGAGTCCGGGCGTGGGGAGCCTGGAGAGGCGAGAAGTCCGGGCGCCCGGCTCAGCCCCAGCCGCAGCCCCAGCCCCAGCCCCAGCCGCAGCCGCAGCCCCAGCCCCAGCCCCAGCCCCAGCCCCAGCCCGCCCAGCCGACCCCAGGCACTCCTCAACCTCGAGCGGGAAGGCTTTGGACCTTTATCTCAAGGAGGAGGAAATGAGCTTTTTATATCCATCTTTTCTACTTCCTAGGAAATGTTGGCCACCGACGAGGAAGCACTACCCGAAACTATTAATATAAATTGTTCGACATTTGAATGGGTTGCTGAAAAATTCAAGGAACTCTTTTTTTAAAAAAAATGATTTTATTTATTTATTCATGAAAGACAGAGAGAGAGAGAGGCAGAGACACAGGCAGAGGGAGAAGCAGGCCCAGGATCACGCCCTGGGCCAAAGGCAGGCGCTAAACCGCTAAGCCACCCAGGGATCCCCGAGGAACTCTTTTTTTTTTTTTAAGAGAAGACTTGTTAAGCTACGGTGGGATTGGCTATGCTTAACCGGTCCGGTGGGAGTCACCCCGTATAAGCAGGAGTGGACCGGTTTAGGTAGTGGCTAACCTACCTTCCAGCCCCACCATAGCATTTCCGGAGCTGGCTTTACCCCAGCAGTAGAGCTGGCCTGGCAGTTTCCGGAGACTGGATCCAGGGCTTTCAGTTCCTCTTTCTAGAGGAAGAATTCTTCCTGGAGAGATAAAGAGGTCTGTACTTCCCCATTACAAACACTCCCTAGAATGTAACCCTGTGCAAAATTAGAGGCTGTTCTTCCCATGCTGTATTTCTCTGTTATCTAAAGCATGTACCCATTGTACAGTCGTTTACATCTCTTTGTGAAATATGGGTATAATACATGGGAGCGGGTATAATAAAACATGTCAGTGTTACAATGACATGAAAGAGTTTCTGAGTTCTCCGGGTTTGCAGGGCTTCCTATTATCAGCACTTACAAGATTGTCATTTATTCATTAAGCAAGCACAGTGTGGAGACCCCGTGATGTTCCAGAAAATGCTAGGAGCAGGGGATATAAAAACACATAGGACATGGGCCCTGCTCTTCCGGAGCGCACCATCTCACAGGCGTTGATCCTCACACATGGTAGATGCTCTACTAGACATACGAACAAAATCCACGGGGATTTTTGTCCCGGACAGACATTTATTTCCTGGGGGAGCCCAAAGAGGATATATTTCTCTTCCTAACGTCATCACAGTACTGCTCATGCCTCACAAGGTTGCATGGTTCATTGTCTTTCCCAGTACTCCCTAAGGGCCTTAAGGAACAGAAGAACCACGGCTCCCCCTGCATTGTGACTTGGCTCAAACTACGTGAGTCAGTGCTTGGCCCTGAGGTGGCTCCTGATGCTGCTGCAGCTGCAATTGCCCGTTGTCTAGTAGATGAGGAGGAACTTTGATGTGTTCCTCAATGTCCAGTATGTGACAATATTATAAGGAAATCTGCTTAGAAGCTCAATGATGATGTCAGCCACAATTCCCTTCATCTCCCACTTTACCATCCCTCTCCTGGTGTTTTGTGAACTGAAACACCAGAGGCCCTTTTGGGCACTATCGAAGTTGGTGGCATTTTTCTAAGTACTCCTAAGGGACAGCACACAGTAGTCAGCTGTCTGCATTAATGAAAGCCCTAGAGAGTTTCTGATTTCCCAGAACCCCAGGTCACATGCAGCCCTCCCTTGTCACAATGTCTCTGTCTTTAGGAGACATATCCTGAGCTCCTTTGCCATGTCTGGCCTATGCTGGACAGTGGCGACGGGGCCCAGGGCCAGCCCCACAAGGTGTCCACCTTGCAGCACACTGTGAGATCTTTAAGGGACAGAGCTTAGGAATGAGCTTTGCATCTTCTTCCCCTAAAACAGACTCTAGAAATACTATTAGATGGAATGCTTGCATCCTTCCTCACTGGTTTTAACATCAGCCCTCTTATTTCACACCATTTTGAGGAAGGGAAGGGCAGAAGCCGAAATTACCTCCCTGTTAAGATATCAGTGCAACATTTTGGCCTTAGAATATCTTACTGGGGAAAAAAAATATCTTTTTCTATTCAAGCTATACATTTTGCTGAAGTTCTAGAGAAAAATATCAACTATGAAGGGTGACACTGTATTTGCCCAAAAGCTAGAAGGAAGGGTCATGTGTTTATCTTGTCACTGTCACCTTCCCTCAGGTCCAGTCTTCCTCGTACCTTATTCACTTTCGGCCTCTCAAGTCTGTTTGCTCCTGTGAATTTCATTGCACTCTGAGGGGTTCCTAAAGAAACAAACGCAAGGGATTAATCCTCTTGACAATTATGAATCAGCACATCCACTCCTTCTGAAATAATTTCAACATCAGTCTCAACTGTGTTTCTCTGCATGGTGTAAAAAGGCACAGAGTTCAAAGGCATACCAGCTGTCTACGCCGTTCCAAGATTTTGAGCTTATTGGCTGACCTTGGCTAGTAGTTGTATCTATTTACCTTTGAACTTAGGAAAACAGGAGTTTTTATTTTCTTAACACACTACAGGAAGTTTCTACCGACAAACCATTTGTATGCACTGTAATAAGCCCAAACGGCTCTCTAAGCTAATAAGGTTTTAGATTCCCACCCTCATTTCCTCTTCCCCTTTTCTACTATCAACCCTCTTTTAAAAAGTATTTCTTTTAAGTCAAATGAATATTCATAAGTTGCAACAAATGTGTATTGATTTCATACTACCTTCAGGGCATTTCGTTAGATTCGGAGCACCCAAAGGGCTGAACCCCAGTGTCTGTGAATTTCATGATAAGGAGCAGGTGCTCAGGACCACTGATGAGTGGTGCCCACAGGGAGACCAGGAGCTCCAAGCGCCTGCAGGCAAAGCTTGAGCCAAGGGGGGAAAGGTTCATCAAAGATATCAAACCTGCCGAGCAAGGAGGAAAGAAGGGAACAGGACCAGTAAAGACACAGGAACCAACAGTGCGAGGCATGTTTGGGAAACAGCTGTGCCCTTTGGCTGTGCACAGGCTTACTCACTTATGTAACATACACTTATCCAGTGCTTTGTCCCTGCTAGGTTCCGTTTTCTTCTTAGAAGGGAAATCATCCCAAGCAGACAAGCATATAGGCACTGCTTCACCTTCCTTTCAAAATGGCAATCACTCACCACAGAAATTTGTTAGGCTATGGTCTTATAAAGTAAAATAAGAAGGGCCAACTTCTGTGGCAATTCACAAAACATGGTGAAGCTCCAGCTCAGAAAGCTGGGCTACTGGCTCTGGTTGTGAGTATTCCAATAGTTCTGATAAAAAGAAAGCACCTATTCCTCTTCAAGTGGAACTCAAGAGAATAATATGAGTTATTAAATAATGTGCTATATATTACACATTACCCATAGGAGCTAGAGAAGAAAACTACTCTAATAAAAAAAAAAAGCAAAAATTCTGCAAGTATATCTGGAATTCTACTGTGTGCTCAGTTCTGCCCTGGGGAATGTAGAAGAGTACCACATACAAGTAACCAGATCATCCTCAAAAGTGTATAATACAGCTAAGCTGGGATTTTTACATAGGAAAATTCTAATAACAGTGCAACATCAATACATTAAATGTTGCATGTTGCATAGATATGGGCTTGAGGATTTGAAGAAGCAGTATGCAAAGAGGGGTCAAAGATCAGTGACAGAAATCTTTCGGAATGGAAGGGTTTCCTGTTTTCTTAACATCTGCTTCACAAATAAGAAATCCTATGTGTTGATCTTCGCTGTAATCTTCGCAATCCAATGTTTGCACAAGACTCTTCCAAGACACATGGATTCTCTCTTTTCTGATGATCCAAGTTCATGCCCACAGCTACTCACATTGTCTTCCCTTTACCTTCCTCATCCCGGACGCACAGCTAAGCAACGTGTACAAATGTTATCACTCTGACAGCGGTCTTCTGCCCTCTTACCTCACTTCAAAAAGAAAGAAAAGAAAAGAAAAGAAAAGAAAAGAAAAGAAAAGAAAAGAAAAGAAAAGAAAAGAAAAGAAAAGAAAAGAAAAGAAAGAAGGAAGGAAGGAAGGAAGGAAGGAAGGAAGGAAGGAAGGAAGGAAGGAAAGAAAGAAAGAAAGGAGGAAAGGAGGAAAGGAGGAAGGGAAGAAAGGGAAGAAAGGGAAGAAAGGGAAGAAAGGGAAGAAAGGGAAGAAAGGAAGAAAAGAAAGAAAGAAAGAAAGAAAGAAAGAAAGAAAGAAAGAAAGAAAGAAAGAAAGAAAAGGAAAAGCTAAAGGCCTCAACTACAAATAATTTAAAAGCATCTTCCACCTCTGCTTTTGCTTTGGTGGAAGCCCAGATAGTAGATATTTTAGGAGCCCACACACTTTGGCATCAGACAACCCTGGCTCTGAATCTGGTTTGAAAGCTTCTTGGATACAAGACTATAGACAAGTGACATCTCAAAGTTCCATTTTCCTTGTAAGAAAATGAACGTAACCATACATCAGAGGGTGGTGGTGATGATCCCATGCGATTTGGGGTATAAAGTGCTTAGCACGGTGGCTAGCACACAATGAGTGCTGAAAATACACACTGCACCACCAATGTTTACCATCTCCTCGTACCTGTTCAAGGGAGGGATTGGCCTTTTATTTCCACCTCCTCACACAGAACCTGCCACAGGGGAGGGATTTGGTAAATAATCCTCCAAATTTCATTCCTACTTGGGGCTTACAGTATTCATTAACCAGTGTTTTGGAGTCTACTTTGTAGAAACCATCAAGCAATAACAATACCAACAGGGGCACTTGGGTGGCTCAGCAGTTGAGCGTCTGCCTTTGGCCCAGGTCCTGGGATCGAGTCCTGCATCAGACTCCCTGCAGGGGGCCTGCTTCTCCCTCTGCCTGTGTCTCCCCCCCCCCCCCCCGTCTTTCATGAATAAATAAATAAAATCTTAAAAAGTATATACTAACAATAACAGTTGATCTGTGAGCAGCTGCTCTTCTCTACCACTAGATGGCGTCTATCAATAATAACACTAAAAAGCACCACACATAGTGAGGTAATAATTCTAAAGAAATTAATACAGAAAAGGCATATGTATCTGTGTGTATACATATTCAGATATATATATATTTACCTTTTTCATATGATTTCTCCTTAATACTGGCTATGAATCTAAAGCTGTCTACAGTTTGGCAAACCCTTGCTTTCCTAATTTTAACAGACTCCCAGAATAACATTTGCAGTTGTTATTTTACATATGACTTCTCTTTAATATCAGTTATGAATCCAAAGCTGTCTACAGCTTGGCAAACTCTTGCTCTCCTAATTTTAACAGTCTCCTGTAACTACATTTTTAGTTGTTAATTAAACTCGAAGCAGCACCAACAGGCAAGAAGCTTCACTGTAGTTGGTGACTTTTCTCCACGTCTTTCGGCAAGGTTGATGGAAAAAAAAGAGAAGGTGAAAGCAATAGGGAGAGAAGGAAGGGACAGACAGGCCGTTCTGCTGGCCTTTGTCATTCATTCAGTCGGCCCTGGGGGGCTGGGGACCCCAATCACCAGCACCATGCAAGACACTGAGCCTACAGTGATGAAGAGGATTTACTTTGAGGATGTGCTGCTAACCCATATGGAAAAACGTTCAGACTATCAGAGATAAATGTATATAGGATGGTACTTCAGTCATCAGAGGGAATGGATGTTTCTTAGAAATTGTTAAGACATATAAGGGACAAATAGGCTTCAAGAATGTCCGATCAAGACTAGAGGGTTTCTGCTTTCCAGTGTCAAGGTGGATTTACAAGACCATGTTTCCTTGTGCTGACATTTGGTTGTCTGTGTCACTAGGTAAGAAGAGCTGGACTTTAGGGGCACCTGGGTGGCTCAGTCGGTTAGGGGATCTGACTTCCGCTCAGGTCATGATCTGAGGGTCCTGGGATCAAGCCCGGTGCCATGCTCCCTGCTCAGCAAAGAGTCTGCTTCTCCCTCTCCCTCTGCTCCTGCTTACGATCTCTCTTGTGGACTCTCTCAAATAAATAAATAAAGTCTTAAAGAAAAAAAAAAAGGAGAGCTGCACTTGAGCATGCTTGGGGAGAGATCTAAAGGAGGGGGAAGGGAGGGAGAGAGTGAAGGGTGAGGAGGCAATCAGACAGAAATACGAGAAGAGTGGTCGAGGAGGAGCAATGTGAATTCTTCCCGCAAAATCTGAACATTCAGTCTTTGATATGGACAGACTAAGCCCATATTTTAAGATTAGAAGGTTAGTAAGGAGAAAAAGACCATAAAATAAGATCAAAACACCTTTGGACTCCTAATTCCGTTGTTTCTGGAAATTGTAAAATCAGGTGTGGAGGTTGTAAAGATGAACTCTGAGCCCTATGACCTGATACTTCCTTATTCTAGAAATTCAGAAAGCCTGTGATAGGCACCATTTTAATCGACCTACAAAAAAAGCCTCCCTCAGGGGTGCCTGGGTGGCTCAGTGGGGTGAGTCTCTTGGTTTCAGCTCAAGTCATGATCTCAGGGTCATGGGTTCCAGCCCCGAGTGATCTCTGTGCTCAGTGTGGAGTCTGCTTGAGATTCTCTTGCTCTCTCTCCCCCTCTACCCCTCCTCTTCCTTGTGCACTCTTTCTCTAAAATAAATAATTAAAATCTTTTTTTTAAAAAGACTCCATCAGTATTTCGCAATATTATTTACATCTCAACAGGTGGCAAACCAAATTTTCTGCAAAGGCTTGCTTCTCTTGCCAACTCTGACATTGTGACAATGCTGCTGTCATCTGCTAAATACAAGGTCCAATAGGACCTCCTTGGATTCTTCTCTTTCTCTACCTTCTGTGATCCAACGTGAAACTACTTAAGTTTTCCCCAGCAGTCTCTCACACCAGCCTCCTTCCCCTCCTGGCTCATGCATCCTCCACAGATTCTTTTCTCCTCAAGAGTGGACAGCTCTCAGGATGCCTGGGTTGCTCAGGGTGTGATACCGGGGTCTTGGGATCAAGTTCCACATCAGGCTCCCTGTAGGGAGCCTACTACTTCTCCCTCTGCCTGTCTCTTTGTCTCTCATGAATAAATAAATAAAATCTCAAAAAAACAACAGTGGACAGCTCTCTTAAATGAGCTCTGTTTTCTGCCTCTCAACCTCCAAACCACTGGCTATACACTACTTCAAGGGCATTGACTTCTATCTCAAAATCCCTCCTGAGCTTCCTGGTGCCTCCTGGACAATGTCCAAATTCTCCTCACCTAACATTTGGACCTTCCACAGTCTGGCTCCAACATGGGCTTCATGGATCTCTAGAGAATATCTGGCCCCACGGACCACTGCTCCTTCCTGGAACACTCACTTCCCTTTGCCCCATGTGTGACCTCCTCTGGGATTCCCTCTAACCTCCCTGCCCACTCTCACTTCCTCTGAAGCTCTTTTCCTTCTCTATCATCTTCACATTTGATGCCCTCATGATTACCTCCTATTCTTCTCTCCCTGGAAAATCTCATTCTTCCCAGTGTTTACACTTATTATTCTCATGTTGTTCACCCCTGAACCTATCTAGGCAGCTCTGGCAGATATATTGAACTCTTAGGCACGTGCGCGCGCGCGCACACACACACACACACACCCCTATACTCAATATACCTCAGTTACAACATATCCCCAAACTTGACCATCGTGTGACCTCCCAAACTCTTTTCCCTATAATCCCCATTTCAGTATTGGCATCACCACCCAATTATTGTCATGTCTTTAAGAAGACACGACAAAGAGAAACCAAGGGCTCCTCCTCAACCTCTCCTTCTCTCTCATGCACTCATCCAAGCATTGACCCAGATTTGCTTGACCTCTCTCTCTTAAGGATCACTTGCCTGTGGCTGCTTCTCCCCATCCTTCCTGCACCATCGCATTTGGCCAAAACAAATGGAACACCTCCTACGCAACCTGTCTTCTGTTTCCTATCCAGTTCTACTCTAATCCATCTGCTCCCCGCAGCCTTTCATACACATAATCAGACAACCCCCCTCTTGCTTCAAAACCTTCAGAGGCTTCCCAGTGCTCCCAAGGTTAAACTGCTACTGCCCTCTCCAACCCCCAGCCATCCGAACACCATTTATTTGGTTCTGTCCTCCCACTTCAACTCTGAGCCTCCGCACAGACTTTCTACCCCTGCTTTGGTCCAGCGAACTCCTTACTCATCCTTCGGTCTCAAGGAGCGCTCTCTCAGAAATGGTCTTCCATCCCTGCACTAGTTTAGGGCATACATACATCTTCCTGTGGCACCGGAAGCATCACCTACTTCCTTCTCCTTTCCCGTGCATGCAACCTCCATCTTTCCTACCAGAACAGACACTTTGTGAAGACAGAGAGTGTACAGCAGCCTTGACTGTCTCCTGCACAGAGCCCGATCTGCACCTGAATCCCTAATAGCAGTTGCTAAAGATCCCAACCTTACCCCAAACAGGCCTCTGCTGGTGGGTCTTGGAGAGGGAGAGATGGGCTCAAGTGATGGTTTTTTGTCTCCGCAAGTGATCAAATGTGCCTACAGGGAACCAATTCATCCCAAAGAAAAGGACACATCTGTCCACTTGTGGAAACTTGGAGTTGGAGCAGAGGGCTGAATCTCATGACAAAATGATGTCTATTACGCATATCAATTCATCTTGAACCCAACCCACCCAAGTTGATGGGTTCCCATCAGTATTATAGGAAGACTGATGGCTATCCTTGAAAATTATCAGTTGAAATCCAGTGCAGCAACAGGACACAAGCAAGTTGCATTTGTTTTCTTCTATTACACTGTGACTCAGCAAAGTGAGAGTGGCCCCGGATTCAAACAGCAGTGGCACATTGGGAGGAGTGTCCTGCAGGAGGCTGCAGAAGCAGAAGCAGGGCCTGTCAGGGGACTAGAGCAGGGGACTAGGGGATTAAAGAGGATCAAAGAGGTGGCGGTGTCCAGCAGGTGTGGTTTTGCTCAAGCTGGTAAAAGAACTGGCAGCCCTTAACAGCTGCAGTGACCCAGGAGCACCCAGTGGATGTCACAGAGCTACCAGTAGAAGCAGTCATGTGCACTTGAGACTCATCTCCCGAAAATGCCCAGAAATGTGTGAGCCAGACAATGATTTTGTAGAGAAGAGGCATTCTATATTAGCAGACAGATGGGAGAGCCAACAAAGACCAATGATTACTCTGAACATGGCCACTGCTGGACCCAAAGCTTGTCTAGGGAATTTCTGGTCACATCCAAATTGAGTGTATGTGTCACTGGATTTTATAGATATTATCTCCAACTCTTCACTATTATTGTAATAGGTACAATCTATGTCTTGTCTCCCTAACCACATTTGATAAGTGATGGAGATAAATCTGTCTGAGCAACTTGGCCACTGTTCAAGGACATTTGAGGAATGCTATGAGCGTATGGTATTATTTAGAGAGTACAGCGCAGGGGGAGGCAGGACTCATAAGTTTTTACCCCTCTGGGGGTGTAAAACCTGAAAAATGCAAGTGGACTTTTTGTCTCTTGAGTGCACAGGGCCAGAACTCTATTTTCCTCTTGATCTTACTATATTTTAAACATGGTCATTTCTCCATTATGTGGATGCTCCCCATTATCTACCCACTTATTTCCCACAGGAAATTAAAGAAGAAGGGTGTGAAGAATGGGTGTTGAAGGTATATGTGGGCAAGTAACTATGATAAAGTGATCTGTCCAACTACATTCTAATAATGAAAAGCAATTGCTGTAGAGTCACCTATTACATTCATTACCCACACCTCATCTCTGTGCAATAGCACGAGTCATCAATAATAGGGTATGATTGTTTCTTCCCAAAAGACAAGTTGTATGAAATAAAACACAAAGCAACATAGTCTCAGGCAAGAGTTTTATGTTAGTGTGCTGTTCAAGACTGTTTCTGATTGCCTAGTAATGACCCACCAAGGACCAGCTCTGGTAGCCAGTGTTTTGCAGGAGGGGAAGAGAAGTGATACCTCATGTCCAGGCACCATACAACATCCAATGGCCAGGATAAGTAGTCAAGTGCCCAAAATACTCAGTCTGATCATTGACTACCATGCTTTCCATTGACCCATCGACTATTACTCAGCATACTCCCTGAGTAAAGCCTGCCCAAAAGGAAGAAAAATTATAACTATGTCTATGCCTATCTGTATATACAAATTAGTGATGCCTTTCAACCAGGAGGATCCCATTAGTTCAAAGAATATACCACATTACATTTCATTTGCTCTTGTTCTGATCTGTTCATGCTTTCAGTGGTTTACCGGCAGGAAAGCCCTAGAGGGGATCTATCCAGACAAGATTAGACAACATACAATTATCATCTTTAGTATTCCCACTTGGAAAATTGACTGGTATTCATGTGGAACAATAAAATCAAACTTGCTGGCATTTTACTCCCAGATCATAGATATAAAGAGAGGATCTGGTAAGGGCTCAGGGGCGGTCACTGTATGGAGGGAAGTGGGGGAGAAGACACCAAAGAGGAAAGTGTATCTGTATCCATTTTAAACATATAGTTTAAGCACTGAGCTCATTCATTCCAGATATTCTGTAAAGTGATTATCAATAATCTTGGTTTCCTACATGCTCTTTGGAGATCAGAGAAACTCTCAAGCATTGTGACTCAACAAACATGAATACATTGAACTCTTTTTTTTTTTTTAAACATTGAACTCTTACTGTACGCTGGACACCCTCCTGGGGGGTGGGGGGCAATTCCAAAGGTCCATCTCATAGATGAAACTGGTTCATATCTAGTACGTGACTGTAAAACACCAAAAGAGTCTAGAGCAGGGGACAAGGATGTAAAACAACTCTAGGATAAATTCTTACTTATCCATTATCCCTGTTTACCTCCCCATCCATGCTTTTATCCATCAAATATATTTTGGGTGCTATGGTATGCGTGGTTGTTAAAACAAATCAATGCCCAGTCATTAATGGAAGACAACATAAGTAGGTGAAGAATTCTTAAGAAAAATAATAGGATTGGGCACCTGAGTGGCTCAGTTGGTTAAGTGTCAACTATTGGCTTGGGCTCAGGTCATGATCTCAGGGTCGTGAGATTGAGCACTACGTTGGTGTCCTTGCTCAGTGCAGAGTCTGCTTGTTCCTCTCCCTCTACTCCTCTTCCTGCTCTCTCTCTCTCTCTCAAATAAATAAATCTCTAAAAAAATTAACAGGATAGTCACTAAGACTTGAATCCACTCCAAAAGTCCGGGGGATTGTAATGCTACAGTGAAACCCAAAGAATGCCACAGATTAACTCGGTGGGGAAGCAGCCTGTTTTGGATTAAGATACCTTCCCCAATTCTCTTTCAGCTGCCATTTTTCTCTGATTTTCACCTTTCGTCACCTGTTTTCTGCCAACCTCTGATAAAGGCACAATTTCCCTGGGTTTTAATGTTTCCATTGGCCTCACCTCAAGGTTATAGCATGTCAAGGTTATTTTTGAGCCAAATCTAGTGAAATATTTTAGAGATAATGGAATAGTTTACAGCGGATTAGTTTAGAGATAATGTAAAAAGGATTCTTTCACTCTTTAAGATGACATCTCCTGAGCCTAAATTGACATTTACTAACCAAAGATTTTAGACTGCTTTTTCTTTTTACCTTAAATTGTTGTTTTTCAAATGTGACATCTTTTTCTTTGTTTTATCTTTATCACTGCACGCATTTTTACATTGTGACTGCAAAGGTAAGTGAGAAAACTCAAGTTTCATTGACAGATGAAAGAAATGTCAATGTTAAAGCCTTTGAGTACTATCTAAGCCTATCTATGTGGCATGAGCATAAATTTCAATCCTTCTTAAATTCTTAAATACCATCTGATCCACTCCTTGATTTCAATCGAAACAAGTATTTATAATGTATTTATTTAAGAAAACAACCTTAGCATAACCTCTTGCTCTTGAAATTTTGAGTTAGCATTTGTACTAACAGAGTTACTGAACTTTACAGGGAAATTCTATTTTAGCTTGAGAGAACAGAGATTTTATTTTTACTATTGTGTGCAGGTTCTACTACTGTATACCTACAGAATGTAAACCTGCTTTTCCACCCTCCTTCAGAACATAAAACTTGGCTAACCAAAACTGGTTCTTTCCAAAGGAAACAAGACATATCAAGACATGATACTTTATTACTCTTTGTAGCTGCTGTGAAAAAAAAGTTAATCCCATTTGTAAATAGGAAAATAGATAAGGTTAATTACAAGGACAATAAAGCATGAAGGAAAGAGACTACATACTGGCTTCTTGCTTGGGAATAGTCTGGACACAGAGAATATGGCAATATTATTCATCTTTGTTGCAACCTTGTGATTCACCTCTGACCGTTTTCATTCCCATGATTATTGCTCTGCATGTTTCTCATTCAGGTAAGACAGGTCCAACTACCAAAAAGCTGACAACTGAGACTCCCCTCTGTGGAGGCCTGAATTTGTCTTTAAGGGAAGATAAAGCCATTAAGTCAATCTTACAGGTAACCACCGTATTTACTAGACAATGCAATTACTTCTCCCATTGACCAGGAAGTCAGGGTGGTCCGAAGTCTAGCCTAGCTGTGCCACAGACTAGCTATGGGATTAGGGACTTCACTCAATCACTAAGCACCTGATTTGTTTGGCTGCCAAGTATGGACAGGGAATTAATCATCTCTAAGACTCTCCTGGCTCTTATCTTGTAGGAGTCTGCAATGAAGAGATGGACGGATACAATTGTTCAAAGTTAGCAGATGCCAGCTACTCTGAGAACTCCCTGCTCAATTATGGAAGAGGAATATATCTTATTCCTCAACACAATATTACTTTCTACATGCAATTGGTTGTGCCTCTGCATTTGTTGTGAGGAAAGCAGATGGAAGGCAAGAGTTTTTTCCTAAAAACCAATGACTTGGAAGAGTTGAGTTTGTCTCCTTGAGACTGGCTGTTGGTCTAATGGAGTAGAAACTATCTGAGTAGTGTTGTCATAGATCACAGAGTCGGACAGTAGGAAGGGCAACAACCTAGGTTTTCTGGTCTCTCCTGCTACAATCCAAGACTGACAAGATCTTTCGTTGTTGCTGTTACCTTGTTGTCAGGGCTTTTTGGTTTTGGTTCTTTAAACTATCATTTTCCTTAAAGAATGTTAGTGTGGTGATCATGAGTCTTTTCATTATTTTTGCATTAGTATTGATCTGTGTCAATCTCCCACTGACCTGTGCCCAAGCAGGAATCTCTTCCTTAAAGGGATTGCACTCTGAGCAGCTACAGCTTCTCCCTGCCTTGTCCATCACGAAAGAAATGATTGTCACACAGAAATCTCTTTTATAGTGACTCCTACTTTTCTCCAGGGAGGAGGGCTGACTTTCACTCTTCTTTTATTAGTTACCAGCCACTCCCTAAAGGAAAGAGACTTTAACTAAGAATAAGACTTGGTATAGGACAAGTTAAAAAAAGATTTATGGGCCTGTTTTCTCTGAGCGAATGCCTAAGAGTTCGGTCATCCAAGGAAAACAATTATATGAGTTCATTCACCACAACGAAGGCTAATCCAATTGATCTTTATGTTGCTACATGCTTCTTTTTCAGACCACCTCAAATGAAAATATAAGTTGAAAACCTTGGTGATAAGAGGAAAATAAAAACGATCAAAAGCTTTTGGCAAAGGTCAGCAAAATATTTATTCTAGATCGTTTTTACCTAATTGAAGTTCTGTTTTAATTGGACTAAAGGGATGTATGGAGACCTTTAATGGTTTCGTTATCCACTGTGTTTGTATTAGGGGGCAGACCCAGGTTTATGGGAAATAAAGCTTAAATAAACCTGAGTGTTCTCTTTGAGAAAAATATTGCAAAACTACAAATAAAAAGTTAGGTATGAAAGTGTACCTTGCTTTGCTGCCACTACCTGCAGACTTCTGTGGCTGGATGCCTTAGGATAGACTCCTGCTGGGACACGACCCCAGCCCTGGACTTTCAAGCTTCTGATTTCTATGGAAAGAAAAAAGGCCTCGTGGGCACACACACAAAAAGACACCTTACCAAATGGATGAACTCTAACCTTTTCAGTCAGGATTCACCTTGAAAAACAAAAACTCTTCAAGAAGGGATGTTACACAAGTGATAAGGGATCTGGATACTTGAACAGAGGGTAGTGAGGCCATGTGGCAATTAGCAAGAGCCAACAGCCACTTCCACCCTAGGGCTGAGTGACAATGGGTAAGGCCACCCCAGCCAGGCCCAGTCTGATCTGCAGATAACAGACAGAGTAACTAGAGCCTCAGGGATTAGCTACCTAGGCCTGCATAACAAATCACTGCAAACATTGCAGCTTGAGACAATATGCATTATCTTGCAGTTTCTGGACATGGAGTCCAGGCACAGCAGAGAGAGGTTGTGTCTCTCAAGACTGTAATCCAGCTGTTCGCCAGGGGTGTGCAGTCATCTGCAGGCTGTAGTTATGTGATTGCTGGCAGGACTCCATCCTCATAGCTGTTGGCCAGGCATCTCTGTCAATTTCTTGCCACCCACGGCAGCTCGCAACATGGCAGCTGACGTCATCAGAGCAAACAGGTCAGTGAACAAGAGCATGAGCAAGGCAGAAGCCACAGTCTGTTTTTTTTTCTTTTTTTTAAAGCTAATTATGGAAGTGATATCCTGTCATTTTTGCCATGTCCTATTCATCAGAATACATCCAGCTCACATCCAGGGGACAGGACAGAACAAGAGCGTGGATGCTAGGAAGGTGGGGTCTTTGGTGGCCACTGCAGATGCGACCTCCTGCACAGGGAGACATCGGTGTTGCAAACACAGTAGAGGAGGTAGTGAGGAGGGAGGAAGTATTACCCTGGCTTCTCCTTCTCCCTCACCCTCTAATCTTCTACTAGGGCCTCCACTGGCAGGAGAGTCTTGGCCATGCAGTTCTGTGGGCTACAGCAGAGCAGGGCAAGGGCAGAGACGGCTCTGAGAGCCAAAGGGTGACTGACTGGCCTGGTATCCTTTTAGATTTTCTGCCATAACAAGGCAAACAACTCAAGGGAATTTCATCTAAAGAGAACTATTTAATAGTAATTATGCCTCTTTCCGGAACCAAAAGGTATTATTTTTGCTCTTTTGTGAGGTGGGCCTACACTATATTCCAACATTCCTACTCCCCAAAGAGCCCCCAATGCACATCCTAGTTGCCTCCACAGCTATGACCCAGAGAGGCTACCTTTTCCCAAATAAGGCCTACCTGTGATTCTTGTAAACTGTGCTTGATCATCAAGACAAGTCTTGGGAGACCTGGTTAAACCTCACAGAGGATTGTGACTTCTCTTACTTGAAAACTTCAGCATGATTTTTGCAATAAAACAATGCTCTGATTTTGATTTATTCCTCTTCTCTGTAAGTGACCACATGCAATCTCTAGAGCACAACAACAAAAGTAACAATAATCAGTGACCAACTGATGTCATAGGATACCTTCTAGCAGGTGGTATTTTTCAAAGATGGCTGTAGAAACATCTCTCATCTCATAAGCTGTAGGACCTTGCTAATGTCTATTAAGAGATGGTGTTTATGTCCACTCCCCTTGAACCTGGGCCAGTGTTCATGACTGCCTCCACCGACAGAGTACGGTGGAAGTGATCCTCTGTGACATCTCAGGCTAGATCATAACAATGCCGCAAACTGTCACCTTGTTCTCTTGCTAAACTCAATCTGGCAATCTCAGTTCCATTCCGTGAGGAAGCCCAGGCAGCTACAGAACCCCACGTGGAGGGATACAGAGGCCTCTGGCACCAAACCGCTCAATTTTGTCCAGTCAACAGCCTAGATCATCAAGCTATGTGAGTGAACCATCTTGAAATGTATTCCTCAGCTTCCTGTTCTTTAGCTTCTCCAGCTGACACCACTTGGAACAGAGACAAACCATCCCCATTGAGCCTTGGCCAAATTATAGGTTTGTGAGCAGAATAAATGGTTGCTGTAGTTCTTTAAGCCACAATGCTTTGAGGTGGTTTGTGACACAGCCGTAGAAAGCTGGAACCTACTCTTTGGGGATTCCCTAAAAAGTAGAGGCCAAGTATGTCACTTATGAATAAGTCTGGCTAGAAGTAACAGAAAACCTGACTTCGAGGTTTACTCACAGAGCAGGAAAACTGGAGGGAACAGGCCACTGGCATTGGTTTGGAGGCTCAGCTCTCTCAGCCATGGCCTCTGAAATGCTCTTTTCTTTTTATCATTTTTGTTGCCTGAGTATAACAGGATGGCTGTCCTGGCTCAAGGCACAGAGTCTGTGTGCAAAGTGGGATGAGGACGAAAGGCAAAGAGGCCAACTCAGATCTATTTGCTTCTTTTAGCCTCTCCTCATACTTTCCTAGTCAATGGATCCCAAGCTCACCTCCCACTAGAAGAGAGGCAGGAAGAAGGCCTTTACACACCTTGCAGTGAGGGGTGACAAAGAAGGGGACTGGGTGGGGCTCCCAAGGCAGCCAAACAAAACATTTGTCACAGGACTTTGCAAGGGGTCCCTGAGTGAGATGAAGAGCCTTCAAGTGAGCAGCAAGAAGTTTCCAGAAACAAAAACTAAAAGAAATGAGTAGGAGTCAAGTCAGTTTTACCAATCAAGGAAAAAAGAAAAAAATATTTAGATTTTATTGTCACCTATTTAATATTCTAAAGGTTGGCAAAACTCCATATCCATATGACTAATTTGGGTATTTCCTCCAATTCTCGAGACATTTCTGGTATATATTTCCCAAATTCCTCTCTTCCCAGCTTCTGTCTGAATTCCAGTTCCACACAGGCCACCATCTCAAGCTGGATGGCCTCCCACTGCTCCCCCACCAATCCTATCCCCACCCCCTTATTCGGTCCCCCTGTCACCTCTCTTATTAATGACTAAAGTTCAGTCAACTTTTACATTTCTCTCTCCTCCATCCACAAATTCTCTTCTCCTGTCATGAGCCACTTCTGCTTTTTTCCTTCTCTCTGTCACCAACCTGATTTCGTCCTACTAACTTTCTCTAGAAACAGGGCAATAAACTCTTACTGGCTTTTTTCATCTCCACTTTCTTGTCTTTCTAATCCATCCTGTATTCAGCTGGGATATTAGGAATGACTTTTATATGGTTTGATATAGTTTTGTAATTTCCTAGGAAGATTCTGTGGGCTATGTGTGTGGTTTCTCCGACAATATTGCCTGCCCTTTTGTAAATAAACACATCACTTACTCATCAATGGGTCTTGGACCAGGGCCTAAGGGTAGAACAGGGGGCTCAGCTTTAATATCTCAAAAACAGAGGATGCAGAGAGGCAGAGTAAATCTTACCAATGAAATAACTCCCCAACTTCCGAGAGTGTAGGCAAGGAAATTCTATTGTAGCTAACATGTACGGACAACATGATTGTTCACATAAAAGACTGAATGCCTGTGTGCCTTTCCTTTAAATCCTCTACTATCAAGTTAGTGGGGGGGGGGGGGGGTCTTGTTCAGATGTGTGTTTCCCAGCTGAAGTGTCCAATAACCTTTAAGTCTGCTCTTGTCTATGAGAACATGGAATCCCTTGTACCCCCTTTTTGCTCCAGACTCATCAATGTGAACATGCTGGAGCAACTCAGCTTGATATACAACTTTACCAGATTAAGTCTGAGCACAGCTCTGGTCTTGTACTTCTCTGCTTCAAACCTGTAATGGCACCTCCATCTATGCTTCTCCTCCATGACGGGCGAAGGTCTGACCTTCCACACTCATCTCTCCCTGTTCTCCAGCTGTCTTCTAGTCTCCAGCATGGTGTATCCAAGCATTCCTGCCATCTACCTTTTGCTCTGGCTGCTTCCTCTGTTTGAATCATGTTCTTCCTTCTTAACAAAATCCAGTTCAAAAAAAAATGTGCAACGTCATTTATTTAAGTGATTTATAAGAGAATAAACAACTTCTTCCTCTGTATAGTATGGGTTTATCCCAATGTCTTGGACAAATTTGGTACTCAGTGAATATTTGTTGAAAAAAATAGATTGAAGATCTTTCATCTATCAGCTCTTTGACAGACAAGTTCTAATTTAGAAAACATTTTCAATTGATTGCCTGGTTAATTAATTGTCCCCTGTAGTTTGTGATGCTACCACCTGCCATTTTGTATATTAGTGTTTGTCCTGCATTGCAGTTTATAATGATCATGCTGACATAAACTACCTACTGACCCACATGGGCCATTCCTGTGTTAATTTCTCCACTCCCGCATGCATCTACACACGTGGATATATGTAGAGTAGATCTCTAAGACCTCTTCTAGTGCTTAACACCACAACAGAAGTTCAGTATGAGGGGAATTTTAAAAGGTAGGTTACATAGATGACCACAGTTCTGCTTGCTGCATACAGGATGCGAATCACTGGGCTCTTCTGAGTGCCAGTCTTGGCCCTGATCTGTTTGGTGACTGAAGCAGACTCACTAGCCAGTTACTAAGGTGGATGCACCCACGAAATTAAGTCGGCTTATTTCTCTCTGGTTTTCAGCTAGGCCAAGTGGAAGCTTAGGCTGATTTGTGGTTATTAGATATAGTAAATGCCAACATTCATTCTTTTCTGCAGTTTCTCTGCCTTATATCAGCAGCTAGCAGAAGACTCCAGTCTCTCTCTATTTCAAAGCATGACCTTCCATTTGAATATCTTTCAAAGTTCTTAAGGAATCCTCTATTTCTAAATTTGCTCGCAAACCCATGAGGTCCCCAGGCTCCATCCTGCCTCAGAACTGTGCTAACACTGCCTCACGTCGGGATGCCAGCACTGCCTTTATTCCTGTACTATCTTGGGTCCTCATAATTTGGGAAGGGCTTCCAAGCCCAGGGGAGTTAATCTTGGAACACAAAGGCCACAGGCTTCACATTAAAATGACGTAGCTACAGCTAACAAAAGACCATCCCTTACACTCCACAAATATGGTGCTCCTCCCTCAACATCAGGATACAGAGCATGTGAAAACAGAAGACAGCATAAACATTTCTGAAAACAGTATCTAATGGTAGCCTCTTGGTTAACCTTTTTCTGCCTCTATTTCTTTTCTTTTCTTTTTTAATTTTTATTTATTTATGATAGTCACACACAGGGGGTGGGGGAGAGGCAGAGACACAGGCAGAGGGAGAAGCAGGCTCCATGCACCGGGAGCCCAACGTGGGACTCGATCCTGGGTCTCCAGGATCACGCCCTGGGCCAAAGGCCAAACCGCTGGGCCACCCAGGGATCCCTCTATTTCTTTTCTGTAGCTAGAATATTCTGCAGCTGCTGCCCTGAGAGGAACGGCTGAAGATTACAAAATTGATTTTAATTGAATCATTGAATCCTTCACATTTAGTGTATATTAAATATTATTGGTACTAATCAGCTTTATAACATAGTCTTCATAAGAATTCTCTTTCCTTCATGAACGTATTTCCTGGTGCCATCCCCCTACCCCACCTTTCTTCCTATAGCTCAAGTTAATATAATTACCCTAACTCAGAAATTAAATGACATAATGTCAGAACTAACACTAGTGAAAAATCAAATAATGTTAACTTTAGAGAATTCCCAATTAATTTAAGAGTTAACATAGACATCGTTCATGCTTAGAAGACACATAAATATTTTATGTTTCCATTTTATGCCTGTTATGTTAGTATTCTTTTATTCCTTTTTTTAAAAATATTTTTATTTATTTATGATAGTCACAGAGAGAGAGAGAGAGAGAGGCAGAGACATAGGCAGAGGGAGAAGCAGGCTCCATGCACCGGGAGCCCGACGTGGGATTCGATCCCGGGTCTCCAGGATCGCGCCCTGGGCCAAAGGCAGGCGCTAAACCGCTGCGCCACCCAGGGATCCCCAGTATTCTTTTATTCCTAAGCCTATATCCTTTGATACCTCCGGCTCACTAGCACTTACTAGTGCCTAATGTCCAATAAAAACCGAGTCACAATTTGTTGAATGAAGGAAGGAGTGAATAAATAAAAGCAACAATGAAAATGTCTGTGTAGAACTTTTGTCATATGAATTCTAACCTAGGTCTCATGAAGCTTAATTTTTAAGTTCCATTAAGTTCCATTTGCTAATAATTTGAGACAATGAAAATCAGCTGCCAAAGTTTACATGGCAACATAGGAGTTACGTCCAGTACCCAGAAATATTTTAAACTCAAAATCAGAAAACATAAGCACACTCTTAAAATTCGAATGCCCCTATGATGCTCTTTGCATTTTCCATTTGAAGAGACTGAGACCCAGGGAAATTACAAATTTACTCAGAGGCACACAGTCAGGCAAGGTCATGCACCCTAGGTCTTTTTACTCCCCTGGCAGCCTTTAACCTATAAAATTTCTCTCCACCCCCAGCCCATCTGCTGATTCTGGGCATGGCATCTGTATTAGATCCAGCTTCTCAGAGCATATCAACTGTGAGCCAATTGGATATAAGTACAAAGAGAACAGAAAACTCTCTTTTCCCAGGCAGCTGGAAAGTTTCACTTGCAATTTATTTTTAGCATCTTGTGTGTGCTCAGGAGGAACCATAGTAACAAAGGCACCTGGGAGAACCTGCTGGAGATATTCGCATGGACAAGTGAATAGCCTCAGAGGGAGACTGCTCCATCTTTAGGGGGAATCAAGGACAAGCTGGACATGTCCCTGGTACTAGGAAAGCCATCACTAGAGTAGACTAACCTCAGAATCAGCAGGCCTCGCCTCTATAGAGGCTGTTAATGACTAATGAGATCATCTATGTAAAACTGTCATCTCTTCCCTTCCTTCCCTTCCTCCCCCAGCACCAATCCAGTGTGTAAACACAGCCAAGCAAGTGACTTCTGACTTAGAGGTCTGATCATGTGTGATGTTTTGTTAAGGACTTCACGAAACTTCTAAACCGCATAGCTGCAGGAGAGGAAGTGAACCATTCAAGACATCAGGCTACCATTTGTTGAATGGCTTCCAAGATGTTCATCCATCTTCACCATCCCAGCAAGGACAATATCAGAATCTCTTTTCTTTCTTCCAGGAGCAGGATATGAGGCTATGCACAGAGTGCACCTGCCCAGGAGAAGCCATGTTGCTGGAAGAAACTGTAGCACCTGATGGGAGCTAGCTTCATACACGTCTATTTTCCCATGCCAAACTCTCGCATTTACCCATGGGACAGAACCCAGAGCCAATTCAGGAAATGCTTCAGTTCTGGAATTTCTCTGTCTAGTTCTTGAATGCTGACAGAGTCAGTCTGGTGATTTACGCAAGGTCACGCTTTGTATGTATGGCCTTTTAAACTTCACACCAAAGATGTACCCCCTTGCTATTCCTTCTCCAACATTCGGTGAAATGCTGTTCTCTCCCTTACACTTGTTGGAGAAATACTCCACCAAATGAATCTAATGTACACAGTCTGCAAGATGGTTCACCCAATGAAGTGAGGTATACTTCAGCCCAGTCTTGTTCATTTAGCATTTCTCTGCCTGGGTGCCTTTTCACTATGACTTTGGAAAAGCTTGAATGTTTCTAATTACATTTGGTACCTTTCCAAAGGATATAAAGATACTTATTACATTGCATTTGTGCTTCAGTGTTATCTTGAAACGTGATAGTAACTGATAAAATGTTTTTCATGGGCATATCTTCTATAATTTTAAACACATTTTAATAAAATCCAAAGTTTCATGATGATATCACTAACCTGAGGCCCATACGCAGTCCTGTTATTCAATCATGCTCAAGGCTGAGGACAGTGTTATTCACAAAGAGGTATTTAATAAATGATAGCACAGGAAACGAAAACCATCATTCTAGTCACATGGTTGGAAAGACCTGTATCGATCTTTACTTCCCCACAAAACCACATAAATATATGATGGTGTTATTGAACCAGCTTCCTCCCAGCAAATGAACTATGGCATTGCTCAAGTGGTATTCGTATTATTAAGAAACAAAATCCTAAAAATAAAATAGGAAGACAGCTCACAGAAAAACATAAGTATCCAATAGAGATTCTATATCAGTAGGAATGATGCAAGATATAGTTTTAAGAGAGGAGCCTATTTTTAATTTAGAATATTCACAATATATGTATTAGAAAGGAAAGCTGTGGGTGGAAATTAACTCCCCTATGTATTGCAGATTGGGAAATGACCTCCGTACAATCTCTCCAAAAGTGTGATGAGACTATATTTGCAGTTGTTCTTCTCTCTCTGCCAAAACTGAAAACTTCCTCTTTAACTTATTTTTTCTCCAAAGTAGATAATAGCTTAGAATTCTACATAAAATACTTCTATTTATTTGCATTAATTTTATTAATCTAACATTTAAAACCTGTTAGAGTATCTTCAAATCAACTCTAAGTGAATGAATAGAACATGGTGACATTTTGCCCAACCATGTGATTTGCAGGCCAAACTTAGCATCTCTGTGCCACAAAGTAAGGCAAAATTTGGCTAACTAAATTTTAGACATGAAGAAAAACAAAGAAAAACAACAGCACCAACTGAGAAGGTGAAGACAACCCTCAGGAAAATGCAGGCACTAGGTACCTTGCTCCTGGATTGTCTCCATAAATAGAGAATATGATTGGTCCAGGAAAAGATTGTGCTGAAGAACAAACAAGCAAATAGAAATGAACTAGAATATTCCCCCTGAAGTCCACATTCCACCTGCCACTTCTCCTAAATCAGAGGGCTATCCACTTGTTCTGCTGTCTCAAACCCTGCCTTAGAGAGAGAAGCCCATGGGAGCAGTGTCTCTCTTGACATACATCACAATTTATTTATTCTTTACAGGCACTTATAAAAAGGGAAAGAGACATATATATTTCCACATATTTTGGGCAACATGACACAGCTGCAAATGCATGAGAACTGTAATCAGCAAACTTGGGTTCAAGGCCAGATAACAAACTTCAGCTATCTGAGACTCGTTATCCCCATCTGCCACCAGGAACTAATGATCCCTGCATAATAGAGACACCTTGAGAGTTAAAGGTCCTGAAGTCTATCCAAATACTGGTTTAGAAAGGGTCATGAGAAACCACCATAGGCAGTCTTATAGTTCTCACCAGAATCACCTCTCAGTTTGCAAGGACTGAATTAAGAAAAAAAGTTCAGAGAAGGATCTATAGTGGAAAGTCCTCGGTAACATTCTAAGTAGGTGCTATCCAAACCTTCACACAGCCTAAGTCTTTATTCCTTTCTTCTCACCTCAGTAGAGATGGAAAAGGTACCCTATAATTAATTAATGCCTGTTGTTTTCATGAGGTCTTTCTTTTGAAGATCGAATCCTGCCAAAACTTCAACCAGGTTTTAAAATCATGCCTGTAGATAGGTGCTACACTGCTTACAATCTCTACAGCTCATTTTCTCCTGGGCCCAGAGTTCTGCATGTTTGAATTCTGGTCTCATTCTGATGCAGTGTTTCTTAGTTCCCACTGTGAAATTTGCTCAGCCTTCTTACACCACCGATGGAGAATCCGTTCTTTGCAACTATAACCTCTTGGTCTTCTCTTGCCATTAATCCATGTAGATGTTTTGTCTTATAGTCATGCATTGCTCTCTCTGCTTGCTGTAATGCTCCTAGTTCAAGCTGCGGATTTACCAAACCCACATTAAATTCCTATATTCCCGTATTCCAAAGTCTCTGTCTCATCTAATTTAGGATTAACTGCTAAACTAATGACGGCTGCTCTTACTCCATCATCCTGACATTATGCTGTGCTGGATCCAGAACCAACACCCCGAAACAACAGTCATTATGCAATTTTCAGTTGGTGTTGCTATTTAGAAAATACCCCTTTTGTGCATCAATTTCTCATGGTGTAGTCATGTAGTAGCTATGCAACTTAGCTCTTATAGTCCTCGTTCTCTAGTATAGTGCATCATCTGAATGCAGCTATGATACCCATGGCTTTTTCTGTCTGGTTCTCCCCAGCTGATTTTTGTTAGAGAAGAGTTCTTGATTGGCCTGACCAAGTTTGTGCTTCCTAAAGCTGTGTCACTGGCCACTCAGGAGTTTGGTCCTCTTCGAGGCAATTTAGAAGTGAGTTCTGGGATATAAGTTAAATGGTTAATATTTACTGAACAGAACAGATTCAACACTGACTCTTAAGGACTAGGAGCACTGTGCTTTGAGCTGATCTTTTGCTCACTTTCAGAAAGTAGGAGAGTGACTTAGGCAGAAATAAACATTCCCTGAGAAGTGGTACCTTTGAGCAGTGGGCTGATAACTGTGCTCTCCTGTGATGAGAGCAGAAGAAATGCATCCTTTCTCCATTTCCTCCCCAAGCTCTAGCTACTACAATCTTGTTAACAGATGAAATCAACTTTGACTTATTAATTTAGTGAAAGCCACATGCTCTGAATGAAATGAAGAAAAATAGCTTTAGTTAACACAGGGGAAACATTTTGAATTGGCTCCTGGCTCAGTAAGTCAGCTTTCCGCAGTGGTAACTGATGCCTTTTACAGACTTCCAAATGGACTTGACCATAATAGCAGAGGTAACTGTATAGCTTATTTGGAAAGAACTCCTCCATGAGCTGAGATTTCCCACTCAGGCCTCAGTTCTTGACCTACACTTTGAAATACAGAAAAAAATATTAAAATCCCCACACTGAAGTCACCATTCAAATTAAGATGCAGAAAAAAGATTTAAGGCCTGGAAAGGTTAGGTCTATAAAAGACCCACTTCACCAAATTTTGGTGACTCTATTATATCATTCACTTATTCTCTCCCTCAAAAAGCACCACCATCAAAAAAAGCTTCTTACAACCTACACTAAAGTCTTCAACACATCTAGAGAGGCACTTTCCCTTGTTATTACAATTTATTCCTCCAGACTGATCAACTGTTTTTCAAAATGAACACAAAAATCACATTTTCCCTTCATATTCAAGATTCATTCTAACCAGCAGAGCATTCTGTAGCATTTAGACAGAGCTTCTTACTGAAATGTACCAGGATTATATCTTTAATACAATGCATTACATGTATGAAGCAGCTCTCAGTAAAGAAGCAATTTCTATAAAGTGATCTCTCACTGTGTTCCTCACAGGTTCAATGAGATAAACGTTACTCAGGAGGCTGAAAAGAGCATTCTCTTTTGTGAGTGAATACATTGAGACATTGAATAGGGAATAGTAACTTGTCTCAAATTCAACCCATTCAATAACTAGTGAACATTTAATATGTACTCAGTAATATGGGAATTACAAAGGAGCTATGTGATACGTCCCCTTCTCTGCTGGGTTTGCATTTATGTTGAAGGTGGCAAGACAAGCATGCATAAATAACAAGAAAAAGAAGTGTCACAGAACCTAATTCAACAGCAGAGAATGAAAGCAATGTTAAACATAAGGAAAAGTTGGTTGTTGCATCCAACAAAGGGCATAAGGAGATTTAAATGATCTCTATGATTCTGTAATTCCATGAAAGGAACCAGTCACAATATGCCAGATCCTATGGGTAGAGTCTGAGACAGAGTTCAAGTATTCCTAGTTTTAGATATAATGGCCCTCTGTCTATTCCTAAATGCTTTCAGGACCTCTGATTCTATTCAGCCAAGGTCATACTTAGTAACTGGACTTTATGAAGGGAGTTGTGGGAAGGGAGTTGTGGGAATCACTTGTGTGATTCTCTGACACCTCAAGTGTCAGAGAAGCCAGACATGTGACCCGAGAGCCCAGGCTTGCCTGAAGGAGGTGGTGTCTTTTCTCCTTTAACTGAGGAAGACCATTCTGCCTAATGCTACCAGAATTCCCCATTTTTCAGGACAAACTCTAAGGGAAAACTTTATGTGAAATCTTATGATTTTAAGTATGTATTACTTTTGTGATTTTGTGACTTGTGCTTTGAGTAGTTCCAGTATTTTATGGTGACATATGTTAGCCTGAGATCTCAGGCAGTGAACATATGTGGTTTAGCAATGAATGATATATCAGGCTGTAAACCATTATCATTTGGACCATTACATTGATATGAACTTATGAGTAAGTGATTATAAAGGGATTGTCTACCTGACTCAGCTGCCCTTGAGTATCCTAAGGGGTTTCTGTGGTGCAGAAACTATTGAGTTTAACAATATTCTACATAACCAAACTGCTGCTTGGCCAACAGCTATAATTTGCTATAATGGACAGAACCATCTAATATATGAATGATCTCAGGTTAGAGATATTTACCTTCCTAAACTCAGGCACAAGTCAAGTCACATTACATTAATTATCATAGAGGAGTGGTTTCTTTTCCCCCTAGAGTATAAGATACTCAGAAGAGAAAACTGAGCTTTGAAATAGTCTATGTGGAATTAGCAAGCCACTTGGAGAATGGCTATCACTGGGCTGCAGCACCAAACATAATTGACTGGAATTTTCGGTAAGGAATAATCCATTTGTGTGTGCTATTGCCCTAGTGCTTGGTGAGATAATCAAGAACTATCAGCGGAACCACCTTTCCAACACATGCATTGAACAAAAGCACATCTGACATGAGGCTGGTGGACACAGCAAGCTGTTAAATGACTGCCAGAGCTCTGCTCTAAGTGACAGTCTAGGAATCAGCTCTTTTGCTGCTTGCTCTCATTTAAATATGAAGTTGACCTCCTATAGCTAATTAGAAATGCATATAGCATATGATTTATGTTAGGGGGAGAGAGTTTGGGAGAAAGATCCATTAAAGAAAAGAATAATGGAACCCAAGTGCCTTAGGATTGGAGGAGATGTCAATTATCTCATTTAGTTCCTTTCTTCTGGAAGGGCCTATTACTACCATGTAATTTATGGGCCTGGGGAGAGCAGTAAAACCATGGAGAAGAGGAAACAGATGAATCCAGACTATTAACAACATGATGTAGGACTTATAGATTTTTACCTTCATTTTTGAAGGAGCTCACTAAAGCCCAAATATAGGGTACAAGAGAACAATGATGGTTAATTTTAAAGATTGTTCTATCTCCTCCATATGATTTTTTACTTATAAAAAATATACGCCTCCATCACCCAAGCCTTTTTTCTTTCACTGAACTTTTTGTACTCAATGTTTTTATATCTTTGATGATTAAATTATAACAGCCTAACATATGTGCTTTTTGATAGCAGGGCCCAGAAATAGAATGTTAATTTCATAGACCTGAAAAAAAAATAAGCGAAAGATGAACCAGTGTTCATTTTCCCATATCCGAGCTAGAGATTTATTAAAAGTCTTTTGCATGCACATATCTCCACCTTCCAACCCATATTCCCATGACCCATATATGGATGGGAGGGAAAGCAGGCATGTATCTGTAGTTGGAGCCACAGTGCACGGAGCCAGGAAACAAGGACCAAATCATGTTCAAGAAAAAATACCAAGAATCAGTGCTGGAGCACTGCCTGCAAATGAGACTCAAAGAAGCAAGAGCCTGGACTGGTTTTGGGAAGGCTAGAATATAGATAGGGTCAAGTGGCTGGAGATACATAGAGAGCCAAGAGCCGAGACAAGGACCTGGAGATAAAACACAGGAGAATGGAGGAAACAGTTGAGATTGCTCATTATTGCTCTTAGCAGCAAGTCCTCCATGGAACCGAGTCTCGGAAAGGCAGGCAGTAAGATGGAAGAAACACTCTATTTGGAAATCTCTCCTTCTTCTACTCGGTCTAGAGCATGCTTCTCTCCTAGAAAGGCATTCTCTCTAGGAGTGTTTTTCTCACCAGCTCCCTTCCATTTAGCCCAATTCAATGTTTATCTGAGCAAGCATGAGTTAGCTACTGATATTCTTAGCACAAATACTCTAGCTTTTTCCATATTGTCTTACCTTTATCCAAAGATAAGCTGTTGTAAAAACTATTACTCTCAATAAAAGTATAGTAAAATGAAAAGTAAATAAAAGCATTTTTTTTCATTTCTAAAAAGTGTTTCATTTCATTCTCTGGTTTTACTTATTTCATGCTTTTAAAAATTATTATTGTTTTTCCAAGTATCAGACTTTTTCATGTAAACTAAGTACTGGATTTCTTCCCTTTTTTCTTCCACAGTTCAGTGAATATTCATTCTGCTTTAGTCTGCAAATTTGCTGTGTGGGTCTATATGAACATAGATGATGACTTTTCTTCAGAAGTCATTAAAGTGGGGGTACTGGGTGACTCAGTCAGTTAAACATCTGCCTTCCCCTCAGATCATGATCCCAGGGTCCTGGGATTGAGCCCCAGGAACCCCCACATTGCATCAGGCTCCCTGCTCAGTGGGCTTCCCCCTCTCCCTCCGCCCCTCCCCCTCTGCTTGTACACACACACACACACACACACACACACACTCTCTCTCTCTCTCAAATAAATAAAATCTCTAAACAAACAAAAAGGCATTAAAGTGTAGTTGGTCCTTTTTTTTTTTTTTTTTTTTTAGTGTAGTTGGTCCTTAAGAATGATTCTGAGAAGCATGAAGTTACCTTTAGACAACAAATATAAATAAAGAAAAAAGCAAATATATACCTCTCTACTAGATTATAAACTCCCCAAGAACAATTAAACACAATTTCCACATTTTGTATTGACAAAATTTAGTATACTAAGATTCTAATCACAAGTATGAATTATTTAGTAAATGAGTGAATATTTATTGATGAGAATGCACTGAATATAAAACCTTGTTCTTCCATGTGGGTGCATATCTCCATGTTTTGTTTCTCTTCCCTCTTCTGAATTCCCTATACTCCAGTCAAATGGGAGTACTCATTTTCATCTATATAATCTCATCCCTTCACTATTTTATTTATTGGTTCATTCATTCAATATTTCTTTTATTCAATCAGTTGTTTACTCAAGAAAATAATTGTATTTTCAAAGTGCTAAGAAAAAATATCCAGTGAAAAGGGCTCAAAAATTAAGGTAATAATATACTTCCAGATAAATAAAAAAGTGAGGGAATTCATCACCAAATAAAAGAAATCCATAAAATAAACTCAAATTTATCCATAATAAAGTAAATACAGAAGGAAGCAATCCTGGGGTGATGGAAATGATTTCATGTGGCAGCTCAGAGACTCAGGAAGTAACAAAAAGCAATAAAAATGGTAAATATGTACATAAACTAAATGACTATTGATAGCAAAAATCAACAATTATAATGTTTTATGGTTTAAAATATATGGAGAATTTGAAAACAGTAGGATATAAGATGAAATGGGTAAGAGATGTTAAAGAATCCTAAAACACTTGTCCAGGAAGTGGGAAATGTGCTGGCTTTGCTTTAGTCAAGGAGGGAAGTTTTGTTTTTGTTTCTGTTTTTTAAAGATTTTATTTATTTATTCATGAGAGACAGAGAGAGGCAGAGGGAGAAGCAGGCTCCATGCAGGGAGCCCGACGTAGGACTTGATCCCGGGACTCCAGGATCAGCCCTGGGTGGGCCGAAAGCAGGTGCTAAACCGCTGAGCCACCCATGAATCCCAGGAAGTTCTAATCTCTAGATAACCACCACATAAGGAGTAGAACAGTGAGGTGGTAGGGAATAGATATATTAAAAAGAATCAATCCAAAAGTACGTGAGAAAGAAGAAAATAAAAACAGAGAAAGGTGGGATAAAACAAACAAACCTAGTAATTACATTAAGTGTAAATGGACTACCTGCTTCAATTAAAAGACAGAACTATTCAGGTGGGATAAACAAAAATTATATTCTACTTACAAGTGATCCATCTCAAGTATAAGGACCTGAGAGGTTGAAGGTAAAAGGACAGAGGAAGATAAACTACAAACTCCAGGGATCCCTGGGTGGCTCAGCAGTTGAGCGCCTGCCTACAGCCCAGGGTGTGATCCTGGAGTCCGGGGATGGAGTCCCACACCGGGCTCCCTGCATGGAGCCTGCTTCTCTCACTGCTTATATCTCTGCATCTCTTTCTCTGTGTTTCTCATGAATAAATAAATAAAATCTAAAAAAACCCTACAAACTCCAAGCAAGAAAAAATTAGAGTAACTACTTTATTAACAGATGTAATGAGCTCTGGGGCAAGAATTCTTACTAAAGGTAAAGATGAGGCAGCCCAGGTGGCTCAGCGGTTTAGCGCCGCCTTCAGCCCACGTTGTGATCCTGGAGACCCGGGATCAAATCCCACGTCAGGCTCCCTGCATGGAGCCTGCTTCTCCCTCTGCCTGTGTCTCTGCCTCTCTCTCTCTCTCTCTCTCTCTGTACGTCTCTTGTGAACAAATAAATAAAATAAAAGAGTTGGCCAGGCTTTAAAAACAAAAAGATAAAGATGGGTGCAGTAGATATAAAATTTTACATTTGTATCTACCTATAACAATATATATTACTGTATAAAATATATTTAATATCTAAATTTAATATAGTTAAATATAAATAATAACAATATTAATATATCTAATACATAAAGCAAGAATTGATGGAACTAAAAATGGAAATAGAAAAATTGGAAAATTTTCAAATTTGAAGTAGTGGGAGATTTTAAAAACTTTTAACACTTCTTTCTCAGTTAACGATAGAATATACATATAAAAGGCTCTAAGGTATATAAAATCTGTACAATGTGATTAACAGACTTGACCTCACAGCATGTCTATAGCACTGATCCTGGTGACTGAAAAATACACTTCCTTCTTAAGTTTATGTGGAGGATTTACCAAAATTGACTATTTCTTGAGACATAAAGCAATCTCAATAAATTATTATGTATTGTCATACAAATTACGTTTTCTGACCACCGTAAAATAACAATAACAAATTAGAAAATCTCTATATACTTGAAAGCTATGCAATAACCTCTAAGCAGTGCATTGATAAACTAAGGAATCAAATTAGAAATTAGAAAATATTTTAAACCAAATGATAAATGATTATTACATGACAACACTTGTAGCATGCAACTAGTACATGCTTAAAGGGAAATCTCTGGCTTAATATTAGAAAAGAAGAAAGGCTAGAAGCAGTTTAGTCATTGATCTCCAGAAGTTAGAGAAACTCAAAATAAAAAAGATAAGGGGATATTTTAAAAAGAAAAGAAAAAAAACAAAATAGAATCAGCAAGTCAAAGTTTGGTTCTTTGGAACGAAGAGCAAAATATAACAAATCCCAATCGAAGTATAGATAAAAGAATAAAGAAGACACAAATAACCAATATCAAAACTTCCCACCCAGACAACTTCACTAGTGAAATCTTCCAACATCCACAGAAAAGTGATCCCTCTTACATATGACTCCCCCTCAAGAATAGAAAGAGGAGTATTTCTACATTTTTTTTAAAGAGACCAGTCTACACCAAGACATATAACCATGATGCCAATAACATATAAAAAAGTCCCGGAGCGAACATCTTACTTAAAATAATAAAAGCTTTTCCCCAGAAATCAAGAAAGAGGCAAGGATGTCCACTATTAGCACTTCTATTCAATCTGTTCCTAAAGATTCTAGCCAGAGAACTAAGACAAGGAAGAGAAAAGGTATAAGAACTGAAAAAGAAAAAAAAAAAAACAAAAAAGTTATTTTCAACAAGGTATCAAGACTGCTATGTAGAAAGTCCAAGAGGATCTACAGATAAAGTATTGGAATCAATAATGAATTTATCAAAGGTCTTAATTAAATTCACTATTACAAACTGTTTTTCATAGATCAACAATAAGTAGAAAATTAAATTTGTAAAATGATATCATTTTTAGCATTAAAAACCAACACTTAGTAATATTTATGAAGAAATGTGCAAGGCCTTTTCACAGAAACCATAAAACTTTATTGAGAAAAATTAAATAAGAACTGAACAAATGCAGAAATATACCATCTGCATAAGGGGATAGTGTCTTTTTTTTTTTTTAATATTCTATTTATTTAAGAGAGAGGGAACATGAGTGGGAGGAAGGGGCAGAGGCAAAGGGAGAGGGAGAAGCAGACACTCCCCACTGAGGTGGGAATCCTAGGTGGGGCTTAATTCCAGGGCCCTGGGATGATGACCTGAGTCAAATGCAGATGCTTCACCTACTGAGTCACCCAGGCACCCCAGCATGGGGTCTTCTGAGGGGCTGGTAATATTCTGCTTCTTGACCTGGATGGTAGATACTCAAGTGTATGAAATTATGGTAATCCAAGCTACAAATATATGATTTTTTAGGCTTTTCTACTTGTTTGCTATAACTAACAAGGTTTACCAAAAAGTACATAGATGAATAAAAGTTCTTTGTTCTACATTATTAACATATAGTTGTAAAATTATATATTTACATTTTATCTTCTTGACTCTTTGTAATCAAGTTTGGTGTATTTGTGCTATTAAATGTGTTTCAAAGAACAGAACTACAATGATAACATTGCACATATAGGAAATGAGTTTTGGCTTGGATCCATCAACCAGAAATCACTTACCTTGAACTTGATAGGAATGGTCACACATATTTTGATCAATTTGCACTTTTAGACTGTATTGGAGGGGCATGACGTATGATTTAGTCTACACCTCCATACTACCAATTCAGCTACCATATTGTCTGAGTGGTCTGGGCTATATGATCAAGGATTTAACGTCACCATAGAACATAGGCCTAGACTGTCATTACAACATGGCTTCTGAAGGATTTGATTTTCAGTCCAAGAGGAGTGAGAAGCATTTATGGTTCCTTTAGAATGGCATTTTACCAACATATCAATGAAGTTTATCATGAAACTGCCGGGCTAAGCTGGGAGGGAAACTTAAATGGTGGAGAGGGTCTGACAAATGGTATTGAAGATTTTGGATCTAAATTCTTAACTTAATTTGATCCCCATGGTGCAATGTTTGAGTCTATTCGGGCCATTTCCCTGATACAGATCTGGTATTTGCCTCTGGCCATGTCAAGCTTCTTTATGGTTGTGATACTGATAAGGTAAAGATTGTCAAGTGACTTTTTACTTCTCTAGGAATTTCTTCAAATATTAGGCACATTATTTTTGATTGAGCCAGGATGCAATAGAGAAACGAGGAGCAGATGTTGATTGTTGATTACCAGTTGGTTCCATTTTCCATCAGCTGGTAACCTTCACGCACTTTCACTCAGGCTATATTTACCCATAAAACCAACACATTCAGTATTTAAAAAAAAAAAAAAGGTAATACAAATTATATCAAAACATCTGGATATTTAGTGAGTTGGCCAGATGTTTTGGTGGTTAATAAATAAAGGCCGAAAAGAAAAAAAAAAGAGTAAAAGAATGGACAAGGACTTAAATTAGCTACCCACTCCCATCCTCCACCTCCTCAGAGCAGTGGTGATGAAACAGTATGAATCACATTGAGAAGGTAAAATCAAAGGGATAATACATTTTGAAATTTAGCCCTGAACAAATAGAGGTGACCTTCGTCATTTTGAGGAGAAATGGAAAGTTGCCTAAGCCTTTTTTGTATCTAGAAATTATTTCTCAATTGCTCATAATTTTTGAATTACATTTATATGGTTTCTCAGATCCAAGCCAAGATATGAATCCTCTAAGAGAGTTAGATGCTTTGCCAAATTGAAAATAGATTTGTTTTCCATGTTGGAATTACTGATGAAAACTGCAGGCACAAGTCCCCGCCCCCCCCCTTTTTTCTCAAAGGTGAAACACATCTTGTTTTGTTCTATTTATTTCTTTCTCAACACAATATGCGTCATTGAATAATTCTCAGTTTCAGGAAGAGCTCCAGTTGGGAAATAAGTTTGTGCTCAAATTCATACTTTTTGCTTTTTGGCTTTATAACTTTGGGCCACTTAACTTTTTTGGATCTTCAGTTTCTACCTTTACAGGATGGAAATAATAATGACCTCGTAAAGTTACTTTCAGGAAAAAGAAAATAGTTTAAATGTAAAAGCCCTAGCACCTTTCCAAGTAGAACCTCTCCTCTACCGTTTGTGATTTGGAAGTGGGCAAGTCAGCTGGGGAAAACTCCCTCTTAGCTGGACACCTGAACACAAAGTTTTTTAAAAGGCTGGTTGTCATAGATTTCAGCAAAGAGAAGTGAGATCAGAGTGGAAAAGTATCTGGTATTTCTATATGCAAATTGACGTGACACCCTGAAATGGGAAATGCTCCATGTGTATTTTTATTTATTCCTTGAGCAAATATTCGCTGAGTACCTATGATAGCCAGGAATGATTCTAGATGTCGAGAACACAGACCTTAATCCCTATTCTCATAGAACATACATTCTGGTGGAGAGAGTGATAAAAACAGCAAAATGGATAAACTCTATGGAAGCTAAAAGGTGATCAGCCTATAAAATAGCACAGTTAAGGGATGTCTGTGGCTCAGCAGTTGAGCGTCTGCCTTCAGCTCAGGGCATGATCCATGGTCCCAGGATCAAGTCCTGCATCGGGCTCCCTGCATGGAGCCTGCTTCTCCCTCTGTCTCTGCCTCTCTCACTGTGTGTCTCTCATGAATAAATAAATGAAATATTAAACAAAAATAGCATAGTTAAGACTTTGGGAGGCCGAATGAATGAGTTTTAAATATCTTGGTCACTGGCAGATATTTCTGAGCTTTTTGAAAGATGTTGCCTCCATTGGATAATATTAATAAGAATAATAAAGTCTCTGTGAAAACTTGCCAGGGTGGCCCAGGGTAGATTGGGATTTTTACTTAGTTGCACATATTAAACCATAGTGGATGAGTTTCCATTTGGGCTAAGATATTATGCTTCTGCAGAGAAGAAACAGAAACCATTGCAATTTGGGAGCAAAATTTTCAGAAGGATCCCTACCCAGAGCTATACCTCAAACAGAATATTCTTTCCCAGGGTAACTAGCATCGCAAGGGGCTTGCCTCAGCAGGCTTGTACTTCCAGACATCATGTTCTGATTCTGAGTTCGATGTGTTCTGAAACGATTGCCCTATAAAATGCTATAGAAAGAAAATCTATTTCTGATAATGGTTAAATCTTTGCAGAAATATTTCAAGTTTCCAAAGTTTTTCTTTGATATAAAGAAATAATTAGTTGGAAAAGAAATTAATACCACAATGAAAGGGTCTATCAAAATACCAGAATAGGTTGCTTGAGAGTAGCAGTTAGTAAAGGACTTTGAAGTGTCTGCAGGGAAGGAACTATATAAATCAAAGCAAGCTTTTTATGACTAGGCAAGAATTTCAATATTTGTCCTGAGCGAATGACCCCCTCTCCCACTTCATACAGAAGATAAAGAAAGAGCAAGGACATGGAATACTTCAGTTCCTACCTCCAAGTCCCTTCCTCCAAAATGTAAGCATGTTTCTGAGAACATAGCCACATCCACCACTCACCCCCATTATTATTTTTTGCCCTCCATAGACACTTTGCCTTTCTTTCCCAAGTGAATCTATTCCCTGGGGCTCTGGATCCCGTGCCGTTCAAACCCTCAGGAATATTCTCTAATCTTTTGTCCTTCTCTGTCTCCTCTTCTTTTTCCTTTCTTCTTCCTCCAACTTTTCAGTCTGTACTACTGACTCCTTTTCTTGTGTATATACTGACGCCTTTCCCACCTTAAAAACAAACCAAACCCACCACCACCGCCACCACCATGACCACCACCTCTCACAACTCAATGTCTGCCTACAGGAACTACTTGCCCTCTTATCAACCATTGTTCCCACACTCTTTATAGGGGGCTTCGGAGCTCTCTCCACTATTTTGCCTCTCTGTTCAATCTCAGCACAATCTGTTCCTCTTTTGTTAATGAAACTTTTTTTTTTTTTTTAATCAAGTCAATGATGACCTCTTGGCTATAGAATGCCAAGAATGCTTTTGAATCCTTCTATTCCCTGGCCTTTGATAACAGTAGACAGGTGACTACCCATGCAGCTTGTGGATACATGTTATCTGACAGCATACTTGAAGATCAAGGACATATAAGAAGGTTCACATTGGGGCGCCTGGGGGGCTCGGTCGGTTAAGCATCCAACTCTTGATCTCAGCTCAGGTGTTGAAGATCTCAGGGTCTTGACTCTATGGTGGTGGTGGAGCCCACTTTAAAAAAAAAGAAAAAGAAGGTTCAGGTGATTTCTGTTTAACAGTTGTCTCCTCTAGGCTTCTATTTGCCCCTGGCTCTTTTTCTACCTCCCTGCTTTTCCTATCCCAATGTTTGCTGACTTCTCTTTTACCCTCTGTGTAAAGGTTGGTTTTCCCTGAAATTCCATAATTAACACTTGTTTTCACTCCCTCCTCCTCCTGTAGGCAGTCTATGGCACATGACCTGTGCAGTTGCAAAAGTCAGGTGTTCCAAAGGCCTCTGCTGTTGGATCAATGCTCTGCTGTCACCATCTTGAAATTCCTCGTTTTTGAACAGAAACCTCTGTCTTCTCGTTTTGCACTGGTTCCCACAAATTAAGTAACCTGTCCTACTCCAGGTGATCTCATCCACAACCAAGAATGCCAGCACCACCCATTACTGATGAACTTCCTAGGTGTTTATACCTAGTATGGAATACTACTAACTTCCTGCTCTGAGAAATGCATCATCAAATTCTAACTTCTTTTAACTTCTTATTAGCCATGGTGTGTGTGATGTATTCTAGCCTTCTGGTTTTCTGCCCCAAATGCTTTTACTCTTTCTTCCTGCAGGTAAAGCCACAGTTTTCCTCAGGAAGCAGTCTTGGGTCTGTTTCAGCAAATGAATAAGAGCTTGATTGTGTCCCTGAAATGCTACAGCAAAGAGTAAGGCTTGGGTGACACTGGCTTGGAAAATGTTCAAATAGGTTGTATTAATCTGTCCCCTCTGGAACTGTGGGAAAATCTTTACAATGCCTCTGTGAAATGTCTGCTGAGCAAAATCCATCAGCATGGATTAGTTGCAAAATGTGGCGCCAAGTAACTGAACAGGTAACAATGACAGGAAATTACTTTGTTTCTGTTTTTTTAAAAAAGATTTTATTTATTTATTCATGAGACACACAAAGAGAGAGGCAGAGACATAGGCAGAGACATAGGCAGAGGGAGAAGCAGGCTCCATTCAGGAAGCACTATGTGGGACTCGATCCCAGGACCTGGGGATCATAACCTGAGCCGAAGACAGATGACAACCACTGAGCCACCCAGGTGCCCCAGCATGAAGTTATTTGATTAAAACTAATAGGATACTCAAAAATCTCTCCTGAATAATGATCTTTAAAAAGGATGGTTAGGTTGAGGCCATCTTGATGACAAAGTCACTTATAGAATCAAATGTCTTTTGAGATTGCTTTTGGTCAACTTGAGCATATAGGAGGACATTGCTTTGATGTTTCTATGGCAGTGAGTATAGGTCTCGCTCATCAGAGGGTGATTTCATATTATTAAAAAGGAAGTAAACTAGAAGGGAGTGGAACATAGCCTTGTCATATGCCATTGCTGATTGATACCTGGAACCAAAAGTCTGTTCTTGCCAACTCTGGCTTTTGCAATGGCATTAAAATTCAGGATCTGTATTAGCATGAAAAAAATGACACCCACCCCTTTCCTGGTATCAGAGCCAACGGGTGAGGAAAAGTCATTAAAGACTGCATTACCTTGTATTGTTCTTTTCACATTTCTCTACAAATTGATAGAAAGCTTAATGATGACCAATGGTAAAATAGTTATTCTTAAAAGATTCTTGTTCCTCAAATACAATGTGATAAGCCCAAACCTAAAGGATTTGTTGTTGTTGTTGTTGTTTGTTTGTTTTGTGTTGTTTTTTGAGAAGCAAGTTAGCATAATAATTTGAAGAAAAGTAAGGGCTATTAGGGTTAAGGAATCCCAGTAACCGCTCTTTTCTCCTTGTCCCTGGAATGTTATCCCAGAAAACAGCCTCTTCATCTCTATCTCAAATGCTCCTTTTTGTTATAAGCAGTCTGGAATTGTGATGGTACCAAAGAAAGACAAAAAACAAACAGACAAAACAACAACAACAAACCAACAAAACCCTCCGGTTCTCTTCTTCAAAGTCCTTGCCTGTGTCTCCCACATATCCTGTCACTTTCCCACACCAACCCTGACTCCAAAGGCCTGTACTGGTCCCAATCTCCTTTCTGTTTGGTGGTCCTGATCTCTGTTATCTTGGCAATAACTTAAGGGAGACTAAAAGAATCTTAATTTTTATTTTCTTGCAGGACTGGATCATAATGAAAGAGCAGACACTTCAACAGCTCTCAGCCCACATGAAGAATGGAAACTGACACAGATTTTACGGGTGGCATCCTCGCCCAGCTTAGAATCGTATCTGCGATTCTCTCCTATTGCATATTCTTCCTCAATGGCACGTCTCATATCCAGTTAGAGAATTGGTGCCACTATCAGGAGGCAAAAGATGAGGACTTAGATATTTATTTTCCGGGCTCCCCACAGGCATTCTCACCGTCTTCTCTCTTCTCTCGGGCTATTGGCATCTAGAGATCCAGAACACCACCTGTTGGAACCAAAGGCACTGATACTGCCAGGCACTCCAGACACCTCGGAGCTGAATATGCTCTCCAAGTTCATGCCTATCCTTCCCTGATGCCTGGAATCCATATAACAAAATAAAAAGGGTATGTCAGGTCACCTAAACCCTCTACAACGCATGTAGAAGAGGAGCCACCATCTCATTGTGCCCTAATCACATACCAAAGCAACTCCAGCTCCATCAGATAGAGGAGTCCATTTAGATAAGGAAAACTCAGGATGTGAGAGACATTTTTTTCCATCACGAAAGCTTTTTATGACATCTTCATGAGTAAACGTTACATAGAAAAGGTGTTCTCTATCATCAAGGCTTATTCTCAGAGACCATGGGAGGAGAGGAGGCTCCAGCCAAGGCTGGCTTTAAAAGCATCTGCACCACAAGCGGCATGCCTCGTGAAGCAAACTGTCACCATGGTTTTGTCCCAGGCCTTGACCATACTTGAAAGGAAGAAAGAGGGGAAGAAAGGATGTCAGGAAAAGTGAACAAAGGGAGGGATGCCTGGGTGGCTCAGTGGTTGAGCGTCTGCCTTTGGCTCAGGTTGTGATCCCAGGGTCCTGGGATCGAGTCCTGCATCAGGCTCCCCATAGGGAGTCTGCTTCTCCCTCTGCCTATGTCTCTGCCTCTCTCTGTGTGTGTCTCTCATAAATAAATAAATAAACTTTTTAAAAAAAAATGTGAATGAAGGGAGCAGAAAGGGAGGAAGGGCTTGGGAAGCACTCAGACTTGCAGTCTCTGAACAGGTTTAATTCTGAGATCCAGCACCAGAGATGCCCACAATCTCACCCCCAGTGAGCAGCCAGTGGGGGCTGCTCGTGTGCACACGACCAGCAAATCTGTCTCCTTCGCGCATGCTTCACTGAGATAAGCAATCACCATCCCCACTTCAGCGGCTGTACTTACTTTCTCTACAAAAATATAACCCCTCATTAAGATCACAACATAATTTTAACGAAATGTTAATTGCTACTTTTGTTTAACTAACAACCCTTAAAGAAATAGACAATTTAGAGTTAGTTTGGATCAAGGTAAATATTGTTTTGATTCCCAAAGTAGCCAAAGGGCGGAGCATTTAGACCATCACTTTTATGGCTCCAGCGCCACCCAGCTCTGCACACAGGCCCCCAGGCTTCTGCACCCCAGCCCTCTCCATTCCTCACCGGTTCTGACCAGGGCATCGCAAGTGCACTGAGCCCCTGAACCTGGGGCACATGTATTTCATCTAACTTGCATCTTTCTTCACATTTCTGACTTCTCGACCGCATGTGCCTGGTTTCTGATCCGTAACCCTAGTCCTGCTGAATGCTGCAACCTGTCTGGTTGAGGCTCTGCTAGTTTGCCTGGCTCTAGCTAGTCTCCCTTCTAAGGAGGCTTAATTCTGTTCCCTGAACCCACAGCCACTGGCCGAGGTCCTCCCTCAGAACCCTAAGAACATTACCTGACTGAGAGGGAGCACCATCCTTCTCCAGCTGACGTTGCTTTGATCCATCTGCTGGATTGAACGGCCTGAAATTCCAGTCCCAACTCCCCACGCCCCGCTAGGTACTGCAGGTCAGACTGGCCACCCCAGGGGCCAGTCCCATCACTGACTTGACCTTGCGATCATTGTGGTACCTGGTCTTTTCTTCCTCAGTCTTCCTGCCTCAAGGGCCTTAGAGGTGTTATCCTGAAGCACAGCCAGGCTTGCCCAAGCTATGAAAATATCTCAGAAAATGACACAATGTGTTATTAGGCAGATGGTTTGTCAACATTCATAAAATACTGCATTCTTATCCTAGCACTGTCCTCCCACCAGTTCAGAAATAAGATCCAAAACAATAAGGAACCGGGAAGGTCTCTCTTTACTTGGTTAAAAAATGAAATAGAATAAAATTGAATGAGAATGTATGCAGAATGCTGTCAAGAGCTAGAGACAATCATTAAGAACTTAGTCAAATATTAGGTTATTCATGATCTCCTCTCATTATGTATATATCACATATATCTCACATATACATCACACACATATACATATATACACACGTACATAATACATGTATGGTCTGTTTCTCACTCTCTTTTTTTAAGATTTTATTTATTTATTCATGAGACACACACACACACACAGAGGCAGAGACACAGGCAGAGGGAGAAGCAGGCTCCATGCAGGGAGCCCGATGCGGGACTCCATCCAGGACCCCGGGAATCCCTGAGCCCAAGGCAGATGCTCAACCACTGAGCCACCCAGGCGTCCCTGTACAGTCTGTTCCTCATCATGATTAGCATTACAAAATATGAAGTATATTAAAAATCAGTTTCTAGGGGCACCTGTGTGGCTTCCTTGGTTAAGTGTCTGCCTTCAGCTCGGGTCATGATCCCAGGATCCTGGGATGGAGCCCGAGTTGGGCTCCTTGCTCAGCGGGGAGTCTGCTTCTCCCTCTCCCTCTGCGTTTGCTCTCTCTCTCTCTCTCTCAAGTAAATAAAATCGTTTTAAAAATCAGTTTCTATAGGCCTAGTAGTACTGTGAGTGAAGTTACAAATGCCTGCAAGTGGCCAGGTGCCAGCTAGGATCTAAATCCACCCCACCCACCGGGCACTCTTACTCTGCCCTCTGTCCAGAGTAGAGTAGAAGAGCTCTCTCCTTCTTCCTGGACAGCCTCATAATGGGGGCAGGGGGTGTACTGCACTGGCTCCCCCAAGACTGACGCATCTCAGCTGGAATGCAGTGACAAGGGGTAAGCCCGGAAGCCTCCTCTCTTCCCCTGCTTTATCAGTCCTCCCTGCACACTGTAAAGCCCAAGGGGACTGGACGGTCCAGGTCTCTGTTCACACAAGGTTGTGTTAAGAGGACCAGCCCTTTCCTCCCAACACTGCTGAACACATTTAGACAAACAGAACAATTTTTAAACAAAGTTAGAGCAAGGTCTCCTCGCACCTTGGAAAAGCTGTTTGGCCTTTGGGTGAGTCATTCCACCCACTGTGAAGTGGGCGGTTATAATAAACAGCACCTGCCTCCAGAGGCCCCTGCTAGGCTTTGCTGGCTGTTACGTTGTTTCTGTTGCCTCAGCATGTGTGTATCTTGTGCTTTGCTAAAGAGCAGATCTGCACATCTGAGTCACCAGTATGCGGGTGAGAAAAATATATGCAAACCATGTCTTCCTAGCTTGGCAATTAACTAATTAATTGAGAGCCAGGGTAAACAGTTGAGTCTAACATCTAAACTGCATTAATTACTGTTTATAGAACTCCAGGAAAAGCCTATGGGGAAAGGTACAGTCTAAGTGGAGGGCGGTGTGATTACAGTTGTGGCTGTCGGTGTGGGGAGGGAGGCCTGCGGTAGCTCTGCCAGGGCGCCCAGCTTCCTTGGGTCCCTGGCTCTGCCAGCCACTCATTTCGGTATTTTAAAGGAAGCTGCTTCATTTATAAATTGAATTCAATAAGCAAAATCATTGAAATACTTAAGATTCTTTGAAAGAGGCTTGGGATAACGAGAAGCTAGAAATGCATTAATTAGCACTCATGGTATATGGATGAGGATGGTTTAAACAAATGTCACATGTTAATGTTCGGTCAAGGGGTATCCTTTAAAGTAGTCACTCTGGATGGCTTTGCGGTTATTCAGTTCAATGCAATAAATATTTATTGAACACCAACTGGGCTAGACACTTAAGGGAATAAAAAAGATGAAAAAAATTACTCATTTGCAAGGAAGCTGCAATCTGTGGAGCTGACACATGAATGCAAACAACTAAGACCCTGAGATAAGTGCTAGAAAGTGCTAGAATCAAAGGTTCAGAAAAGATACTAAGATTGCCAAGCAGAAAGGTTAGTAACGAGTTTGGCTGGGACATCAGGGAGGGTTTGGGGAAAGACTTGTCCTTTGATAAAAGCTTAGAAAGCTGGTAATGTTTTGGGAGGAGGAGTTGGGGGGAGGAGTAGGATGTAAAATGCATTCAAAGTAGAGGCAACAGTAGATACCTGGAAGGCCCATCAGGGTACCCTAGTTTTCCTCCCTTCTCCCCTTCCCTTCTCATTTAAATCTTTCCCACCTTGAAATGATGATTGACATCCCACAGCTTCCTTTGTTTAGAGACTGTATGTTTACCTAGGGTGTGGACTGCAATATACAAACAATTTGCAATCTACAAGGCAAGGCAAGTGGTTGGAGGTAGAACCCGAAGTACTAATATGTAGGTGGGTTAGACAGAAGCTGCAAGTATAGCCAGGCAAAGGATCAAGTCTATATAACTAACTCATCCCCTTAGGTTTTCATTCAACACACATGTGTTTGGTGTCTACTATGTTCTTAGCATTATACTAGCCCTTGGGAGGTATAAAGAAAAGTAACAAATGGTCTCTGCCCTCAAGAACCTGTAGACAAGCAAAAGGGAGCCTCTAGAGAGGCAAAAGTGGGCAAACATATACATGAGCAGGACAGCAGATGAGGTAGGAATGACTAGATCATAGCAGGGACACACTGGTGGGAGGGGAGACATTTATGGACAGACAGGTACACAGGATTTAAGTAAGTGACAGATGGCATGGAATGACACAGTTGAGCTCTGCAGCCCTATCAGAAGTGGTGTTTCCAAGTGAATGTGTGATCAGTCATGGCCCACAGCTGTGGTTAATGGGATGTGGGCATGCTGAGACTCTGGTCAGGACAGATTTTAAGCCTGATATTCTTAAAGTTTATGTTCAGCATTCATTCATGAGAGACAGGAAGAAGTTTATTTTGCCTCAGTAAGGATTTTTTATATAGAAATACGTTAATTTACTAACCAATACACTTTGAGTGACTAAAACAGAATCAATAATCTCAATACAGTTGGCAAGACTTTCCCCACTTTCCTACAAATGGATTCTTAGATTTATTTTGTCTTTTAAAAAAATATTTTATTTATTTGAGATAGAGAGAACATGAGCAGGAAAGAGGAGTAGAGGGAGAGGGAGAAGCAGACCCCCCCCCCCCCACCAAGCAAGGAGGCTCGATGCAGGGCTTGATTCCAGGATCCTGAGTTCGTGACCTGAGCCAAAGGCAGACACCCAACCTACTGAGCCACCCAGGCATCCCTCTTAGACTTATTTTGATCTGAGTTCTTCTTGGGAGGCTCATTGAATAGTTGAACATATACGTATGATTCCCATCAGCGGTACAAAGGACCAACTTATATTTCAGCACGTAGGTAAGAAGCCATGTATGAAAACCTTAATTAATAAGCATCATCATCTAAATTTATCTCTATGGTAGTCTCTTCCTGGTGCAGATCTGCCTCTGAGGAGTGGTCCAGCTGGCCCTGCCTGAGAACAATTCCTATCCCCGAAGAAAGCAGAAACATATGTGCAAGTTATCTGCCCTGTCACCCCGTGAGGACAGTTTAGCATTCTGAGCACCCAAAGTAGATAAGTCTTCAGAGTACGTGGCCAGTTCACACCTTACCTTTGGAGCAGGTTTGACAGGAGAAATTGGAGAAGGTGTGAACACCCTCTGGTCCCACAGGGAGTGCTGATGGGACAGAACAGCACAGGCCAGAACGAAAAGATAGCCTGGGTCTCCCTCATTCTTTCAGTTGGATGGAGCCTAAACATAGGACCTTAGGTATCAGGACCTCTTTATTTTCAGACAAACACACCAAAAACCTCTCTATCCAGATCAATGCTGGGTCTTAAAAAAGAGTCACCTTCAGAAGTTCTCTAGTTAATTTCAAAAAATATATATATATAATTTGAAACTCTCCACGTGGAATAGACATTAAAACCTATGTCACCTTCTTTTGACCATTCTCAGTGAAGTTAGACTCTGACATTAAGTTAAAGAAGTGCAAAGTAGTGGGGGTGCTTACTAGGGGCCCTGATGTTTACCTGACATGGGGCACCCGAGTTACAGCAGGAGGAGCTAAGACACTGGCCAGTGCCAGAATGTGCTATAATACAAGGTTAAAAAGATGGCATAGGAGGAAATTGGCAATTCCTTCTGGCCAGAGTCATCAGAGATTTTTATGAAAGACTTTCTCTTTGAAAAACGCTTTGAATACTGGCAATGATTTCTTCCTCTTTTTCTTCGAGGGAGTGGGTCTTGAAAAGCAAAAATGAGATTCTTGGCCACATGGAGAAGGGAAGAAAATATCTGGGGAGAAAATCAAGGAGGGCAAGTTTTTTTTTTTCCTTTACTTTCTGTGGTGGGAATAACTTTAGCAAAACAGAGCAAGTGGCTGCCTCAGGACTGTGATGAAAATCATTACTATGGTGCTAGGGACGTGTATCAATGCCAAAGGCACCTAGAGAATTGAGCCTCAGTGTGGGTAGGAGGCTACTCTCATAGTGGAGATCAGTTCAACCAAAATTGTATAAATCAATTTAATTCATTACTGAAGTTTCTCATCAAATATTAGAGGATGTTCCATGTATTTTACTTAGGAAAACACCTAACAATCTGTAGTCCCATAGAGACCAGCCCTCCTCCCCTAGAACCTTCTTTCCTTCTGTTTTCTTCCTACCTTCAAGCTCTACCCTTGAATAACTGACCTCAGGTCTATGTTTGGGGGTCAGTGGCTGGGCTGAGAAGAGTTGCCCTTTCGCCTGCTATGGCAAGTCACACATTGTTTTTGGTCAGTGCCCTGACAGCCCAGACACAGCCACAAGGGTCCCTCCCCACTGTGGGTCTAATATGGGCATCAGTGACCTCTGCTTTGTTTACCATTTCCTATGGAAGACTCCAGCTAGCCTGGAAGGTCTTGGCATCTGTGTGTTGCCTGGAAGTGGCATTTGGAGAACATACAACTGATATACCCTGCTTTTGCAAAGAAAAACAGAAAACTCATTATTTTCTATTTCTTTTAAACTAAGGTATAGGTGTGAGACCCAGGCTTCACCAATCAGACCCACTTGCCCAAGATTTTATTTGGGCATGAGAGTAGGGATATGCTATAGATCCATTTCCCTAGTTTATGCAGAGGCAGAGCCATCAAGCTTTTGAAGGTGGGATTGTTGATGAGATCGTGACCCTTAGGCAGAAGTAGGATCAGTGAATCAAATGAGTTCATTACTGAAGTTTCTCACCAAATATTGAAGGACATTTAATTCATTTTACTCAGAAAAGCACCTGATAATCTCCTTCTGCCATTTCTCTTTCTCTATCTCACATAGATGGCAATGCCAACTTAACGCATTCCTGTCTCAACGTTCTGCCCCAAATTCTCTCTCCATTCATCCAAGTAGCACCGACTTCACTTCTTACGCCCACCACACGCCATTTGGCTCTATTCCATCTTCCTCCACCATAACCCCTTGCCATTTTCAGTGTGAGCCCAGTCAAGCCAGTCTAGATTCCTTTCGGTTCTCTTCTTATAGAATCCTATTCTATAATTAAAATGCCCAGGAAAAGCATCCTATGTGATTTTGCAGAAGCCAAATGAAAAAAGTTTTATCCAATCCAACCAAAGGCCACAGAGATCAGTACTTTGTGCAAATTTATAAGATGGTCATAGACTAGACTGGAATTCAGGGTTTTGGCTGGTTAGTCCCGAGCACCCTGTGCCATGTCATACCTCTCTGCAGTGGCCCTGGAGGCTGGTGTGCCTTGGAGTTCTCCACACAACCATGGACCAGACCAAGGTTTCCTCAGCTTCCAGAGACAGATTGGGTTGAAAACTCTCAGAGTAGTATGGCCATGCACAATTGTGTGTAATCTAAAGAATTCTATAGAATAATGTAGTTTGGTGGATATAGGGAGTGCTGAGTGCTGAGCACTGTCCATAGAGGAACCAGGATGAACTTTTCTCTGGTGGAGTCCTCAGTGTGACCTGAAAATACTTGCACAGGAAAAGTCCCCAAAAGTCCCAATAGAATCATCCAGGAGTCTCTGGCACCTGCGCGTTCCCTTCAGTCTCCACATTTTAGGTATTCATTGCCTCACCCTGGACTGTTGGCGTGTCTCCCTGACATGTCTATTGCTTTCCGGTTCCCCCCCCCCCCATTATACACACAGCCACCAGAGTAATCTTTGTAAAGTTGGATCACTGATCACTTAGAAATCTTTTAGCCCACCAAAGGACACCTACGGTTTTGAAGCCCCTTGTATATTTGTCCCAACCTAGATGACCTGACATCTCTGCCCCTTCTCCAAATTATACATTCTATGAAATTGCTAAAGTGCCAGTTTTCAAACTTTACATTCTGAACTCACAACTACTTTATAAAGAATAATGTGACTTCTGGGTATTTATCTTAAGCATGTAAAAGTACTCAGAAAGAGCAGAAAATAAGTTCCATGTTTTTCTCATTGACATAGTCCACGTTTCTAAAACAGGACTGGGAACATAGGCGATGTTTAATAAATATTTATTATAGAATGAAATATGGGCAGTACTGGTTGTGTAAAAGGTATTATTGAATGGCTGTAGCAACTGGAGGCTGTATGGAAGCATACACATAAAGTGTTCGGTTTTGCGTGCATATGTCTGGTTGGTAATACAACTTTATTTCAGAAGCTCAAGAAGTCAGAAGGCAGTATATTTATTTATGCATTCATCCACTCATTCATGAATTCAATCAATTTATTCAGCATTGACTATAGAAATGGTCCTAAATTTTATACATCTCCATTTGAAAAAAATCAGATTAAGCTTTATATTGATCCAGAGAAAGCCACTTAAAAAACTTTAAAATAATTGGTAAAAGTAGCTCTTCTGGGATATACATAACTCTTTACACTACATGCCAAACTTAGTGGCTTCAGTGAAAGGAACTAAAAACCCAGGAGTTAATGTCTATACTCTAGATGTTCAGTGAGAACCAACATCAGATATGGACAATTTTTTAAAAGATTTTATTTATTTATTCATGAGAGACACAGAGACAGAGGCAGAGACATAGGCAGAGGGAGAAGCAGTCTCCTGCCCAATGCGGGACTCGATCCCAGGAACCCAGGATCATGACCAGAGATGAAAGCAGACACTCAACCACTGAGCCAGCCAGGTGCCCCAGATATGGACAAATTAATCACATCCATGATTTTCAAAGTTCCGAAAGTTCTATCCTATTTGCCATTAAGAGATTAAAAATTCACAGGAAAATGTATTGGCTTACCTGTTCATTGAGGAATAGTCATCAAATGTCTGCTATGGGCTGGCAAAAAGATGACTAAGACACAATCCTCATCCTCAAGAGGCTCCCTGTGATAGGGACAGCACATGAACAGATCTTCGGACAGTGTGAAAACCATGAGGGAGACAGAGTGCTCTCAGAATCAGAGCTGGGACACAATTTGTTTCCACTAATTATAAGATTTGCTTCCAATTGGGAAAACTGGATAACCACCTGCAAAAGAACGAGACTGGACTTTTTCTTTACACCATACACAGATATCATCAACTCAATATTGATTAAAAACTTAAGTGTAAAGACCTGCAACTGAAAGAGAAAATAGGGAAAAATCTTCATGACACTGGTCTTGGCAATGATTTCACGGACATGATGCCAAAACCACAGGCAACAAAAACAAAAATAAACAAGTGGGACTACATCAATCCAAAAAGCTTCTGCACAGCCAAGGAAACAATCATAGAGTGAAAAGACAACCTAAGGACTAGGAGAAAATATTTGCAAACTGTTTACCTGTTAAGGAGTTAATATCCAAAATACATAAGGAGGTCCTACAACTCAATACTAAAAACTCTAATAGGCTGATTAAAAATGAGCTAAGGGCTTGAAAAGATGTTTCTCCAACAAAGACATACAAATGGCCAACAAGGATATGAAAAAAATAAATGCTTGGGACACCTGAGTGGCTCAGTGGTTGAGCATCTGCCTTTGGTTCAGGTCATGATCCTGGAGTCCTGGGATCGAGTCCTGTATCAGGCTCCCTGTGGGGAGCCTGTTTCTCCCTCTGCCTGTGTCTCTGCCTCTCTCTGTCTCTCATGAATAAAAATAAATAAAATCTTTAAAAAAATAAATAAATGCTCAACATCACTAATCATTAGGGAAATGGACATCAAAATCAAAACCACAGTGAGGTATTACCTCACACTTGTCAGGGTGGCTATTATCGACAGAAGAAAAGACACTTAGGTACTGTGAGGATGTGAGGAAATTGGAACCCTCATGCACTGCTAGTGGGAAAGCGAAATGGTGCAGCCACTGTGGAAAACAATACTGAAATTCCTCAAAATATTAGAAACAGAACTACCATATGATCCAGCAATGTCTTCTCTGTATGTTTATCCAAAAGAATGGAAATCAGGATCTCAAAGAGATAGCACTCCAGTGTTCATTGCAGCTCTACTCACAGGAGCCAAGATATGGAAACCACCTGAATTTTCACTGACTGATGAATGGATAGAGAAAATGTGGTAAGCACGCACGTGGGAATATCGTTCAGCTATAACAGAGAAGGAAACTCTGCCACATGTGACAACGTGGAAGAAGCTTGAGGAAGTGATGCTAGGTGAAATAAGCCAGTCTTAGAAAGACCGATACTGCATGATTCTGCTTATATGATGCATTTAGATGGTCAAATTCATAGAATCAAAGAGTGGAATAGTGATTGTCAGGAGCTGGAAGGATGGGGAAATGAGGAGAAAAAGTTTCAGTTTATAAGATGAATAAGCTCTAGAGGCTGCTCTAAAACATGATGGCTACAGCCAATACTGATATACGCTTAAAATTCGCTAGGAGGATGGAACTCATGCTCCGTGCTCTCATCACAATAAAAATTTTAGAAATTAATTTTTTAAAACCCCGTTTTAAAAAATTCTTTTTTTTAAAAAAAAGCTCCTCTTTCTTATTTTTCTCTTGGCTGCCAGGAAGTTCAGTCAAGGTCTATGCCAGTTGCCTCCTCTTTGCTCTAGGTTTCTGGGATTCCCATTCTCCCCACTCCATTCATTACTCAGAGCTGAAACCACACATGTCACTTAAACCCTTTTATTGTACTTGTGCTTTTAACATTTGGGGAAATGGACAGGGCATAAATGGAAAATAAATGAATTCTTCCCAGAAGCATAACAGTGAGGAAGGCATTAGAGCCCAGGCTCCCTGTTTATCAAATTTGTGGCTCAGAGAGAAGCGCTCTTGCAGGAAACTGAATTGGTCAGAACTCTGAAAATCCAGAGCTTCTTCTGGAGACTTCCAGTGATATTTGCTTTATGAGTTGGAAGTGGGAGTGGAGTCAGGTGGGTGGGATATGCAAGGAACATCTTTATTGTGCTGGTGCAGTTGAGGGGGGTGCGAAGACAGGAATCGCAGAAAGTACCTTGCTTCCTTTGGAAACCTGCCTGCCTCTCCTCTATGCTGTTGGACTCTGTTGGCCTCCCAGCACCCTGTAAGTGTTTTAGGGGCTGGGATCATGCCTTTTTTTTTTAAGATTATTTATTTATTTGAGAGAGATTGAGAGATTAAGAGAGAGAGCGCGAGAGAGAGAGCAGGCAGTGGGGCAGGGGGAGAAGGAGAGAGAGAAACTGAAGCAGATTTTGTGCTGAGTGCAGAGCCCAATGTGGGGCTCCATCCCAGCACCCTGAGATCATAACCTGAGCCAAAATCAAGAGTCAGATGCTTATGTGACTGAGCCACCCAGGCACCCCCAGGACCATGCCTTTTGCCCTTGTGATCCCAGCACCCAGCACAATGCCCGATTTAAGGGGCACATATAATAAATGAACAGACATGAAACATTTCTTGTGAGCTTTGGCTTCAAGTCACTGAAGGAATGGCAATGGTGTTATTTAAAAATGGAGAAGCTTGGGGAAGAACAGGTGCACAGGTCAAGGGACAATGGAGAGTTTAGTTCCCAGTGTTGAGCGTGAGGGGCAGGCGGTCCAGGTAGAAATGTCTACCAGCACATAGAAACTCCCTACAGACTCTATGTGTCTCAGTGTTCTCATCCGTACAATGATATCCTAATACAACTTCTCTCATGGGGTTATCGAGAAGGTCAGAAAAGACAATGTTAAGTAAAGTGTTTGTCACAGTGCTTGGTTCATCGAAAGCACTAAGCGTTAGCTAAGAAACATGCTACAGGGCTAATGTCGATCTCTTTCTCCACATATTTCATTTCATACTTGCTTAGTAAGTCTTGCTAATTTTCCCATAATCTATATAGCTGTGTCTGTTTCTCCCTTTCTACTTGTCTCTCACTTATTCAGACCCTCTTCCAATTTCAGAAAATGTATCTCAGTCTCCCCAGCTCTGTCAGACTTAGTGCCGCCAGATGTCCATCCTAGAGCATTCCCAGACGCCTCCTCTCCACTGGCACTCGTGGCCTGCAGCAGCTCCCGCTGGGCACTGTAAAAAGTCAAAGTCAACTTGGTGCCCTAGGCCTGGCTTTACCCACTTTTCCAACCTGATATGCAAAGCCCATGATTTCTAGCCTTACCCAGACTAGGCTCTGCTGGCAGCAGCTACAGAGGACATCCTCTTCACTCACCCCAACTTAGTCACTCATTTATGCATGCTACTGAAACTGCCCTGAGCTCGGGAGCCTCGTGGGCTCTGCTAGCTTCTAGCTGCAGACTCCATGCAGGGTACCCAGCCCCTCCAATGTCAGCTTGCTTATCTTTCAAGATGAGGGAAGTAATGCCCTATGAGTATTTCGGTGTGACTGCAAATAAGCTAAGTGAAAGGGTCTGGCACACAGGAGGAGCTATAAACAAATCTTTTCTAAATAGCTTGCTGTTCACGTGTCTCAGGCCTGCTGGGAACCCACAAGCCTTCCCCCTCCCTCTTGCATTAAGGAGAGGGCATCAAGCATCACATCCAAACAGCAGAGATGACATGACATTCAGGTCTCATGTTCAGCATTGCTCCGGGGGCTGGCGTTTCTTCCTGAGGGAGTGACAAAGACCTGCCTTGGCAACTGCCTCCCCAAGGAGCACAGGTAGGTGTGAGGTTGGGAGGTCTAAAGTTGATGACCTAGTCCAGTCTTTTCTCATTTTGAGAAAGCAAAAGGCTGGGTCCTGGAACATGGAGTTTATCCTGGTCATGGAGTGAACAAGAACCATATTTCTCATGTTCCGAACCCAGCCCTCATCTGCATCACCAAACTTTCTCAGGGCAACTGGGTGGTTCAGTGGTTGAGCATCTGCCTTCAGCTCAGGGCATGATCCTGGGGTCCTAGGATTGGAGTCCCACACTGGGCTCCCTGTGTGGAGCCTGCTTCTCCCTCTGCCTGGGTCTCTGCCTCTCTCTCTGTGTCTCTCATGAATAAATAAATAAAATCTTTAAAAAAATGCTTTCTCATTATACAGGGTTTGTTCCCCTTTTAAAGTATTCAGTTAAAGATGTTTTAAGAGAGACTGTTCTATTTATCTTTGAGGCCCTAGCACTGGGTGCTAGGTACTTGTTAAATGTGTGATGAGTGAAGGAAGGAAGGAAATGGACTTCTGTCCCAGTGGACTGGGCCCTCCAGGGCTTCCCAGGGCCCCCTCAGAGGGATTCCCTGTTGTGCTGATGCAATGACAGGGTGTTCCAAAGCCTCTTCCCCTCTATGAACTGGGATGCACAAGAGGCACCAGAGCTTCTCATCAGACCTCCATACGAGGTCGTCAGAGCACCACAGAAGGCTCCAATGGGAACACCAGCCCAATGCTCCCCCAAATTAGACACTATTCTTTTTTTTTAAAAAAAGATTTTATTTACTCATGAGAGACACACAGAGAGGCAGAGACATAGGCAGAGGGAGAAGCAGGCTCCCTGTGGGGAGCCCGATGAGAGACTCCATCCTGGGACCCCGGAATCATGACTTGGGCCAAGGGCAGGCTCAACCACTAAGCCACCCAGGTGCCCCAGACACTATTCTTATGATGCCTGTGAGCAGCTTACTTGGGGGAACAGCTCTTGACAAGAGATGTTCAAGAAGGGAAAGCTGCTCCTTGGCAGAGACCCGATCCTAATTGCAGGGAAGGGCTTGTCACCATTGGCTGCCTTTTCCAGGACTCCATAGTGGCAACCAGATGTCCCAGCCATATGCTGATTTTTCTGACTTCTGAAAATAAAAGATTGTCCCACCTCAAAGAAACCAAGTGTCCAGGTGGCCTAGTTGCAAGACTTCTTGATGCTAATCGTCTCTTGCTTGGGACATCACTGCAATGCATTTCTAAATAGGATACAAACCCTTAGGAAAAGCTGACCCCAGAAATAAAGAACATTTATTTTGGCTGGCAAGTGGAGTGCTGGCTCTGGGGACCCATGTTCTCCTCTGATCCTGACTTCCTTCCTTAGGAAGCCTGATGTTGCCATTTGATAACCTGTCCCAGAGAGCGTCATTAGAACCTGGGCTTACTGATGATGTTCCATTCTCCCTGAACACATACTCCGTCAAAGTCACCTCCACTAATGCAGAACAAAGAGGAAATGGCAGCTGTGCTGTCCCAGGCTTCCCTGGGGGCCACTGTCCCTGAGTCACTGCTGGCGACCAGGTCTGCTCTGATGCCGGTCCTTGTCAGCCCTATGCTTCTTTCAGGGCTGTGACTCAGCTCGGTGGCAGCAACAGTGGCTGGAAGGCAGCATTTGCTAAGCCCTGCTTCCCACCAACGTCGCCTGCCTCTGAGCCCAGGTGCAGACCTGTGCACAGCCCCGGGGCCCCGAAGCTGGCCGTGCGCTTGTGGCGTCTTTTGAGGAGCAATAGGAAGGTCTTGGTCCCTGTCAGATGTCATTTGCCCAAATTCCCTTTTGACAACTCACTCTTTCAATACTCCCCTGCCCTCTTGCCAGACTAAATGTCAACCGGAGGTTATCCAATAGAGTGACTAGTATTTCAGGTTGTTCCGATCTTTTCTATACAGCTGTCTGGGTGCTTCCTCCAGGCCTCTCACACACAAGGAGGAACCTACTTAATTTCCCTCAGGACCAGCCCTTCGTATCCTTAAAAATAGCATTCAATTTTTTAAATGACTCAGAATCCATGTGCGAAGGTCATTCACTGCACAGTGAAGGCAGCTTCTTCTGGCGGAAGGCTCACTTGGGAGACGGCATCTGGGCTCACCCAGCTCGTCGGTGGAGAGATCTGACCTCTGAGAGGATCATCCCCTCAGCAGAGACGGTTCTGCTTTCTGCTCTGTCACTTCACTATTTTTTCTCAGATGCACATCCAGATTGTTCCTGGAGCAGAAGGGGACAGAGCAGTGTGTTACTCATCGACCCCTAAACACACAGGCCATCTGCAGGCTGTGGCACTGTCCCATCTCTGCACCTCTGCTCACTCTGCTTTTGTCCTGTCACTTCCTCGTGGCACCTTTTTTTAAAAAAGACTTATTTATTTATTTGAGAGAGAGAGAGAGAGAGAGAGAGTCAGCACAAGCAGGGGGAGGGGCAGAGGGAGGAGAAGCAGACTTCCTGCTGAGCAGGGAGACCGACATGGGGCTCAATCCCAGGACCCTGGGATCATGACCTGAGCTGAAATCAAGAGTCAGATGCTCAACTGACTGAACCAGCCAGGTGTCCCTTCCCTGTGGTGCCTTTAGAGGCAGGGAGGAACGTGGCCAGATCCTTCAGATTATCACCAAACCAGGAACCCCAAACAATCCAACAGAATTATGCCAGGCTGCCTTCTCTCCTTGTCCACTCGTCTTTTCCATGTGCTCAGATCCTGCATCTCATTGGTTCTGAGCAGTTTGGAGTTTGGGATTCAGTTCTGTGACTTCAAGGTTGCTCCCTCCCTCATTAGCTCTCCATCTAGATGCCTAGGGATTGACCCTGGAGCCCCCTTTGTCTGCCAGGCTGGTTTTGTCAGTCACAAGTGATGTTCTGCTGCTCACCCCAGGGGACACCACTTCCTTTCTGACCTACTCTGCCTTCTGGGAAGCTGATAAAGCAAGAACTCTCCTCCTTCATATCTTAAAATTCTACCCAACTTTCAAAGAAAAACTCTGCTTCCATGTGTGAACAAATCACTCCACATATCAGTAACTCATTTATATTTCTGTCCTGTTATTTACCCACCCCCCAAATAGTATAAGTTCTAGTTTTAGATGTGGATCTCTCTGAGCACAAACTTTTATTTGCTTTTTTCCCCCCTCCAGCAGCCTTTACTCTGCAGGAGAGCTAGAGGTGACCCAGTAAAGTAACCATTGAGTTGGAACAAGGTAGTCCACCGAGCAGGAAATTAAAAAAAACATACTCTGATTTCCTCACTTTAAATAAGTTTCTAACTTTTGGTGATATGACTATATGTGAAAAACCTCTACTTTCAGAGGGATGAGAATCAGAAGTATTAAGCTTATCATCCCAACCTTGTTTTTCCAATGGCAAGCATATTTAGGTTTCACTTTTCTCAACATTTTTTAAAAGGTTATTTAAGGGAGAGAGCTGAGGGTGAGGGGCAGAGGGAGAGGGACAAGCAGACTCGCCGCTGAGCAGGGAGCCCACGAAAGACTTGATCTCAGGACCCTGAGATTATGACCCGAGCCAAAGGCAGACACTTAACCAACTGAGCCACCAGGCACCCCTACTCTTCTCATCTTTTTTCTTATTTTTAAAGATTTTATTTGTTTATTCATGAGAGACACACAGAGAGAGGCAGAGACATAGGCAGAGGGAGAAGCAGGCTCCCTCCAGGGACCCTGTTGCGGGACTTAATCCTGGGGCCCTAGGATCACGACCTGAGCCAAAGGCAGATGCTCAACCACTGAGCCACCCAGGTGCTTCTACTTTTCTCATCCTGAACACAGCCTACACTGGTGTGTGTGCAAGTGTGTTATCTGTGCTCAGTGCTTCACAAGATATACTGGTGATCTCAGGGTCTTTAAATCTTTGGGCAGCACTCTAATCCCCATCACCTTGAAGGCTTACAGAACTCACTCCTGCTTTCAGTCAGGAATCTGTATCACATTGCATTTCTCCTTTTGGATGGAAATGAATGTTAATCAATGTAAAGGAAATTATAACCTTTTGAATTTCAGGCTATCACATGACTCTCTAGGCTGAAATCTCCTACAAAGGAAAATTATTGCTCAGGTGACAATTGCCAGGCCTACTCACTCCATTCACAGACCATTACAAAAAAAGTTGTTTTTACCTGTATTCATATATCTTCTATGCAGCAATCATGCAGGTTTTATGTGCCATTAGCTCCAAGAAGTGATGTTTAATTTTGTTAAAAGTAGTGATGGGTTTTGCCGCCCAAAGAATTGAAGGCAAAAGATTAGAGAATGCTAGCAAATGTATTATTATTTTAAGCAGCCGACTATGCATCAACCATCAGTAGGCTGATTAAGAACTTTTGTGCTACATCTCCCAACTTGTGAAAAGACTCTGTGGTCAAAGAAGCTTAGGAAATGCTAAATATTGATGTCTTACCCTTGGAACATTGCAGTGAAGTTTTAAATATGTATGCTAAGTTTATATAAAAGATGGAAAATCCCGCAGGTGAAGACACTGAGTTAATTTCATTTAATCGGGTATTTTCCCAAGCTTGGTTAGTCCAGGTAATGCATTATGATCTCAGGGAAGGCAGTCCTCTTAGTATATGTTGGGATTTGTTGCCCGGTGAATAGCCTCTTGGTGAATTAGAGAACCCCATACCTCTCTCTTCAGTAGGCAAGGCGTGTTTATTACTCCAGTAGAAGATAATAGCTCATGACAGATAAGCCTCCTAAGAGCAGACAAATTGATTGGTTCGTATTTAGGCTTTTTCTCAACTTCAAAAGGCCCAAGCCATAAGCAGCAGCACTTACTCAATCTGCTTCCAATTTGCACATTCTAAACACAATCTGGCTTTCAGGTAAAGGGATGATAAAATTTTTTTTTCCATAGAACTCTGCCTTTTATAAATGTCTTCAATTTTCTGGCTCCAGATAAATCAGAAATATCCCAAGAATAACTGTCTTGTGAGAAGTTTGGGTTTTTCATTATCGTCTCTGAGAAAACATCCTACGACTTGACTCCCAAGTTGACAGAGATTCAAGTTGGTTTAATTCCATCTATTCAGTCCTAATTCCAACATGGGAAAAGAGAATTAGGGAGAATGGAAGTGTTCTGAATAACATCTGGGTAGCAGAGAAAGAAAGAAGGGATCAGATTTAACTGTGCTATCGAGGAATTGATGCAGGAGACCTCGCGAGAGTAAATCATGCCTTTTGGTCACGTCTGCTCATGGTGAAATGGAAGAGGACTGGGGAATCACCCAAGGCTGGTCCCTTCCAGGCTCTGAGCACCAGGGTGGAGTAGGAGGAGCCTATTTTCTTCTGACCACTGTTTGCATCTGGTAACTTGAAATTCCTCCCACGATATCAGCCCCATCCAACTGCCCTCATCCTCTCTCACTTCGCATGGCCCTTTCTTAATCAAAACCAGCTTGTGGAAAAAGTGCTTTCAAACTACGGTTTGCATGCCTGATAAAGTTGAGGACTTTATCCTTTCTAGGAGTCTTTGTGAATAAATAGAAAGCATCTCCTAAGATTTCCCAGCTGGCCCAGCCATGGCCCAGTCTCAGCTGTTTACAGTGAGCACCCAGGCATTTTCATTCAGGCCTCTCCTTTAGTAATAACTTTTAATAAGATTGATCCTGTATTACTGTTTCTCTAGGTGGTAGGCACTGTGCTGAGTGTTTTCTGTTACTTAATTCTCTCAGTAACCTATGAAGTTGAGTAGTCACTCCATTTTAAAAATGAGAGTACAGTCTGAGAGTGGTTAATTCCTAACTGATGAGTGCCAGAGCTGGGATCCACACTGAGTAAGGTTCTGTCACTCTCCAAAGTGTGTGCTTTTGATGATGATTCCACATACACTCTGCAGGAGCCCAGCCCGCCTAGGTGTTGGTGGTTCTCACCTAGTAGCTGGAACAGATGGTGAGTGAATACAGAGGCTCACTGACCCCCTCAAGTCACCCACATGGGTCAGCCTCTTGGGCTCTCTCCATCCAGAGTCTTCTCAGTACACAAGATTGCTGTCAACCCCTGCCATCGAATCTCTGAAATCTGGGGTGACAGATCACAGCTTTCCCTTCCACTCTGGAATCTCTTCCTTCCTGGTCTCCTCTCCCAGGATGGTACCCTTGCTTCTGAGCACCTGCTTCCTGACACTTCTTCTTCTTTAAAAATTTTTATTTATTTGAGAGAGAGAGAGAACAGGGGGTGAAGCAGAGGGAGTGGGAGAAAGAGAGAATCTCTAGTAGACTCTGTGCTGAGCACAGAGCCCAACTTGGGGTTTGATCCCAGGAGCCTGAGATCATGACCTGAACCAAAACCAAGAGTTGGACACTTAACCAACTGAGCCACCCAGGTGCCCCTATCTGCCCTTCTTTTCCTCATGAGAACCATTCCTCACATTCATCTTTGGCTAGAGGAACGTAATAGGAAAAAATACTTTTAATAGAGGTTGTCTCAGTATTTCCTCAAATCACATCATACATGTGTATATGTGTGAATGTATATACATATACATACTTACATGATACACACATATAAATCTCTCTTTGTGACTGCACATATATATGTGCACATTCACTCACACACACACACACACACACTATATATATATACATATATATATATATATCACTCAACGGTGGATGAATAGAACTTTCCTTGCCATTCAATTACCCCGAACAGTGTTCCAGTGATATTTCCTAGAGAATGAGGAGACGTTGGCTGATATTCATACTGTGACAGTCACATTATTCTGCTTCACCCACAGTATGCACCAGACTTCTGAATAGTTAAGTAACTGGCTGAAAACTCTTACTGCCCCACTGCAGTCTGCATAAAGAAGTCAGTTCAACCAACGGCAGCACTCAAAAAATTCAGCATCCAATAAATATTTCTAGAACACCTAGCAGGTAACAGGCATTGGGAAGGATCTTCCCAGGGAAGGCCAAGTTGAAAATACGTGGTTCCTTGCCTCAGTGAGCTTATCTCTGTAAGATGGCAGAGGAGCAAAGCATTACAATGTAATCAGAACTTGGCTCCCCAGTGTCTGAGGGTCTGTATAAGGGCAGTGGTCACAGAAAAGACTATTCACTTACTTATGAGTTGAAATTGGTTTTCTCTTTTGTCTTTTTAAAGTTCACAAACGCTTGGTTTCCCAAACTGGATATGAAGCCCTGGAGGAGAAAAGAATTCAGGTTTTTGAGCTCCCATGCTCTCTGTTAGCTTTTAGCTCAGTCACCTACCCACAGCCAAGTGCTAAGTCCTAAGGCAGGCTACCTCTGTGTTGCATAAGGAACAATATTGAGACGCCTCCCAGAGGTGCTCTAAGGACAAGCTAATAGAAATGAGGCCAAAGTATTTTGTCAGTAAAAGTTTAAGAGACCTGCAGAAATCCTTTGCCACAAACTAATGGAGGAAAAATGGGCCAGGCTTCTAGAACAGCTTTCAGATCACCATGAAACTCTTTGGTTTGAGAAAGTATGAAAACCCATCAGAAGACACTGGCCACATCAATCAGTGACCAAGGAACCACAAAGTGAATACTGGAGAAACCAGAACTGCAGAAGGACACACTGCCTTTGGCTAGAGGAGACTGGCTACAGGCTGGTTCTCACTGCCGGTGTTTGAGAACTAATCAAAGGGTCAGGATGCTTGGACGGAGCTTTGCTTACAGCACCCTTAGGTGGAGAGGTGAGCTCTTTGTCTAGCCAACACTCACTTGGCTCCCCAAAAGCAAACATAGACTCAAAAGACCAAGGTCTCTTGGGATGTATGGTCAGCTCCACTTGGCAACAATTGGGGGCAGTCTTCCCCAAATTAAGATTCCACTTCTACTAATCTCCACATAAGCCAACAGCACGTTGTTACAGAACCCTGACTAAAGACACCTTCGTTGACTGGGATCCTTGACAAAGTTGAATAAAAGGGAGCTGATGTCACTGGTATGAAGCCGACCACAGCTCTGAACCTCAGAAACCTATTCTGGCATCTACTTTAAAGAACCATTTAATTGTTTTCATGAAAATCTTAATAAATACATAAGTAATAATCCATGGAAGGAGAGACCTATAAATCATATTTGTGAAAGGATATCATTTAACCTCATGGATTCTATGGACGTTCTATGCACCCTGCCTCAGAATTCTTTAAATGATACAAAAGGGTTGTATCATTTCCTATGAGTCAAAATTCCTGTCCTTTCTTTGCCCATAATTTGCTTTTAACCTCGCTATGTTGTAATTTTCTATTCACCTGCATTTATCTTCCACAAGATTGAATTTCTGGAGGGCAGAAAATGTGTCTTGTTCAGCACCTGCTTCCCAGCTTGGCACACACAAGATGGTGCTCCAGCTTTGATTGGATGAATGAATAAGCGGTAGTATGTTTAGATGATAAAGGTACGGTCTTGAGATTGTCATAAGGTTCTCAGGTAAGCCAAGACAGCTTTTGATTGTAATTATCTTTCCCATGAGGGAGTTCTTATGCTCCTAAATTGTGTTTATAGGGATCCCTGGGTGGCACAGCGGTTGGGCGCCTGCCTTTGGCTCAGGGCGCGATCCTGGAGACCCGGGATCGAGTCCCACATCGGGCTCCCGGTGCATGGAGCCTGTTTCTCCCTCTGCCTGTGTCTCTGCCTCTCTCTCTCTCTCTTTGTGACTATCATAAATTTAAAAAAAAATTGCGTTTATAGTCAATGAGCTATGGATGTTCTCACCATCAGAAATGCTCACTATGCATGGGCTTCTCTTTATATTCTGGACAATGAATTTACAACCTGATGTAAATTCCAGTCTTCTTATCTCATTTCAAAAGAAAAAGGGAAGCTTTAGTCCTGTTTTGCAGAAAATTAGGCTATTTCCCCTTCACCTTGTGCCATCAACTTTGGATTGAGTCAAGTGCCACCTAGCTGGGTCCCAAGCTTCAGACCTCTTCTTCCTTTGGAAACTCAGCTGAGGAGGCTTGAGCCTCACATAAAGCTTCTAAGAATCTTGCACATGTGCTAAATTATTTGCAGTTAGGTCCTGGATCTCCAAGCTGGCACGTGAACAAACAGGGCTCCTGCTCATTATGGCATAAGAACACTTTGGAGAGTAGGAAGCCAGGCATGTAGTGATGAGCTTCGCATAAAGTTGAACATAAACTATTTTGTGCATGCATTTCTGGTTTTCCAAAGTTTCCCCTTCCGTCTCCCCTGACTAGATAGAATCCCAAAGATCTCCTTCTGTTCACATTGTCACCTTTGGTTAGTGTCTAGCTTGCACTTTCAAATTAGAAAGAGAATCAACTCACACAGGAATGGATTTCCTCTAACCTGAAAAAATAAAGCAAATCACTTTTCATCCTCAGAATGTCTCTGTCAAGTGAGAATGACATGGATATGGCATGAATGAGATCAAGAGTTGTGGTTTCAGATGTAAATACTTGCTAATAACTATATTACCTTGGAGGATCACAAGGTCAAAATTGTCAGCTTTAAAGGCTTGTTGCATCATTAAATCTGGGCTGGGAAACAAACAAAAGAACTAGTCTCATTAGAATTGTGCCCAACAGGGTTTTCTCAGATGTGTTTCGGTTGTTTGTGGTGTGATTAGGGAAGAAGTTTGGAAATACAGGAAGAAGGGAACAAAGCCTTCATGATTTAGTGAATTTTTCATATTTGTTACTTGGAACCTGTAATAGTCAAGATAGGGTTGTGCACAGTACTGTAATGGATAATCCCCAAATCTCAGGGGTCTAAAGCCACAGAAGTCTATTTCTGTTTCTACCACATGTCCATCACTGACTAGCAGGGACCTTTTCTCTTCATAATTGTAAGGGACCCAGGCTGATGCGGGCTTTATCATTTCATGACCGCCAGCTTCACAGAGTTTCTATGTTGCCTGGGGCAAGGTCACTGCTGCTCCTATGCTGTTAGCCATAGTGAATCACTCAGCCATATTCAGTCTCAAGGGAGGTGGAGATATGTACCCAGATGTGAGCTCGGGGTGGGATTTAATCCCCAAATCCTGTCTCAGGCAGCCTTTCCTATCCTGAGCCAAGTTTAAAATACTCATGTGGCACAGGAAGAAACAAAAAGAAATGCAACCTTTTTTTTAATCTGATCTGGACTTGAATAACCATATTTACAATAGAGAGTTAAAAATGCCTCTACAAAGGACTCAAGTCTAAGGTCTGTGGAAGAATATGTTTGACAAGAATTTATTAACATGGTGCCTCCAAAGAGTCAAGAATATACTCTATGAGAAAGCATGTTGGTGATAGCTCACCCTAAGGTGTTGGTAAATGTTCAGACTTTATCTCAATAAAATGTGTGTGTAAGATTTACAATGCAGAGTTTCTGAGTGTTTTAGTGTGAAAAACTTGCATTAGGTTTAAAGTGTAGTTAGTTTGTAAGGTTGCTACTTGAACACATGTTGGTCCCTTTCAGGCCTTCAGTGAACCCCTTTAAAATGTCATGCTGCTGTCTGGAGAGCCTTGTGGGCTCAATCAGTTGGGCATCTGACTTGATTTCAGCTCAGGTCATGATCTCAGGGTCCTGGGATTGAGCCCACAAGGCTCAATTCTCACTCTCTCCCTCTACCCACCATTCCCACTCCCAATCTCTTTTTCTAAAATAAGTAAAAAATCTTTTTAAAACCTAAATATAAAGGGGCTCCTGGGTGACTCAGTTGGTTTTGCGTCTGCCTTTGGCTCAGGTCATGATCTCAGAGTCCTGGGATTGAGCGCCATGTCGAGGACCCTGCTTAGTGGGGAGTCTGCTTTTCCTTCTCCCTCTGCCTGCTGCTCCCCCTCCTTGTGCTCTCTCTCTCATAGATAAATAAAATATTTTAAAAATTTAAATACAAATTAAATATCACAGTGCTGTACTCACTTGGGCTGAAGTAATCATTGAAAATGATACAGAGAAAATTGCCCGGAGCAAGGATGACATGCAAACTCCTGAAGCAGTGCTTTTTCCAGGTAGGAGGAGATGAAAAATACTCTGTGGCTGGATGGTGGTAATGGTCACACAACAATGGGAATATACTTGATGCCACTGCTTTAATGGTTAAAATGGTAAATTTTATGTTACATATATTTTACCACAATAAAGATATCATGTTAAACTGGTAATATTTTGGATGTATTCAGTTAAAGTATTATTAGCATTTTAGAAAGTTGTAGTGCTGGTTAAACACAGCTGGGACAGACATCTGCCCTATGAAAGACCAAAATCATAACACTTTATTTTGAGCATCCAATGAATGACAAGTACAGGTGTAATGATTACAGACGCAGTAGCTCACTTATGCCGTATAAGAACACTGATGGAGTTATTAATCTCCCCATTTTACAAATGAAGAAACAGAGCTCTAAGGAAGTAGACTGGTCCAAGGTTACATGGCTGATCGGGACAGGTCCAGGATCAAACCCAGGCAGGCTGACTCTCAAGCTCTTTGTTGTTGCCCAGTCCCCAGCAAGGCAAGTTGAGGCTCCCATTGGGAGCAGCAAGCAGCAGCCATGAATTCAGGACTAGCACATGGGCTGGTGACCTGCATGCCCCTGAGCTCTGCTTGGTTACCATGGCAGGCATCCCAGCCATATCTTTGGAAATGGAGGATGGACGAAAAGAACAGGGAAACACTCATGACCAAGCCAAAGATTTAGGGACTTTTTTCTGTTGTTTGCTTACTTCTTTACTGGAGGAATGCTACTGTCCACAGCTACACATCACTGAACACATGCAGTGATCTCTCAGGTGAGTTCCTGGGAAACCCATCTGTGGGGGCTTTGGGACTCACTCCTTGCAGACAGAGTTGGCAAGCAGCCTGTGGAGTAAGAGTCCCAGGCAGGGCAGCTCACCATGGGCTAGGGAGTGAGTCTATCCAATGCACTCAGTTTGGTGATGATCACAGCTAAACCTTGACCTTTGGCTAACTGTGGTGGTGATAATAAAGTCATTGGTGAGCAACCGAAGTTCCATCAGGAGGGTTGGGGCTGAGAGAACACACATCTACCCTCACCCACCTCCTCCCCATACCAACCCACACCCCTTCATCACCCAGTCTCTCCTTCCTTATTCGCACCTACACCCCCTTCCTTGGCTATTCCCTCCCCATGCCCACCTGCACTCCCCAAGTCCCTGATTTTGGAGTTCTAAGCCAGCTCTGCTGGGCAGTTGGGTGTCATCTGATGAACACTCACCCTCCCCTGGACAGCCTCCTCTGCTGCTGCTTCTGCTTCCACCTGCCTGTGTGCAGACTCTGCCCATGTATTTCTTCATTTCATCCTCACAGAATCGTGGAGGTGCAGTAACTATGACACACCTATGCAAGTGTGAATATGAGGTCACAAACCTTTAGACTCTAGATTGTAGCAATAATGGAAGAGATAGAAGACATTTATGTACAAATACGATTCCTTTTCCCAGCACCAATATACTTCTTTCTATCACAGCTTCCGTTTAAAAGCATTCAAGGAGTTTCTGAAGCCTACAGCTTGTGAAGAAGAGGTAGGTTGGGTTTATTTTCCTGTGGAAATTGTCTGTCCTCCTGTCTGCTTAGCTGACTGTGAGCTCTGTGAGGACCAAAGAAGTGGTTTTTACCTTTCATTTTCTTTTCCTTAAAAAGATTGTATTTATTTATTCATGAGAGACATAGAGAGAGGCAGAGACATAGGCAGAGTGAGAAGCAGGCTTCTCACAGGGAGCCTGATGCAAGACTCGATCCCAGGACCCTGGGATCATGACCTGAGCCGAAGGCAGATGCTCAACCACTGAGCCACTCAGGCCTCCCTTATCTTTCATTTTCATTGTCTGTTCCTTTAGTTACCCAGGCTTGCTCTTCTGTGAGCAGATCCCCAGGTCACACTGGTTCACCCCTCACTACTTTGAGAATTGCTGTGCCTTCCCTAACCTAATCACTTCCAGGTAGGAGGAGATGAAAAATATTCTGTGGCTGGATGGTGGTAATGGTCACACAACAATGGGAATAATTTTCCTTCCCTAACCACTGAGACCATATTTCCTCCCTACTCCCAACTTGCATCACTATCTCTGTCATTCCTGCTCTTTTTTTCTGACACACATTGTAATCATGTATTTGTTTCTTGTCCTCTTTTTTTTTTTTCCCTAGAACATTAGCTCCATGAGGGCACAGGTTTTTGTCTGTTTTGTTCACTACTATAACCCCAGTGTCTAGAACAGGGATTGTTGAATGAATGAATGAATGATTACATGCATTGTCAAGGCCTAAACAATCCATGTACTGAAACATTTACATTCCCAATTTCTCCCCTGAACTGCAAACAGTAGATTCACCTGCCAACCTGATAGCCTTGCTTGGCTAAGAACGGCCAGATAACATGGCCCCCAGAAACTGACTGCCATTGGCATTTCTCTCCCCACAGATCTAACTCAGTAAAAGGTACCATTATGCACCCAGATACTTAACCCAAAGTCTGGGCATTATCCTTAATTCCTTTCCCTCCCCTACACTCACATCCAATCCATTGGCACAACCTGTTAGCTTTACCTCCAAGATGAATCTCCTCTGTTAACTTCTCTCCATCTCTCTGTACCATTGTAGTCTAAGCCAAACTACTAAAATTTCTCACTTAGAATAGACACAGGCTTCTAACTATTCTCTCTGCCCTCATGTCCTTCTGTAATCCCTACCCTCTAAAGCAGTCAGAATGATCTTTATAACATACAGATCAAGTCATGTCACTTCCCTGCAGAAAATCTGTCCGTTGGATGGTCAACCGTAGAACGTAGGCCTAGATTCAGACTCTTTACCATGGCTACCCAGACCCCACTCTGCAGGCTCTGGTTCTCACCTTACCTGTGATCACATTCCTGTTGAATACCTTCCTGTCTCTACACTCCAACCATGCCTCCTTAAAGCAACTTGTTCCTACCCATAGACCCTCGCTCTTCCCTCTGCCTCCACTTCTTCTCAAAGCTGGCTTCCTTCCCACGGTGTCGCACTGAGTGTTGCCTCCTGGATGGGACTTGCTCTGACCTCTTCCCTCCCCACTATCTAAACTATACCATCTAAACTCCCACTGCAGTCACTCTCTCTTAAATCATCCTATTCTACATTTCTTTGTTTCCTAACAGTAATCACTATCTGAAATTACCTCCATGTATATTTGTTTGCTTGCTTATTTTCCCATACCACACGTCTCACCCTTCATAAGGTATATTCATTTCCATGCCAGCACAAATCTTGTCCGTATACTTTATACTTTACCACCATATCCCTAGTGCCTTGAACAGTGCCAGGCTCAGAACAGATGCCCAAGAATATGAATATGCAGACAACAGTGGCAAAGAGAACTGGAATTCATAGGAAGGGAACCCAGGAGCTGGGACACCCTGGTGACAGGCAGAGGCAGGGTCTGTCTTGGAAAGACTGAAGTAGACATCAGGAGACCCTATCATTAGGGACGTGGAGTTTAGGCAGGAGTCCAGTCACGTACCAGGCTAGAGCATCAGAGACCTAGTGATCAGCAGGGAAACCAGATATTGAAGGAGTGGGAAATCCAGGGACTGGCCAGAAATCTTACTAATTGCCATCAAAGCCCCATCCCAGGGAATCGTTATATACAATCTGACCTAGGTCCGTGGCTGCAGATGGGGCAAAAGGTGGGCATCAAGGAAAGTGACCACCAGTGTCAGAAGAATGAAAAAGTGAAGATTCACACTCCCACAAGACTGGCTAACACCTTGTGCCTCCTCACCTGGCTCCATGTTTCTCATTTTCTTCCCCTGAATTGAAAGGCATCCTGTTCTTATCTTATCAGGCCATTTGTCCTCCCCAACCCCATGTCTCCCATTGCCAACCACGTTTTGGCATGACACACAGCAGAGTCACCATGTTAGAGTACTAACATAACCCTATGAGCAGAAAGTTTGTTTCTTGAGGGGCTGAATGAAATCAGAATGAAACAGTACCATCCATTGACTTGGTGCATGGGTGTGACTACTTAATCTCATGTGAGGACCAAATAGAGACAGAAAAAGAAAGAGAGAGAGAGAGAGATCAATTTAAAGGAGACTTGTTTGATCTGCCAATGGTGAGCAACCATTTATGGGGTGTAAACATTCTTGTTGCTGGGTTCAGGTCTCCAAAATAGTCAGCAGGCAGAAGGTCTTGTCTGTTTAATAACAGTCCTAGATCTGTCAGTTTGGCTGCCAACCCTCATTTGTAAGTTCTCTTCTATAAAGATTGCACAATTGTACTTGTTTTCTGATGACTGTGGGCTGGCTAATGGTTGCTAATGGATCAGCTGCCCAGTGACTCAGCATCGCTTCAACAGAGCAGATTCGTTCCTGCCTGAATCTGTTGGAGGAAAATTTTGCTTTCTTTGTAAGTTTGTTCCTTTTGGCCCCTGCTGAGAACTTACAACATAATGCATTGTGTAAAGCATCCCATCTTCAAAGAACCCACTCCTACCTTTTGAAACAACTTGGTTCAACCTTGAGGGCATTATGTTGAGTAAAATAAGCCAGAGAAAGACACATACAGTATGATCTCACTTGTGCAGGGATTCTAGAAAAGTCAAACACATAGAAATATGGAGTAGAATGGTGGCAGCCGGGGGTCTGGGGTGTGTGGGCCATGGGGCAATGTTGGTCCAAGGGTACAAACTTCTCACTAGAAGAGAATTAATGTGCAACACAGTGGCTATAATTAATAACACTGTATATGTACTTGAAAATTGTCAAGAGAATAGATCTCAAATGTTCTTACCACATATATAAAATGATAATTTTGTAAAAGGATGGAGGTGTTAATTAACATTATTGTGGTAATCATTTTGCAGTATATACATGTTTCAAAATCATCACATTGTCCACTTTAAACATGTATATATGTCTATATATATATTATGTCAATAATATCACAATTCATCTACGGGGGAAAAAACCTACACAAAGCCTCTTCTACTTTGTCAACAATTATGAGATCAAGAGGAATAGTAGACATTTTTTTGTTTTGTTTTGTTTTCTTCACTTTAGAATGTTCACACTCGGATTTTGGCTGCTGAACTTGAAAGTCCCATCTTTCTCCTATGTAAAATGTGCTATTATATCTCATATTCCACAGGCAAGGGACAGAGAAGCTGGCCAGGCTTAGATGAGTCAGGGTTGGGGGTTTGCCACAGGTGCAGAGTACGCCCTAGCAGTGAAGAAAAAATCAGGAACATTAAACAATCCACTAGCACAGTGGAACCCTCATAATGTAATGGGCACTTGGCAATGCACATGGGTTCCTCTCAGAGAAAACTCAATATTCATGTATATTGGCAAAAGGTTACTTATAATGGTCTTCCTATCACTCATGAGATGCTTCACCTAATAAAAGGTCCCTTGAGGGTCACCTGTGTGGCTCAGTCAATTAAGCATCTGCCTTTGGTCCAGGTCATGATCTCAGGGTCCTGCTATTGGGTCCCTCTGCCCCTATCCCTTGCTCCTGCTCTCTCTCTCACTCTCAAATAAATTAAAAAAAAAAAAAACTAAAAAAAAATCCCTTGAAACAACATCAAACATCATTTGAAGGGTGATTCACATCATACATTTCTCAGGATCTATGGGGAATTGGACATGGAAACAGGAAAACCGGGAACAGAAGACCTGAGGCAGGGACCAAAGTTAACCTGCAGAATCGAAGAGCAAGAGAAGCTGTAAACCCAATGAGTCTCGAGTGCATGAGCATTGGAATCCCCCGACCTGGAGTTGGACAAACCAAATGTAGAATCAAAGGTGAACATCTGCCAGCCAAGTCAGAGGTCTGGAGAGAGGCTGCCTTGGAACCAGTAAGGGCTTCCTGCTCCTTCCTCCTCCTACATGGCCCTTGTTTTATGTACCCCAATATTCTGAATACAGGTCACAGATTTATTCTCCAAGGGCAAGTGTGTGTCTTTAGATTTTCTGCCTTCTTAGGAATAGGCCAGACCTAGTTGTATTAATACTTTTTGGTATGAAGAACTTTGAAATATAGAACCATAGCTCTAGGTTCACCATCCCCCTACTTTGGGACAACACTATTGATGGTGTTATTGGGGTGACCACTTCTCATGAAGGTACGCACTCCCGCTTACCCCACTACTCATCAGAATCTCATTCCTTTTCCTTCCACTCAAGAAATATTGGAACAGGGCAGCCCGGGTGGCTCAGTGGTTTAGCGCCACCTTCAGCCCAGGGCCTGATCCTGAAGACTCGGGATTGAGTCCTGTGTCGGGCTCCCTGCATGGAGCCTGCTTCTCCCTCTGCCTATGTCTCTGCCTCTCCTCTCTCTCTCTCTCTCTCTCTCTCTCTCTCTCTGTGTCTCATAAGTGAATAAATACTTAAAAAAAATATTGGGACAAAAAAGTGATTCCTAATGAAATAAAAGGATTTCAAACCTCCATACTTTCCCAATTGTAACAAATTCCTTGTTCCACATTCTGACACATCTCAGGCCAATGCTGAGAACTGTCCTTCTAGAAGAAACAAATGAAGCTCAGAGATGTTTTGTGGATTTGCAGAGCTACCGCAGAAACCTGGGCACGCTCACTCTGATTCTGGCAGCCTGTCTCTGAGCCCCCTGGATTGTACATGTGACACATTGTGCAAATGGGCATGTGTTGCTGGGTGAGAGCCGACAGCCTGTGCGTTCACTTGTATGAGGACCACAGAATCTGAAAAGTCTTTTCCCATCTTGTATTTCACTTTCCTGTCTTCCTTCCTCCTGAATGCTCTTTCCCTACTCTCGTGTTTGCAACTTGGCTCATCACCTTCCCTACCCCCAAAGGCTCTCTTCACTCTTCTTCATTAACTCCAAGGCTTATGTGAACTGCTTTCCAAACCCTTCCCCTGCCCCAGAGCATCTCCCACACCTCAACCCTTGTCACCTGCCATCTCTCCCACTTATTCAGGGCTTTAAGAGTGTCCCTGATATTGTTAGATGCCTTCAAGGTATTGCTATGTTCTCCCATCATGATACACACCACTTTTTACAGGCAGGGTTTGTGTCTTATCCCATTAATTAATTCATTGTATTGATTTTATTAATTATTTCCTAAATCACTTATTAGTCCCAATATACAAGAGATTTGAGATTGCTCACAGAAATGAAGATAATCAAAGAAGATAAAATTAGCAGTTGAAGTAGTTCAAGTGAAGGAGTAAACCACAGAAGGAGGCCCATTTTTCCATCCCTAAAATCCCATACAGTGGCCAACCCTGAGCACTCACAAATACTTTGCTGCTGCAAGGGATCCATGAAAAACAAGGCATTGTAAAAATACTGGCCCATGCTATCTGCATATCACTTTATAATTTCTAAAGGTATTTTCAAATATTACATCATTGGGGTTAATGCATTCTCAGGAATATATTTTTGATCTTGATTTTCCAGACAAGGAAATCAAGACTCAGAGATGTGAAATGACTTGGCCGGGTTCACTAGCTGGCAAGTGGCAAGCTGGCACCTAAAACCAAATTTTCCTGATTCAAAATTCAGTGCCTCATCTGCTGGAAGAACACACTTTACATAAAAGAGGATGAGATTTGGAGAATGAGAACATTACTGGAGCCTGACGTGGGGGAAACCAACAAGCCAGGAAGGACGAAATCAGTTGAGGGTAAGGAACGAATGCAGATACTTCACATCCTCCCAGAATCAAAGGTAATGGGCCTCAGGGGAGAAGGATTTCTGAAATAGAATCGCAGAGAAACTGTCTCAGTGTCAGGCTTAGGGAACCGCTTGGTCTACCTGGGGAGCTCTGGAACGAATTACAGCTTAGGACCTTCACAGATTCAGGACATTTATTATCACCAGCCTTGTACCAATTGTCACTCTTGGTACAATCAGAATGTGATCTGACAGTTCTAGAGCATAAGAAAGCCATGAAAATCTGTTGACTCAATTCCTCCCACATCTGTTCTGAATGATGAGAGTGGAAAGTAGAAAAAGAGAATTGGATTGATGATCCATCAACATGCTGTCCTGTTGAAGGGATTAGTAGTAGTACCATAAAGGAGGTAAGTTCGTTTCCTTGGGTATCTGAAAGGAAATAAAACTGCCGATATTGAAGACAAGGCTTTTCATGGTTCACTTGAAACTTTTATCTTCTTCTGGGCCTTGTCTCTCCCAGCATCCTATCAGGTGAAGGGAGGTTTCTGTACTAGGGCTCCTGGTGCCTGTATTCTGAGAACCAGTTATGCCACTGGTGATCATGTACCTAGTATTCCAGACCAGTGCTGAGTGTTCCAACATTTTCAAGTCTTATCTACCCAGAGAAAAATGTATCTTGCTGCTTTCCATGAGACCACAGTGATCTTTCTCAAATGCAGCTTCTCAAAAAGCCCCGGAGCATCCGAGCAATAGGATAAGCATTAAAAAAAATTATTTGAAATTAGAGTAATAATGAAATTTACTTAGAATAGTAATTAGAATATTCTTAACAAATCAATATGAAAACATTAACTGTGCACATTTTTGCTCAGTATTGAGCAAGGTCCTACAGTGTGTGTGGAAGCCTAGCACCATGGCAGAGGGAGGGGGTTCCTTGCCCTTGGAGGGATTAGAGCTAGAGCTCGAACAGCACTGATTCCCAGCCTGCTCCTTCTTTTGAGTTTGGATTAGCTACTACTGTAGAATGGACAAGTGCATCTTACATAGGTTCTGTTGGGTCCTTGGCTCTGCCCTCACTGCCCTCCCTGTGGGAAGAATGAATTAACCGAAGTAAAACAAGAGAAGAAAGCCAAAGATGGCAGAGCAATGAAAGCTGAATTGGGTGGCATGGGACACAGGTGCTCTGGTGATTTGGAAAGCTGAGGGCTGATGCAGATGAACATCCCTGGAAAAGAGGGCTGGGAGGGGTAGGGGTGAAGCCAGCATGGCAGGCCCAGTTCCCTACCCTCTCTCTGCGTGACCTTGGAAATGTTGTTTGACCTTTTATGACAGTCTCTTCAGTAAACATAGATCAAGGCCTAATGGCAGCTCTGAAGAGATGGCAACGGGCAGCATATATTTAGAAAATGTTACTGGGCAGCAACTTAACATGTGGGAATTCACTGCTAGGGACAGCTCTGTGCTGGGGAAGCATTTATTTTTAGACATTCTAAACCTTTATAGTTCACTTCGGAGGATTCAGGGAGAGTATGAATTTTCCCGGTGGGATGAAGTGAGCTCCAAAGCGTGAGTCATCACTTGACCTGTGCGATCTACTTGAGCTGCTTGTTCGGTTAAATGTTCCACAGGGCATTTCCTTACTTCCTGACCACATTCACAGTTGGAGGGGTGAGGGAAACACTGGGGACCTCTTCTGGGAAGACTGTTGAGTAACTATGACCAGGTGCATCCCAGGCAACAGAGGCCCCGGGTGGGACAGATGTACCCTGCTTTAGCATTGCTGCGCTGCAGGAAGGGCAGGGGCTCCCAGACAGGCAGGGCTGGGGCTGGGGTGGGGTATGGGAGGCAGTAGAGGGAGCCTCCCCAGAAACAGAGCAAGGAGCACATTGGCAAACTGAGATACGAGTTCTCTATGCTCAGTTCATTGGAAATGGTTATTCCAGGCTCTTCATGGAGACTTCTGTTCCCTCAGCCGAACTATGGGCCTGATTTCTGGGGGGGGCTCTGTAGCTGAAATGGAAACTGCTGGTGCAGCCTAATAGCCCATCCCAGCTCACTCAACTGCTGCAGCAGAGGAGCCCAGAGAACCCAACAGATGCTCATTAACCCATCAGGGCTTTAAATGTAGTAATAAAATGGTGGTTTAGGCCAGATTAATAGCAGCCTGATGCAATTTGTAAAAGGGACTTAGTCCCTATTAGTACAATATGAATTTTTTATTCACTCAAATGACCATATATTTCTGTTCCTAGAATCTGTATACCACAGAGAAAAGCCAAAGCATTACAACAGAAAAACAAAACAGAGTAACACAAACCACATTCCCAATAGGGTTTTTCTCACTTAGACCATTGAGGCTTTATTTGTACTTACTGAAATGCTTACTATTTTTCCAATTTCTCCCTCTCTCTCTCTCTTTCTCTCTCCACACACACATACACACACACACACACTCCCTCTATTATTTCTTTTTTTCTTTCTTTCTTTCTTTCTTTCTTTCTTTCTTTCTTTCTTTCTTTCTTTCTTTCTTTCTTTCTTTCTTTCTTTCTTTCTTTCTTTTTGAGAGAGAGAGAGAAAAGTGAGCAAGTAGGGGAGAGAGGGGCAGAGAAAGAGGGAGAGAATCTGAAGCAGGCTCCATGCTCAGCATGGAACCCAGCTCTGGGCTCCATCTCACAACCCTGAGATCATGACCTGAGCTGAAATCAATAGAGGCTTAACTGATTGAGCCACCCAGGTGCCCCTACATTCTATTTTTTTAAATAGAAGTATAGTTGACACACACTGTTATGTGAGTTTCAGGTGTATGACATAGTGATTGGATAAGTCTAAATATTATGCTAAGCTCGCCACAAGTGTAGCTGCCAGCTGTCACCATACAACATTCTCACAAACTATTGACTGTATTCCCCATGCTGTTCCTCTTATTCCTATGCCTTAACCATTCCATAGGTGGAAGCCTGTATTTTCCACACCCCTTAAGGCACTTTGCGCATTCCTCCACCCCTCCCCTCTGGCAACCATCAGTTTGTTCTCTATTTATAGATCTGATTCTGCTGTTTGTTTGTTCATTTATTTTCTCTTTTAGATTCCATATGTAAATGGGATCATATGCTATTGTCTTTCTCTGTCTGGCTTATTACACTGAGAATAATACCCTCTAGGTCCATACATGTTGTCACAAATGGCAATATCTCACCTTTTTTACAGTTGCACAATATTCCATTGTGTATATACATCATATCGTCTTTACTATCTGTCCATTAATGGAAAGTTGGGATGTTTGCACATATTATCTATTATAAATAATGCTGCAATAAACACAGGGGTGTATGTATCTTTTGAATATCTAATTTTCTTTTCTTTGGGTGAATATTCATAGTGGATTTTGAGGAAACTCCATATATTTTCCGTGGTGGCTGCACCAATTCACCGTCCTACCAACAGTGCACGAAGGTTACCTTTTCTCTGTATCCTCACCGGAGCTTGTTATTTCTTATCTTTCTGATTCTACCCATTTCTAATTCATTCCTTAATTGCCACCTTTCTATAAACTGATGGCTACTGTGGCCTTGACTTTCAATAATAACTCTTTAATTCTAACTATCCTTAAGAGGCCTGGGTACAGTACTGCTTAGATTTTTTGAAGTTACCTGCATTCTTTACTTGAAGTTTTCATGTAGGCTGCTTTCATTATTTGCTGTTCAATAGAGTCTTTAGCTGAGGAACTGTCAGATACCTTTTTCTAATCTAGTATCTACCTGTGATGTGTCCTGGTACTTTCAGCAAATCTGACGTCCCTGGAGCCATCCTCTGCCACCTTCCTTTGCGTCCTTCTGTTCTTTCACCTGCACACTGGAGCAGCTCTTGGGTAAACAAACATTTTCCCAGGTTCCCAGGGCCTTCCAAGACTCCTTCCTCTCCACCTTGTTGTGTGGATACATTTTCTTCCTTTTTAAAATTTGTCATCTTGACTTACCAATTATTAATCTTTTCCTTTTTTTATCTTCAGTTTTTGCCGTTTTAATGGTCTTCTCTGCTTCACTAAAGCCACATTTAACTAGTATTTTTATTTAAGTAAAAGCCAGTGAAAATATTTTTTCCAAATACAACTCAAATATTAATTAAAACCTAGATAAAACATTCTATTGTAACAAATTCCCCGAAGTAACATTGAAATGGCAAGCATCACTTACACCTTTTCTTTTAAGGAAAAAGTCAGTACATAAAGATTTTAAGGTATGAGTTTCAGTTGTCCATTGGGGAGGGACTTGGTTGGGTCACATCTCTTGGTGACACTTAGTGGGAGTGATCAACAAGCTCAAGCATGGCAGCAAAACCCTCCCTTCATCTCTTTCCTAGAACTGGTTCTGTGAGTTGTAATCCTTGGTTTAGCAGCCTTAGGCCCCAGTATTACTTACTCTTGCTCAAATTCTCTTTCTCAACTCCTCTTCCTCTTTTGTTCTTAGGCTTTGGCTTTCTCTCTCCTTTGTTCAATGCAAAGGCAGTTCTGAAAAAGACCAGTTGATTTCACAGAATATACCTTCATTGTTTCTCATTCTCTTCCCCTTGAAATCTACAACCCAGTTAGGAATCTAAAAATGCATTGCTGTGTGGATATCCTCCTTACTCAAAAGGTATGAGAGTATCTGTCAAACTAAATTGCTCATAAGACCCTTCCTAAGTGATGTATGGATTGTGACATCTTCTTATTTAATTTTCATGTGCTCATATCTTCCCTAGGAGATTGCTCAGTTTTTTGAGCCTGCAACCTATTCTTTTTTATAAGCACCTCCCCACCCAGAGTCTGGCACATGCTTTCTACTTAGATGCTCATTATGTCTTTATTGAATGAATAAGTATCCCATTTAGCTACAACAATTTTCTTCAAATCCAAGTGGAAAATTTCCAGTTTTAGACCTCTATTTTATATCCTCTTTAGTCCATAAACTTTGCCAATTATCTCCTTATAAAATAGTGATAAATCAATGTTTTTCTGCCAATGTTTCCTTGGAAAACAGGATGTTCACAATGGCTGGTTAGCACCTCATGTGGGTGTGGAACACTGTAGCATTGCTTGGCTGTTCTTATTTAAAACTCACTTTATCATTCTCCCAGAATATATCCCATATTACTTCACTGCTCAGGCTTCTTTTATTTTCTTCATTCTAGATGTTGGAATCATTTTGGCTAGATTTAGGATTGCAACTATGATTCATTAGCAGCAATCCCATGATTTCATCTCATTGTAATTAAATTTTATTTTTTTTTATCAAAGTAACCCAGAAGCAGTCAAACAATGCTCTAAAGCTTATAATAAAACAGTCCCCACATCATGCTTCTCTTTCCTAATTTCCACTCCCCAGGTGGAATGACTTTTAACTCTCTCAGCTATTTTGTCTGGTTTATAACCTGCTATTTTAAAATAGCATCCCTTAAAAAATTTATTCATTTTTCAAATTTAGACATTGGCTATTATCTTTCTATTATAAAAGATGGAATTTTGTTGTCCTTCATGCCCCTATACCCTTAATATGCTCACATACACACCCCCTCTGCTGTCCCTGCATCCAATTACATTGTTACTTTGTTCAGATCAATATTGAAGGTTTACATCTGATTATATCATTACTATGTACAGCTGAATTATGTAAAGCAATGTTATTCCATTTGTTTTCTTTAGATGAATGAAATCATCTAAATTATTGTCTTTTGGTGTTTTTTGATTATTTTTTATATTATATGACACCCTGAGACTCTCCCTAACAACCATCCTGTGATTCTCCTCACCCCTCTCCTGTGCTGGATCCTTGATTCCTAAATGAAAAATCTTAATTTTTCTTTGGTTTACTCCCTCAGTTTGGTGGAACTAATTTTTAGCTTCTTGAGCAATGATGGGAACAAATGGAGATAACTTTTCTGAGAGCTTGAATGTTGGAAAATACTTTTCTTCTATTCACTTGATTGATTGGTTGGCTATAGGATTATTGAATAGGAAGTACTTTCCCTTAGAATTTTGGAGAGTTTATTTAATTGTCTTCAAGTTTCCTATATTCTCTTTAAGTAATCCATACCATTTGATTCTCAATAATTTATATGTGGCCTGAGTTTGATGTTTTCTTTTGTTTTGGGAAGATTCTAGGATATCTTTCATCCCTAAATTCTACACTTGTGAATCATGGAATGGTCCTTTTAAATTCTACTCATTTCCTGTATAATTACCTTTATACAGAATATAATAAAAACTTACATGCTTCTATTTGAAAACCTGAATTATTTCTATACTTCTTCACTTTCCACGTTTTCTTATTTTGGAATGTCTACTAGTCAGGTATTACATCTCCTGGACGAAGCCTCTATTTTACTTTTCCTCTTACTGATCTGTATATTTCACAGAGGAATTTAAAAAGCAAACTCTATGTGCATAGAGAGGATCTGTTGACAAGTGAGTTTTACTCTCAGGTGGTAAAGCAGAAAGCCAAAGTTTTGATCGTAGACAGTCCATGTGCGTTGATTGTTCATTGACTAATCTTTCTTTGTTTCCTTTCATTCTTTCTTGCCTTCTTTTGGATTAATGGAGTATATATTATCATTGCCCATTATCCATTATGATTCCTCCACTATTGGTTCATTAAATGTAACTTTTATCTTACTTTCTTAAAGTTGCTTTAGGTTTTGCAATATCATCTTTATTATAGCCTATCCTCAAATGATCTAAACTTCTTCCTAAGTGGAAACAGAATTGAATTCTGTTCTGTCCTTTATCTTTAATATTTTTTTCATTTCCATGTTCTTGTATTCCTTTTTGAAACTCTTGAAATGAAAGTTGGGTTCACTTGCTTTTATTATTTCATTTTTTCTGATGAGCATATTAAATGATAAAACTCTCACTAGTTATTTTTATTATGCCCCCTTAGTTTAGACAAGTAAATAACTCGTCATTCAGTTTGTAGGCATTATAATAGCATTTATGATTATCTTTATCTCAAGGGTTTTTGGTAGTACTCTGTTTAGTTTTGCTTCCATAATTTAGCGGAGGAACTTATGGTAAAGTCAGTTTTATTTATTTAGTTCCTTTTCATTCAGTTAAGTTTGTTAGTACAGTGTAATTACTTATGAGTTGGTTACTAATTTGCTTTTTATTTCATTCAGGCGTTTTAGTTATTTAGATAAGCTATTTAAATATTTAGTCTTCATTTCATGTAATTTTTAGTATGTTAGATTTTTAGACATTATATTTGTTAATAATTATTACATTATTTATTTATTATTTTTAGAAAACATTATCTTATGATATTTTCTTTATAAGTTATTCTATTGGATATAAGCCATTCATTATGGCTTAATGTAAAGTCGATTTTTGTGGCTATTCCATTTTCATTCAAAAGAGCCTATATTCTATATCTATTGGGTATAGATATGTACACATAGCAAGCTATATACACGGTGCTTCAATCTTATTGGTTGTATTATTCAGATTCTTTTGTTATTTTTTTCAATGAATATTTGGTACCTATTACTTGCTAGACACAGTTCTATGCATGAAATACAGTAATAAACAAAACAAAATAAAATTTCTGCCTTTTGTGGAGCTTACATTCTGGTGGGGCTGAAAATAAATAAGTAAACCATAACGTATTGCATGTTACACACACAAACATACAGTAGTGGTAAATACTTTGGAGAAAAATAAAGTAGAATAGGGTGATAGAGAATTCAGGGCATATGTGATGAGAATTAATTCTTAAAAGATGGGTCAGGAAGACCTCTCTGAGAAAATGATAAACATATCTTTATATATTTGTTTATTTATCTTCATTTGATCTATTAGTTTGAAATAGATATGTTAAAAATCATCAAAAATTTGTTTTTATTTTCATTATTATTTGATGTATGTTTTCGGCAATATATATTTTTTTTTGTCTAGAATTTTGTTTTGTCAGATACTAGCATTTGAACACCTGCTTTCTTTCAATTCATATTTGTATATCTTTATCAATTTTGGTTCTACCACCTGAGCTCAAATCCCAGCTGTGACATTTACTAGCTGTTTGATCTTAAGATTATTTAGCCGCTATGCTTAAATTTTCTCATCCATTAAGTGGGATTACCTATGGTAACTACCCCATAATGTTGTGATAAGGATTAAATGAGTTAATTTTGAAGTGCTTAGAATAGTGCCTGGCACATGGTCAGTCATCCAGGTACAAGAAGCTATAGAAAAAAAAAAGAAAATCTTTGTTTCAAATATTTCTTTTGCTTTTATTTCAAATTTGTCTGTTGCTAGCACCATATTAGCATTTATAATAACTTATTTTTTAAAATCCAAAGTCAGTCTTTATGGGTGTTTTAAATTCATTTACATTCACTCTAAGTATTGAATCATATTAGGACATATTTCTGCCACCTTATTTAACGTTTTTCATTTGCTGTACCATTTAAATTTCTCCATTTCTTACTTTACATGGAATATATGGCATTTTCTCCCCAGTAAGAACATCAACAATTAATTGCACCTGCCTTTTTAAGAAAGCATGCCCTTCCCTTCCCCAATATTCTCATTTGTTCTCTTTTATACATATTTTGTTATTGCTTATGGGTGGTTATGTACATTTTGACTTCCAATACATAGCACCTCTTTTTTCATCTTCCTATATCACCTATCTTCTCTAAATGATGTTTTTATGCATTCATGGCTTCCACCACCCTCTGTATGCTAATGACTTCCACATCTGTATCTCTGGTTCTAATCTCTGTCCTAATAGCAAACCTGTGCTTTCAACTGACCCAGACTTGTCATTTGCATGCTCTTCAGGCATTTCAAACTCCATGTATCCAAAACTGAACACATTTCTTTGTGTTCCTTTCCACCAGAAATGGTACCACCATCGTCACAGTTGCCTGAGCCATTAATCTGACATCCTGTCTCCTTCTTTGACCACTTCCATATGTCTTATTCCTAAATGTGACTTGGATGTCAATGCTGTTTTCTTTCCATCAACTCATGCCTAGATTGTTGTATGATATTTCTATATCCGGGTTCCTCCTCCCCTCCTCACTGCAACACACTCTTCTACCCTAAGACACGAGAGGTCTTCACAAAGCAAAAATCTGGTGATATCACTATTTAAAGGCCTCTTTGACAGCATCTTATTGCACTTTGGATTAAATGTTAATCCCTTAAAATGGTTTATGAGTCCATGGGTAATCTGATTTCTCTTAACTCTTAGCTTCTCTCCTCCCAAACACATGGGAGGACTTTATTCTAGCTCCTCAAACACATCAGACTTTCTCCTACCTTCATAGTTTTTTCACAAGTTGTGTCTTTGACCTAGAACACATTTTACTTCCTCTTGGCCTGGAGAAATTTTACTCAACATTCCGACCTCTAGATCGGATGACATTTCTCTAAGGAGCCTCTTTGTTCAGTATACTCAAACTCACAGCTCCTGGTAGTGCTTAATCCAGTGCTTTATGGATGTTTGATTTCAATATGTTCAGCAAAGATAGGGCTCTCCTTGTATCCTGTGTCTAGGACATGCCTGATATGTAGTAAGTCCTCAGTGAAATGTCTTGACTTAAAATGCATATCCAAGCCATACATCAGGTTCCTGGGATTCTTTTAACTCTATAAATTTCTTTCAAATTCCTCATTCATTGACTTCTTAGAGACAACCTAAGTATTCCCAACTTTTTACACTTTTTTACTGGCATCTTATGTGAAAATAATGCTATATTGGTTATAGAATAATATTCCATGAACTATCTCATTCAACTCTCTCAATGTTCCTAGGATGGAAGTAGAAATAAATTAGTCTTCCCATTATACAACAAGACAATTACATTTAAAAGAAATTAGTGATATGCAGAATAAGACCAGAGTCAGAGTATCTACTTAGGTCTTTTGATCCAATTTTTCATCTTAAACATTTTTAAGTGTACAGTTCAGTTGTGTTAAGTACATTCGCATTGTTGGGCAACCAACCTCCAGAACTCTATTCACCTTGCAAAGCTGAAACTCTACCAATTAAACTACTTCTCACTGTGTGACAACCATCACTCTGCTTTCTATCTCTATGAATTCAGGTACTCTAAGTACCTCATATGAGTGGACTCATTAAGTATATTCTTTTCTGTCATTGGCTTATTTCACTTAGCAGCACCATATGCTGCTTATCCATTCATCTATCAATGGATACTTAGGTTGCTTCCATCTTTTGACTTATGTGAATAATGCTGCTATGAACCTGGATGTACAACTATCTTTTTGAGTCCTTGCTTTCAATTCTTGTGGGTATATACCCAGAAGTGGAATTGCTGGATCATATGATAGTTCTATTTTTATTTACTGCTTTTCCATAGCAATCATACCACTTTACATTCCTACCAATAGTGCACAAGGGTTCTAATTTCTCCATGTCCTCACCAAAACCCGTTACTGTCTTTTTTTGATAGTAGCTATCCTAATTGGTGTGAGATGGTATCTCATTATGGCTTTGATTTACATATACCTAATGATTAATAATATTGAGCATCTTTTCATGCATTTGTTGGCCATTGTATATCTTCCTTAAAAAAATGTTTATCCAAGTTTTTTTTCCCCACTTTTTAATTGAGATGTTTGCTTTTTGGATGTTGTGTTATGTTTATATTTCCTGGATATTAGCCCCTTATAAGATATATGATTTCCAAATATTTTTCTCCCATTCCATAGGTTGTCTTTTCATTTTATTCATTGTGTCCTATGATCCAATCAGGTACTTTTGACATTACTTTACATAATCTGTAAAGGGTTATTTATAGAAGTGGTAAAAGGCACAAATGGAGTTATGATAATAGTGCTGGGGCCCAGATATCAGAAAAGGCACAGGATCAAAGGACCATATTGAGAGGATAGATGCTGAGCTCCACAGTTTGGGAATATTGTGGGAATGGAGGTACTCACTTTTGTCCCGACTAGAATAAAGATATGTCATAGATACTGGGGTAGGCCTCTGCCAATTGATGAGGGCCAAATAACCCTTGCAGCAGCTAAAAACAAAATGGATGCTAAGATTGGAAATTATTTAAGCCCCTTCCCTTTTTTTACTGATTCAAATATAAAAAGGTTAGAGGTTAATTTCATTTCTTCTATAGAAGATTTGAACCGCTACTCAAGTGTGCAGAGTACCAGGGAGAGCCCCAACAGGTCCTTGAGGAGGCATCTAAGAACAGCCCAAGCAAATGCAAATCCTGGTAGAGCAGGTGGCTAGTTAAGCTTATTCTCTGCTGGGTGTTTTTTTTTTTTTTTTGGATTTATTTAAAATTTGAGAGAGTGCATACAAGCAGGGGGAGAGGCAGAGGGAGAGAGAAAATCTCAAGCAGACTCCATGCTGAGCACAGACCCCAACACAGGGGTCAATCTCACAACCCCGTGATCACAACCTGATCAGAAACCAAGTGCCAGCCACTCAACCAAATGAGCCACCCAGGAGCCCCAAGTTTATTCTCTTTCAATGAAATTCTAGCCTTGTAGTAAAAGGAATACCTGACCTCAGGCAATATATTGTCAGCTTGATTGAGGTTAGGACTTATAATTTGTGCACAAGAAGGAAGCTAAGAATTCTATGTATCAATGTCAGTTTATTAATAGAGGATTGGCACCTGTCAGATAAAGGCTAAACTATAAACTCACCTGAACCAAGTTAGAAATAAAACGCAGGTTAACAATGGGCCAGGACTGGCAGTTAAGAGGGTTTAAAGGAGATGTTAGGGGTGGATTGCTTTGCTATCTGAAGTGCATAGTTGCCATTTTCCCACCTTTTTGTATTTCAAAGGCTCTATATTCCAGAGGGACCAGACAGCTGTATGTAGCATTACCTATATATTCCCTTTAGGTATATAGATTAAAATAGAATCATCTCTTTTTTTCAAAAAAGATTTTTAAAAATTTATTTATCCATGAGAGACAGAGGCATGGGCTCCCTGTGGGTAGCCCGATGCGGGACTCGATCCTAGGACCCTGGGATGATGCCCTGAGCCAAAGGCAGATGTTCAACTGCTGAGCCACCCAGGTGCCCCAGAATCATTCCTCTTTACATCCCTCTTTTGTCTTGACTAGAATAAAGACATGTCAACAATACATTTCTAGAGACTAGGAAACTTTCTTCTGGAACAAATTATTTCAGGTCCTACTGCCACCAAGAGATGACATTGGTTGGTGGTCTGCATACTCATTTCATTTTATTCTATTTTTGGTTTGCTTAAAAATGTCCTTTTGTTGAAGTACAATTGCCATAGAGTACCCTATTTGTCTCAGGTGTCCCTCAAAGTCATTCTGGCTGCTCAGCCATTACAGTCTCCTTTGGTCTGTGTTTGTTGTCGAGCTGCTGAAGAACAACATTAAACCCGTAACATTTGAAAAGTCTCACAGAGAAAATATTGAAAGTGTTCACACCAGAGACTGACAATGACCAGGAAGAGAGAAGTGACTTTTACAAGCTGAAAGCTGTAAGGAAATTGCATATGCAGCACATGCCCCTGAGATGAATCATTTGACAGTAGGAATTATCCTTTTGGATAAAATAGGAGCCAGAGATGAATGAGAAGGTCCAGGTCTATGCCATCTTCAAGAACAGGCAAGATGAGGAAGAGAAATTTATGTGGTTAAAAGATCAATATCAGTATCAGGTGTTATTAGTCTGCTCTGTAGACTCTTTGGGCCTCAGTTTATGAGACTAAGCAATCTAGAGCCAAGAGTTTGAGAACCTGAAGGGAAAGCCAGGGACGTTACTGCCAAGGAAACTGCTGTCACGAGCCGTGAATGGTTGAGGGCATTGACTGTCATTTGAATTTGCACAAGATCAAGGTAGACATGGCAGGTGTATGTGCAGTTTAGTGGCATCCAAGGAGTTAACAGAAACACTTTCACCCTGAGGGGCTGGGATAGGAATAAACTGCCTCCACAAACTTCAGATGCCAACACAAGTATCAGCTAGGAAAAATATATGTCATTTTAATGTTTCAACGTCATGACCATGCCCATTTTGGTGAGAATGTATCCAGGGATTTTAAACTTAAAACAGCCTCCCTACTTTCGATTTATGAGCAAATGGCTTTCAGGATGCCCTTTAGAACTGAATTGGTACATAGGAAGAGGAACTATAAATCTATTGAATTTGTTTTCCATTTTGTTCCATATCAGCTGCAGACTTGATCTAAATGCTTTCTCTGTCTTCACAGATATCATTTTTACAATATTTTAGACATGACCAAGGACAATGCCTAAGGACATGCAACTAGAAGAGCATTTCCCAGAGTATGCTCCAGGGCTTCTGTAGGAAAAAACAAAAAAAGTAAAAAATAAAAACCAAAGTTTCCATGATCTAATAGGTTTGGAAAAAAGAACACTCAGTTAATAAAAGCTGAATGTTGTTCTTTTTGAAGGAGATGCATGAAAATGATTGTCATTGGAATATACCTAGGTGACCTCCAACTAGAGGGAGCAAAATTGATGGAGAGCCTCAGCTGATGTCCTCCAAGACCCACCAAAGCGTGTGTGGTAAGACCAGGTTTCCCACAGGACGTTCCCAGGCAAAGGCTGAGAGAACAGGGGACCCAGGTAGTCCCGTTATTGAAGACACAGGACTCCTCTGACAGACAACTTTGGCTCAAGGGTTTCCTGAACTTTTCATTAGACTTAGGGTAGCCTAGACCACTTCAACTCAACTTTGCCTCACTCTCGTCTTCACTCAGGGTCTGATGTCTTGTCTAACCCTCCTAGATTCCTCCCCATTCTCTCTCACAGGCCACTCCTCTGATACAACACATTCATATTTCATCCTAACTGGGTGCCTGCTTCTCAGAAAACCCAGACAAACAGAGCAACTCATAAACCCCTGTGCACACACAAAAAAGAGCTGCTAAGTACATGAAGCAAAACCTATTAGAAACAGAGGAATTACTTAACAAGGTAATATTAGTGAGAGATTTTAATACAACCCTTTCAGAATCAGTCATCTGTAACAGACGAAAATTGAAAACATAAAGGAATTTATGAATAATAAATAATCTCTATAATCTATAATCTATAATCTCTCATGTAGATAATAAAAAATTATTTTCTAAGTTGATGGAACAAAGAAAGGAGAGATTCTAAGGTCTATGTTTCTATTGTCATCCAATAGAGTTAGATAAATCATAGAAAGCGATAAAATTAAGACTCAGAAATGATGAAATACAACCTCAGACAAACTTGGGAACAAAGAGATGATCTGAATCATCTGAATCTCTGAAAGTGTAAATCGTACTCAGAGGAAAAGCTAGAAACTTAAATGTTTACATCTAAAAAGAAATATGAAAAATAATGAAACTTAGTCTGATCATAGAAAATTAGAGAAACAATAATAAAATAAACCAAAAGAAAGTATGAAGAGGCAATTAGCAAAGATGAAAGTGATAAGAAAGAAACAGTAACAAACGTAGGAGAAAAGGTAAATACATCTAAAGGCTAGTTTTATGAAGATACCATTATACTATACAAATCCTTATGAGTTTAATTATGATTCAAAAAACATTAAAAGTTGAAATAAAATTACTGAAAAATACATATGATTGGGAATAGGTCAAGAGATATAACCATAGATACAGAAGATCACAGAAATGAAATTTGAAAAAACTACCTTTTATAACCCCTTGGTAATAAAGGTGAAGCTCTAGAGGAAATGCATAACATTCTAACAAAACATAAATTGACAAAATTGACCAAAGACAAAGTCGAGAACGTACACAGATTAATTATCACAGAAGGCTTGGAAAGGTATGTAAAGAGCTATTAATATAAGTTTCCATGTCCAGATGGTCTCACAGCTGAGCTTCATCTAATCTTTAAAGTCCAGAATTCATTGTTCTTTAAACTGTCAACTCTCGGCCATATGAAAAGATGCAAAGTCCCCCATGACTAAGGTTATGAAACTAGCATCATTTTAATACCAAATTCTGGTCAAAATGATTATTTTTTAAAACATCTATCAATATTTTTAAAATTGCAACCAATATTATGTGTAGCTAATGATTATTTTTTTACAACATCAACCAATATTCTTAAGGTCTCAACGATATTATGTGTGGCTAAAAATTATAAACTAAAATATAACAAATATAACTCATTAGTTTTGATGTTTCCAGAGATTAACATACTGTGGCCAACTTGGATTTATTCGTGTATTTCAAAGATGCTTCAATACTACAGAATCTATCAATGTAATTCCTAACATCAATAAATCAAGAGGAAAAATGTGAAATGTGGGGGTCCTCAATCAAGAAAATTTTAAAAATTCATATTGAAGGAGGTAAAATAAATGCTGAGCAATGAGAAGACATAAACATTTTAGATTAGAAAATTTAATTTCCTAAAATGTGTATCTTTCCAATTTTGTTCTATACACAGTTAATGTAATTCCAACTAGAATCCTGTGGTAGAGAATGTTCTATCATCCAATGCCCTTTCTCTCTTTCTTCGTAGGAATGTTGCTAATGGTAATTAAATTGTAGTTGCCCATCTATTAGAAAAACCTCTGGTGGTCCTTCTGTGTCTTTTCCTTTTTCTTTCACACAGAACACTTCACTTCCGGTCACCAAATGTGTGGGTTTTTTTTCCCCACACCAGGCAACTCTGTGCCACAAGTTAGGTGTTTTACAATTTAACTCAATTCTGACATTATCCACCTTCAGATGCCAGTTGCAAGTAGCAGGTACCTGAGTTACCCACAACTTCTGTCCAGCTTGGCTACATATTGGAGATCCCCTTGATCTCCTTCCCCTTGGATTCAATTATTTGCTAGAACAGCTCACAGAATTCAGGGAAAGACGGACTTACACTCACCAGCATATTAAAGGATATGATAAAGGATGCAGATGAGGAGATATATAAGGGAAGTCTGGAAGGGTCCTGAATGTAGGAGCATCTGTCCCCCTGGAGTTGAGGGTACATCACCCTTTCACTAAGTGGATGTATTCACTAACCCGGAAGCTCTCCAAACCCTATCCTATTGGGATTAATGGAGGTTTCCTCACATAGGCATGAATAATCACTACTTCCATTTCCAGACCTCCTTTTCTCTGGAGAAGTGGGGTGAAGTGGAATATTCCAAGCTTCTCATTACGGCTTGGTCTTTTTGGTGACCAGCCCCACTTAGGAGGCAACCAGGAGCCCACCCAGAATGACTTTAATAGCATAAAAGATGCTTCTGGTGCTCTTTATTTTGTTAAGGATTATTTATTTATTTGACAGAGAGAGAGAGAGCGCAAGCACAAGCAGGGAGAATGCCAGAGGCAGAGGGAGAAGCAGGCTCCCCATTGAGCAGGGAGCTCAATTTGGGGCTCAATTGCAGGACCCTGGGTCATGACCTGGGCCAAGGCAGATGCTTAACCCACTAAGCCACCCAGGTGCCCTGGTGCTCTTACCACTTAGGAATTTATCAGGAGTTTAGGAGCCTATGTTAGGAACTAGGGACAAATACCTAAGAAATACATATTTCTTATAAACTATGACATCACGGGCAGCTTCCTTATGTCCCTTGGAACTGGGTGCTGTCATGTGATCAAGCTCAGGCCAATGAGATGCAAAGTATATGTGCAACTTCCCCTCTTTAATTATATGGGGGGCAGGTTTGACCTTTTCTTGTTAATTGTCCCTTTTTTACTGCAATGCAGATGGGCAGCACACCATCTCAGCCGATGGCTAAACAAAAGATGGAAAGAACCTGGCTTTGTTACCATGAAACTGACACATCAGTCCCAGACTGCTTATATTTGGCATTTTTGGTAGAAAAACACAAACAAAATCAAAACCCCTATCTGTTTAAATCACTATCACTTTGGCTCTTTATTACAGCATCTGAAACTACATCCTAAGCAATGCAAATCCTAGAGTGTTTTTAAAAATTACTACCTTAAGTCACATAAATGTTTAAATGGGAAAATAAATGCCAATGGACAGGTAGAAAAGTTTTTTGTTGTTGTTGCTTTGTTTTTAAAGAGGAGAAAGAATTGCAGAACTATATAAACTGATTAAATAAATATGGCAATGCTTTCAGGATAGAAAAATAGATCGGTGAAACATAGTTAAGTTAGAAAGACACCGAAGGGTGTATAAGAATGGAAGGTACAACAAGTGTGATTTTTTTAATTCTGTGGGAAAACAATGGTTCATCAATGTTTGGTTTGGTTCATCAATGTACTATCATGAATGCTTGACTTGAAGGAAAGCAAAAGTGTGCCCTGTTTCAAAATCATATGAAAATCTAAATCCCAAATAGACCAAAGACTGAAATGTAAACATATAACCATAAAAACCTTCAGGGAAAAAATCCAAAAGATCACATGCAAAGTTGAGAATAGCTTCTTAACCAAAGCAGGAAATCCAGAGCCTGTTAAGGAAAAAATAGATATATTTACATAAAAGCTTTAAGTTTTATGTAGGAAAAGACAGAATATAGGTAAACAGAAATTATATTTGAAATCTGATTTGAAATTTGGCAAAATAAAGATTATATCATACAAAGAATTTGTAAGATACAAATTGATGAGAAAAAGACCTACAACTCAAAAGAAAAGTAGATCAGGCTATAAACAGGAAATTCACAGGAAAGCAACTCCAAATGTCTGATATATATATGAAAGGACATTCAAGTTCAGTAGTAATGGGAAAATAGGAAGTTAAATTAACAGTGATATATGACTTACATCCATAATGCCAGGTTTAAGGAAGAGCCTTCTGCTGGCAGGCAAGAGAGAAGAGCGTGTTGTCCCATTTGCTGGTGGAAATGTGAGTATTTATAGCCTTTGGGGGAAAGCAATCTGGCAATGTCTACTAAAAAGTAAAATAAATTGCAATTCCACTCATGGGAATATTTACCATAGAAATAAAAGTTATCAACATCATAAGCCCAGCTGTATAAAATGTTTATCTAAGATGTTGTTTTTGTTTGTAGAGTTAAAAATTGTAAACATGGTATAACTATGAATAGAGAAATCGTTGAATAATTTATGACACAGCCACTCCATGGAATTTTAGAAAGCCATCACAAAGAGTGAATTAGTGCTTTTACTGAGCAAGAAAAAAAGATGCAAACAAATTGCCATAATACAATCCCATTTTTGTAAAACAGTGCCAAAAGACTCTGTGTGTGTGTGTGCTGTGATATATTTTATGAACCTGGAGGAAAGTAAGGAAGAATTCATATCACGTTGGTAAGAAAGCTAAATTTGGAACTAGTTGCTGGGTCAGCAATTTGACAAGGAGAAGAGAAGGAGAAAAGAAAATAGTAAGCTGGAGAAGACCCTAAACATGTGGGATTTTGTCTGTTACATGTAAAATTATATGTAAGTATAAATGCAAATAGAAATAAGATGACCAAAAAAAAAAAAAAAAGAAAGAAAGAAAGAAAAAAGGAAGGAGGGAAGAAAGAAAAAGAAAGAGGAAATGACTATGAAGCTATATGGGACTTTTTATTTGTTTGGTTTTTGTTTTGTTTATGGGGGGTTTTTTAGAAGTTTTTATAATATGTTCTATTGTAACATCGAGTAAAAAACAAATGGTTACAAAGTCAAACATAACCTATGGTTGTCGCTGAATAAAACATTTAGAGATGCAGACAAAGATGGGCATGTGCTAATTTGAAAATTGTAGAGCATGTTAGGTGGGATTGCGGATTATTTCCTATTTTATTTTCCAAATGTATCTGCTATTACTATATTATTTTTGAAAATATTTAGCAAAGTAAATAAAAATAATGATTAGAGATCAGAGACCACATGTCATGTGTTTCTTGGAATTTGTACAGACCCTATTAACGGCTTCAAAATATTGTCTGAACTCAACAAGCATCAGTGAGGTAAAGGGAGTTGATTCTGGGATTCTCCATTTTTTCTCATTTTATGGTCACTTTCCAATTCTTTACCTTGGGCCACTGGGCAAAAATGAGATCATAAGATGACATCCTGATCTGCAAAATAAGCTTTTTAAAGAATGCATAAAATAAATGTATGCCTTCACTGAGATCCTCATAAGAAATCAAAGAGAACTTTGGAGGATTTCTGAAGAAATTAGCGATTCTGTAGCTTATACCCCTCCCCTTTCTCCCACCCAGCTGGCCCTGTTTGCAGCTGACTGGGTCTGACAAGGACTCAGAGAAATCAGGTCTTGGGAGAGGGCCCCAGGGCCCCAGGGACAGTGTCCAGTAAAGGAAGAAAGACCCGGGAATGGAGTGGAGGGAAGCCTAATTACATGACTATCTAGGCAGTGAAAGGGGAAGGCAGCCCAAATAACCAAGCGCACCCTGGGGCCTGCAAGATTCCCATCATGTGGATTCCCCTACGGTCATCCAGTCCTTTGAAGCAGATTATCAAAGTACTAGTGATGGGGGTGCTTTGCTCTCCTGAGTGGAAACTGCCCACCTGCATAGCTCAGGATGGCTCTCGGTAGAACTGGTACCAGCCTCCCTCTGCCCTCCAGCGATCGGTTTCTCAAATTTCACAATGCAGTGCTATAAGAAGGGGTACGGGGTGGGAGAGAAGAGAGCCCTATCAAAGCACAGTTTGACTAAGGCCACAAGACTCCTCATGGGAGCCACTCCCGTTGCCTCATTCGGCCGTGTACCACCCTGCACCTGGCACAATGCCTAGTAGTACATGGGGGACTCTCCATGTTGCTCTGTCCAATGCATGCATCAAACAGAGAGCTTTACACAAGCCTCCAGGAAGAACTAATGACAACAGGTACTGTCTGGAAAGACTTAGAAAATTGTCTATTTTCTCTCCCTTGCTGAGAGCACAGCAATTCTACGGAATGGTTGCAAGGTCTGACTGTGCTTGACTTCCTGGGCTGCAGAAAGGCACTCACCAGCATTCAAAGGTGCAGGCAAGAATGTTTCCAGAGCAGCAGGTGACCGCGTGGTGGTCTCTCATGCTCCCATGTTCAATTGGTCTCATCTTTTAATGCCTCTAGTCCTTAAGGTGAATCATAAATACCCTGTGGCCCAATTTCTAGGTGGGGGCCATCTTCCTCAAAGTGAGGCAATGCTCTACTCAGAGGCATTCCTGGGAAGGAGACACTTGAGGACTGATATCCCTGCCTGTCTTATTGCACATCACCTGCAGAAGCCATCACCTTGCAATTTGCAGGTGTGTGTTTCATAATTGTCCCCCAGGCAGTTCTAAATGACAAAGGCTGAGTGCTGGCAGTACCCTTCCACTTCCCACCAGCCCCTCAGGGGTAAACACATTTTGCTGCGGTGCTCACAGGAACTATCCCGTTCAAGAGTTACAGACCTGGCTTGTGTTCTGAGCAAGGGGTCTCAATAGAGCAGTGAAATAAAACGATGCTTGGTTTTTCCAGAGGAAACCTTTTCTTTCCCCATTGTTAGCAACCCCAGGCAATCGCTTTCACCTGTATTCCATCCTGTTCTCTTTCCTGTCTCCAAAGTCCTAGATGGGCTCCTCATGTAAGGTCTTCCTAAACTCCCTGAACCAAAAGGGGGAAGGACTGTTTTTAGAATGTATTTAACCTAAAGGACTTGGCATAAGAAAGAAGCTCCAGATTCATTTCACTAATAATACAGAGTTGAAGAAGATCTCCCTGCATCAGTTTGACTCATGGAGGGGGCAGGCTTGTGTGATAGCGACCTGCCCCCTCCCATAGACACCACACCAAATCCTACTTCGAGCTGCCTAAGGAAGTTACATTTAGAATGCCATTTTCACTTGGGCCTGAGTTTCCCTTTTCTAATTTATTAAAGGCAATAGGAACTATTCTTAAAAATTAACTAGCTCTCTTGAAGTTCAATAGAAATGATCCCATTCTGCAGTGTACGCCTAAGTGGTCTCTCCCAAGGAAAAGTGAGCACATCTATGTTACTTTGTGGAAATCCATGAAATGGGTGCTGCACTTCTTCTGTATGGTCCTCAAAGGATGGAGAAACTCTATAGAGAATATGCACAATATTTGGAAACACCTTGAGACTTTCTAGAATTGACCTTTCCCTGGGGATGCATAGGAAAAGTCATGAACAGATTTACCTGGTATGTCAATCAGGGAGTTTGGAATGGCCCAACCACCAAAGGCCATCCTTACTTCATTGGCACTGTTAGTGAAAGGCTTTCAGAACTAATCCCTAGAAAGAACTCACTTTCCTGTCTTTGGCATAAGATCACAGGTTTCCTGGCATGTCTTAGTGAAAAGGAAATAAAAATCTGGTCCTCAGTCTGATAAAGTAGGCTTGCAGCTTTCCATGGCTTCCTCCTGAAGTATCTCAATGAAAGCCTCCTCTGCTCTGCATTGCACCCTCTTTCACCTGGACTTGTTCTTTGTATCTTGGTTCATCTCCGGGAGCTCAGGACTATCCTTCCGATTGCTGAGTCCAGCACATGATGGTTGGCAAGAAATCACTAAGTCCCTTCAGCTTCACTTTGGCCTTTGCCAGCAGTATTTCCTTCATTCCTGCTGCCTCTGTGCCATGGAGTCCTGGCAAGTACATCACTTAGGACAAATTGTTGTCAGATTGAGAGAGGTCCTATTGGGAATAAGATAATTCACTCAAAGCCAAAGCCAGAACCCCAGCCAAATGGATGTCCACCTTCTACACGACTGATGCCCAGGTCCTCTGTAAGCACATCAATACCAGGGAGTACACCTACTCTTCATGCTCTTCCCTCCTGCTCCTCAGGACCTTAAGGTTTTTAGTGTAAAAAAAAAAAAAAGAAGGAAAAAAAAGAAGAAGAAGAAAAGAAAAAGAAGAAAAGATGAATGTTCTTCTTTCCAAGATGTCTTCAACTGGGATACCGATGATGATTATCCTCTCCTGATGATCTTTGAGGTCTTGGAATAGCTCCATGTGAACAGATCTTGTGATCTAGTCCATGTCCAGAATATGCTAGAAGGTGATGCATGGAAGATGCTGTTTATCATCAGACTGCCTTATTTGTCTTCCAGTGTTCATTAAGGTATATCTTATCTCACCTCCCAGACCCAAGTGTCCTGGTCGGAAATCCATCCACCCACAAATGGATACATGAATAGCAGGAATTCTTCAAACTCCTTAAAATTGTATGTGAATTGTTCCATATGTAATTTTTATTCTCCAGAGGTGAGATTCCAGCGTCCATCATATACTCAAAGAGTTCTGCAATGCTAAAAAGATTAAAAACAGGTGTTTACTTACAAGTACTACTAGAAAGGTACTACTTTTCTCATTCTGACATTCTGTAAGACTCTGATCATGTTTGCAGCTTTACCACCAAACCCAAACCTAAAAGATATGGCTTGAGGGTGTAACACTATCATAGCAGAATTTATGGGCTACATCTGTGCATGCTGAAGAAAGTGCTGGCAGTTCAAATCTTTGACAATCCACAAGACCTCTCCCACTTTGCTGTGATTATGATTTCCAGCAATTTTTGAGGCTTAATGGATGATACCATAGATATGGTATGGTATCACTTTTCACAATAACTGTCTTGATGAGAGTCCTCCTCATGAAAGACAGATCTGCTTGGTTCCTGGAGACTATCCAAAGACCTCACTAAACTCTGGCCCAATCCTGGTCTTCCCCTGGCTCAGCCTTGTCTTGAAAGATCGGGACCTCCAGGATGGCAGAAGGATGACTCTATTCTAGGAAAGCTTCCTCAGAAAGCGGACAAGACCTTCTCTGTGCAGGGGGTGGGAGAAGACATCCAGACAGGTGGTCTGTACTCTAGTGTGAACGGGAGTTGCTCTCAGTTGGCCACAACCTAAGATCCTCAGTATGGTGCATCTTCTCAATTCAGTGGGTTTCTAACTCTAGTTGGCTCTCCCCCTATGATTCCACCCAGCCTTTCAATACTTCCTGTTCTGATCAACATTAGAATACATTACCTTTCATTCTATGCAAATGACTGATAATGGTATTTTTTTTACTCCTGACCCATAACTTAACTTCTATACAGTAGCTCCTTGTGGATGTCACTTGGATATCTAATCAGCAGCTCAAACTTAGTATGTGCGCAATCTGACTCTTGGTCTCTGGCCTCTTTTCTTCTGTTCTTCATCTAGTTATGTGCACATCCCTCCTTCTGGTTGGTCATGCCACATAGTCTGGGCATATTCCTTGAAATCTTTCTCCCTGATCTTTCATAACCTATACAGCAACATGCCCTGTCAGTTCCATCTCCAAAATATATCTTGTATCTGCCTGCTTCTCTTCATTGCCACAACCTGTATCTAGTGAGAATATTACACTCCTACCATGATTCCCGTGCTGGCCCCAGGTTTTACTCAATGTAATCATGGTGAATTTTTAATAATGCAAGTGTGGTCATTACGCTCGGCAGCCTACAACCCCTGCAATGGCTTCTCGTATGTGGGATCAAGTCCAAACCTCTCACTTGCAGGCCATGGTTTCCATGATTCCTGCCTCCTACCCCAGTCTCTTCTCCTACCCCTCCTGGTTTTTTGCTCTGTGCTCTAGGTCTTGTAAGACCTTCAAAGCAGTCAGCTCATCTCTTTAATAAGTGATGGACCTTCATCCTCTCTCTCTCTACTCACATTAATGTAGTGGGAAGACTACCTATGAGATCACTCTATGCTGTGAGGGGAGAAAGATAAGAGCATCTTTCAAGTTGGGGAAGACCTGAACATCCTCTCGCCTCTAGCACACAATGGAAGTCATTGATTGGGCACTTGCTATAGAATGCTCTAATACTCCTTCTGATCCCAGCTAAGGATTGCTCTTTTGCCATTTTGTGTCCACCAAGTGTGATCCTCAAAGTGGGGGATTTAAGGTGCTACTTGCTTAAAGAATTATGTTCGCCAATTAAAGCCAGCACCAATCTATCTTTTCCTTTATTTTCTCATTTGTGTCTTAACAAGGGTCACTGAGACATCAATCCTATTGTTTAATCATTAAAAAGGCCAGAGAGATGTTATCAAATTTTTCTTGATAATATTTGGAATTTATAAAATGATCCTAGACAATGGGGCAGAAATATGCACAGAATAATGTGCATATTCTTTTAACTTCTGCTAATATAGAAATGAAATTTAAAGAAAAGTTAATTAGGTAATGTTGGGTCTTAGAGCTTTTAAATTTTTATCTCTGCTATGAAATAATGAAACTCACATAAAATTAGGGAATAGTATAATAAACCTTTATGTATCTATCACTTAGCTTTTATAACTATTAACTCGTGACCGATCTTGTTGCATAAATACCTCTTCAATTCCTCCTTCCTAAACTACACTATTTTCAAGAAAACCTTTGACAATATATCATTTCATCTGTACATAGTTTACCAGGCGTTTTTAAAAGTTAAGGACTCTTTTAAAACCTAATCACAACATAAATATCACATGTGAAAAATTAGTAATAATTCCTTAACATCATAAAGTAACCATTATTCAAATTTTTAAGAACATCTCAAAATGTCTTTATGATTAGTTACTATGTCTTTATGGTTGATCAGTAGGCACACATTGCATTTGGTCGATTTAACTCTTAAGTCTCTTTTAACCTATGGATTTCCCCTATGTTTTTCTTGGCACTGTATTTATTGAAGAGATTAAAGAAACCAGGTCCTTCCCCACTAAATTTTTGTTAATTGCCCACCTCCCTTTCCACCACCCCTTGTTCATTTCCCAGAGTTAGGAGTCTCTCATGTTCTATCACCCTCACTGATATTTCCCACTCATTTTCTCTCCTTTCCCCTTTATTCCCTTTCACTATTTTTTATATTCCCTGAATGAATGAGACCATGTAATGTTTGTCTTTCTCCTATTGACTTACTTCACTCAGCATAATACCCTCCAGCTCCATCCAGGTTGAAGCAAATGGAGGGTATTCATGGTTTTAATGGCTGAGTAATATTCCATTGTATACATAGACCACATCTCCTTTTCCATTCATCTGTTGATGGACACTGAGGCTCCTTCCACAGTTTGGCTATTATGGACATTCCTGCTATAAATATTGGGGTGCAGGTGTTCCAGAGTTTCACTGCATCTGTATCTTTGGGGTAAATCCCTAGCAGTGCAACTGCTGGGTCATAGGGCAGTTCTATTTTTAACTCTTTGGGGAACCTCCACACAGTTTTCCAGAGTGGCTGCACCAGTTCACATTCCCACCAACAGTAGAGGGTTCCCCTTTCTCCACATCCTCTCCAACATTTGTTGTTTCCTGTGTTGCTAATTTTCCCCATTCTCACTGGTGTGAGGTGGTATCTCATTGTGGTTTTGATTTGTATTTCCCTGATGGCCAGTGATGCGGAGCATTTTCTCATGTGTTTGTTGGCCATGTGTAGGTAGGTCTTCTTTGGTGAAATTTCTGTTTATGTCTTTTGCCCATTTCATGATTGGATTGTTTGTTTCTTTGCTGTTGAGTTTAATAAGTTCTTTATAGATCTTGGATACTAGCCCTTTATCTGATAGGTCATTTGCAAATATCTTCTCCCATTCTGTAGGTTGTCTTTTAGTTTTGTTGACTGTTTCTTTTGCGGTGCAGAAGCTTCTTATCTTGATGAAGTCCCAATAGTTCATTTTTGTTTTTGTTTCCCTTGTCTTCATAGATGTATCTTGCAAGAAGTTGCTGTGGCCAAGTTCAAAAAGGGTGTTGCCTGTGTTCAAATCTAGGATTTTGATGGAGTCTTGTCTCACTTTTAGATCTTTCATCCATTTTGAGTTTATCTTTGTGTATGGTGTAAGAGAGTGGTCTAGTTTCATTCTTCTGCACGTGGCTGCTCAATTTCCCCAGCACCATATATTGAAAGACTGTCCTTTTTCCAGTGGATAGTCTTTCCTGCTTTGTCGAATATTAGTTGACCATAGAGTTGAAGACCCATTTCTGGATTCTCTATTCTGTTCCATTGATCTATGTGTCAGTTTTTGTGCCAGTACCACACTGTCTTGATGATCACAGCTTTGTAGCACAACCTGAAATCCGGCATTGTGATGCCCCCAGCTCTGGTTTTCTTTTTCAATATTTCCCTGGCTATTGGAGTCTTTTCTGATTCCACACAAATCTTAAGATGATTTGTTCCAACTCTCTGAAGAAAGTCCATGGTATTTTGATAGGGATTGCATTGAATGTGTAAATTGTCCTGGGTAGCATTGACATTTTCACAATATTAATTCTTCCAATCCATGAGCATGGAATATTTTTCCATCTCTTTGTATCTTCCTCAATTTCTTTCAGAAGTGTTCCGTAGTTTTTAGGGTATAGATCCTTTACCTCTTTGGTTAGGTTTATTCCCAGGTATCTTATGGTTTTGGGTGCAATTGTAAATGGGATTGATTCCTTAATTTCTCTTTCTTCAGTCTCATTGTTAGTGTATAGAAATGCCACTGATTTCTGGGCATTGATTTTGGTCTTTTCACTATTTTTCTCTTTTTTCCTCAGCTTCCTTCCTTGCCATCAACTTGTCTTCTATGTCACTCACTCTTTCTTCTACGTCATTAACCCTTGTCATTAGGACCTCCAGTTTGGATTGCATCTCATTTAATTGATTTTTAATTTCAGCCTGATTAGATCTAAATTCTGCAGTCATGAAGTCTCTTGAATCCTTTATGCTTTTTGCCAGAGCCACCAGTAGCTTTATAATTGTACTTCTGAATTGGCTTTCTGACATCAAATTGTAATCTAAATTCTGTAACTCTATGGCAGAGAGTACGGTTTCTGATTCTTTCTTTTGTGGGGAGTTCTTCTTTCTAGTCATTTTGCTCAGTGCAGAGTGGCTAAAAACGAGTTGTACTTGTTAGAAGTGCAAACTCTTCTCTCTGTAGCATTCCAGCTCTTCTCTCTTTAAATCTCAGGTCGGATTTGTAGGTTTTCAGGATGATTTGAAAGTTATCTAGGTAAGTTGGTGGGGACAGGTGACTCGGGGACCCTACTCCTCCGCCATCTTGCCTCTATGATGTAAACATTGATTACTAGGTCAGGTCTTATCAGTCTTTCCATTGTTTTATAGTTTTCTATCAGTTTTCTATCTAATTGTTTACCAGTCATTGATGACCATTGCTTACATCATTATTTTACTAGGGGCTGAGAAGTGATATTATTACATTAATCTTTCTCCATTTATTAGCTGGAGTACTGTAAGGAAAGATTTTCCTTCATGAGCCCTAGACTACCCTCGTTCACAATTTATACAAGAAAATCAGGATAAATGTTAGACTCTTTCCCAGTTTTTAGACTAGCGAGGTAATCCCCCAGCATCTGTCAACAGTGACCCATGGTGGGTTTTATTTTCAGTATCATTTTGAACTCATGAATAATAAGATATTTGAAGACCTTAAATTCTTTGAAGTTAGTTATTATTCTTTCTGAAAATGAAACTGTCCCATATTTGGAAGGTGGATCCAAAGCTTTGGGTTGGATCCTCAGCCTTTTGACACAATCTTAATGGCCTTAAATAAATTTTCTAATTTTCTGGCATGGTAACATGTGCCAGGATCATTTTATCTATTTCCTGGGCCAGATCTGAAGCAGTTATTGCTCCAAAGAGCCTTGTAACAGGAAATATACTTAGAGATCACAATATGAAAATAAGTGATGCTCATTGCCCTTGGCATATTTCTGTGGCTATTTTAGTTGACAGAACTAGAAAGAAAAGCATTTTTTAAAAGAAAAAAATACCCTGTGATCATAATGATGTAGCCAATGAAATAGAAGTTACAGAGTTTTTACTTCTTGATTTTATATTTCTGACTCTAATATCAATGATGAAAATCTTGGTCATAGTAATATTAATAAAATTACTTATTTATCTGATGTGCATTTGTTTCAGAAAAACAATACCAAAATGGTTAGTAACAATTTAAGTACCCAATGTAGTTAACAATTTATTTGGGGTTTCTTTTTGCCATTAGGATATATTCTACTAGGAATAATCAGTCAAATCATTGTATTTTAAAATCACTTGAAATCATTTATACCTTTATATGGTTAAGTAGCTATGTATTTTAACACTCAGGGAAGCATTATTTTTGCTTACACTCCTTTTGGAATCATCCTTATAGTTAAACAGAGAGCATGCCACCCAAACAGCATGCCACAGTGTCCTTGGACCTGTGTTTTCTAAGAGATGGCAATGGTGATTCACTGTTTACATAAGTATTGCCAAAATACCACTTATGTAGCCTTTCACAAAAATGTTTCTCAATGATTCCGGGGTCCTGGGATGGCGGCAAATAAATGTGGAAAGGCATTTGGATATTAAACATTAAAAATGAATATATATATTCATATACACATATATATTATTTTGTATATATATGTGTATACATATGTATATATGAATTTTGTGTATGTATATATGAATATTCTTTTTAAGTACAGAGGCATCATGAAGCTGGTCTTGGGGCCTGGAGGAAGCCTAGTTATCTGCTGAGTTCTAGGCCCTATGAGAGCTGCAGCCTGACCAAAGTCCTGGAATTAAATGATCAAAGTCATGGAAACTATGGGGCTGTGAAGGCTAATCTAGCTCTCCTGTTAAGTTACTGGGTTGTTTGGGGTAAGACCTTTAACCTCACCATGCCTAATGGACCAGGACCATTAAAATATATGCCCCCTCACCCCACCCCTCCCCTCAGTGCCTGGGTGGCTCGTTTGGTTAAGCATCTGCCTTTGGCTCAAATCATGATTCCGGGGTCCTGGGATGGAGCCCCACTTGGAGAATCCCAGTTCAGCAGGGAGTCTGCTTTTCCCTCTCCCTCAGCCCTTCCCCCCCACCTCATGTGCTCTCTCTCAAATAAAATCTTAAAAAAAAATACACTGCCCCCTGTGTAGCCTCTAGGATACTTAATACTATGAGAAAATGTCCATAGCACCCTGCAGGGACACCGTCAAGGATTCTCAAGGAGAAAGGCTCATATTCCTAGTTAAACATGCAAAGTATGTTCCCTGGGTTTATACTGGCTTTGCATTTGCAACTCATTTATTTTTTCTCTTTCCCTTAGATTCATGAGCCACGTGAAGGTTCTGTTCATGAATCTATTTCTGATGCTGTGGTCTGGAGTGCCACTACCAGCTGAGGTTCTTTTTCTCCCTTCGAGCAGCACAGACGTGGAGTGACTTATCTCACCGACAAAGGCCATTCCGCGTCCTGGGTTCTGTTCCACGCCCTGCCCATCTTTGCTGTGCTGTTAGGGGCGTCGCTTCCACGTGGGCAGGCAGGATCTCTCAAGGCCTGTTGTGGGCTTCTGTTGTTCACTTTATGTTCCTTGTGGACTAAATACGGTGCGGATGAATTTGTTCCATTCATCCTTTTTTTCCCCGGCAGTATGTCATGTTTGGATGACCCCCAGCCCTCACTTCAGTCAGCAAGGCCGAGTAGCTAGACATGTTAGGTGTAGTAATTGTGGATTTACTAAAATCCCACACACATCAAAGGCTCCCTGAGAAGCTCTAATATGTGCTAAGGCCACGTTATACGCTGGTATGATTTCTGCCATTCTGTTTCTCTAATAATTTAAAAAACGAGAAAGCAAAGAATTGCAGAATGTTATTTTTGACAAAAGACAATGTAATTTTCTTTTCTTTTGTTAGCAGCCCAAACAAGATATTGGGTAACAATATTGCCCACCATCCTTTCTGCCATTTGCAAGGGCAAATGGAGCTTTTAATGCATTTTTAAATCATAAAAGTAAGAATATCATATATAAATATAACTACATAATATAAAATTATATGCATTTAATACAAGTTAAATTACATATAAATATAAATATTCTGCTTTATATGAAAGAAAGCTTTATCTCCAATTCATTACCAAGTACTGTTTCCTTTAAAGAATGATGGGGATTTTTATGTTAAGTATCTTAATTTGTTTTAATCTGTAACTGTTTCAAATCCTTTGGGAGACAACCACATCGCAAGTACCAGTTTAATTTTTATTGCAGGCCATGAAGTCCAGGAACCCTCCAGAGCGGTTGTGGTATGAATACCGCTCTAACAGCCTCTTGTCTTACTTCCTGATTAGGGCAGTAGATTTTACCTGGGTGCAACCTTTCTTTCTCTCTCTTTTAAATTTTTTTTAAGGTTTTCAGCTCTAAATTCTCTATTTCTTCATAACAATGTCTAGTGCCATTGTTTCAATTCCTTCTCAAAATAGTGATGAAAACTAGGTAGAATAAGTGATTTAAAACACACAAAAAAACCTTTTTGTCTAAAATCCAGATGTCCAAATTGTCCTAGATCCAATGTGTCCTGATTTTCTTTTTTCTTTTTTTTTTTTTAAGATTTTATTTATTTATTCATGAGAGACAGAGAGAGAGGCAGAGGGAGAAGCAGGCTCCCTGCAGGGAGCCCGATGTGGGAATCGATCCTGGGTCTCCAGGATCACGCCCGGAGCCGAGGGCAGCGGCTCAACCGCTGAGCCCCCCGGGCTGCCCTGTGTGCTGATTTTCTTGACTTCAGGTCATTTGACCAATGCATTGATTCATTAAACTATAATGGATTTTAATATTTTGCCTTTGTGTTTAGGATCTTTCTCACTTTACCCCAGCTTCACATCCCATGTTAAGGATGAAGTGGTCCAGTATTTGATAGCCTATGTTTCCAGACTTGGCCATAGAGTGACGTCTGCTGCTTCCACCAACCTAGAGGGAGAGTCCCTAATAATGCCAGTCTTTGTCTTCTGCTACTCAGATCTATTCCCTACTCTGCCCCTGCAATTTACCTTTTGGCAGCTCCCATATCAACTGGCTCTAACTTGGGTTCAGAAAGTGAGAGTCGCTGGCATGACCCTGGAGGATGCTCTCCCCTGCCTGCCCCCCAGCTGCTACCTGCTGCAGCAAGGTCTGCATCACTTTTGAGATCACAGATGCACCAGATAGAGATGCTTGCTCTGTGGTCCTCACCTCAACGGGGGCAGACTCATAATCCACCTTCCCCAGGTGGCTCTGCACTAGCGCTCTGAGTACACCCTTTGTACATATCTCTTAAAGCTTGGCTAAGAAACACTACCACAAATTGAGTGGCTAAAAACAACTGCAAGGCACTCTTTCACAGTTCTAAAGGTTAGAAGTCCGAGATCAAAGTGTTTGACACTGGAGCCATACACCCTTTGAGATTCTAGGTAGCAAGTTCCCACTCAACTATTTGCAGTTCCTCCAAATATTTCATATTCTCCCCTGATTCTTGCTTTTTCATCAGTTGTTCCCTTGCTTGACCTCCTGTCTGTTGCCCTTGCCAATTTCTGTGGTTCTTCTGAATTAAGCTTTGATGGTATCTGCTAATTTCTGTGGTCCTTCTGAATTAAACTTGGATGGTATCTTTTCTGGGATTCTACTGAGCCTCCAAGGCTCTTTCTGTGTACCCTCCTGGCATTTGATTGGCTGCTTGTCCACACTGTAATTGCCTCCTCCCTTATCTGCTCTCCCAGTGGATGTTTCAGTTTCTTAAAGGAAGACACTAGGTCTTACTTACAATGATATCTTCAGGAGTGACCGGGTGGCTGTCAGTTAAGCATATGCCTTCAGCTCGGGTCATGATCTCAAGGTCCTAGATCAAGCCCAATGTCAGGTTCCCTGCTCAGCAGAGAGTCTGCTTCTCCCTCTCTCCCTGCCTCTCCACTTCCCACCCTGGCTTATGCTTTCTCTAAAATGAATAAATGAAATCTTTATAAAAAAAAACAACCAAAGGTATCTCCAGCATGTAGCTCAAGGCCTGGTCATTGTAGGTGTTTCCTATATAGTCATTCAGTAAATGCACACATAATGCTGAAAATTCAGAGCACAGTAGGCTTATGAGAAAAGAGTTACAGAAAAGGAAGTTCCTGGTGTCCATACCATTTGTTATATATGATGGGTGTCTGGTCTGCTACTACTTAACAGTGGGAGACACTCATGCTGTACATATCGGCTCATCTTCAAGGGTGCTAAGAGGACCTAAGAAATCATAAGTCACTCATTTGTGTAACTTTTGTATGGTGGTCTAGATAAAACTAGGCAGATGGGAATGGTGTAGTTCTCCTGCCTGCTGTATAAAAATCAGTCCCCCCTCCCTTTTTTTAGTATAATTTATTTTTTTAAGAGCAGTTTTAGGTTCACAGAAAAATTGATCAGAAGGCACAGAGAGTTCTCATATACTCCCTGCCCAACACATGCACAGCTTCCCCCATTATCAGTACTTCTCACCAGAGTGCTACATTTGTCACAATTGACGACCCTATATTGATTGACACACCATTGTCACCCAGTTTATTTAGACCATAGTTTATATTAAGGTTCAGTCTTGGTGTTGTACTTTCTATTGGTTTGGACAATTTTATGACAGATATCCACTATTGTAGTATCAGGCTTTTTAATTTTGGTTCATTCTATGCAAAGGTAACAATGGGTACATAATCACACCTGGGGAGAGAAAGGGAAAAATGAGAAATGAAAGGTGTTAAATTCTATTCCCTCTCCCTCCAGAAGGACTAGGTCAGGCTCACCAGATAGACAGGGACCATAAACAGAACTGAAGGAACTAGTAGGGCGGCATTCACAGGACACTTGTTGAGACACACTGTGTCAGCAAAGGGATTTCAGGGACCAGGTAGGAGCATGACCAGAGTTTAGGCACAGGCCACTGTACAGCTTTCACCCCCAGAGGCATCAGAGTGACTTGTCAGGTAACTCCAGCCCTGGTAGAGACTGAGTCCTTCTCTCAGACAGCTGGTAGACCAGGACCTTGATGGGAGTCAATTAGAAAGTGCCTATGGCACAGAACAGCTGAGAGATCATGAACTGAGGCTGTGGTGGGGACTCAGGGGGAACACAGATTCACACATAAAGGAGGCACATAGTGAGGGGAGAGTCCATAAGCGTAGTAGTCACATGTCAGGAATGGAGGCCATACAAGGGCCCAATAACATGGACTCCAACTTATGAAGTCTGATCAACATGCTTTCAGTGTTGAAAATCTGAGATGTGTGGTGAGCCTGAGGTACATGTTTGGTGTCAGTGATGCCATCAGCTAAGAAAATCCTCACCCACTTGGGCCCTACTACTGGTGGTGAGCTATCACAGACATTGCCCTATTCACAGCCAATTTGGGGGCTGTACTGGCCCTTGTGCATCTTATTATGATAGGAAGACACATCTCAGCAACACCTCAGGGAACTTTGAAAAAACAAGGTGTATTATTCAGGAGTTCTAAAGGGTACACGGCAAGCCTGGGGCCTCACAGTGGGTTTGTGGGTAGAGATAAAAACCAAGAGAGAGAAAGAGTGAGAGGCACATGGGTGGCTCAGCAGGTTGAGCATCCAACACTTGATTTTGGCCCAGGTCATGATTTTAGGGTCCTGAGGTTGAGCCCCGTGTCAGGCTCCACTCTCAGCAGGGAGTTTGCTTGAGATTCTTTCCCTCTGCCCCTCCCCCTACACGTGTGTGCATGCCCTCTATTTTTCTCTCTCTCTTGTGCACCTCTGCTCTCTTTCTCTCTCTCTCTCGAATAAATAAATAAATCTTTAAAAAGAGACAGAAAGAGAGACAGAGAGAGGACCTAGGGTTCTTCCTTTATTGAAGTCGAGGGTGTGGGGCCTAGGATTTCATGAGTTCACTATTAGTGAATTGAAAACTTAAGAGCAGGGATTAAAGCACAGGAAGAGAGAAGAAGGGTCCCTCCAGTGCTCAGTCATCTAAGTCATCCAGGGCTTTGTATAAGGGGAACTTTCTGGGGGACCCATCTGCCTATTTATCTAGTTGTATAGTTGGAGCTGTGTTCATTCCAGATGTTTTTGAAATGAATGAATTGGTAATCAAAAGCTTAATGTAAGACACTTATATTATAATCCAAAAAGCTATTTGTCAGTCACTTACACTACAGTAGAGCGCTGTTCCTCATGGGGTCTAACCAGTAGGGCCAAATTAACTCTAAGGGATGCCTTGCACGATGAGGGGGACGATATATGTCTTTACTCTCATATGTATCCCAGGAATGGGTTTGCTCTCCCGACTTACACTACTTCTTCCAGTACCATTAACCAAGGGTTTATAAAGTCATTTCCCAACATGGGAAATGGCATCACCTTGGATCAAAGTCCCACTTAACATGGAAGGAGGTTTGACAATGGGCATATCACTATGGAATCTGTTGGCCCTGTCAAAAACTATATTACTCCAGAAATTATAAGCCTGATACAATACCAGGATGGCAACGCACCAGCAGAGGATGACACTATCCCCAGCAAGGCACCATCAGAGGACGATATCCATGGAATCAGGGTAACCTCCCCAAGATGTGATGTACTTTAAACCAACAGCAACTCTGTGGTGCAGTGTCCCCAGTTGTAAGAATACACTATTCAGAAATTGAGGAGTAGAAGTGGGATTGACCCCTAACATCACTGTCAGGAACTCACTTCAGATTTTTACATAGGTTCCCACAGCATTAACATCTATTATATTAGAAGTTGTGGGGACGCCTGGGTGGCTCAGTGATTGAGCATCTGCCTTTAGCTCAGGGCATGATCCCAGGGTCCTGGGATCTAGTTCCACATCAAACTCCCTGCAGGGAGCCTGCTTCTCCCTCTGCCTGTATCTCTGCCTCTGTCTCTGTGTCTCTCATAGAATAAATAAATAAAATCTTAAAAAAAAAAAGAAGTCGTGGCCTCCCAAGGATGGAATGCTTCCACCAGGGGAAACAGTAAGATTCCACTCAACCCAAAGTTACAACGATGGGCTGGTTAGTTTGGACTTTTATGCTGATAAACTGGCAACAAGGAAAACCTTTGCTCTGACCTTGGTTATCATGAAAAGTTAGAGGTGCTGATATATACAGGGACAGGAAGGAATGTGTCCAGTCAAGAGACACACTGAGATACCTTTTGGTATTCCCATATTTGCTATTAACAACCTGACACTGGGGCATGGTAACCATGGCTCAGACCCCAGGGATGAGGGACTGGGTCCCATTGGACAAGCCAGCTTAGACAAGCAGGAACATCAGCGAGATGAGAAGAATCCAGTTGTTGGGTGGAAGAAGAGGGAGTTGACAAATATTAACTACAGCTTCAGGCCCAATTGCTGCTTCAGGATATTGGCTTATTCCACTGACATTTTGTCTTAAGTTTTTTGGGATTGCAAATGGCCACCAGTTTGAAGAATCAGGAACAGAACAGAATGGGATCATTATGGGGGACAGTAGATCTCAGTGATGCTTGGATGGACTGTAACAGAGGCTACTCACACCCCTACCATGTTATTTTCTATTCTAATGGCTAAAGACATATTCCAGCCACAGAGTCTATCCTGCCCACATATAAAGCAGGCCTGGGATGGTGGAGAATTGACTCTCAGTGATGAGAGTCACTGAGGAATGACTCTCAGCCAAGAAAGAATAAACATGGGATAAATACTCCAGTTATCTTTCTGCACAGTGGGAATATTCTGAAGCATGATCCACAGAACCTCTCAAAAGGTCCCTAGCAAGATGAGCCCTGAAGGTCCCTGGCACAGCCACTTTCTGATACATCATTTGTTGGCTCACCCCTCTTCTCACTGCTTCCCACCCCCTTTCAGTGACTCCTGCTATCATGTCTCAAATACTTGCACTTGTAGCTTTGTCTCAGGGCCAGCTTGGGGGGAAACCTGCAGTATCAGTTTCCAGTGGCTGCTGTAACAGAACCCACAACCTGGTGGCTGAAAACAACAGAAATCTATCCTCTCACAGTCCTGGCAAGTTGGTAGTTAGTACCAGTGGACTAAAATAGAGACATTGGCAAGGCCATGCTGTCTCTGGATCCTTTGGTTAGGATCTATCCCTGCCTCTTCCAGCTCATGGGGGTTTCAGGCATTCCCTGGCTTGTAGCTGCACCTCTCCCACCCCTGCTTCTGTCCTTACATCTGTCCCTTCTACTCTGTGTCTGTGTGTCATCTCCCTCTGTCTCTGTCTTATATGGACACCTGCTATGCCATGTAAGCCCATTCTAATATAAGGGTAATCTCATTTAAAAATCCCTAATGTAATTACATCTATGAAGGCCCTTTGTCCTCATAAAGTCAGATCTTCCAATGATCAGATCTGATATCTTTGGAGGACATTATTCTGCCTACCACACAAATGAGGACAGACAGACGTGGCTGTAATAGAAGAGTTATACATGAGGGACTTGGCAGTAGTGTTTTAGTGTAGGAGGGTACTAGATACATTGGTGCCAGACTGAATAGGCCTTGAATATCAGGCCAAGAATTTTTCTTTTAAAGATTTTATTTATTTATTCATGAGAGACATGAAGAGAGAGGCAGAGCCATAGGCAGAGGGAGAAGTGGGCTCCCTGTGGGGGAGCCTGATTTGGGACTCGATCCAGGACCTAGGGATCATGACCTGAGCAGATGCTCAACTGCTGAGCCACCCAGGTGCCCCTCAGGCCAAGAATTTCTCACCTATTCTTTGGACAAAAGACTACAGACTGCAGTTACCATAGCGTGTTATATTCTCTGAAATTTGTACTTGACAAAAGAGGTTAAGAGAGGACAAGTCACTTGCAAAATTTATCAAATTCACATATTGTAGTGTCAGAGTCCAAATCAAATTCTGTTTGGTTCCAAAGCAATGCTTCATTAATTTTACCCCACTGCCTATTGTCGCGAGTTAGAAGGAAATGGACACTGAAAATACTACTTTATTAAACATGAATCTGGTTCTAGCAAACAGAAATCATCAGAAGAGAGAAATTGCAAGGAGGAGCCATATTCAACTGGACTCTTGCTGGGCATCACCACCACCTGTCAAGCTGCCTTCATTAAGCAGCTCTGAATGCACATGCAAACTACTATGGTCGTTATACATTACTCTTATATGGGTTCTGTTGAAGGTAGTTAATCTGCAGAAAGAAATAAAGACACTGTTAGGAGCACCTTCAGAATTTTTATTAGCATTATGCCCTGTGCTATATGTTTAATGTTCCAGTTACCCATTCACATTTTATAAGTAGAGACTTAAATAGAGATTTATACTCATATGTAGAAAATAATTTTTTTCTCTGCAGGAGGTTGCTTCCACAAGAACCAAGTTTTTTTGTGAAGTATATATCATGTTTATATATATATTTGCATATGTATATATTATTTATATATTTGCAGATATATTTTATAGATATATCTATATATTTTTATTTAAATATTCATACATTCATTTATATATAAGTATACAAAATATTTATATATTGATATATAAAATACATTTTATTTTTATATATGATTTATAATATATCTTATCTATTTGTAGTAAAACACATTAATATGTAATAAATATATAAGAACATAATATTTTTCCTATTTTACACAATATTTTATGTATTAATATGATGTATTATTTTTATATACACACATATAATATAGTGATAATTTGGGGAACCACGGGGGCTCAGTGGTTGAGCGTCTGCCTTTGGCTTAGGTCATGATTCAGGAGTTCTGGGATCAAGTCTTGCATCGGACTCCCCACAGGGAGCTTGCTTCTCCCTCTGCTTATGTCTCTGCCTCTCTCTCTTGTGTCTCTCTTGAGTAAATAAATAAAATCTGAAAAAAATAATAATGTAGTGATAATTTTTAAAACATAATGACAAGACTATTAGCACAGAAACATCCCTGTTGGTCAGTCAGGTTTCCAGTTAAACGCTTATCTACTTGGAGAAAAATCCCAGGCCAGAAGAAAGCACAAAGTGCCTGCATGCCTGAAAGGTTTACAAAAAGCCACTTTGCCAAAGCGCATTCTCTTTCCCTCAGCCTTCATGTCCATTATCTACAGCATCACTTTTATAACATGCTTAGCTGTGTGGTTGCCAGCTCCACAGAAGACTAGAAGTGGAAAGTCGAGAGAGAATAAAGGATGGTGTCAGACATCGTAAAACCGAGAGCAGAAAACCCCTTGATGTGGCCAAAGGAACAGAAGGACCAAGAACCATGCGCAACCAGTTACCCGCCAGGAAGTAGAGCACGCTGTGACCGTGGTCCTGCATAAACACCAGGCTCATTATGTTGAGTTAGGTGTTCTCCATTTAAGAAACCAGAGAGGTGAATATATATTTGAATGCTATTTACACCAATGTAGTTAAATTTTCAAGGCAGCTATTTTCAAATAGACAAGGCTTAATTAGTTATAAAATTTGCTAGGGGGAAATGACCTACTTCTGAAAACTGAAAATAAAAGAGATGACTACACAAAATGTTTTTTATCTGCAGTGCTAAGTGGAGTGGAGGAAGGACGTGCACTGAACACACATGTCTACCACCCACACCTCCCCACCTACCCCCACAACCCTTTTAAGTGACAGGAAAAGAAATCTCTTAAAGACTAAATTTGTGACAGCACTGAGGGAATAGGGGGTGGGTGACATTGAGGGGTCCTGAAATTGTGAGGAATTTCTGGAAGATAGAAAGCAGATGGGATCAAATTGACAAGACTCGAGGAAACGACAGCCCAACATATGCACAGAAAAAACCTACCAGGAAGATAAGAGCAGATGTAGAGAATCCCCAGCTCAGCGTCAGCAGTTAAAGAGCAGAAGTGGCCTTGGGCAACCATGAGGGTAATTACAGAACTGCATGCGGAACAGCCAGTCTGTCACCAGCAACTCCCTCTGGACAGAAGAGCAGACACATAGCAGCCACCTGAATGATTAATCTAGTTCCTCCTTACGTGTAAATGCAGAAGTCCGAATACCAGACATTCAAACTAAAAAGAAGAGACAGAACAATGACCTCAGAGAAAATTCATGAAAGAGAAAAAAATTTTCCAAGCTTTTTAATCAACTTCAGAGAGATTCATGATATTGCACCATAAACCAATACGCTGCTATGAAAAAGAAGCAAACCACTAGTAAGGGCCCTCAGGATTCTTAAATTAAGAAAATAGAACATTTAACAGAAGGAAAGAATAGAAGAGTGGACACAGTCATGGAGAAATTAGTGACCTAAAAACAGAGGGTGGCAAACTTTTCCTCTGAAAGGTCAGACTGAAAAGTGAGTTAAAAGACACAAAAACTCATTCCATGAGTTCCAAAACAGAGAAAAATCGAATTGAGGAACATATAAAGGAAAATAAATGGGAGCTTATCATAGCTGAAGAAAGACACACATTTTTACAAAGAAAGGGCCACCAGGACCAAATGGGAGAAATGTAAATTGACAAGATGTATGTATCTTTATGAAGTCTCACAGTTATAGAGGAAATAGAGATTTCTAGAAGCTCACAGAGAAAAAGTAGATTATTACCTCCTAACATGACTTAGGGTCATGTTATCATTGAAATTCTCATCAGCAAAACAGAATGTTATAGGAAATCCTGAGATATTCTGAAGAGAGATTATTTCAAACTAAGAATTCTATACTGAGCGAGAGAACATTCAAATGTAAGGACGATGGTATGAAAATGTTTGTGGATACGCAAGAACTCAGAAACAAACTTTCTCTAGAATTAAGATTTGTTCAAGGATGATATAGAACAAAATAGAAATTCAACCCAAGAATGAATTTGTGTAAAATACACTAAATAAGCAAAGAACTCAGTAAAACCTACAGATGGGTTGAAATATATAGTAGTTAAGGAAGTTGAATATCTAAAACTAAATTCTCAAATGATTATGGCCAGAAAGTAATGAGAGAAAAGAGGGGAATGATGGTGGGCTAAGATTTTACCCTATTGGTAAGGAAGGATGTAGAAATTACTTTTAGAAGTTCAGAGATTAATATATGTTTCAATGAACATGCTAAAAATGTAAGAATAACCACTTAAGCAATAAGAAATAGAGGAAGTAACTTTTAAACCCACTTGAGAAAACAAATGGACAAAAAAGAATTGATCCATCTAATAAAGGGAGGAAAGGGGAAAATAAGTAAGAAACATGGTACATAGACTAATATGAAATAAGATGGTATATTAGCTTATCAAAAACTGCAATAAATGTAAATGAGTTAAATGTCAAACATTTTCAAATTGAATATGTGTGTAAAAGCATTGAAAAGCTCTGAAAACTGGGTTATTTTGTAGTAATTACCATAGGTCGGAGGGCAGAGGAATGAAAAGATAAAGTTAACAGGGATTTTGTGTTGTTTAATTTTCACACATGGAGAACATATTCATGTATTTTATGATTTTTCTCATGTTAGGTCACAAAATCACCCCCATGTACCCAAAAGTTAAATATTGAGGAATTTTGGCATAGATACATTGTGAGTTTTTTAAACATTAATTAATTAATTAATTAATTAATTTTTATTGGAGTTCAATTTGCCAACATATAGCATAACACCCAGTGCTCATCCCATCAAGTGCCCCCCTCAGTGCCCGTCACCCAGACACCCCCATGCCCCTCCCACCTCCCTTTCCACCACCCCTTGTTCGTTTCCCAGAGTTAGGAGTCTCTCATGTTCTGTCTCCCTCTCTGATATTTCCCACTCATTTTCTCTCCTTTCTCCTTTATTCCCTTTAACTATTTTTTATAGTCCCCAAATGAATGAGACCATGTAATGTTTGTCCTTCTCTGATTGACTTATTTCACTCAGCATAACACCCTCCAATTCCATCCACGTCGAAGCAAATGGTGGGTATTTGTCGTTTCTAATGGCCGAGTAATATTTCATTGTATAAATAGACCACATCTTCATTAACCATTCATCTTTTGATGGACCCCGAGGCTCCTTCCACAGTTTGGCTATTGTGGACATTGCTGCTAGAAACATCGGGGTGCAGGTGTCCCGGCGTTTCACTGCAGCTGTATCTTTGGGGTAAACCCACTGCAGTGCAATTGCTGAGTCATAGGGCAGATCTATTTTTAACTCTTTGAGGAACCTCCACACAGTTTTCCAGAGTGGCTGCACCAGTTCACATTCCCACGAACAGTGCAAGAGGGTCCCCTTTTCTCCACATCCTCTCCAACATTTGTGGTTTCCTACTGTGTTAATTTTCCCCATTCTCACTGGTGTGAGGTGGGATCTCATTGTGGTTTTGATTTGTATTTCCCTGCTGGCCAGTGTATTGGAAGAATTAATAATTGTGAAAATGTCAATGCTACCCAGGGCAATTTACACATTTAATGCAATCCCTATCAAAATACCATGGACTTTCTTCAGAGAGTTGGAACAAATCATCTTAAGATTTGTGTGGAATCAGAAAAGTCCTCGAATAGCCAGGGGAATATTAAAAAAGAAAACCATAGCTGGGGGCATCACAATGCCAGACTTCAGGCTGTACTACAAAGCTGTGGTCATCAAGACAGTGTGGTACTGGCACAAAAACAGACACATAGATCAATGGAACAGAATAGAGAATCCAGAAGTGGACCCTCAACTTTATGGTCAACTAATATACAACAAAGCAGAAGAGACTATCCACTGGAAAAAAGACAGTCTCTTCAATAAATGGTGCTGGGAAAATTGGACATCCACATGTGGAAGAATGAAACTGGACCATTTTCTTAAACCATACACAAAGATAAACTCAAAATAGATAAAAGATCTAAATGTGAGACAAGATTCCATCAAAATCCTAGAGGAGAACACAGGCAACACCCTTTTTGAACTTGGCCACAGTAACTTCTTGCAAGATACATCCATGAAGGCAAGAGAAACAAAAACAAAAATGAATTATTGGGACTTCATCAAGATAAGAAGCTTCTGCACCGCAAAAGAAACAGTCAACAAAACTCAAAGACAACCTACAGAATGGGAAACGATATTTGCAAATGACCTATCAGATAAAGGGCTAGTATCCAAGATCTATAAAGAACTTATTAAACTCAACAGCAAAGAAACAAACAATCCAATCATGAAGTGGGCAAAAGACATGAACAGAAATCTCACCGAGGAAGACATAGACATGGCCAACAAGCACTTGTGAGTAGTTCATAAACAGCTTCTCTCTGCACTCCCCCACTCTACCCCTCCATGTCCAGCACGGGAAGGAGATTCCCACTGTGGAGGCAAATGGAGTCCTTTTTGCTTCATCTCTAGTTAATTACCATTTTCACCCATAACTTGAAGTTAGTATATTAACTGGTTGAAGCATGTTTTAAGCATAACTTTAAAAATTGATTTCTTATTACAAAATACCCACATTAATTACTAAAGTAATTAATGAAATGAAATATATGTTTTAAATATATTAAAATGAAAAATATGTTTTAAAAGGGGAAAAATTCCTCTACAATTTCTCCACTAAGGAATAATTGAGATGGGGCACCTGGTTGACTCAGTTGGTTAAAGCATCCAACTCTTGATCTCAGCTTAGGTCTTGAGTTTAAGCTCCACATTGGAGTATGCTGGGCATGGAACCTACTTAATAAAAAAAGAAAAAGAAAAAGAAAAAAGAAAGAATCAAAGTCAAAATAGAAAATTCTTAAAATGGCATTCAAGAAAAAAAGGAAACAGTTACAGTTCTACCTAAAGAAATCTCCATGGGAACCTAATAGATTATCCCTTTCCCCCTACTATAGATAAATACACACTATGTAAACCGATGGAAATTCTCAGATCTGTGACTAATCCAATTCTGGATTATAGAGAAGTGAAATTTCAAAAAATTAATCTGGCAACTTGCATTGGATTGTACATTGTTATACCCAAAATAACATGAGAGTAAAAAACAAAACAAAACAAACAAACAAAAAAACACAAAACCCCTCTCATCTATTACCATTATCCGTTTATAAGAAAAGAATATTTTAATATAGAAGATATTTATATATTTATAAAGGACAGTTCTTTAACTTGAATATATTTAAATTAATTAAAAATGTGCAAAAATATCCTTATTCATATTTTGTGATGGTGCTGATGGGAACTTCATTAGAAGCAGGTCTCTGTTTATAGATGGAATTTGGGGCCACTGGCCATGTTAGCTTATGTCACAATCTACATGTCTACTTATGTCCATTTACCCTATTCCACTTACCACCTGTCAGTCCCTAAAAGAATTTTGCAGAAATTCAAGAGCTCCTCTTTACATTTCCCTCTATGAATTGAATTTAGTTAATGGTCAAGGAGTGTCGCTGTATACAGTGGTTAGAAAGAAAACCAATGATTATCAAAAGGAATTAACTTTCTAGTTTGTTGACTATGAAAACCATTCTCTTTCTGTTACTACTCTTACAACATTCACAAGTTTTCAGATTAATGAAAAGAGAGAAAAGAGAAATACATAGCATCAATCATTAAGAAAGGGACAAACAGAACTTTAAGAAGAAATAAGCTGATGAGGGTAAAAGATGGAGATGATTACACAGGATTTTCCTGGTTCCAATCTCCTTGCTCCATTGCCCTCTACCTGTGCATCCAGTGGCACTCACTGATTCAGGCAGAGGCAAATACAGCAGAGAACGAAGCAATCATGGAAATATCTAAATGGATGCCATTCCCAACAGCAACAGATAAAATCCCTAAAAATAATCTTCAGAAATGTGCAGGATCTGTGTGAAGAAAGCAGCAGAACTTCACTAAGGTACAGGATGGAGGAACCAAGTCAGGCTCGTCCTCTCCCAGAGTCTTCCATTTCAGAAGCAAATAGCTCCCAAGTCTGGAACCAAACCAGAGTATCTTGCTGGCAGAGATGCTACTCAAAAGCTCAATCATTATCTCTCTGCATAACAAATCTATTCTCACATGTGCCTCTGAAACTTTTCCTTGAGCCAGAGGGTGGGCTCAAAACCAATCCTCAACCTGAAAACATAGTTCCCGGATGACTTTCTCCTTCCCCTCCTCTACAAACATTAGTACCTCTTCTTATATCGCCAGCAAACTGACAAGATGTGTCTAGAGGAAAAACATTTCTTTTCTCTCCACCAGTTTTATTGCAATATAACTGACATCCATCACTGTATAAGTTTTAGTTTGCATCCACCCTCTCATTTAGACATGATAAAAAGAGAAAGCAAAGAAAGGAAAAAAGAACCAACTTTTTTCTTTGCAATGAACTCCTATTACATAGCAGGATTAATGAAACTCATGGTTACACATTCCCGTCCTAGGACTTATGTATCTTGTACCATTTTTTTTTTTTTAAGATTTTACTTATCTATTCCTGAGAGAAACACAGAGAGAGGCAGAGCCATAGACAGAGGGAGAAGCAGGCTCCCTGCAGAGAGCCTGTTGCGGGACTCTATCCCAGGACCCTGGGATGACGACTGAGCTGACAGCAGACACTCAACCACTGAGCCACCCAGGTTCCCCTGTATCTTAACCTTTGGATCAATTTCCTCCAACCTTCCCTTCCCCTGCCTCACTGGTAACCACAAATGTGACTCTTTTTGCTGTGAGTTTGGGGCTTGTTTATTTGTTTGTTTTGTGGTGGTGGTTGTTAAGAAAGTTTTCTTAAAAAGGCATCTGCTCAACTGCCCAAGCAAGGGATGCCTCAACCACTATCTCCTGATGTAAAGTGGTTCTCCTCATTGCACAAGGCCTGGTGTATCTTTTTTACCCTGCTTGTTCCTTCAGAAATCCTTAACTGATCCGGAAATCCCAAGCTAGAACCGCTGCTCCCAAATCAAACATCAAAGCAGGTGAGTGAGTTGCAACTTAAGAAAGGAGAATTTGGGGCAAGGAACTGTTTCCTGTCTTGGGGAATTTGCCTGCTTATTTCTATCACACTGTCTTTATTTAAAAAAAAAAAAAAGATTTTATTTATTTGAGAGAGAAAGAGTGCAAGAGAGAGCATGAGTCGGGGGAGAGGCAGATGGAGATGAGAGGCAGACTTCCCACTGAGCAGGAAGCCCGATGTGGGTGGGGCTCAATCCCAGGACCCCAGGATCATGACCTGAGCTGAAGGCAGATGCTTAACTGGCAGAGCCACCCAAGGGCCCTACCACACTGTCTTTATTTTATTTATTTACTTTTTTCTTTTTCTTTCTTTTTCTTTTTTCTTTCTTTCTTTCTTTTTTCTTTCTTTCTTTCTTTCTTTCTTTCTTTCTTTCTTTCTTTCTTTCTTTCTTTCTTTCTTCTTTCTTTCTTTCTCTTTCTTTCTGTCTTCTTTCTTTCTTTTTTTCTTTCTCTCTTTTTTTTTTCCACAGTGACTTTAAAGGGGAAATTTACAAATTAAGAACTAGAGAAATTTACGAGTTAAGAACTAGAAAAGATTTGGGGTTATTTCATCTAATCCCTTCAGGGGGTTTTAAATGGAAAAACAGGTTCAGATTGGTTACATGACATCAATAGACGTGGAGCCAGTGAATGGAGAAGCTGGGTCCGCAGAACCGCAGGCCTGACTTCCATGCTGTGCTCCTGCATGTGTATTTTTTTGGTCTAGGAAATTGGAAAACAGAAAGTTCAAGAACAAGGAGAGAACCACTGACTCCAAAAGGCTTTACATTGTTGCATAGTTTAAGATAAATATTCTGAAATTACATTGTCACTTAATCTGCTGATCTCTTCCCTTACTGTAAATGTCTTGTGACCTTGTCCACCCTGTGAATATAGATTTGCAACCCCAGATTGTTCCCTCGTGTTTTAGCTAATAAAGTATTTCACAATTATCCAGACTGTTCCTTGGTAGGCTGATTATTAAACACATGTTGCCAACTTGCCAAATACTATCTTTGTATGTTTTTGCAACAGTGTCAACCAAAACCAGGTGAAAAGTGCCTTTGTGAAAAGCATGGTTTACAGTTGCCAATCTTAGTTAAAGTCTTGGAAAAAATTCTGGGAACAATTGCCAATTTGGGATTGGAACTCAGTAAGACTAAGTGTGTTTAGGCTCCCCTTTGGCAGTCTCATCTATTTTCCTTTGAGGTTTATTTTTGCTTTTAAATTCTTTGAACAAAGGTAATTGGACTTTGACTTTGGGACTTAGTATGGCAGGATTTGGGTGCATAGTTCCTTGTCCAACTTCTATTTTATTAATTGTGAGTTTTCAGCCTTCTCTGCAATCTGCTTTATAGCACCTTGAGTAGTTGTAAGCAGTGGGACCCGGCTACTAGGATTGAAGCTGTAGGGACGAAATCTATCTCTTCTTCTCTTCTAGGTTCTTTGGCTGACATAATAATTCAATTGACATAAGACAGATTAACAGGGGAAAAACAAATTTAATTTCATACATATAGGAGCTCATAAAATAGGAGCCAAAGCTGCCAAAGCAGGCAGCTTTTTATACCTTTTAGACAAAGAAACAATACATTTGTGTAGAATTGGCAAACAATGAAGTTTGGGTTTGGGGCAGCAAGTTAATGAAGTGACCAGGTCTGCTTATACAACCTTTTCGGTTCTATATTCCTTATCGCTGGCCATACAGATGCCTTCTATCCTCCTGGTACAAGGAAAGTAGTCTTCAGGTGGGAAATTTATTTTCTGCTTTCAGGACACAATGGAAAGTCAGAATGTCCTTCCACTGTTACTTAAGCAACTTTAATTCAAAATAATCGATATGCCTAAAATGGCATATTTTGGGGTGGCATATTCTGATCCTCCTCAGAACTTTTCTTAGAAACCTATAAGGCATGAACTGTGAGCATTTTTAATTTTTTTCCAGTGGTGGGTTGTTCTTCAGTGCTACTAGCGCAGTTACATAACTGGGAACATGCTGCTACAGTTAAGGTTAATGATCTAATAACGACAGAAGGCACTTTTACAGACAAACGGGTTATCATAATTGTTGCAGCAATAACATATTGCAAATTGGTGTTCACTCCGCCTTAGCATCGCCCAGCCTCAGCATCCTCCACAGTGCGTTTCTGGGAGAAGCAACGCTTTGCTCTCAGTTGGCTCCAGTAGCATCACTGTTAACCCCCGAGGGCCGGTAGCCCCTGGTGCAGAGACATGAAGCCCACAGCGTTCCCAGTTTTTCCAAGATTGGGAGCTCTGTTTGGCTCAGTTTATCCAGTGTGCAATTTACACCCTGGGGAACAAGTTGATCTTTTTGGAAGCGGCCCCTGCTTTTTCAGGTCACTTCAATGGGCATCAATTAACTAATAATTTTACTGTTAACCCCTAGCGAATTGACTAATGCAAACGTACATTTAGACTTCAGCAATGGTGCACTGTTTGCAATTTAAGTAACACATTGACTTAATGCCCCTTGCGAATAACTACAGCAACCTTCAGCTGTCAGGGTAAGCACTCAGACAATCTTACGCTGAAATTGAACTTTCTAGAGGAATTTCTCTCCCAACAAAACTGAATGAGAAGGATTTTCTCCAGAGTGCATTTCCTATTTTGGCAGATGATCAGGTTGCCAGGATGCCATTAAGTACTCTTAAGTAATTCGCTAGCAGGCACCCTGAGGCCTGAAAGAGTTCATGTCCCTTTCACACTGAGCTAGAAGCCAGCCTCTTACCTCTGTCGTTGGTAAATGGCAGATTTTACTCTCCCACTTCCTAGATGGGGAACTCCCCTCCCAGGATAGGAAGTGGTCAGATCCATGCCATGAATCACATGAAATAAAAAAAGAACCTTGTTCTCCAAAAACATCCAGAAGTGGGGGGATGGGGCCAGAGCAGTGAGTCTAAGGTGCAAGTAGGTATCCGGCTCTTTCTTTGTTTCTTAACTTTCTCCCTTTCCTTCCTATAAAGACCTGTTCTGTTCTCACCTATGCCAAGTTCCTTTATATCTGATGTGAAGTGACGTGAATGCCAAGGGCGTGTTGGATGGAGCACACAGGGAGAAGGACACTGAGTGTTCTGGGAGGTTAATTACTCACCAGTTGGGATTCTGATGTACAACACTATGCCCCTCTGGCTAGTGTTTCCATTTGGGGTCCTGTAATGTTATTTGAGCCAAATCTACCCTCTCTAGTGTGGCTGGACCGGTGATCACAACCTTTGGGGGCACATCGCCCCCACATCAGGCAGGTGGCAGGTGTCTTGCACCCAGCTGTGTCATCCCTCCTGCTCACCCTCCCTCCGTCTCCCGTCCTCCTCACCAGCTCTCAGCAGTAAGCCAGCATGTCTCTGAGCTGCTGCTCCAGTAGCTTTGTACGTGATCGGCCCAAGCAAGGAAACATACCCTGATCCTTAAGCTAAGGTCGATCTTTCTAAACAAAACATCCTCTTGGCAAGTAGGAGATGCTTTTGTTTTGCTTTGTTTTGCTTTTCCCCAGTAGTTTACTTTAAGGACTTCCACAGATAGGATAGCCCAGTTACATTAATTTTTGTAACAAATATTTCCCTGTGGACCGGAAAGCTGCGAAGTTATAAAATAAATCAAATGTCATCCAAACCAGAGCCTTGAGGAGCAACTTGTCTACAAGGGGAGTTACAAACAGTAACTCTAAAGCAAGACAGAAAGTTCCAGAAAGAAAGCAATTAGAACTCAAAAGAACAAGTCATGATTTGTTTGGGGAGCGGTGGAGAGAGGTAGCTTCTTGGTGGGGTCTGGAAGGCCAGTCAGATTTGTGTGTGTCCAAGTGAACAAGATGTCAAAGGATCCAGACAGTGGAGTAAGAGGGGAACAGGAAAAAAAGATCCAACTTCACATCCGTGCAGAAAGTTTTCATTTTAAGACTTAACTATAATTACTCATTTTCCCCCTTACTTCAGATTTTGGGACGTTCTACCCAAACTCTCGCCTGTCCCAAAGTCTGATGCATACTTCTTATGACTTAGGATTTTCTTAAGTCTTCTCAGACTTAGGACTTCAGGGCATGTCTGAGATACTAGCGCAGAGTCCTTACTTCCTGTTAGTGGCAAGTTTTCCCCGCAGATCTACCCTTACCGAGAAGCAGATCACTAAGTGCACTTCTTGCTCTGCGGCTGAGCCAATGGCTCTGTGTCATCTGCCCATGGCTGCTCAGAGAATGCTCTGGAAATTATTGTTGTGGCCTGGCCATATGCTGGCAGTTTACAACAGTATGCTAAATGAGCAAATAATAAGTTATCAAAAAAAAAAAAAAAAACAACTTCAGTGTCACTAAAACTCTTCACAGACACAGGTATGGGAACTTTTCAAAAGCTTTTATTAAATGTTTCGGGGAAAAAAGAAAAGATGATGCCTATATACTGCAGACAATGAGCCATGATTATTATTTTGTCTTTTAATACCCATGTTACTCATTGAGGAAATTAAAACTCTCCGCACAGATGTAAAGTTGGATCTTCTTCAGTTAAAAATGTATACCCCGGTTAGCAACTTTGTTGAAAGCACTGTACGTTTAACTGAAGTGCACTCCCACAAGCATTGCTGGTGCCATGTTTTCAAGGTGGGTCCACAGCCATGAAGAGGTGCCATCTTCATAGAGGACTGGTTTCTTAGGAACATTTGCTTTTTCACATTCCTCTAGTCTAGGAGAGCCTGTAACATGCTGCTGGTTATCCAGCTCCATCGGCACTTGGTCCTGCACTTTCTCCCACAATCCTTTTCTCTTGAGTTTGACTGGCTGTACTTTTTTCTTTTTTCTTTTTTTTGTTTTTAAATTTTATTTATTTATTTGAGAGACAGCAAGAGAGAGCACAAGGATGGGGAGGGGCAGGGGGAGAGGGAGAAGCAGACTCCCTGCTGAGCAGGGAGTAGGACTTGGGGCTCTATCCCAGGAGCCTGGGATCATTACCTGAGCCCAAGACCAACACCTAACTGGCTGAGCCCCCAGGCCCCCCTTAGCTGTACTTTCTCTGCAAAATCAGCCACAGATAAAGAGGCTCTGTATCAAGAACTGCTGTTTGTTAAGTGAACTTTGTCCCAAGGTGCACTTATTCTGCCTGAAAAGATCACAGCAGCATGAAACTAGAAAGCCATCCTCAGAATCATTTCTTCTATTCTCCCACCTGATGGATAATTGTGTACTCCCTGAGAAATCTCACCATCTGATTTGGAGTCACATTTTGCTATTGTTACAGCAAGAATTTCTTCTGAATGCTTATGCTAATTTTCTCTGCTGTGGTGAATCCTGTCAATCCTTATCCTATACTTAGAGAATGTAGACTCACTCTCGCATCATTAACATCCTATCTGTAAATCTGGAGTCCAGCATCTGGAAGAACCAGTGCATCTCTCCCTGTTTTAGAATCAGAGACCTTACCCCTTAGCTACCATCTGATGGTATACAGACAGTCACAAGGGGTCCAACTTGAGAGCATGTGGATGAATTTGTGCAAATAACCAACTCTACTGTGTGCAGTAAACCAACTCTAATCAAACATCAAGTTAATGATGAAAACTGCAGATTCTGTTGTTCCTAATATCATATGTTTGTGGAAATCATTATATATGTATTTTTAATATTTTCTTGTCTAGATTAAATCAGCCTTTCTGCTCAGAATCCACTTTTATTTCTTTTTTTTTTTTAAGATTATTTATTTATTCATGAGACACACAAAGAGAAGCAGAGACATAGGCAGAGGGAAAAGCAGGGTCCCTGCAGCACCCTGGGATCATGAGCCAAAGGCAGACACTCAACCACTGAGCCACCTAGGTGCCCCAACTTTTAATTTCTTTAGTCAGTTTTGCTTTTTATCTGGTCTACCGTTAAGCAGTTTACTAAGACCCTAAGGTTCAATTCCTCAGACTTTTAGAGAACTATCCAACGCTGAGTATGGTGTCAAGACATTTTCTTGGTCTCCCATTATGCTGACCATATTTTTTTGAATCTCGAATCAGGGAAAAAGGTTGAATGAGATTTTATGTGTAATATCTGGAAATAACATACAGCTTGCAGTATATATATGTATACATATATATATATATATATATATATATATGCTGTTATATTATAATTTCCATCATTATAGGAATTTGTGAGGCTACAATACCCAATACAATACAATAAAAATAGGACTGGCCTGGGAATTCTGAGACACATAGTTCCCCTACTGTTATTGCTAATGTTATTGCTACATTTTTTCTTGCTTTGTTTTGTTTTAGAGTTTACTGCCTAAGAAAGAGGATTTTTTTAATGTATAGTTAAGTAAGACATTGCAAAATCATACCGATATTGTTTAATTCAACAAACACTTAGAAGCAAAGTGAATTTTCTAAGTAGATTCCATTTTTCTCTAATTCTTTCCTTAGTGGATGAAAAGAGTCTTAAGATTTAGGACTCCAGTTCTCCAGACACACAAGGGATTTACTGAACCTGAATACCACCCAGAAGCTATAATGGGAGTTCCCAACCTTGGCACCCCACGTATCAATTGGCAAACAGATCTCTTTCAGGGACTAAGGCACAACTACCTGCTGTTTTCAATTACTTCCTGCTTGAGAAATGCAGCGGACACTACTTGTGTAGTTTCTGTAAACTCCATGAAATGCAGGAATAAATTTTCAGAAGTCTTCCCACTGTGGGGAGACTTTCAAAGGCATCTGTCATGACTGTAGGGGAGGGACCTTGGAGGATTTTTAGTGTTAATAAAGATGTCTTACAAGGAGACTTGCACTTAGGGCCTCTGAGTGTCTTCAAAGTGATTTCTATTTTTGGTTTTCCTCTCCTCTTTGTTAGAATCAAGAAGACACATCAATGATCTCTAACGGTAGATTCATGTTTCCTAAGGCTTCTGCATCCTTCAAGGAAGATAGTTTAGTGGCTTGATAGGAGTATTTATAAGAGGTTGTTTGTTGTTTGTTTTCTGTTTGTAAGTTTTGACTCTTGTTTCTTAAATGGCATGATAAAAGACTTCTATTTCCTCTTCTGAAAATGGCCTGCCAAGTGGATTAAAAATAAAAGAAAACCTGAATTAACTCACAAAGATTTGATATTCTCCTGTATAATCCATCTTTCTTTGTTAGATTCTGGAAACTTCTATAAGGTTTAACATTCAACTCTGGTTATATGGTAATAAGCTTTACTTGTATTTATAGCATGTACATTATATATGTGTATACACAGACACATCGGAAAGGCAATCTATTAGTAAGCCTGAGGTCCCTCCTCTTTTCTCCCAGACCCTGACGTCATTGTCCTCTCAAGCAGGAATGACACTGACCAGCCCCTCCTCAAACCCAGATGGAGCAGCGCCTGACTCAGCATACCCCAGTTTGCCTCATGTGTCCATAAACAACAAATACAGAATGAATTTCCCCCTTTAGAATCAGAGAACCTCAGAGTTGGAAAGGTATTTCGAGATCACATACAGTAGCCCTCTTGTTTTTCTTATGAATCAGGACCTGGGGGAGCCCGGGTGGCTCAGTGGTTGAGCATCTGCTTTTGGCCTAGTTGTCATCCAGGGGTCCTGGGATCAAGTCTTGCATCGGGCACCCCGTGGGGAGCCTGCTTCTCCCTCTGCCTGTGTCTCTGCCTCTCTCTCTGTGTCTCTCATGAACAATTAAGTAAAATCTTTAAAAACAAACAAACAAAAACAACAACAACAACAACAAAACATTGGGGCCTGGGCCCAGGGAAATGAAGTCATTGGTCCAGGGGTTATTATTATTATTAGCTGAGTTAAAACTAGAGGTAAAAGTTTCTTACCCTCTAGCCAGACACCATCCACTCACTGCAGAATGTTGCTTGCTTGGTATTCAAGAGTAGCATTGGAACCAAAGTCCTGGTTTGGTCTTAGAGAGAAATAGTATAAAAGACTATGGCAATAATGCCATCAGCTGCCATCCCCACTGCCAAAATGATCTCTACGGTCTAGGACTTTCTGAGCTACTACAGTAACTAGGCAGTGGTATCAATCATTGTTTAGATAACCTACTTTGAAAAGATTTCTTATCTCCTTTCATCCTGAATCAAGATTGCTATATGGAGAGAAGTAGAACTGTTATAGAAATATGGCAATAATAATTGTAATCCTACCGATGGATACAACCAGTTTTGGGTACTTAAATGGACCAGTCACGTGCTTTATCTAATTTAACTTTCATGACGGCTCCATGAAATGAATACCTTATATTATTCCATTTTCAAATGAAGAGCATGGAGATGAACTTGCCAAAGCTTACACAGCTAGATGGTGACAACATAGGGATTTGGACAGAGACCACCTAGCCCCTACACTGGCATCGTTTTAATTCTTACACTTATGAGACAGATGGACAGGGGAAGGCGGGTGAAAATTTCCAGGTGGAAGAAGCAGTGCATGCAGGGTGGATGAGCCAATTCTGTTTGAGGAACTTTTTCCCATAAGCCAGCAGCTCTGGTTGTGCAGGCCACAAGGCAGGGAGGAAGGATGAGTCAAATCATAAGGACTTGAGTGGACAGCATGCTTGGGAGCTAGATAGGATCTGGGCAGGAGCATAAGGGGTGAAAAAAGGAAAAGGACCAAGTCAAATATTTGGGAAATAAGATAGACAGGACATAGTGATTTTCTATCCTTCTACCTAAATTGCCTTCCCAAGTGACATGATAAAGTTAATCTATCCCATGTCTCCAGATAGCTCTTGAATATCTTTCTTTTCAAAGATACCACAATAAAAATATCAATAAAGGGGGCACCTGGGTGGCTCAGCGGTAGAGCATCTGCCTTTGGCCCAGGGTGTGATCCTGGGGTCCTGGGATCAAGTCTCACATCGGGCTCCCTGCATGAAGCTTGCTTCTCTCTCTCTCTCTGCCTATGTCTTTGCCTCTCTTTCTCAATGTCTCTCATGAATAAATACATAAAATCTTTAAAATTATATCAATAAAGATATGTGACTAACTATACAAACTATCTAGAAATAATTTCTGTTTCTTTTTTAAGTTTCAATCTTTGTCATACTATTCTACTTCAAGTTTAACAAATCTTATTAGAACAGAAGTACTGTTCAATTAAAGTCGTGTTTCATTTTAACATTGATTATATTATGGGGGAAGGATTGTCTAAATAGAAAAACCAATGAGGCAGATATAGTTAATAAGCTTCTAAACCTTAGAGCAGAGATATTGTACTATTCAAGAGATGTTTTATTCCAGCAGGGAGATGGCAGTTTCCATATTTTTCTTGATTATTTTCTTTGTAAGATTAACGCAAGCAATTGACAGGGAAGTTGGAAGGAGCATATTGAGGACTGTTTATTATTTATGAGATGGAAATCAAACTCCTATATAACCGAACTCATTAAGACTCACATAAAGCTTTTCCCATTTTCTTCTATAGGCACAATTCCTGTAACAAGTAAATTACACATTCCCCAAGCTCATTCAACTCTGAAATCCAAGTTCATTATCCAAGAGTATATGACATTATCCTGACCCAAGATTTCCCTTCTCCCAGCAGTAACATCCCCAGACCTGCCTCCAGAAAGCCACGTTTGGGAAACAGTGCTTGCAAGGTCATCTGGAGCTGGCCCCTGCTTACTGCAAACTGTTTTCTCTGCATAGGCTACTGAGCCCCATCAGCTCCCACCTGCTCCCAGGCCCCTGTCTCTCCTGTTCTACACCCTTCCCACTGCCACCCTCCCTGATGATAATTGCTCCCTTGGCAGCCTTGGAGGGTCAAAACCCAACAACCTACATCCTGCCCTCCTCCCTGGGTGCTATTCTTCTCTGCCTCTGCAAATTGGCAGGAGGGTTGAACCAGCATCCCTGCACATCAGTATGAGTTCCAGTGAGATCCAATCTTAACCATCCACTGAAGGGTCCACTCCACACCAGCAGGGATTTAGGTTGATTTCGGTGACATTTGTGGCCTCAGTATCTAGAACAGGGTTTGGAAGATAGTCAATGCACAGTAAGTATTTGTTAAATGAAAAAAGTGGAGGCACTGCTGTGTTAGGTTCTTAACAAGTAAAAATTTTACATTTAAAAATAATCAAATCTATTCATCTTTTCCCTTATGGTGCCAGTTTTCGGTGTTATTATAAGAAATTCATTAATACTTCCAAATATTTGAAAATACTTTCATAAAATCATACATCTACTTATAAATATTTACATAATATATATAACATATATATGTGTGTATATATATATGTGTGTGTATATAGATAGATAGATAGATAGATAGATAGATAGATAGATACAAGTATGTATGTATAAAGAGAGAGAGAGAGGCAGAAAGCTGATTAATTTTGACCAAGTTCTATGTGCCAGACACTGTGTTAGATATTTTGTGTATTTTTTCATATGACCTTCATAAAATGCCTCATGGTGGATATTATTACCCTTATGTTTTTTATATAAAGGAACCAGGGCTGGAGATTTAGGTATCTGATATATATATATTTACTCAAAGAGTCTTTTTATGTTTAATTTTCAGATTTAAAATTTCAATCCTTCTGGAATTTATACTGGTATCTGATAGGGGTTCTTTTTGAGTTCATACCTTCTAGGCTCCAAAAATCCAACAAAACTTCATAGAAGGCTGTGCATATATATATATATACACACACACACATGTACTTGGCGTGTGTATGTGTGTGTGTGGAAAGGGTCAATGTTTCTCATCAGATTTTTTAAGTAGACCCTGAAGTGAAAATGATTACAAATCATCGGTCTAAGTTAGATATAATTTTATTCTAAATGAAGGACCAGCTTTCATGACCATGTATTAGAAAAAAAAAAAAAAAGCATCCTTTTACCTAGTAATTTGAATGTTAATTTTATCAACTGCTAAGTTTCTGATATTAGAAAGACCTGGATTTAAATCATTATTTGACCATCCACTAGCTGGTGATTTTAGGCAAGCTATTTAACCTCTCTGAGCTTAGATCCACATCTGTAAAATGGGATAATGTAATTGTAGCTCAGAAACCTGCCTTAAGGATTAAATCAGGCAATGCATGTAGATACTTGACAATGGTCTTGGTTCATAGTAGACCTTCAATAAAAGTTAGCATTTATTAATATCAAATCTCATATATATTTGATTCTGGCTTTGAATTTTCTATATCATCCACTGATGGAGTATGTTGGCCTCTTCCCCAAGATAAGAGTATTTTACAGGTCTTGGTTATATTGCTAAGTTGTTTACAAGGAAATCTGTACTTCCCCATCCCCATAGACAATTTACCGGTGTTACATATCACCCTCTTCATTCAGTATACAGTTTTACTAAGTTAAAGAATCTTTGCTGATTTGATGCATGAAAAGTGTTATTTCCTGTAAGTTTTAATTTGTGTATTTTTGTTTACTCATGAGGATTTCTATTTTTCTCCATATTTATTGCGTGTATTTTCTATATAGTGAATAGGTTTAAGCTCGTTCTGCCTGGGTCCTGTTCCTCCTTGCTCTCCCTCACTTCAGGTGTTCCTTTCCTTCCCAACTGCCTGTTCTGCTCTATAATAAATCCTTTATTCTTTAGATAGCCTCCATTCCTAGTCATTTTGTCTCTGCAAATTATCGGCAGTTTATCACTTGCAGTTAAGTGCCTAGAAAAGACAAGACTTTGAATGACCAGGTAACTACTGCTACAGAACTTTTTGGTGCAAACAGGAGTATAATGGGGATGCTTGGTTGCTCCAAAGTATTCTGGAGAGTTTGCAGGAAAGGAAATGATGAGAGATCGTGGCTTTAAATTCCTTCCTCCAGGTCTCCGTGAGGAACCCACAAACTTCCATGACTGCCCTGAAGGAATCCCTTATCCTGTAGCCTTTGGGCTAAAATTTCTGAAAACCAAACTCAAAGTCGACCTACCAGTTGGCTGAATTGCAATGTAAATCGATTTGCTAATCTAGTAGTGCCTCTTATTTTCAAGTTAGAGCATTGTTTGGGAAGACGTGACATCCTCAGTATTAGGATGGGGTTTTATGGGCAGTTCAGTGAAGCTAGAGCCTTGAACTTAATGCCATGCTGAGCCAAGTTGGAGCCTGAAGCAAAAGGAAAAATTCATTGAGTTATTTAAAATTTTGATATTTTGTCAATTGTGGACTTTTTTGTATAAACTTGGAATTTTTAAATATTGCATTAAAATGTTGTCTTGATGACTGAATTTTTTGGATGCTCACCTAAATTTTGCACCCAAGGCAGGTGATTTACTCAAACTCCTGCCCTTGTTGAACTCCTAAATTCTGCCAAGTATCCTTGATGAATAAGGAGGTTAAGCATAATCCGAAGGAGGTTAGCCTCCCCTTACCTCAAAAACCTATAATGGTTTCCTCCACAGTAGTTGAGGAGAGGAGTGATAATTTTCCTAGGGACCAACCTTCCACCTTCCACTGTTTCTAGACCTAAGACCACACTCAAAGCAGAACTCTGATTGATCCAGTGAGTGAAGATGTCGTGGTTGGCATTGTTCTGATTGGATTGGCTTCTGTCACAATTGGCCAGTTCTTCAGCCACTCAGTACTCTGGCTCTTACCCCAAACATATGTAATTAAAAACCTATTAATATGTTACAGCATTCAATGTCTTATTTTTTAAAAAATCTACTTGATACCATTGATATGAGGAATTCTTTCACAGTAATTGTGTTTCTCTATTTTAATTTGCAGATGTTTTGATTCCAGATCTATATTAAAAAGGTTCTGTTGGTTTTTCTTTTTACACAATTCAGCTCCTGTCATTTTCAATAGTGTTTTCATTACCAACTATATCTTTGAGTTTGGAAATCCACATATAAAACTGTTTGGTTCTGACGAGTGGAGAAAAAAAATGGAAATACAGAAAAATATATCAAGAAAAAGTAAAACTTCCCTGTAATTCCACATTCAGAGAGCACTTTTATTAAAGTTCTGTTGTGAATATTGTGAAAACTAAGATTACAAACCATATATTATTTTATTTTATTAAACATTCATTTACTTATTTGAGATTGAGAGAGAGAGGAAGGGCCGAGGGAAAGGAAGAGAGAAACCCAAGCAGACTCCCTGCTGAGTGTGGAGCCCCATGTGGGGCTCGATCCCACAGCAATGAAATCATGACCTGAGCCGAAATCAAGAGCTGGCACCCAATCAACTGAGCCACCCAGGCATCCCAAGCATATGTTATTTTAGATCAACTATTTCCCTAATCTCTCACATTGGAGAATCAAAAGAATCATCACCTACCTGAAGGTGGTAGGTACATTGTTTAAAAGACACATAAGCAAATCATCTGGGTTGTGCTGGTCACCCCCAGGAGGTCTGAGAACAGAATGGATCAGGAGTGATGGCTTCTGAGAGCAGGAGGTGCTGGCCTGAGATCGAACAGACAGTTTATACCTTAATTTGCACCATTCTGTCAAATTTTTTATTTTAGAATGTATATGGATTTCTTCTTAAATAATGAAAAATTTTTATTACATTTTATTACATTTCCTTCATTATAGGAAATGAAGAAACATATGAATATTAATAAAAGAGGCACATGTCCAATGTGAAGAAAAGGGGGGCTATGAAGATCTTGAAAATCAGGATTCCACAGTTTTACATTACTATATGCCCCTTTAGAATGGCTCCTAGGAGCATGTCTGTGGACATAAATGCTTCTTCCACTTTAGTTGTTAATTCATTCCTTTTATTTTTAGTAACACTGCATCTAATTATAAAAGCCAGACATATAATTGTAGAAAATGTGAAATATAAAGAAGTGTACAGGAAAAAAAGCAAAAATCTTGTATAAATCCACATCTGGAGGCAGACCCCATTAGCACTTTATTGTATATTTTATCAACACTAAGATTACAAAGTACATATTATTTTGTGTCTTTTTTTTTCATCTCATAATACATTGTGAGCATTTTTCCAATGTTCTCAGCTATTCGTTTGCATTACCATTTGGAAATGCCCTCATAATAATCCATTATTTGATATGCCATAATTTATTTATCCACCTCCCTGTTTTAGTTGTTATTTTTTCCTTCCTATTTGTTGTTATATGAAGCCCTGGAGATTGAGGACTTGGGTTTGCACACTTACTACTCATGCATTCTTGGCTAACTCACCCAACCTTTAAGCCTAAAGTGTTTTCCTTTGTTAAATGGAAATTATAGAGAGTGCCTTATGAGGTATTTACAAGGCTGAAATGAGATGACATATATAAAAGTTTTAGCATAACACTTGGCACACGGCAAGAACTGAATGAATGGTAGCTAATTTTATTTAGAATGTTGGCACGAACATACTAGTAGATAAATTTTTGTGTGCAATTACAATGTTTGGTTAAGATGAAATCTTAAAGGTAAAATAGCTGAATCAAAGGTATATTCATAAAAGTTATACTAAGCTTTCACCAGAGGATATTAACAATGTAGCAATGACCCTTTTGCCTAGGGTGTATGAAATAGTTTTCACTCCTTTTCTTTGCCAGCTTTGGATAATTTAATTTTGTTTTTTTTTTCAATAAGCCACTTCTATAGGCAAATGTTTTAGTTTTATTCCTATAATATTAATGAGATTGAGATTTTTCATATTTCATAAAATATTGCTCATTATTGCTTCTTTGAAAAACATTTTGCCCATTTTTCTACAAGACTTGTCAGAACATTTTTGAAGAATTTGCAAAGTTCTTACATTGTCAAATACTACTACTTTAATGGCCTTATTTAAATCTTTAATCTATCTAGAGTTTATTAGGTGTTCGGTGTAAGTGATCTATTTTTCTCAGTAGGCTGTTGTACAAGGGCCTCTAGCCAGGTAGATAAGGGTAGATACACAAATTTGAGTCGCTAGGCTTTCCAGTTCAAGTTTTTAAGTTTTGCAAGTGTAGGAAGTCATAGAATTAAATCAGTAGCCAGAATTTATCAAATACACAAAAGAGATGAATATGTTTCCTTAAGTCTGGGCTAAACCATAGGAGCGATATTTTTTATTATTTGGAAATTATTTTCTCAAAATACGTGAAACCCAAGAAGGTTAGACCAATGAAGAAAGCAGTACTGCATTTTAGCATCTCAAGTGAGAAAACATTAATCCAAACATAATGACGTTCCATTTGTAATTTTAATATCAACAGCATCATCTAAAAGTCATCAAATTTCTTGTCTGCTACGAAATCATGAACTAAATCAGCTTTTACTAGAGAGAACTATGATGGGGGTGAACCATAGAGTAATCTCAACTATGGGGTGTTATTTTCTTATGATCATAGAACCTTTGAGAAGGTACAATAATTATCTTGCTAATTTAAAAGAGTAGAATATATCAATGTGTTTTATAAATGCATTTATATATTTTTATATATTAATTTATATATGAACATATACATAAATATATATATCCTAATCATAGTCATGTACTATTTGTTACAGTTTAATGAACTTTGTAAAGCACAATACATATACTAAAGTTTTTAAATTATATGATGAAAATAGATATAAGTAGAAATTCTATATTGCCCTGCCTCACCCCAGCGGGTCATCCCAAGGACACATGTACCTCCACCTTGAAATAACCACTTTGTGTTTAACTGACTTGTCCATGGTCATGTGAGTGACAGAAGAGAGAGTAGTCTTTTAATTCCTAGTTGCATTTACTGCTACTACATTGACCTGTTTCCTTCCAGAAATATCCTCAAGTGAAAATGGGGCCAAGGTCGAATGAGTTAATGGTTTCCACTCTTGTAAACTCTATACTTCCAAATATCTCATTACCACAAATAACTGAACTTTAGATGTAAGGCTAGTATTAAAGGCACACTTTTGCTAACTTAGAATCCCCCAAATTGACTTTAAGGTCACATCAGAGGAAAGCTCCAAATTATTAACTTCCTGCTAGTCTTGCATAACCCTTTAAATCTGTGGTATATTCTTAGAAAGCATCCCTTGCCCCAAGCAGAAGGCACTGAAACAACTTTAAAAATCTGAAAATCATAACACAAAGACTTTTTTTTAGAAACACAACTTTGTCTTCATGTTTTTTTTTTTGTTTGTTTGTTTGTTTTTGCAGGGGGTGGGGAAGGGTGTGTTTTCCTAATCTGAATCTCCCCCCAGTTGCAAATAACTTTACAATCTCATAAACTCAATTTCTGAAATATATCTAGCTCGATATCACCAGGATTCTTCTAAACTAAATGTTCTAAAACTGGAGATTTTATACTTTAGAAAGAGCTAAGAAAAACAAAAAAGCTACAAGGTTCATGGACAATCATCTTGACACTTGGATCACTGTGACCCAGGATTGTCATCTGAACCCCAGGCACAGAATGTTCTTTTTCATCTACCACATTGTTTCTCAAACCAGGATTATAATAAGTTATCATCTTTGGGTTCTGAGCTCTCATTAAGGAGTTTGTCGTATGTGGTGTGTGTGTATATGCATGTACGTGGGCATATGCACACATTTTCATAGGATGACAATCTGAGCTATATTTGTGAGCTCTATTTGTGAGCTATTCGGGATGATCTCAACGGTCATCTTAAACTGAAGTCATGCAATTTCAGTGCTTGGATTTGCATTCGGGTTTATGATTACAGCAGTGCTAAGTAGGGCTGCTTTGATTATTGTGGGCTGAATTAGTCATGACTCCATCGCCCATGATAAAAACCTGTTTTAAACTAACTGCCTTGCAAAGGAGACATGAACACCATGGACACCTATGCCACAAGTCCCATGTCTGTCTGGTTAATTGCAGAATATCTTTCAGGCCAGAACTAAGGAATGCATACAATTCCCCAAGCCATCATCCCACCAAGAGATGTGCCTGGCTCAGTCACTGCTCCTATCATACTCTGCATAGGTGGGAGAGGTAGGGGTCAGCTATACAGCTATGTAGCATTCCTGCTCAATAAGTTGGCATTATTAGAGCCCAGGGGCCCACGTCTGCGCATTCTTCTGTTAAGCTTACTCAGACCTCCAAAGCCAACTCTTTGCTAAGTTACCAAAAAGGCATATGAAATTGAACCTCCAAGGATACTTGGATTTGTCTGTTCTCACTAGCTCAGGCTAAATGGTAATTTATTGGCTCCCCTAACTTGAGAGGGCAAGGGTAGACCTCATTTCAGAGACCTAATCCATGTTACAGAGATTGTTTGCCATTCAGTTCTGTTGCTTTGCTGTGTGGGGGCCACACTGAGAACAGGCTTTCTCCACCAGAGGTGAAGGCAGGTTGAGGGTGGAGTGTGATGAAGTTGGCCACATAAAAGCAGTAGGCTTACCACAGCAAGCTCAGAAGAAAGAAAGAGCTTCGTTCTTTCAGTATCCACACATAAAATAGTGGAGTAGGGCTCTCACTGAACCTGCTTGGGTCATTTGTCCATCCATACAGCCAGAGGGAATGAGTAGCATGATTACCAAGTCTAAATCACATTGATACTCCTTTAGAGGGTGAGTTACTATTCTTTGCTGCTCATCACTATGCAGGAGGTGAGGAAGAACAGTTATCTTAAAAAAAAAAAAAGGAAGAGGTTATTAGGAAGTAAAAAAAAATTCAATTGATGTTCTATACATAGATAAAGGAGAACAGAACAGACTTAATTCAGAAGTGATGCTTTTGAGCTAAATGAATGCCAGATGGCATTGCAGCATGATATATAATTAAAGGTTTTGCAGTAGTTTGAATAGAAAGAAGTGGTGGCAAAATTGTGATCTCATGGCACATGCTGGCATGCTAACTTTAAAAACAATGGCTTCATAGAGCATCAGTACTATATTCATAGTGCAGTGGTGATGCAGTCCCATTAAAACTCTATCAGCTACCACACTACATTAATGTTATTTTTTTATTGAAATAAAAATACTTTCAAGTACTCCTAGGAATTTTCTTCCTTTATAAGAGATCCGTACATGACTTAATTCTGAGAAGACTTGCTAGCATATCCATTTCTTCTGAGATCCACTCTCTTTTCTTTTTCAGGCCAAACATTAGAATTCCTTCTCTCTTGCTTTGTCTGATATAGTTTTGAGTTCCTTTAGGCTAGGAATTCCAAAATGGAGAGTGGTCATCTTTGAGAGGCATATGGGAAGCAACTGAAGGGCTACGTCAAACACACAGGGGCCCCACCCATTCTGAAATGGCCTTCATGATGTTGCATTCTCTATGGTTGAGAACCACTGCCATTGTAATCCACTTCTGAAATAGAATTATCTGATATGCCTCAAGAATACTGCATTGGAAAATAAGGCAGAAGTCATGACTTTTGCATGCCAACCTCCTAATGTACAGCACCCAGTATTAAGTATAGTGGTCTCTGTATGGTCTAGTTGCTAAAATGCTGAAAGAAGCATCTCAGTTAATTGCATATCTGGCTCTCAATTATGTCCCTCCCTTTACTTTGAATCTCCCGATATTGACTATGTAGACATAGAGTGGCCTGCACAGATCTTCCTCCAAGGATGGGTGTGCTGTCCAACTAACAGCTTCTGCAGGGCTACTCTACCACAGAAGCTGTCTGGCCTGAGCCCATTGTCTTTCTGGAGCAGCCTGCACCTTGTGGCCATTTTGGCCAGCCAGGGACACTTGATGGGCAGTCTGTACTTTAGAGCTCTCTGCCAGGTCAGCCAAAGACTCACTGGGTCTGCATCAAAGTTCACTGACTTTCTCTGCCCCACTCCTGCTTCCTCCTTGTTATGGATCAAGTGTCTGTGCCTCTTCAAAATTCCTCTGTTGAAACCTAATCCCCAGTGTGGTTGTATTTGGAGGTGGGTCTTTGGGAGGTGACTAGGTTACGAAGGTGAAATCCTCATGAATGGGATTAGTACTCTCAAAAGAGACTCCAGTGAGCTCCCTCACCTCTCCTACCATGTGAGGACATAGTGAGAAGATAGCCATCTGTGACCCAGGAAGAGGGCTCTTACTAGACAAGGAATCTGCTGGTTTTGAACTCCCAGCTTTAGAACTAAATAAATGTCTGCTGTTTATAAGCCCCTTGCCTAGTCTATGGTTCTTTGTTACAACAGCTGGAACAGATGAATACACTCCTCTTTTGTCTCACAGGTTTGAATAGAATAAGCAGCTATACCCCTAAGTCCCCTTCAGCATTTGCTCCTAGAGGCCCCAACTGTAAACCCAACTGCTCCTGGCTGACTATGCTTTACTGGCTGCCCCACTGTATGCTAATCATGTCCTACTATCCCTATCCGGACAAACCTGCTCCTTCCTTTGTAACTGGATGATTTGTGTCATATTCAGCTTGAGGATTTTCAAATGCAGATCCCAAGATAATAGAGATTGCAAAAAGCATTTTCAAATCAGTAGACTCACAAGCATTGTTTTTATCCTGAAAAATCCATATACTACATTACATTTATTGAGTGCTTATTATGTGGGAGGCACTGTTTTAAGCACTTTATCTGAATTAATTCATCACAACCCTATTGTTGATACTATTATTACTGCAATTCCTTAGGTAAGGAAACTGAGGCATAGAAAGTCACCCAGTCGCTGAGTTGGTAGACCTAGATTTAAATTTAGACAATCTTATTTCGGAGCCCATGATATTAATCACTATACCAAGTGGTTCTCAATCTTTGGCATGCACCAGAAGCACTTAGAGGATTTATTAAAATAGAGTCTGGCCTCCACTCCAGGGATTTCTGTTGCAGGAGATCTGAGGTGGGGCCTGAATATTTGCATTTCCAGTGAATTTCTGTGTGATGTTAATGCTGCTGTTCTAGGAACCACATTTTCATATTCACTGTGTTACATAATATGGTCTCTCAAGTAAAAAACAAAAAAATAACTGCTATCATGTGGGGATGCATTACATTTTCCCACATGATAAATTTCTAAGTATAATAGGTTTAGGGAATACTAACTAGCTAATCTTGTCATGGCTTCTCCAATATCATGCATTTCTCCTCTTCCTGGTGCTAGACTTCTCTCTGTTGCCCATGTGTGGCCAAGGACATCTGGCAACAGCAACCTGATGATAAAACCCAATGTTGTTTTCTTGGGATATTGATAGGAACCTAGGTTTGATAGATAGAGGCTAATGTATCTGAAATGTTCATATTACTTAGGTACCATGAATTAGACTTTTAAAATGGGGAAATGGTCATTATTAGCTCAACCAGTGGTAAGGTACAAAGACGTACAGCATAATCATAAATGTAGTATTTTAGAAATTTTGCTAAATAGGTTGTACAAAAGAACATCCATTTTAAAAACAAAAATAAAAATATGATAGTTTTGTATCTCAAAAACAATAAGGTGGTTTATTAGATTACTTTTAACTGTCAATGTTTTATTTGTTTATTAATTCATTCAGCTACTATTTAGTAAGCACCCACGAGATGAGATTTTTGCATTCACAGAATTATATAACATTATAATTGTTATAAAAACATTCACTAATGTTTTTACCATACTCACCTTCTCAAGGAATTTAAATTCTTTCTGAACTTTAGGTCATTGGATTTCACCATCTTTGAGAAGCAAGATGATCTTGTGTATTATGTCCAGTGTATAATCTAAAAAGCTAAGGACTCAGCAGTCAGGATGGCCTCCAGGCAAACCTGGGACGGATCCACAGTAGAAATTATGACCTTCAACTCTTAAGCAATACTCTGCCAAACAATTCTCCATCTCTGGAGAATTATCTGCCCTAACTTTCTATGGTAAAATACTTATCTCCACTTTTACTTTCAAAAAAAGAATTCTATAGGGAAGTTAAGAAAAATTAGTATCTGTTTGGCTCTCCTGTGATTTCAGGAAATCTGTTGCATATACCTCAAGCCCCAGGCAAGACAAGTCTACTTTCTCCCCTAAAGAATTCTATAACTTATAGCCTTTGGAAAATAATATTCCAGGTTAAGAGAACAGAGAGGATAGAAAAGGGGAAGCCACATTTATTTGTGGGATTGTAATATTATTCTTTTTACTTAATGTGTGGGAGAAACGGGATGGAATTATCTTTGGCTTCTTAAAAAGGCTATGATCTTTTAAGAAGTGTTATTTTATACCTACAATTATCCATTTATTCAACATTTTACTGGAGGTCCTAATGAGTGCAGTAAGATAAAAAAAAAAGTAAAAAGTGTAAGGTTTGGAAAGCAAGAAACAAAAGTATCATTTTCATAGATGCTATTATTTAATACATAACAAGTAAAAATAAATATTAGAATTAATAAGAGAGTTTAGCAAGGTGGCTGGATATAAAATCAATATTGAAAAATCAATTGTACTTCTCCAAGACAGCGACAGTTAAAAACATAGCTTATTAAAAGATATCATTTATAGTAGAAACAAATAAATAGGGTACCTGGAAATAAATCTAAAAATCTGTGTGAAATGTTTGTGGAGAATTATTGAGACATTAAAGCCTAAATAAATGGACAGATGTCCATTTCTGTATACAGAAAGATTCAGTATGTTGAGATGTCATGACTTCTTCTCAAATTGATGCAGATATTCCAATAAAAATCTCAATAGTGCTTTTTCAGGAACTTAAACCAACTCTAAACTATGTATCCAAGAGGAAAAGGCCAAGATTAGAGAGGGCCTTTCTCCTACGACCCAGCAATTGCACTGCTGGGGATTTACCCCAAAGATACAGATGCAGTGAAAGGCCGGGACACCTGCACCCCGATGTTTATAGCAGCATTGTCCACAGTAGCCAAACTGTGGAAGGAGCCTCGGTGTCCATCGAAAGATGAATGGATAAAGAAGATGTGGTTTATGTATACAATGGAATATTCCTCAGCCATTAGAAATGACAAATACCCACCATTTGCTTCAACGTGGATGGAGCTGGAGGGTATTATGCTGAATGAAGTGAGTCAATCGGAGAAGGACAAACATTATATGGTCTCATTCATTTGGAGAATATAAAAAATAGTGAAAGGGAATAAAGGGGAAAGGAGAGAAAATGAGTGAAAATATCAGTGAGGGTGACGTAACATGAGAGACACCTAACTCTGGGAAATGAACAAGGGGTAGTGGAAGGGGAAGTGGGCGGGGGGTTGGGGTGACTGGGTGATGGACACTGAGGGGGACACTTGGCAGAATGAGCACTGGGTGTTATGCTATACGTTGGCAAATTGAACTCCAATAAAAAAAAAAAACTTAAAAAAAAAAAGAGAAGACCTTTCTAATAAGGAGAATGAAACAGGTATTTTTACTGCATGATAGCAAGGTTTGAAGGAAGCTATAATAATTGAGACATAAGGATAGACAAAATAATGAAACAATACAGAATTAAGAACAGAACTTTGTGTACATTAAAATGGTATATGATGGAGACAGCAGTGCAGGTCACTGGGGGAAAGATGAACATTTAAGTAAGAAGCACTAGAACAAATGTTTATGAGGAAATAATAAAATTGGATTCCTATTTTGCATCAAACAGAAAAATCACTTTTAGACATGTTAGAAATGTGTAAAAGGCAAAACTTAAAATATTTCAAAATAAAATATAGGATAAGATGTCTATGACATCAGAGTAGAGATTTACTGCATGACACAGTGCATGCAGTAAATTTTTGTTTTTTGTGCATGACACAAAAATCACTAATAAAACATACAAAAATGATAAATGTGGGTATATTATACTTAAGAACAGCTGTCCATAAATGTTTACTATGAAGAAACTTAAAACAGAATCCACAAACTGGAAATATCACACACACACAAACACACACACATACATGCATATACACACAAACACATATGTAGTTATAAAAACTCCTGTAAATTAATAGAAAAATGAAAACAATTTATAGAAATATAATCAAAGGGTACAAAGAAATAGATAATAAATATGCCACAAGAGATGAATTTCACTAGTAATCAGAAAAACAGAAATGAAAAACAAATGAGATGTGATTTTTTTATCCAGAACACTAACAAAAATTGATAGGATTTCTTTTGAATAATAATTTTAGAGTATGTACCAGAAGTAAATACATTAAAAAAAAAAGAAGTAAATACATAGTACCCTTTAATCCAGGTGTTCTATGACTCAGGATCCATCCTGCATGTGTGCAAAGAAGAAAGAAGAAAAGAATTATTGATTGTCATTGATGCTAAAGCTCTGATGAAATGATGGAGCCTCATTTTGTTTCACATTAGGAGGGAGTCACTGTAAATACTGTCACTGGCTCTGCTGTTGCACAGATCAGGAACCCACAGATTCCAATTGACAGAAAATGATTTGAATCTCACTGCGAACTTTCAAAAAAAAAAAAAAAGAGAGAACACTTCAATCCTAAAATGTGAAGTTCTTTATAAGTGTTTCCAACTCCCTAAGTTTTACAAATGCACTCACTTTACATACTTAGATTTTGCCAGGGTATCTTTTTAATATATTCAATAATTGGTTTTGTTTTTTTTTTCATTTGCAGTGAGGGCCAGGTTAAATGATTTTTGCATTGATTGCCATTTATATACAAAAACCTAATAAAGCTACTGTCTGGGGAAAAGTCTTTAGGATAGTTCAGTGTATCAAGATATATTTACAGAAACAACAATATAAAAGGATTTGGCTTCATGGTTTTTATTCAATTAAGCATCCATCCATAAAAACCCAGATTTTGAGGTTTTTATTCAAAATACATTGCATTTATTGATAAAATTGAACTGATAAATTTAGAAAGATAAAGGCCCTAAATTATATCTTTCTCCATTTAGTCTGAGTACACATTCATCAAGTTAGTGATTTTTAGGTAATGAAGCTTTAGGATTCAATTATGACATTAAATGTAAAATCATGAGAAAACTATATTGCAATACTATAATCTACAGCAAATATTTCATAATGGCATATACACTATCAGAAAGAAACCCCCACAAAACTAAGGAAGCCATACAATCTTCTTTAGGAAAAAATCATATAATTAGAAATCAAAGTATAGGGGAGAAAACTTTCTGTTCTTTTTATATTCTAGATTCTCTGGTCTAACAAATTGATGTAAGGCAGATTAACAGGAGAAAAACAAATTTAATTTTGTATGTATGGGAACCCCAAAGATGTAAGACTCCAAGAAGTGACCAAAGCAGGCATCTTTTATATCTAAGGAACAATAAATTTGTGAAGAATTGACAAGACAATGAAGTTTGAGCTTAGGGTAACAAATTAGTTAAGAAGTAACAAGGTCTGTTTATACAGCCTTCTTGGCCCTAAATTCCATATGTCTGATGAGAAGGATGTCTCACTTCATCCTGGTACTGGAAGGGTATCTTTAGCATGGGAGATTTATTTCCTACTTTCAGACAAATCAAGAAAGAGTGTTCTTTCACCAAGAATAAAATTATTTCAATTAATTTTAAAGATTTTATTTATTCTTTTTAGAAAGACAGCATGAGTGTAAGTGGGGAGAGTGGCAGAGGGAGTAGGAGAGAGAGAATTTTCAGCAGGCTCCACGGTTAGCACAGAGCCAACCCGAGGCTCAATCCCATGACCCTGATATCATGACCTGAGCCAAAATCAAGAGCCAGATCCTTAACCAACTGAGCACCTCAGGCGCTCCACAAGTGATTTTATTCAAAATAATCAATAGCCAAAGTGGCAAATTTGGGGGTGGTATATGTTGATTTCCTCCAAAAGCAAGAGCATTTAGGTTTGAGGGAAAAAAATATTCATTAACAATTTAATTTCAAGGGTGAAGACAGGAGCGATTCTTCCAACACATTCTAATAAATGAGACATAGCATCATTTCCTCCTTTTGGAAGAGATTTTTTTTTTTAAATTATCTTTATTCTTATTTTTTTTTTAGAGAAAGAGAGTATAAGTGGGGTGGCGGGCTGGGCAAAGGGAGAGGGAGAGAGAATCTTAAGCAGGCTCCAACACAGGGCTTAATTGCATGACCCTGAGACCATGACCTGAGCCAAAATCAGGACATTTTTAAAAATGAGTATACTTTGCTAGTTATGTGAGAGATGGCACAGTCATCATTCCTAAACACTTAACAATTAATTGTTAACTTAAAAATCTAATGGGGTTGGTAGGCCAATAAACTATGAGTGGGGAAAGAGGGAAGAGACAGAATGGAGGCAGCATGAAGGTGGGGTGCGGGTTGGGGGCAGTTCAGGGAGATATGGCTTGTAAGAGGACTTTGCATGCTAAAAGGACACAGAGAATGGGAGGGAAGGGCTCATGTCACTTGTGTTGTGACATTTTTCCTGGAATGAGGACCAACGAATCACCAGCTTACTAGTTACAACCATATTTCCAGCTGGGGTGCTGATGAGAGAAGCTCACTGGATATGTTTGAAAAACCTCTTGCTCAGATGCCGAATCAGATATGCTCTAGGCTTCACCAGAGCCCACATCTCTAGAGTCTTTCACTACTCATCTTCCCTTCCTCCGACCGTGCCCCATCCTCTATAAGATTTTTTTAGTGAATTTTTAAAAATTGTACTATCTTACTGAGAAGACACATTACTTTACCACCTTAACCATTTTGTAGTGTGCAGTTCAGTGGTGTGAAGTATTTTCATGTAGTTGTGAAGCAAATCTCCAGAACATTTTTGTCTTTCTTTTTTTTTTTTTTTAAGATTTTATTTATTCATGAGAGACACAAAGAGAGAGGCAGAGACACAGGCAGAGGGAGAAGCAGGCTCCCTGTGGGGAGCCTGATGTAGAACTCAATCCCAGGACCCCGGGATCACAACCTGAGCCAAAGGCAGATGCTCAACCACTGAGCCATCCAGGTGCCCTGACTTCTTTGTCTTTCAAAATGGAAACTCTACATGGTTTAAACAATTCTCTTTTTCCTCTCCCCTTGTCCCTAGTAACCACCATACTGGGTACCCCCCCCCCCGCCCCCCATGAATTTGACTACTTTAGTTTGGTCATATAAGTGGATTCATATAGTATTTGTTAGCCTTATGTCTTCAAGGTCCATCTTTGTTGTTTATGAGCCAGAATTCCATTCCTTTTTGAGGCTAAATTATATGGCATTAGATATGCCACATTTTGTTTATCCATTCAACTGCTGTTGGACACTTGGGTTTTTTTCTACCTCTTGGCTATTGTGATTAGTGTTTCTACGAATACAGATGTGCAAATATCTTACCCAGATCCAGCTTCCAATTATTTTACATATATATGCTCAGTAGTGGGATTGTAAAATCACATGGTAGTTCTTTTTCTAATTTTTTGGAGTACCACCTGTATTAGTCAGGTAGGGCTGCAATGACTAATTTACCGCAGTCTGGGAAACTTAAAAAACAGAAATTTATTTTCTCATAGTTCAGGAGGCTGGAAGTCCAGGCAGGTAGGTCTGGTTTCTAGTGAGAGCTCTCTCTTTGGCTTGCAAACAGCTGCCTTCTCACAGTGTCCTTGTATGGCCTTTTCTCTATGCACATACACTCCTTGTGTCTGATTTTCTTTCTTATAAAGGGCACCAGTCTGGATTTGGGCTCTACCCTAATAATCTCACTTAACACTCCTTCATTACCTCCTTCAAGGTCTCAGCTTCAAGCAATTCCACTAGGGGATAAGGCATGTGAACTTTAGGGAGATGCAATTTAGTCTGTAGTACTGCCATACACTTCTCCACAGCGACTGCATCATTTTATATTTCCACCCACAAGGCACAAGTTTCCAATTTCTCCATACCCTGCTCAATACTGGTTATTTTCTCTTTCTTTGTCAGCAGCCATCCTAATGTGTGTGAGGAGTACCATACCCCTTTATGTGAAGCCCAGGAAATGTGAGTGGAGTAGCCACCCTAATATATATTGAATTCTATTTATGGCAAGTAGTACTGCCCCAATGTGCCAGGCTTTGCAGGTAGGAAGAAACAAAAGAGCAGAGTGATGTTGCAGAGCAGAGGGAATGATTTAAGAGAATCCAAACTAAATGAACATGGAGTCTATTTTTAGCTGGGCCGGATCATGGTTCCCTTCAGAGGTTGCATACATTAAGAGTAATCATTTAAAAGAAGGCATACCTTACGATTACATGGTATCATTTACAAGCTCAGCTGTGGCTTCAGCAGGGTTCCTGTCCCTCCTGCCATCTGGTGGGCCCTGAGCAGTGTTCAAGAGAATGTTCACACCCAGCCCCTGAACAGAAAGGCAGGCTGCAGAGAAGCCTCGAATATCAGCAAGTTGGCGTGCAGAAAAAAGCGCTTAATCCTGTTTTCTTTAATCTCACTACCTACGGCCTTGGATTTAGTCAACCATCACTTCAAAACCCAAGGCAAATTGAACACAGTAGGGTCTCTTTGAAAAGGCCGGCACATTCTACGAGGTTCTCCTTGGTTTCTATAAAACACTATTCCACGCAGAGAAGAACACTAGAAATTGGGAGGAATCAGAGCTTTCTTTTCAATATTTGCTTTGCAAATTTTTAGCTCAGGATATTTTCCAAACTTTGTGCTCTACACAATCATCATATAAAGGATTATATTCTTCATTTATTAACCCAACAAATATACACAAATCCTGTATTTAGAAACAAGGTACCACGTTACCTGTGAGAAATAACATTGTCAGGGAGCTTATGGAGACTACAGGCAATGACTCATGTGTGGAAGAATAATAATACCAGACAGAAAAATCGTTTGCAAGAGACTCAGTGCTGTGGGCGAAGAAAGATCACTTCCGGCCAGGATTTCCAGAAGGCATTTCAAAAAGGGTGTTTGAGTGAGGCTTTTAAGAGAGATCAAGTTTGAAATCTGTGGAGAAGTAGAGGAAGATTATCCCAGGCAGAGTGAAAGCACACTATAAATCTAGCGCTGAGAATAGGGAGCTATGTGTATGAAAGAACAGTCTGGATGGCAGAAAAAAAGGTGGAAAAGGTAGTTGGAATCTGGTCTCAGAGATTCCGGTATTGCTAAGAAGTAAATCATTTCATGCTATTAATTGTCATTTAAAATGTGGAAATGTCACTGTGTACTTGACATGTTACGATATAAATGGTATGTACCTACAGAAACCAGATTTCCTTTCTGAAATTCCAGTTTGAGATATGATAAACACATGCATATTAAGGGGAAAATAAACTTTTCGATACCCTAGAATAGCTGATGGGAACTTTGTGAAGTAAGTTGAAAGATATTATATACATACAAAAGGAGAGGTGGAGAGGGAGATTCTTGTAGTAGCAGAGGTTCACCTCTCCACCTCTTGAAGCAGCTCAGCTGGCATTGAGAAACAGGCAAGGTCAGAAAGAATTCCAAATATGCTTGGCCTTTAAACTCTATAAATAGAAGGCATGTTATTTATATCTAACCTACTTACAAATACCCTTTATTTTAAGTGGCTAGCTGGGACAGCCATCAAAACTTAATTTGGGGTAGTCCAGAAGCTTGCAACTCCAGCAAGGAGAGGAAGTTTCCCCCAGAAACATTGTTATACATTGTGGTTAATTTCTACAGTACTGATATTACAGAAATATATCTTTAGAAGTTCATGGCTTTTGCAGCTGATCTGGTAAGAATCTTGTGAAACAAACACCCTAATACCCTAATATTTTTTATTGTGAAAAGGTCCAAACATATACCAAAGCATAGAAAATAATATCATGAACTTGCATGTACACCTACCACACAGATTCATTTAATTATCAAGATTTCACCACATTTGCTTTACCTACTCATTTTTTTTTTTTAAATCTGGAAGCATTATAAAGCATTCTAAGAGATATCATTCCATTCCTACTGCTAGAGTGGGCAGTTAGTTAGGTTTTCACAGGATGGCTGGCGGCCAGCAAAGGGGGAGTCACAAGCCAGCTACCTGGAAAGTTACAGACCTATCCTGGCAGCATTCCAAAGACAAAGCCCCAAGAAGCTGGATCAAACCAGATCAGGCCAAACACAAAGAAGGCCAGAGACCCTGATCAAGTAAGGGAGAAAAGGCATGAAATGCTCTTCCCAAAGAAATCCTCTCCCCAAGTAAGAAATATTCCACCCCCTAGTTAACCACTATCAATAAAAGATAGAGACCCAAAGCCTGGGGCACGCAGCTCTCCCTGGAACTTGCCAGCTCTCCCATCTCAAGAGTGTACTTTCACTTTAATAAACTTCCCTACTTGAACCACTCAACCAAGTGTCTGGTCTGTCCTTGAATTCTTTCTTGCATGGAGACCATGGCCTCCAGGGGCATCCTAGGGACAGGCTGAGCAGAGGCCTCAGGGCCCAGGGGTCTCCCCTGTTCACCTGGCAACACTAGAACCTCACTGGGAATCTGTTATAGACACAAACATTTTCTTAAATAATCTTAATGAGGTTAACACACTCCATATTATTTTTTTTAATTTTTTTTTAAGTTTATTTATTTATGATAGGCACACAGTGAGAGAGAGAGAGAGGCAGAGACACAGGCAGAGGGAGAAGCAGGCTCCATGCACCGGGAGCCCGACGTGGGACTCGATCCCGGGTCTCCAGGATCGCGCCCTGGGCCAAAGGCAGGCGCCAAACCGCTGCGCCACCCAGGGATCCCACACACTTCATATTAATGATGATTCTTTTGTATCATCTAGTGCCAGTTTACAATCACATTGTACCTAGTCTCCAGTATGTCTTTGTTTTAGATGGTTTGAGTAAGAATCCAAAGAAAGGCCCAAACTTGCTTGGTGGTTAAGTCTCTTTAAGACTCCATTGGAGCAGCCTCTTATCTCCCTCCCCTTTCTCCATATCCTTGACTTATTTAAACTGGGTCAGTTTTCTCATGGAACGTTTGATATTCTGCATTTGTCTCTTAGCTTCACTGGTATTATTTTGGTTCCTCTGTACCCCAAAATACATTTTTAAATTGGATATTGTCCATTTCCTACATATGAATACTCTCTTTGGCATAGGCAAGAAAGCTAAGGGAATTTATTGGGATAAACATAAGTTGGGTTTTTTTTTTAACCAAGCAGAACTGAATTTTTATTCTAATGCCAGCTTTAATGTCACTTAGTGGTTGTGTAAATTCATATTTGTGTGCATTTTTTAACTTCTTCAAGTTTGTTTCGTTATGAGCATATCGGTAATTTCCTGGGGTTGCTCTGAGGATCACAGGAAGAGAATTTATAAAGATCCCAATCCAATGGCAAGCACAGATAAGAGGCACTACAGAACTGGAAGTACCTAGGGAGTTACTTTAGTGTACACCTAGCTCCAGCGTATGACCAGAGCTTCCTAAAGGACTGGTCTGCTTGATGAAGTTACCAACACTTGGTTTATTTCCCAGATTTCAAAAGATAGGTATCTTACTAATTATGAAAACAACAGCTGGCTATTTTTTTTTTTTTGAAGAATCTAAATTATATGGGTAGTGATTTAAAAGAAATCCAGTTTAAAATGTAATTCCATTAAATGAAACAGCTATTTATATTCATCCTGACAATTAAGCCAAAAGGCCTGTTTATATGTATGAGAAAGAGAGAAGAATTCATGAATTTAACAGTATCATTCAGATACATCCACAGATACACATGCTCCAGAATTGTCTGGGCCTGAGTTCGCATTTGAACATGCATGCTACAGTTTGAGAATCTATGTGATATTCTGAGAGTAAACTTCCCAGAGTTGGTGAACTTGTCCCAGAGTTACACGGTTATGAAATGGAGAAGGTGATATTTGAATCAGGACCCCTAGACTTCAGAGCCTATGTAGATTCCTCTAGGCCGTGTTTCTAATTGCCAATGATCATCAGAGAACTCTCACTAAACCACTTCTATCAATCTTATGTAACATTGAGTTTATCAAAGAACCCATGTTTTCAAAGCCTTATGATGCTGCATGATTTCCCTGGATCCCTTTCTGGAAGAGATTTATCTAAGTGGGCTTTTAAGCCACTCTTCCCCTTTAATCACTAGTAGAAACTTTGCTTACTCTCCAACCTCAATGCCCTGCCTTCCCTCCCAACCCTCCAGTCTTTCTCTCTGTCCTTCTTGAGTGAAGGGATTTCCAATATCAAGTTCTGACAAATTTAAAATAAAAATTGAAAATGCAGTGCAGAGCTTTGGGACAAATTTACAGAATTTCTTTAGATTATTTGCACTATTTACAAACAGCTATTTCATGTCTGTGATGTGGGAAGTGGTAATCATGGTTCTGATCATAACTCTGTCCCTGATGTAATGATAGCATAATGGAAAAAGCTACGATTCCCGCTATCCAGAAACTTAGAAAGGGAAGGGCCAGAAACAAAGGAAAAGAGATCCACATTCAAACCCTGTACACATTCTGAGAATTAAGACCAAGTCATCTTTACTACTAATAGAATATACCACACTGAGTGTTTCTAAAATTCCATGTTTTTACAGTTTAAGCTGTGTGAAGTTCATTGTAATCTTCTAATTGAGATCTTCCTGCCTCAGGAATACATTATATACTTCACTCAGCATAATACTCTCCATTCCATCCATGTCAAAGTAAATAATGGGTGAAGTAAGTCAATCAGAGAAGGACAATCATTATATGGTTTCACTCATATGGGGAATATAAAAAATAGTGAAAAATATTATAGGGGAAAGGAGAGAAAATGAGTGAGAAAAATCAGAGGGAGGGTGACAAAACATGAGAGACTCCTAACTCTGGGAAACAAACAAGGGGTAGTGGAAGAGGATGTGGGTGGGGCGATGGGGTGACTGGGTGATGGGCACTGAGAGGGGCACTTGATGGGATGAGCACTGGGTGTTATACCATATATTGGCAAATCGAACTCTAATAAAAAAATACATATTAAGAAAAAGTAAGGTCTATCATAGCCTCTGTGATCAATCTAAAATCAAATCTTTTGTTTCAAAACACTAACAATCCAAAAATAATTATAAATGTACAAAGTAAAAAAAAAAAAGGAATACATTATATATGTAGAACCCTGAAACACAAGCCTTTGGAAGCCAGTGGGAGACAACCCAGGATAGCCAGAGAGCTGCATCAGAAATCCCAGTCCATCTCTCCCTTCTCTTTTTTTTAAAATATTTTATTTATTTGAGAGAGAGAAAGAGTGCATGAGCATGTGCCAAGTGTGCGCAGGCCGAGGAGCAGAGGGAGAGAGACAATCTGCCTCCATGCTCAGCACCAAGCCCGACACGGGGCTTGATCTCATGACCCTGAGATCATGACCCGAGCCAAAATCAAGAGTCAGACATTTATCCGATTGAGCCAGCCCGGTGCTCCCCACCTCCAAGTCTGTCTCTTAAGCAATTCTCAGAACTAAGGTTTCTAGATTTGTTATGCCAGACAAGCATTTGCAAGGGGATTCTGAATACAGTAAAGGGGAAAGGGCTTTAAATTGACCTTTGTATATTACTGTTAAGTTTACAGATCTTACTTCCTGTATTTTTCTCATTTTCCCTTTAGAATCATCTCTTATTTTAGCTCCTTGTTTTTATGAAATCTTTACTTTTTTGTCACATTCTTTTTAATAGGGTTTATTTTTTTAGAGCAGTTTTATATGCATAACAAAATTGCACAGAAAGTGTAGAGATTTCTTATATCCCTCCTGACCCCACATATGCATAGTCCTTCCATTATCAACATCCTTCACTAGAGTGGTACATCTGTTCCAATTGGTGAACCTACATTGACACATCAGCATTGCTCAAAGTCCATAGTTCACATTGGGCTTCATTCTTAGTATGCACATTCTATGGGTTTGGACAAATGCATCATGACAGATATCCATCATCAGGGCAAAAATCCTCTGTGCTCTATTCACCCCTTTCTCCCCTCTAACCTCCTTGGCAACCAACGATTTCTTTTCTTCTTTTTCTTTTTTTCTGTCTCCATAGTTTTGCTTTTCCAGAATGTCATATTGTTGGACTCAGACAGTATAAAGCTTTTCTGATTGGCTTCTTTCACTTAGTAATATGCAGTTAAGTTTCCTCCATATCTTTTCACAGCTTAATAGCTCTTTTTTTTTTTTAGCACTGAATAATGTTTTATTCAGATGCACCACAGTTAATTTTCCACTCACCTACTGAAAGACATCTTGGTTGCTTGACTGTCACTGGCAATTATGAAAAATATGCTCTAAGCATCTATGCACAGGTTTTTGTGCAGTGGTAAGTTTCGATTCCTTTGGGTAAATACCAAGGAAGGTGATTGCTGGATCATATAGTAAAGGTATGTTTACATTTTAAGATACTGACAAATTGTCTTCCAAAGTGGCGGTACCATTTTGCATTCCCACCAGCAATGAACAAGAGTCTTATTGCTCGCTCCACATCCTCATCAGCATCTGGTGCTGTCAATATTCTGGATTTGGGTCATTTTGATAGATGTGTGTGGTATCACTCTCTTGCTTTAATTTGCATGTTTCTGATGATATACGATCTGGAGCATCCTTTTACATGCTTATTTTCTATTCATGTATCATCTTTGGTGAGGTGTTCTTCAGGTCTTTGGCTCATTTTTTTGTTCAGTGGTTTGTTTTCTCATTGTTGCACTTTAAGAGTTCTTCACATATTTTGATGAACAGTTTTTTAACAAATACACCTTCTGAAAATATTTTCTCTTAGGATTTGTCTTTTCGTTCTTTTAACAGTGCCATTCACAGAGCAAAACATTTTTAATTTTAATAAGATCCAGCTTATCATTTCTTTCTTTCATGGATCTATGCCTTTGGTTTTGTATCTAAAAAGTGATTGTTAAACCCAAGGTCATCTAGATTTTGTCCTATGTTATCTTCAAGGAGTTTTATAGTTTTGTATTTTGCATTTAAGGCTGTGATCCATTTTGAATTAAATTTTGTGAAAGCTGTGATTTTTTTTCAATGTGGATGTCCAGCTGTTCCAGCACCATTTGTTGAATAGACTGCCTTTGCTTTTTTGTATTACCTTTATTCCTTTGTCAAAAATCAGTTGATGGGTCTATTTCTGAGCTTTTTATTCTGTCCCATTTTTTAAAAGATTTTATTTATTTGAGAGAGAGAAAGAGCATAAATGGGAGGAGGAACAGAGAGGGAGAAGCAGACTCCTGGCTGAGCAGGGAGCCCAATATGAGGCTTGATCCCGGGAGCCCGGGATCATGAGCCAAAGGCAAATACTTAATAGGCTGAGCCACCCAGCTTCCCCTTATTCTGTCTCATTGGTCTATTTGTCTATTCTTTCATTAATACCACATTGATTTAACTACTATAGCTTTATCATAAGACTTGAAGATGGGTAATGTCAGTTGTTCAACTATGTTCATCAATATTGTGTTGGCTATTTTGGGTCTTTTGCCTCTCCATCTAAACTTTCAAATCAGTTTGTTGGTAATCACAAAAATCACTTGCTTGGATTTTGATTGGCTTTGCATTGACTGTATATTAAGTTGGGAATAACTGGTATCTTGACAATATTGAGTCTTCCTTTCCATAGCCATGGACTATTTCTCCATTCGTTTAGTTTTTCTTTGATCTTGTCAGAGTTTTCTACTTTTCCTCAGTACAGATCTGTAACAAAACAGCAAATACAATTACTGAGACTTTGGGTTGACAGGAAGGCAGAGTTTGTTTGAGAGGCAGCCAAACGAGGGCAAGTTTCACCTTCCTGAAAGGGGAGAGAAGAAGTATTTTATAATCATAGGAGTTGACACTACATACATATTGATGAAATGGAGGGGGGAAAGTTAACTCTTCATGAGGAAAGATGGAGTATCCTTATTGAGCAAACATATATGTAACATGTACCCCATGTTCACTTTGGGGTGGAGACTTCACATCAGAAGAAGGCAAAATTTAGCCCCTAATGTCAGGCAGCTATCTTAAGACAAAAAGGGGCATGCTCTGAGAGTTGGTATAAATTAGATGGGGTCTTGGGCTTTTAGCTCAGGTAAGAAATGCAGCCTTGCTTGTTCACAGGCTGGAACCCTATCAGTTGACATTGAGTCCAGGCTTCATGGATTTGTTAGTGGGGCTTGAAAAGATAACAATAGCTGATTAGGGAGAAACAGTTCTCTGAAAAACAAACTTTAAATTTTCTACTAGTTCCGACCTTATTAACCCTGTGGGGCATGCACGGTTTCAGATCTTGTACATATTTTCTTAGATGTATACCTAAGTAAGTATGTGTGTATGCATTTATTTATTTATTTATTATGCCTATTTAATTTTAGGGAGGTGCCAATGATAATGGTATTATGTTTTCAATTTCAAATTCCATTTGTGCATTGCTGGTATATAGGAAAACTACAGATTTGAGTATAATAACTTGATATCCTGCAACGTTGCTATTATCACTTATTAGTTCCAAGAGTTTGTCAGTTATTTAGATTTTCTGCACAGATGATCATGTCATCTGCAAATAAAGACAATTTTATTTCTTCCTTGCCAATCTATATACCTTTTATTTCCTTTCCTTTTCTTATTGTCTTATAGCTAGGACTTACAGTTCAATGTTGAAAAGCAGTGGCAAAAGGGGACACACCTGCCTTGTTCCTGATCTTAGTGGAAAAACTATTTTTTTCATCATAAGCCTGATGTTAGCTGTAAGCCTTTTATAGATTACATTCTTCTAAATGGGGGAAAGGAAGCACTGTGTAAAGTTATCCTTAAATAAAGGATATTGGATTTCATTTTCCCCTAGTTAGCTACATGCAGGCCCTCTCTTTACTCAGCTTTATTTTTTTATTTTATTTTATTTTTTTTTAATTTTTTTATTTATTTATGATAGTCACAGAGAGAGAGAGAGGCAGAGACATAGGCAGAGGGAGAAGCAGGCTCCATGCACCAGGAGCCCGACGTGGGATTCGATCCCAGGTCTCCAGGATCGCGCCCTGGGCCAAAGGCAGGTGCCAAACCGCTGCGCCACCCAGGGATCCCTTTACTCAGCTTTAGATCATCCTCCTGGCAGCCATCTTCAGCCCTCTCAGTCTATGTCAGTTATAGGTGGTTATATCTGATTTTAGAGCGAATCTGGACTAAGCCAGGAAGTTTATAGGCAGCAGGATGGCTTTACTAATGGGACTTGGAATTAGTATTTGGTGCTTCTAGAGTAAGTCCTGGGCATTTTCATGGTCCCTGAGTTACAGACTCCTACTAATTGGGATTTGTTTGGTCCATAAAACTCAATGTCCACCTCACTTCCCTCAGTAGCACCTTAGAGACCTTCCATTTTCCAAAGCTTAGTAAATTAGGTTGGAGCTATGACATCTACATGGTTTTTGCCAGCCTCCATACTCCTGCAGAAGCTGATGTTTCCCCACATATTTGCATTTCTGCTCCAAAGTAGACCAGCCACCCAGGATATGATGCTGTTCCCTTACTTAATTCCATCACTGCCATATTGTTACAACTTCTGCTAAACCATCCCACCTAGACCTAAAGGGATGGATCTAGAGCCCTTATGATATGATATACTGTCTGCCTTTAAAAAGCAGACCCACAGCTCAGTTTCACTAATCCAGTTGCTGTTTCCTCTCAAAATTATTAGTGTCATCATGCCTTACCTTAGTTAATGATTGTGACTGTCTCTTTTCACCTTAAAGTTATTCCCCCAGAAAAGGATGTCAGTATCATATCAAATCCTAATTCATTAGAAATCAAGCCAAAATTCTTATAATATGCACAAGAAAACTATAATAGTCACAAGAAAACTCACATAAAAAAGGAACAAGTCTCATTGCCATACTTATCTATGCCTTATATGAAGAAATTAGGTTGCTTCTCCATCTTGATGTTTTGTAAACCTGTATTTCCAGCCCAGATCTCTCAAGGTTTCAGATTCATATATTTAATTTACACCTTCCACCTGGATGTATAACAAGTACATATCGGGACACTGAAACTCATAGTTTTCTCTTCTGGTCTCTCACTTCCTTCTTTAAGAGCAATTACAAAAAAAAAAAAAAAAAAAACCCTGCTTCTCTGTGTCTGATCCATCAACCTAATTGCCTAAAGTAGAAACCTGTGCTTCACCTTCCATTCCCTCATACCTCACATACAATCAATCAACCAGTCCCATTAAATCTCTCTCTGAAATATTTAAGTCTGCTTATTTCTCTCCACACCATTGCCAACATCCTAATCCAGGCCACCCCCACAATAAACCTCAAACTCCTTAACGTTGCATAGCAGATTTATATCTTAAAGTATTAATGTACATTAATCCATAGTTTCTTGCCTAGCCCTGCCTTTTCCTATAACAAAAACAGTTGGCCACCACATGAAAGGTAAAGCACAGAGCACATAAACTTTTACAGATTGAGAACAATAGGCCCATGTCAGATAAATTATTTATTCTAACTCAGCTTAGTGCTTTAAAAAATTCAACCAAAAACTCTGCTATATGGCAAATAGTAAGTAAAATGATATTTATTTTAACAAGATGCCAGGCTATATAAATATAGCATAACATAGTAAATAGTATATTATACTATATAGCATACTATTTAACATGTATACTATATTACTATAATACTAATATTGCATAATGCTAATATTATAATATTTTTATAAGGTAGATACTACAACTACCTCATTTTTTGATGAGGAAAATGATTCACAGATGGTTGAGAAGCTAATTTATGATCACAGAGACAAGATTTGAGCTAGGTTGTTTGCTTATAGAATTTGGGACCCCAGCCACAGCATTGTGCTATTTCTCCATGTATGGTCTGTGGACGTTGAAATGTTTTAATTTTCATAGCAAAAGTTTTACTTGTTAAATTTAACACTGTTTACAATTATAAAATATTATTCATATATTGCAATACCAATCATATAGAGTATATGGGCAAAGAATATGAATATATTATCTCTATAGAAACTTTACAAATTATAGAAGCAATGTCCTTATAGAAGAAGGACACTGGTTTCACTGTCTGTATGCAGGAGATATGCAAGTGCTAATATTCCACATTATTAACCCTACCCAAAAGACTTACAGCAGGATGCACATATGGACTCTATGCCATTGCTTTCCATTGGTGAATATGCTGTTTTCTGTTGCTCTGTGTCATCCATCCATTAAGCATGTCACTTGATAAACGTTTCCTCTGCAAGTAGCTAGTAAGATTCTCAAGGCCAAGAGTAGTATATTCTATTTATATATTGCAATGAAACCTCCCTCAGTCTTCACACTAAAGCATCAACTCCCTCCAATTCTGAATTTCCCTTGAGCTTTACAACGTTCTTCTGAGCTTTGATGTAATGCAGTTTAACTATAAATTATAAAGCCGTCTAAAATTAAACATATTCACATAATGTCTGGCAGGAACCTCAAACTACAATCCCAAAAACCCAAAGTAACTTAAAAAAAAAAATCAAATCTATGCCTCATTTTTTTTCTCCTTCAGCAGTGAAAAACTTTTATCCATAACTTCTCGCCCCTAGTCACCAAATTCTAAATTCTGTTATCACAAATGCCTCTTCTTTCATCTCTCTTTGTCCTCTCCCCTGACCCTGAGCAAATTCAGGCCACCACCTGCACCAATGGGACAGCCTCCTAGTAGATTGCCCTGAATTCAATTAGTTACTAGTAGAATCCATCCTTTGTATTTGTATAGCTACATTTCTAAACATTGATGGGTTCACGCTTGCTCATCCCAAACATCTTCTACAGAACTATCCATGTCGTTCAAAGCTCTCCGTGTCATCAGTCTTGGTTTCCATGTATCTGGTTTACTGAGGTTAGAAATATGTGTCCTTGAGAATCTGGGATAGTGCTCTAAGATCTTTTCCCCTCCCCCAACTGGCTGTTTACGTAGATCTATTTGTTTTGTTAAATGGAATCATTAACATTAATCTCACACATGGTGATTGCTCAAATGGAAATGGGACCACACCCGCTGCGCGTCTCGGTGCTATCATAATTCACCCAGATAGGGGCTCCCACGCTGCTTCACAGCAGTGTCATCACCTTTGGGTGGAGCCAGAGAAGACCGAGAAGGCCGACCCTGGAGAGTCAACTGGCTTTCTTCTGCCCTGGGGTCCCGAGTCCTGATTTACTCTCAATTTTCCTCAGAGTTAGACCTGACCTCAAAATTGCAGGAGATCTGCATGGATAGAAACGTGGCCCAAACAAACAAACAAAAAAGTCTGTTTTCTTGCCATCATATGATCACGCTTCAGTGTTAAAAGTAATTGTGATAACGTAAGCCCGGAGAGCAAGATGCGCGGAGCAGCGAAAATTCCCAGAGCAACTGCTGCCCAGACCTGCAGGGGTCCCCCTTAAGTCTCGCGAGAGGACACGCATAGGCGCTGTGGTCCCCGTGACTCTCGCGAGAACCGGCTTCGGCTCCCCTTCCCCGAGCCGGCGGCAGCGTCTCCAGGGGCAACAGCAATGGCGGCCCCCACGTCCGAGCGGCTCTTCTCTCTGGAGCTGCTCGTAGACTGGGTGCGTCTTGAAGCCCGGCTGCCGCCGCCGCCGCCGCCGCCACCCGTCGTCGCGGTGGAGGGGGAGCAAGAGGAGGCCGAGGAGGAGGAGGAGGAGGAGGAGGCACGGCCGCCACCGCCGTCGCGCGACCTGTGCCCCGCGGTGGCCTTCCGCCTGCTGGACTTCCCCACGCTGCTGGTTTACCCCCCGGAAGGCCCCGGCGCCCCAGCCCCGGAACCCCGGCCCGGCCTGGTCCGCTTCGGTCGCGGCAAGTCCTGCCTCTTCCGCCTGCACGCCGCCACCCTGCACCGCCTGCTCCTGCGGACCCCGCTCTACACCTTGCTGCTGCAGCTGCCCCCGGGGCGCCCGACTCCTGCCCCCCAGCTCCTGGGTGCCTGCAGCATCTCGCTGGCCGCCGCCGCCCACCAGGTCCTGGGGCCGGCCGCCTCTGGCTGCTCCCAGGGTCGCCGCGGAAGTTTCCCCCTGCGTGACCACGTTGGGCAGCGGGTTGGGGACATTGCTCTGGGCTACCGCTTGACTGACTTGGGAAGCAGCCTGCTGAGCCACCTTGAGAGGCCAGTCGCTTCCGCGGGAGGTGAGGTGGAGCGTGCAGAAGTCGCTTCCCAAGCCCCGCAGGAAACACAGCAACCCAAGTCAGAGCCCGGAACCAAGGATGCTGATAGGTTTCTCGCCAGTTTAAGAGTCCCAAAGGCACAGAAGGAGTTGAGGGAAATAGCTTTCCACCGTCAGACCAACTGCGGTAACACAGTTTCTTCGGAGCATGGCAAAACCAGCTCTGTGTGTTCAAATTCTAGTGGGGTGAGGAGCGTCAGCCCCCCAGATCAGGAAGTCACAGAGTTGGACGTTGAAACCAACACATTTTGCCCCCCTCCTCTGTATTACACTCATTTGACGCCAGAAAAGATGCCTCCTGTACGGGGTACAATCACCATTAAGCCACAGATAAATGTACCTGAGGGATTGAATGGTATTTTTCTGGAGGAAAATCGTGCAACTGCCCCAACAGATACTGATTGTCTGAAACCTACTAAGTCTGGGACCCGGGAGAGTCCTCCAATGCTCATAAATACCCGCCATGTTCAGGATGTAGGAGCAAGTGATCAAACTGCAGATCATGCCCAAACTGAACAGAATAGAGTTGATACAATAAGGCAGCTGCCTTTGTTAAATGCTTTGTTGGTTGAGTTGTCTGTGTTACACAACCAACCTGTGGCAAGCCCTACTCAAATACATCCTCACCTAGCCTGGTTATATAGAACTGAGGATAAGAGGTCACCAGAATCTTCTACCAAATGCACATGTAAATCTGAATCTAAGGATAAGCTTTCAATGGGGGGAAATGAAAAGTCAGTGAATCTTCAGTATAAAAAGAACCAAGCTGAAAATCTCAAAAAAGGTAAATATTTTGAAGAGAACAGTGATAACCCTCCCAAAAGAGTTCCGAGGGGGAAGCTGCTCTATGGTTTAACAAAGACACTTAAACTACGTTTAAAGCAGACAAATCCTGATATGTTGGTAGTACATGAAAAAAGAGAACAGTATAGAAAAATGCAAGCACAGATGTTAGGTACAAAACTCAGAATTCCATCATCTAAAGTTAAAGCATTAAGCTTTGCCAAAGTACATCAGAAGCCACACCAACTACCTAAAGATAAGTGTTTGGAATTAGATGCATCTTTTGCTGAAAACAGTGATACCTCAAAGCAAATCAGTGGAGTTTTGGGTGACCCTAGCACAAGTCAAGAAACTAAACTGAAATGTGCAGCTGAAAAAACAGTAGATTGTAAACATAGAATAAGTAATGGTTTATTGAAAGAAATTGCGAGTCCTACAAATTCCATTGTTCTGGAAGGGCTTACTCCTGCAAGTATTTTGGAAGGAAAAATGGATATGAAAGTCCAGAGTCCACGTGTTTTCCAACAAGTTGCAGTTGTTGACAGAATTGTGGTAGATAAAGAAATAGAGAATAAACAGGTCAAAACCACTGATACTCTTACTGATAATATGAGTGAAAATAAACCAAGTAAAAATAGTTGCTCTGAAAGCATCTCAGAATTAAAGTATTCAGATGACTTCACCAGCCCTTGCTCTTCTGAAGATTTCTCTACCACTGAGGACACTAGCAGGATTTTACAAGCTCATGATAGCAGTCCAGAGGCAGAAAATCCAAAATATAATCGATGCACAAGTAAATCTAGTGAAACAATACTGTCCATAAGAAAAAACAGCAGTGAAAAGAGTTCTGTTCTTAGCCCACCTTTTTCAGCTGGATCACCAGTACACTCATCTAAAAGATCTCATATTTCAAAGATTCAAGATAAAAGTTTGGAGGAAACATCTAGTATCTCTACCAGTGATTTATCTTTATTACATTGGACTGAGGAAAAAGAAAATCATATAGATCAAAATGGTATGCATAATTCTAAAGTTGTAAAGAGGGATCAGGACATGTCTATAAAACTTAAAACAAGAACTGGTGGCAAGTCTTCAGAAAAAAGCCAGTCACCTCGGACATCTCAAGTGAGTTCTTATCTGCCATCTAATTTGTCAGAACTAGAACTTAATGTTCTGGATAGCAGTACATCAGATCACTTTGAGGAAGAGGATGAAGTTGCTTCACTAAATATTTCCAAGCAATGCAGAGATATTTGTGAATTAGTGATAAATAAACTTCCAGGATATACAGTGTGAAAATATGTGCTTTTAAAAAGCATTTCATTTTCTATAACCTATGTGTACTGTTAAGTGAAAAAATTTTTAATAATTCTTTACATTATTTTAGTATATAAATTACATGAGTAATTCTTTTTTAAAAATACATTATTTTGATGTCTAGATGATACTCTGTTATACTGGACAATATTAATCATGAAATTACCTTATAATGTAGGTAAGATTTAGGTTGTTTATCTTATAAGAATAAAAATATCTTTCTAAACTATCTCAAAGTATCTATCTGAAAGTACCAGTCATCCTAAAGCTGACTCAGGCACACCATTAAAAAAAAAAGAAGGCTAATTAATAATTAGGATAACCTCAGATTTTAATAGGAATAAATCATTTAACAAATATAGAAGAACCTACTGTATAAGATGCCGAAAGGTACAAAAATATTTAAGATATAGCCCCTGTAGGTAGAGTTTACTGTTTTATACAGATTTTTTTTAGGGAAATCTTAGATACGTACACACCCCATATCCCCAGTAGGTGAAGTCCTTTTTCTATGTTGTCATTGTGCTCTATACTTCCAATCAGTGTATGTATGTTCTTTGTATCTAGCGCAGTCTGGCATGTGGGTGCGATAAAAGCATGTGTTGAAGGAATTAATAAAGGCCATGCATTTACACTAAGCTGATGGGAGGAACAAAATTAAGCAAACAAGTAGAAATCCTAAGAATAAGCAGCAGAAAATCCTTATTGGAAATATGGTTATTTGACTACAATATTTTTGTTTTGCTGTCTATAAATAGCCTGTAGGTGTTCTCTAAAGTTTTTGGGGAAGGAAGAGAAGGAAGTTAAAAGAGATGTCCTCCAGTTTCTTGTATAGAAATTCAATTTATTGTTGTCATTTCCGGTTTTTCCAAAATTGTTAAAAGTATGAAAGTTTGTCTTTAGAAATTCTAGTGATCATTTCTCTATAATTTTTTCCATAGATTTTGTACTTAAACCTTATTCTGTGTTCAAACATTTACATGTACTTTTTTCCGTTATATTTTAATTTTTACACTTTTTAATATGTTTGATATTTTTGGATGTATGAAGTGAAGACCTAATTTTCTTTCCTTTATGAATAATTAAATAACTAGGCATTATCTTTTGAATGATAATAATTGATAAAATTCAGTAAAATGGTAAAGAATGAGGATGTTATATTTTGAGAAACAATATGAATAAAAGAAATATGGGAATGAGCATAATGTATTCATGGGACTGAAAATATCTTGATTAGAATGGTAGATTCATGCTACAGAGTGGTAAAAATGAAATTTGTTGAGTAAGAAAAGTCCCAGATTATAGGGAGCCTAAAATGCCAAGAATAATAAAGTCCTAAGCAATAGAAACAATACGGTATTTTATTTTTTTAAATTTTTAAAAAGATTTTATTTATTTATTCATGAAAGACAGAGAGAAAGGCAGAGACCTAGGGAGAGGGAGAAGCAGGCTCCAGGCAAGGAGTCTGATGTGGGACTCAACCCTAAGATCATGCCCTGAGCCAGGGGCAGGCGCTCAACCACTGAGCCACCCAGGCGTCCCACAATACGGTATTTTAATTTATAAATGAGCACCAATACGTAGTCATGACATTTTGAATACTATAAATTATTGAAATAATTTATTGGAGGCAAAGAAATTATACCAGTGAAAGTTTTGAAATATGAAATGCTTTTTAATGGCTAATGGCTATGATGTTAATTTTTCAGTTAATATAAAACATCTAATATATCATCTCAGAAAATCAAAATAATTAGCTAGATATCAACTTGGTCTGTAAATTGTTAGCAATTTTTCATTACTATGGAAGAGACAAAAATATAAGCAATAATGTCAGAATCAGAGAAAGAATTCCTTAAAAACCAAGTTTTATTTGATTAGGAGCAAGTCATTGCTTATGATGAGAATAGATGAGAAAAATGATTCATTCAGTGTCTGAGGTGCAACAAAGACTAAGGCATTAATATTTTTCAAATTACAAAACTGAATAGCTGAACAAGGTTTCTTTGAGTTACTCCATCAATATCTATTTCTAGAATTGTGATGTTAGTTTTTATAGCTTAATTCTAGTGAAAAATACTTCTTTTGTGCATTTAGTACTTCCTGTTTACAACCTGTCTTCTTTTTTTTTTTTACAACCTATCTTCAAATTCTACCTCATGTTTTAATTCTACAAACTATGAACTTAGTTTTTAAAAGAATATCATAATAGATACTACTGCTAAAGTACCTTTATCCCCTGAATTGCTTAAAATCACTGAAACGTGAAATAGTATTTCAGGCTCATAAATAAAGGAGACTTGTCATTTAATTGTTTGTAAAACTAAGCTACTACAATCCAGCTTTTCTGAACTGCTCTGGGCAAAGCTGAATGGGAGAGGATCCAAGAAGCGGTGAGCAACAGAAATGTTAGGACCTACCTCTGTGTGGTATTAATACTTGCCCCTTAGGAGGTAGCTGACAGTGATGAAAGTCCTTTGAACTATTACCATGAGCAGATTGAAAAAGGGCTGTGCAGATGCGTACGATGTGTTGGTTTTTCCCTCCAGTTATATGCATGCTATCGATATCTTCAGTTGCAAAAGAACAATGATACTAAACTTTCTGTCTTGCACTTCTGGCTTTCTGTTGAGAACCACTCTTTCACTTCTCAATTTTTATTTTTCTGTTTGTAAAAGCAGCACATTTGTTAGGGAATTATATTTGGGAACCACACTTTTATTTGCTATAAACATAGAGTTAAAGATAATAAGTTAAACTTAATTACACTGTTTTTGGCAATGCAAAGGAATTTCATAACAAAGCAACATATAAATAACATAAACAGTATTTACATTGGTATAATCAAAAACTGTCCTTGGGCCTAGAGATATAGTCATCCTTTAGGCTACTTATGTTTTAATTTGGTTTAAGATATCTGAAGTTGTACAGAATGACAATTTATGAGATAATGCTTGCTGGATCCTTCTCATTTTTAACCTAAAGCGGTGCAAGGAGAACACACTTGGTCAGGGACCAAAGCATTTTTACTATTTTTCTCCAGAAATTTTCCTGTCATGCTAGGAAATAACAAATTTCAGGATGAGCATCATTAGGTTGCAGTGCCAAGCCATAGTCATATCATTACTACCTTATTTTTCAAATACTTCTTTTCTCTTATACTAATAATGCATATTAATTCTAGGAAAAATAGAAAATTCAGTTAAGAGTCTTTACTGTAAAATTGTGTATTAAGGGAAAGTAATAGTCCTTTCCTTCCAAAATCTCAATGAAATCATAGACGTAAAAATAAGAATGAGCCTAGAGTTCATTGCCCTGGAGAACAAGGAAAATGCTGGTGGCAGACAAAACAATTTGAGGAACTTCTGGAAGATACAGAGCAGGTGGATTATGTTGATGAAAAATGGGATTAGAAATCTACTCTTCACCATCGTACAATGAGGGGGCAGCTGGAGAAATGAGAAGATAGTGTTTGTTTTCTAAAGAACCTCCAATATACTTCAAGCTCAGTTAGCAGGCTATGGGACAACTTGGGGGCAGAACAGAACCCTGAGTATGATATGAGAAGCTAGAACCAAGATAAAGGTTATCTTCTGGAAAAGTTGTTGGGACCAAAGAGAGAAACTAGTATTTTTGCTCTTGACACCAAAAGATTTAAAAAAAAATTTTTTTTCATTTTACTGGAGTGGACCACTAACCCTAGTGGCAAATTAAAATGATGTAATCCTGGTCTTTGTAGATGGATGAGTGGTAATTTGCATCCTCAGTCATGTTATATGAATTCTTGGAGATTATTTCTTCATTATAGGATTGGTTTGAGGATTGAATCAAATTTACCTAGCATATGTGACAGTTGAATGTGCATGTGAGTGTTGGGGGGTAAATTTAGAATTACAGAGAATATACCACGGTTATCTGTATTTCTGCCCTAGGAGGACATATATATTTAATTAAAATCTCGGGAAATCAACTCTTCCTTCAAAATGTTTAAATGAATTTTCCATGAGATAGCAAAGCAAAGAGGCCCATGGAGACAAAGCAGGACAAAGGCTTTTGGCCAGGGAAAAAGACTTCAGGACAGAGCAGAGCCACAAAACTAAACAGAAGAAGGAACCCTCCTCAGAATATTAGGCAGTGGGGTATGTAGTTTTGTGCCTAGAATTAGGGGTGGTAAGAGAAGGGGATGGTGGAAGAAGAGTATGAAAAACTTCCTTCCTGTTCATTAAGAAAGGGAACTCTGAGCCAGGGCATAAATAAAGACAAATGTTCTGAAAATACTAAGAAAGCAAACCTAGATGGTCCTGACTACAGGAGGTTGCTTTTAAAACATCTTAAAAATTCTTTTTAATTTTTTTGTCTGGAAATTTGAAGTCTTCCCATACTAGATGCACAAAAATATTTTCCCCTTTAAATGTCTTGGAAGTGAGGATGCAGTGAGTGGGGAAGAAGATTTGAGTTATTTGTCATAATAAAAGAATCAGAAGCTTTGAGAATGAGTAGGGAAAAGGTGAGAATTAGCTTTAGGACCTGATATTGTAACTGAATAGGAAAACCCTTGGTAACAGGAATCAAAAGGTTTAGGTTTTAATAAAGAATATTTGTGTTTGCTCAGGAACAGGCCAGGATAGGAGATCAGACAAGCTTCTGAGTAATAGTAGGAAAAAGTTAACAGCTGAGGCCATATATTGTAAAGAAAGAATGTGGAATGGAACAGGTCTGTGAGTCAGTAGATGAGTTAGTTACTGTAGGATCAGAAACCTACACTTGTAAGCTTGACTACTTAGAATATTATCAGTTTTGTTCTTTTATTTTTGTTTGTTTTCTTCTTGGTTTTAATATAGTTCTTTTGAAGGATCTTTTAGTTGAGACACAAGAGCAATAGGAAATGGATTGAGTTATGGCTCATAATTGAGCTGAAATCCTAATGGATGAGCAGGATACTCCCAGGGTCTACATACTGAAAGAAAGAAGATATGAGGGCCCTTAGACAGTCCCTCTTTTCTACCCCAAAATTTGTCCTTTAGCTATTTATTCTCTCCTGAAGACCTTAGAGGGTTTTTCTTTTTGATTTATTAAGGGAAACTGTTCAATTTCGGAGCTTACACCCAACAACTGCCTGGAGTACTGTATTTCATTACTTGTGATTTCAGTGTCAATCCTGTGGAGTGATTTGGGACTGAATTCTGGACTCAGAATGACATAAAACATAATGGATTGCTTTAGCTATGGAGGAACCTATTGTCAGAAGATTTGGTCCAAAGATGATTGCTTACATATCCAAAATTATTAAGAATGTTTCCAAGTACTTTGGGACAGCATTTGTTAACCTGAGGGAAAAGATGTTTCTAATATTCTGAAAAGAAAGTCTGAAGTATGAACATTGGCTTTTTGTTAGCAAAGTACTCCCTACCCCCGATATTCTCTGTAATAGCTGGAGGCCAAGTGTTTAAGAGGGCAGAACTTCTATTTTCAGATGGAACTTCCTTCCGTTCTAATGCTCCTTTTCTGGAATATGTGATTTCATGGTGCTCTCTTCTTATTTCACTGATCACAGCATGAGCTCATGCTGTCAATCTTTAAAAACCACTGTTAGAGGTAAGATTTTACTAAAATTATGGTCTAGCTTTTCACTAGAAAATAAATTTGGTCTTTTTAAAAAAAGTATTTTGGTTACATGGTCTCCATTGCCATTAACTTAATACTAATACTTCCTGACACCAAATAGCACTTTAAAGCTGATGAAGGACTTCCAGTATCTCCCATCATCTGCAGAAGAATGCTGTGAGGTAAGCATTAATATAAATAACCAAGGAAGCTGAGGTTGTTTTTCATATCTGTAGCCTTTCTTATTTCCATGGAAAAACTGAAAGGCTCTTGGTATAGATATTAGGAAGTTGATATTCCTTCATTATTTATATCATTTCCAGAATCAGAGTGATAGCAATACTCTACAAATAGATAAAAGTTTAATTTTGAACTTTATAAAACTGTGCTGTATTTCAACCCTCCCTATTATTTTGGTGTCTTCTGTTTTTATCTGCTAACTCTGTTGTTTTTACTAAACCAGTTGTATGCTTTTCTGCATCAACAAGGAGGTGCCCATCTGTGTGCTAAGAATAAGATTATACTCTCAAGAAATCCAGGTGTGGTATTAAAAAGCAGCGGAAAGTGCTTATTGCAATTATTGTCAGAAAAGAAAACTTGAATTCACAGGAATTTTTAACTAGAAGAGATTTTACAAATCATTTAATTCAGCTCCTTCATATTATAGCTACGGAACATGGCCAAAAAATGGGAGTTTGCTAGTCTCTCACTCACTACTACAAGACTGTTTCCATTAGAAAATGCCATTTCATGTATCAAATTTGGAACATAGTAAACCCAAATAGTGTGTCTGGATGATATAACGCTTATATTGAAAACACTAACCAAGAACTCACTCAGAGATGTGGGAATTCATCCTCTTTGTCACAGAAAAGGCATTTATGTTTAGGACTAGGAGCGGGCACACCTTAGAGTCCTGGCCCTTCCGCTCACTCTCTATAACCTTGGGCAGGTCCTTTCAGGACTCAATTTTCACATCTGTACAATGAAGAAATTAACAGTATTTTTAAGATTATAAGGATTGAATGAGGAAATATTGTACCTAAGTGATTAGCATAATTCCTGATATTTATGAAGCTATATTATAGGCCATCATTATGTCTCAAAATCTGATGATATGCAGACTTTTTCCAGACTGGGCAGCTTATTGATAACACCAACCTTTACGTTTTTCCCTAAGCCAAAATTGTCTCATCCATGCTCTGAAGCACTTTATGTTTCGAATGCTTACCTTTCCACATTCTTGGACATATAGCTTCAGAATGAATCTTAATACCTGGAGAAGTCATTTTATATCACCCAAAACTTTACATTAGCTGCCAGAAGGCTGACATACATTTTTACTTTTATTTTTTTTGGTATAAATTTTAAATATTTTTTAGTAACCACTAATTACTACTAATACAGTTATCTCTTAACTTTTTAGCTTGTTTCTAGTCTTTCTTTCTCTTCCTCTTTCCTCTACCCCTTTGCTCTCCCTCTCCTGCCTCTCCCTCTCTCCCCTTACATTTTTTGTGTAGTATATGTGTCTTATGCAAAATTTTACTGAAGTATAATATTCATACATGTAAGTGCACAAATACAAGAGTGTGGCTCTATGAATTTCCCTAAGTAACATTTCTGTGTAACAGCTTCCAGGTCAAGAAATAAAACATTATCACAACTCTGTCAACCTCCTCAGGCTCCCTTCCAGCTGTTTTCCAACCATCACAAAGGGAAATTCTATCCTACAATCCAACACCGAGATTAGTTCCACAGGGCCATACCATGTGCACACGTCGGTGTCTGGTTTCTTTTGTTCAATCTTATGTTTGTGATCCACCTATATCATGCATAGAGTTGTAGTTTATCTCATTGTTTTCTGGCTTTTCATTGTGTTAATATTGCCCAATTTATTTTTCTATGCTACTGTCAATGAACATTTGGGTTATTTCTAGTATTTTGGTTTTAGGAATCATGCCATTGGCATAGGTGTTTATTTCTAACTACACATACACATTTCCATTGGTAACAATACAATTAATGGGCATTAATTGATATTGAACTTTAGTAGATTCTTCTAGATAGTTTAACAAAGTGGTTGTACCAACAGTATACATGTTTTTGGTGTTGTAAACTGTTTACTTTTTGGACGTAGAAAGGACATAGATATGAATCATCATGGTGAAAGTACAGCAGTAGTGACATTATCCAAAATGATTTTCTTAAGAATGTTCACTATCTTGTAGTATTAGTACAGGTGAGGTCCAGATAGGAGGTACATTCAAGATAAGGATATCTGAGGGTGAGACACAGTAGTATCAGTCACCCTGACTCATGGGTACCTCTGCTCTTACCAGAAACTGGACACCTGGCACCTGAGTCTTTCTAATTACAGTAAAGCATGAACCCACTGGCATCCTGAATTTAACCACTAATACACATGTCAATTCAATGCTATACTGCTCTTTCCTTGGTGAACTTTGCCATTAAACCTCACCTTCCATTCTCTGACCCATTGTTGGGCCCTTAAATAAGAAATGAGGAATCCAATTAAGTTGTAGAAAAGAAGGGAGATCCTTGCCAGCTGTGATGGAAGCATCAGGTATGGCTCATTGAAAGTAGTATAGGTCAGAAGAGGTGTCCATGAAGCTGTACAATCTTAAGCAACTTCTATCATACAAACTTTTTGTGCTCAAGGCCCCACATTCAGGAGAGCCCTGCACTTGCTGTAATGCCCTGTTATCACTGTCTTGAAATTCTAAACCATTTTATCTTTGAATTTGTGTTTTGTAAACATACAAATTCAAGTCTGATGGGACAATGGAGCATGTGCTTGAGTAGAACAGATATGCACAATATGGAATTTATCATTCTCTGTTTTCCTGTTTCATACAGTGTTCATTCACGATACCCATGTGCGCAGAATTCCAATGGACTCACAGTGTGTGAGAGTTCCGTGAAACTCAAAACAGTGCCAGGTCCACGTGTTACATCTACACTGAGTAGATGGAGGTACCGATAACTCTGAGAGACCAGGTCTTCAGTTCAAACAAGAACTTGCTTCATACACAGAAAGAAGGTGGTAGGGCAGCCCCGGTGGCTCAGCAGTTTAGCGCAGCCTTCAGCCCAGGGCCTGATCCTGGAGATACCGGATCAAGTCCCACGTCAGGCTCCCTGCATGGAGCCTGCTTCTCCCTCTGCCTGTGTTTCTGCCTCTCTCTCTCTCTCTCTCTCTCTCTCTCTCTGTCTCTGTCTCTCATGAATAAATAAATAAAATCCTTTAAAAAATAAAAAAAGAAAGAAAGAAGGTGGTAGTGTTCTAAGAAATATGAATGATCAAGGAACCCCCTCATATCCTTTCTTACTCATGTTACTTCCCTGTGTTAGCCAACCAATTATACTGAAAATGAGGACATTAGAAAGGGAAAGGCAGAGCAACCCCAAGTTCCTTATCTTTGCAGTTATTCCTTAGTCATCAGTAGGCCAATGGCAGAGGGTGTTGGTAGAATGTACAGGTATCAAGAAGTGAATAGAACAGTTGAGTTAGTTTGGTTTTAGGGCCACTGCCCATGCACACATAACTATTACAAAATAACAATTGTATAATTCTGATGATTCCACATACAAGTAAATGTTCTTCTAGTACATTTAAAACTGATACTGCAGAATATAAAGATGAACAGTAAGATTTATGTTAATCATTTAAATTTTTAATTTTTCTTTACTTAGAAAAACACTTAATGGTGTGATACGCAGAATTTTAAGATGACTCCCGGTGACCTATGCCCTTGTATAACCCCTCCTGCTACATGTAGGTGGAACCTATAATCTGTTTCTAATAGAATATGGTGGGGGTGGAAAGGTTTGGCAGATGTAATCAAAGCCCCTACGGAGTTAACTTTAAGTTAATAAAAAGGGAGATTATCCTAGGTGAGCCATACCTATTCAGGTGAACCATTTAAAGGTGAGTTTGGAAGTGAGAATTCCGTCTCCTGCATGGCCTCTCGTGCCATGAATTATATAGCTGAAGAGAAATGTGTTCTGCCAACAGTGTGAGCTTGAAAGAGATCTCCAAACATCAGATGGGGCCCCAGCCCCACCCAACACTGAGATTGAAGCCTATGAAACCCTGGACAGAGGACCCAGCTTAACATTTCTGAAGTCCTAATCCACAATTACTATGGGATAATACACAGGTGTTGTTTTAAGTTGCTAAGTTTATGGTAATTAGCCATCCAGCAACAGAAAATTTATACAAAATGCCAATACAAAACACCATGATAAATCCAGAGTGACCCTGGAAGAAAGGAAAAAGCTCTATACTTTACACACTTTTTCCCTGTATTTTGAACAATGAGTCTTGCATTTTTATTTTTCACTGAGCCCCCCAAATTCTGTAGCTGGCTCTGGCTGTTACTCTAAGCTGGAAGAAGGCAATCTGATTGCCTGTAGGCTTTCCACTGTATTACCTAAGTGCACATAGTATTTGGCACAACCTTTTTGGCCATGGTTGATGTGTATCATACTTGAGAATACTGTGTTGAAGGCTATACATTTCTTCTGTAGAATACAAACATTATCTTTTAAAATTTAATTTTACAGTCTGAACTAAAATGCCTACATTTCACACTAATGACAAATTTGGTCTCTAAAACTTTCGTACAGAATTACTCAGAGCAATTCTCTGGAGGTAGAATCGATGTAATTCTGCATATAATATTTTCAGTGCATAACATAAAATTATTGAACAATACCTAACCATTTATGAACTGTTCCTATTTATTCTTGTCAGTTACAATGATTTCTATGGACTTGTTTTTTAAGACCAACTCTTTCCACAATGCTTTGTTAGCACCAGTTGCAGACTTTTAGAGTATCATGTCCTCAAAATGGTTTGTCTTGCAGAAGTTTTGGGATATGTATATGTAACCAGTGTGACCCACTTCCCTAGTTTGGGGTACAAATTCTTCTTCTACATTCCAATACATTGGTGCCAGCTCCACACATTCATGTTAGCAGGAAATCCAGCATCTGACTTTTAAAACCATCACTCCAAATGTCCAAGTTCTGAGAAGCTTACTTGGTCTTGCTTAAGTGGCCTTTCCTGCTTATAGATGCCAGGCCATATGACTTGCCAAGTTGGCCTTGATGTTCGGCTTCTGTGGCTCCCATTTGTGTGGCAGTGTTGTATCTGAAGTCCATCCCTCCCTGGTCCTGATTCCAGCACAGTTCATGAGGGTACAGGTTATTCTGGTTCTTACTCATAAGTTCACATTCACAAGGTGGCTGAATCTGGAGTTGTCTTAAATCCCTTAAATCCCTTGTGATGATCTAAGAGCAAGGATCACAAAGACAGGCTCTTATTTTTCCCATTGACTTTGGGGTCTTTAGGATCCTTTCTTGTGAGAGAACGTGGACAGATACTATCCTAAAAACATCAGAATGCTTAATCATTTCAGGCATCTAAAAAGGAGGAATCATGGGCTTGATCCTGTTCTTCTCTGAAGCCTATTTGAGCCATGGCAAATTTATTGACCTTCTCAATCTCCATCAAATCACAAGAAGGTTCTGATCCTTAAGGCCAATGTTTTAAAAGACCAATTATTGTATATTTTACTTACATTTACAAAACTAAGTGGGATCTTCATAATCTCAGGACAAGAGTCCAAGAACTTCCCTAATGAGTTCTCTGTGTCCCGTTATGGAAAAGTAGTTGGCAGTGCTGGATAACTAAACCTAACTTTACCTGTGCTGGGCATCTTCTCCTGTTGAGTGTTGAGACTATCTTATTCAGTCTTGTTTTTCTTCCTCATCCCTCACCAGGAACCTACCCTCATGCCTTTCATAAAGTACATGCTGAATGGATGTTGTGGAATTGAATAGAAACAATAATCAAAGCCAGCAACTATTCATAGTTTAAAAAGTCAGGTGGTCTATACTTTGCTTTGCTGCTTAGCCAGGAGCTACTCTGCCACCCAAAGAATTTGGGGGCTAGGGCAGTGGGAATGGTGATCCATGAAACTCACTTACTTGGCAACCTGCTGTCCTAAGGAATAAACCAAGACCAAAACTCTTTGATTCCGCCAACTAATTCTTCAAGCTCATAATCTCTAGGTCCACTTGGGTTAAGAATAGAGATGAGCACAGACCAGGAAAATACCTCTACCCATTCTTGATGTCACCTCTGTTCTCCGAGTTCATTCTAGAGATCAGTTACGCAAGCCGACTCCCCAGAAGCCTGCGCGCACTTTTGCAGCGGATGTTTTCCTGGCCGACAGCTCTTTCAACATATGGTACCTCCTAAGAAGCACCAGAAGATTGAAATATTCTGATCTCCATGCTTCGACTGCATTTCTCGAAATAGCTTGGTTATAAAACTCACAACAAATAAAACTTCCTTTAACACTCCCAGGGTGTTAGGAAGAGCTAGACTGTGGTGTGTATTTAGACCACTTTGTACCTGGATTTAAATTTTTAACATTCCCTTTATAGGCAACCAGTTTCATTGTGTGCATTTTAAAGAACAGGAGTGTAAATGAATATGTTTGATCTCAAATCTGCAGACCTGTTCACTTGTTTTTATCATGTAATATTTTAAACATTCAGAAGAATAAAAAAAAAAAATACAAGGAAGTCCTGGGTATACATCTCCCAGATTTAAACCAGGGCTGGTCTTGTGCTATGCTCTGGTCTCTCCCTCTCTGACAGACCCACTCTTCCTCTCCCTGTCCTACTCCCTCCTTCAAGAACAGAACATGCAGATACAACAGAAAACCCCTTTGTTTCATCTCCCCATTTCTTTCCCTCTCTTCCAGGGATAACCATTACTCTGGGGTTATTGTATTCCCTTCCCATTCGCATTGGGGGACATGTAAGCTGCTTCTGGATTTTTCTTATTACCAGAAATGCTGCAATTAATACTCTTCTTGTCCCTCTTTGCACATGTGCTTAAATTTCCTTAAGATTTTACACCTAGAGTTGGATTTGCCAGGTTCGACTATAATAACACATCTTCAGCGCTGCCAAATCTCTCTTCTGAGTAGTTGAACCAATTTACTGTGCTACCAGCAGCATGAGAATTCTTGTTTCTTCATATTCTACCACAAAAGTTGGTAAATACTAGACATTTTATTTTTTGCTGCTAAATTTACCTACTGTAGCATCACAATAAGTACAGATACCTAGAAAGGCCAGTCCACTCCCTTCTTCTTCATTGATATTGTCTAAGCCAGCAATTCTCAAACTTTTTTTGTCCCAGGAACCCATCACACTCTTAGAAATTATTGAGTACTCCAAAGAACTTCTGTTTTTGTGGATTTTTTCCATCTATATTTACGTGAGAAGTTTTGAAATGGTTAGTTATGAATTCATTTAGAAGTGACATTAGTAAACCTTATTACATGTGAACACGAATAACATTTTTTTAATAAAAAATAAATAACCTTCCAAAACAAAAAGATGAGAAGAATGGCAATATTTTATACTTTTGCAATCTTTTTAATGTCTGGCTTAATAGAAGACAGATTCTCATATCTGCTTCTGCATTCACCCTATTGTGATATTTATTACCTGCCACATAGCCTCTGGAAAACTCAATGGCACACTAGTGAGAAAATGAGAATGAAAAAGGAAAATAGTTTCAGCATTTTTATGAAAATAGTTTTGACCTCATGGACCACCTCCAGTACCCAAAGATTCACACTTTGAAAATGCTCTTCTAGGCTATCCTTGGTCCTCTTACTTAAGAAATTTAGGACCAGCTTATGGAGTTCCAGAAAATAGGCAGAAAATGTTATTTATATTGCATGGAATTTACAGATTAATTTGCTAGAATTGACATATTTATGATATTGGGTACCCATAGACACTTGGATCATCTATAACTTTAAGACCTTTCCAATGTCCTTCAATAGTGATTTAACATTTTTGTCTTATATTTGTACATTGTTTTAATTAATTAATTACACATTGTGTTTAATTCACCATTTTTAATGGACCCTTTTAAACACATATTTTTGGGCACCTGGGTGGCTGAGTTGGTTAAGCTTCTGATTTCTGATTTTGGCCCAGATCATGATCTCATGGTTGTGGGATCAGCTCTGTGTTGGGCCCCATGCTCAGTGGGGAGTCTACTTGAGATCCTCTCTCTGCCTCCACCTCCTGCTCATGCTCTCTCTCAAATAAATAAATAAATCTTTAAAAAAACACATATTTTCAAGTTGGCTAGTTGCTGGTGTATAATTGGAATGGTATTGATTGTTGTGCATTAATGTTCATTCCAGCAATCTTCCTAAACTACTACTCTTCTCCTCCTCCCCTCCCCCTCCCCCCTCCTCCTCCCTTTTCTTCTTCTTCTTCTTCTTCTTCTTCTTCTTCTTCTTCTTCTTCTTCTTCTTCTTCTTCTTCTGTGCCCTATGGGGCTTCAGGTTTTCTTGTTTCTTTTATGCAGACAATCACACTGATCTAGTAATAACAGCAATTTTGAAGCTCTTATCCCTCTTGGAGGGTGCAAGGAAAGATAGTAAATTGTGTTGGCAAGGACATCTTCTTGTCCAACATATGTCAAGAGCTGAGCTGAACTACAGGGCAGTTAAAACAGGACAAAATTAGAGTAACACTATAGTCACACCTATAGTATAAGTGAAAATCTAAACAGGAAAAGAGGCTGGCTCCTCCAGTGTTTAATTTCTCCCCATAAAATGGCACTAGGTTTTGCTCAGATGTATCAGCACAGACAGGGAAGCATTCCATCTCCTTGGAAGCCTCTCCCCTACAAAAGGCTCCTGCCACCTATGGACCTAGGATGGTCAGGGGGAGGGAGACAGGAGGGGCTTGGATAGTCCTGAATGCTGAGTCGGAGTGGAGAGAAGTATCTGAAGTCACCACCCCTACACAAGGGTGGTCTTGGCTGAGGCACCTGAGAAGGCCTGCACAGAGGGCCGCCCAGTAAGGTAGCCTCTCAATGGAGGCAGTAAGGATAGAAATGGAGATGTGCATTAAAGTACTGAGGCAGAGTCTAGAGCTGAGTGCTTGACAGCAGGTCCTCCTTGTTGACTGTTCACCAAGTCTGCTGTGACAGCCTTCTCCCATGAATCCTGCCACATGAAGCCCTGGTGATTACTACTGGTAGAGCCTGAAAAGTCATACCTATTCTGGCCTAGAGCTGGATTCCCCAATGTTAAATGAAGCAGTGTAATGGGCAGCCTTCTCTTATTCCTGACTTTAGAAAGAATGTTCCAGTGTTTAGGTGCTTGATAGGTACATTTTGGAAAGAGGTTCCCTTTAATACTTAAATTATGGGATTTAATACTTTAATACTTTATTTAATACCTTATTATGGGATTTTGTCTTGAATTTTATCAAACACTTTTCTGTGTCTATAAGCTAACCATATATGCTTTCTATTCTCTAATCTAGTGGTGAATTAAAGAAGAGAGTTTTCCAAGGTTGAATCACCCTTGCTTTCCTTTCTTGGTCTTGATGCATTCTATTGCATATATATTATTGTATTTCACTTGCTGATAGTTTATTTATAAATTTCCCTTTCTTGTACTGTCTTTATTTTTCATATCAAGATTATAACAGCCTTGAAAAATAAATCATGTAACCTCTCATTTCTGTTCTCTGGATTGGTTTGGATGAAGTAAGAGTGGTCTGAACTTTAAGGGTTGGTATAGCTTGCATGCAAAATTTTTTAGGACTGCTGTTCCTTGTGGGAGAATTTGTTGCTTAGATTGTGTTGGGGACCTAGTTTTATGTGATTAAAAATGCCAAATGGATTGTTGTTTCCTAAAGGTTTAAAAATGTAGTGTACTACTGCTATAAAATGTGCAAAAACTGACTAAAGCTTGTCATACAAGTTTGAAAAGTAACAAAGATGTTGAGTTTTCCCTGACTCCAATAAGACTTATTTTTGTGTTCATCCTACTGCCTTCCCAGTTGCATACAACATGTTTGCCCACATACTTTTCCTTCTTTCTCAGTTCCTTGACATCACATTCTTTCGGTTTTTCCCTCCCTTTCTAGACTCTCAGAACCAATCTTTTCTTTTCTTTTACTCTGCATCTGCATACTGGACTCCCCAGCCCTCACCCTGCCCTTCCTTTTCATCCCACCTTAACTTCTGGTCTACATTATGTCATTTTTCTAATTATTTCTGAAACCACCTAGATGGTGATTTCAAACACCCTGTTTGAATCTCCTGCACAAATCTCACTTCTGAGTTCCAGTCTCAGAAGAGTCTTCTATACCTAATAGGTACAAAACTTGACTTTTGATTCTCACTTCCCGAAACAGTCTCCATATTAGTTTTTTGTGTTGTACTTTCATACTGACTCTACCTTTCCCCACCCCACTCTGCCACCTTTATGGAGTGCAGCCATGGGCAAGCTGTGGATTCTGGCTTCTGTTTTAGGTTTGTTGGCAGAGTTGCCAGCAGGAGATTGGATAGCTCCCTGAGTCCCTTCCTGCCTGCCTTTGGCAGGGTTGGTAGAGGCTGCATTCCAGTATAGGAAGAAGGTCACAGTTTCCATGGGACACTCTTCTATAGCTGTAGCTATGACTACTATGTTCTCTCTGAGTTCCAGGAACTGGTCACTCACTCTCCTTGTTCTTTCCAGGCCCGGGGATGGTACAAGCTCCTTGCATTATTAGTCCTGAGGTCCTTCACCATCCCTTGTCAGGCTCCCTTAACTCTGTTACATTTTCATCAATAATTCTCCCATTAAACATTTCTCGATTACCTTATTGGAGGGGACAACTTATTTCCTGCCAAGATTCCAACTGATGTGACTTCCTAGCCACAGGACATTGCCACCACCTCTCTGGCACCCTCTGGTTACCTTCCACATCCAACCCGTTATCCAACCATGTTGTTGCTACTTTCTACTTACACCTTAAAATTAGACATATCTCTTCTTGCCATGGCTAACTGGTAGCTTCTTTGCTGGTCTTTCCATTTTTACTCTTGCCTCTCTTTCAATCTACTCACTGTGGGGCAGACAAAACCCCTTCTTAAAACTAAAAGTCAGATCATATTTCTTCACTGCTTACAATTCATTAATGGTGTTCTTAGAATTTGTGTAAAATCCAAATTCCTCATCACAGGCCTACCAGGCATTGTATGATTGGTTCCCTATTGACCTACCCAAAGTCATCTCATACCTACCCCTCCAACTTGCCCTTTGATGCCCCAGGCACACTGTCCTCCCTTTTGTTCCTTAAACACGGTGAACTCATTCATACCTCAGGACCTTTGTTTATACTTTTCCCTTTATAGGAAATTCTTGATTCCCTGCATAGAACACTTATTACTCTGCTCTTCACATGTGCCTTCTGATGCTTCAGGTTTTGGTTTAAATGTCACGTCCTCAGAGAGGCCCCATGACAACCTAATCAAGGTATATTGCCTGATCTCACCTTGCCCATGCCTCATTTTGTCCTATCATTATACCTTGTTGACTCCTTTAGAGTTTATAATAAGATATAATTATGTAGATTGGTACATTTTTTCTTTTTGGTTTTCTTTATTTTCTATTTATTTCTATGTATTTTCTGTCTTTTCACTAGACTGTAAATTTTTTGATGACAGAGGCTTATGACTATTTTGTTTACCACTATATATACCCAGCTTTAAAAACAACTCCTTATATTCTGGCACACGATTGTGTTCAATAAATATTTGTTCAATGCATAGATACTTGAATATTCATGAAGTGGGGTGTTTTCTGAAGAGGTTCACAAGAAATGGCATTGGAAACTGAGGAGATGAATTTTCTTATCAAAGAGAAGGAAAGAGAGAGACATCATATACATCTCTTCTCCTCCTTGCCCCAGGGAATGATAAGCATTTGGATGTTCTTAGCCTATTGAGGATCCAGAAAAACCACTTAGCTGCGGAGAATAATTCAGTTACACAATGGAGATTAAAGTTTCAGCATTGGGGAGTAATTACAAGGATATTTTCCATTATATATGCTCTAGAAAAAAAAAAGAAATAAAGGAATACATGAAACCCAATGGAAAAGCATTTCAAATGGCAACCAAACTATTACCTCTGTTGCAATTACAGGAAAATTGTTTGAAAGTCTCAGATGTTTGGTCTAAGTCCTTAAGACTACTCACTTAATAATGTGGTTGGAAACTTGAGAATCAAAAGAACCCTGGATTGAGCAGAAATATTTTAAACCATTGTGTTAATACTAGAACCATGAAATGAAGCGATGACGTCTGGCTAATTATCCAAACAGAGTACCAATGTTTCCTCCTCTGAGATGTATTTGTTATTTGTACAACTCACCTACCATTGAGTATTGTTAATCTTCCATTGCAACTATTTTTTTACATACCTGTGGTTTATTCTTAACTTTATGTAATAAATATTGTGGCTAAAGATGTGTTTTAAGCTTCTTTGCACTGTCTAAATAATCTAGAGGGCTGTAGTGAACATCTATTAGTCTTGCTACTCAGAATCTGTTCACTTTTCTTTGGATACAATATTTACTTTCCTCTAGAGAAACCCTTCTACCTCTGCTCTTGACCAATGTGATATGATGAGCTTAACCCCACTGCTAGTTTAAAACAACAAGCATATTTCCTCTTCCAGGCAGCAGTAATTGGTTGAACACATGATTCCGCATCAGGAAATGTTTTAAAACTGTTCTGGAAGAAACGCTCTCTTTTTCCCACTGGGTCTAAATGAAGTATGTTGGAAGCCATCTTGGAAGCAGTCGTTAGAGAGAGACTGACTGGACGTGAAGCCAACACTAGGAAATGGAAACAAGGAAACTCAGTCCTGGTCAAGTTTGACTCCTGTGTCATACATCTGAAAAGAGTTAATTTTGTACTCTTAACATTACATAAGCAAGTAAATTAGCTTTTAAAAAATAAAGACCTTTGGATTGTTTATTCTGTCCATTGCAACCAAAATAATTCTTATATATAATAGGCACTTCATTATTGTTTTTGATTAATTTTAACCAGTTCTGTCTTCATTTCCAGGTCTCTTACAAAAATCTAAAAAGTTTCTCTTGATTTGATTAAAATGGAAAAATAAACCTTTGCCACAATAAATGTGCCTTAATTCTTCTGGGACAATCTTCTTATTTGAAATACACAAAATTATTTATTAATATATTGCTTTGTCCTTTATGTTTTCATGATGTCTGAAAAATTTTCCCTCTGATATTTCTGGGGGGGGGGAAGTAAACCTCTAAATTTTATACTTGTTTAAAATTGGAACATATTTCTTTATTCAGAAGAATGTTCTACTTTGAAAAATTAAAAACGTGTTTCTTTGTTTTTTTGTCACCAACTGTTCCTCATCAAATAGGTCAATTGACTTTGATACTGTAACTTATGAAGGAGTGTAAAGCTAGTTAAGAACTGGAGTTGACTTCTCAGAATTTAGAATTTATGAATACTTTTGTTTTGAGTCTAGCGATTCAGATGTGTCAATGGAAAAAGAAAATCATATGTAATCTCATTCCCAGAGATAATCACTGATATTTTGACACATCTTTTTATACAATTTCTATATGTAGAGATTTTTCATTAAATAATGAAAAAGGAATAGTCCTATTTATACTCTCTATATGCTTTGTAAACTTAATAATAACAATAAATGATGTGACAGTCTTTCCATGTCAATATACATATTCTATTGTGTGGATATACCATATCTTTTTAAAACATCTCCTTTGTAAAAAAAAAAAATTGTTTAATTCCCTGACTTTATCTACTTCTTATAATGAGGCTGATAAATCATCATACTTTACATAATTTTTTAAGAATAAAATCCACTGATGTTCTTGGGTGGCTTAGTTGGTTAAGCATTAGGCTCTTGATTTGGGCTCAAGTCATGATATCAGAGTTGTGAGATCGAGCCCTGTATTGGGCTCTGCACTTGACGTGGAGCCTGCTTGAGATTCTCTCTCTCCTTCTCCCTCTACACCCCCCAAAAAGAATAAAATCCAAAGAGTAATAACTGGCATATTTTAAAATTTAGTACATATTTCCAAGTTGCCTTTCAAAAGGTTGCAAAATTCAGCCTTCTATGTAAGCAAAAATCCTATATATGAACATTCTTATTTAATTTCATCCATATCATAAGTGATAAATGGTCATACTTTGCTGTTTTAGCTTGAATTTCTTTCATAGCTATGGAATACAACTTTTTAAAAATGGGTGAACTATCAGTTTTTCATTGCTCTGTAAAAAAAGCACCTACAACTTTGAGGCAATGATTCACTATTGCTCCCTATTCTAGCTACAGGTGGGTGGTTGTGACTTTGCTGTGTTGCTGTGCTCACTCATGAATTGCTTCTGGGGTGTACTGTCCCTCAGCTGGGGTGTCTTGGCTCTTTTCCACATGCTCTTCCAACATTCAGCAGGAGAGCCACCTGCTGCACCAAGCTCATTTATACCCTAGAGGCAAGGATCTAAGAGAAGGAAGAGAATTATGCAGTCTCTTGATACTAGACTTGGGATTGGCACAATGTCGCATCTTCTCCATTCTGTTGGTCAAAGCAAGTCACAAGGTCTCCTAAGATATAAGCAGTGGGCAAAGAGATGTAGACACTTATGCAAGGAGCTACAGATTCATATTGCACAAGAGGGTGGGCACAGGGAAAGAATAATTGGTGTTTTTTGTTGTTTTTTTTTTTTTACACACTGTACAGGCTGTCTTTATATCCATACATAATAAGGAGAACAAAACTTCTACTTAGCTCTTTTGAAACAAATTTATATTTTGAAAAGTACTCAAAGTTTTTCACAATGTAAAGGGTACATGATGACAGATTTCTTTCTCTGTTTCTTGGGTTAATTAAAGCATCATGTAATGTATTCTATTAAGCTGTATCCTTTTTCTGCAACACCAGGTTCATTCCAGGTTAAATGAAGTATAGGTTTTCTAAATCAGTTTTTGCTTAAGCTTGCTAAAATCAATCCATTAGCTCTGAATTCCTTTCTACACACCCTTTGAAATTTAGAATTATTGAAAGAAGTAATTTTTCCATTCAGATGCACTTTGCTTATTTTCCAGGTTCTGATAACAATATACTGCCCAGTGGAAAAAAGTTTCCCCTTGAAATGAATTTTCCTGGCACTATGTTTAGGAAATGTCCTTTTTTTTTATTTATTTATTTTTTTTATTGGTGTTCAATTTACTAACATAGGAAATGTCCTTTAAAATATTTCCCGGAACATATTTCTAGTGCTGAGATCCTGGGGTTTGAGTACTTTTATTTATTTCAGAGAGGCATACCATTTAATAGTCATTCAGAATGAAACCAAACCTAGTTGCTGATAATTCAAATATTCAATTTTTTCAAGATTTGTTTATCTATTTGAGAGAGAGAGAGAGAGGGCAGGAGAGGGAGAAAGCCCCAAGTGGACTCTGTGCTGAATGTGGAATCTGATGCAGGGCTTGATCTGAAAACTCTGAGATCACAACCTGAGCCCAAACCAAGAGTCCAATGCCTAACCTACTGCACCACCCAGACACCCCTCAAATACCCTATTTTTAATATGAGATGCTTCTTACTTAAAGGACAATTAGAAGAGATCTATAATCAAACAGCTAGACTCCATATTTCTTTTATCTGTACTGATTCCTAAGCAATGTGGGATAAATCATGAGTTTTACAATATTCCAGCTATCTCTAGGCATGGTACCTACTCTCAAAACTTTTCATCAACTCCCATTTGTTCAGCAAATTTAGAGTACTTACCACATATCAAGACATTACAAAAAGCTCTAGAAATACACAAGTAGTCAGTCACACTGTCTCTGGTCACATAGTTGATATTCCACTGTGAGATACAGATAACAAACCAGATGATTATAATAACATGCTGAAAATATCACTTATGGAATTCCAGTTTCTGATTCTAACTACTTTTATAACATTAGAAAGAACTCTAGGAAAATATATCAAGTTAGAAGAAAATATTTGATTTTTTTCTTACCTTTGAGGGAATGTCAAGAGTGAAATGTAATTTCATTTATAGATAAGACATGTTCATGTTGCTGCCTTAATTCTCCCTGTGGATCAGACTTCTCTCTGGTGTTTGAGACTCAACTGGTTTATAAATTCTGGGGCCTTCCTTCTGTTTTGTAAGTGCACAAATTTAATCTTACAAAATCATGTCCAGAATAGAATGAATGATCTGGAACGAAGGGTCAATGTGATCTTCTATCTTACCTGATAGTTTGAAATATCCATTTTGAGACACTAAACACAAAATAGTCTTCCTCAAAAAGATTTTCTGTATTAGGGTTTTTAAATATAGTCAATTTCTCTGATTCATCCATCTTCTAAAAGCTTAAATAACTTTCTTTAATAGTAAAAAACAAAACAAAAAACAACAATACTCTGTACCATAATTGGTGACAAATGATACACAGGTATGATGCCCTAGCTACCAGTATCGTTTTAGGGTATTGAAGGAATTCTTTTCTTTAACTTTAGTTTCTTTTCCTTCTTTCTTTCTTCTTCTTCTTTTTAAAACCTCAGCTTTTAAAATTGTAGCTAAGGATTTTTGCTCAGCCATTTAGTTTCTGGTGCCATATGCTACTGGATACCAGATATTCAGTACTACAAATGTACAATTAACTAAGGACTGCTGAGACAAAACATTTCTAGTTTCCTAAATAAAAGCAAATTATTTTTAACCTAATAAGAAAGCTAGTAAGGAGAATAAATTAAAATTGATAATTATTCAACAAAACCCAAATTAATGTTACCCGCACAGTTCACAGGCTACATTGTTGTGTGTAAATGTGGAATGGGTGGGGTAAAACATCAAGCAATCTTCTAGTTTCCAGTCCTGTACTCATCAAATGTACTTTGTCAAATCCTCCCTTTGTGCTTCCCAGGGATTTCTCAGCCCCTTCCCTCATCTGAAGGCAGACCAATCCGTGTCATCCTCAGCTCACTGCTCAGCCTCTGCCTCCCCAGGAGGCAGGAGTGAGATGAGGAAGGCCAGACCTCTGCAGGAGTGATCAGAAGTGAGATGAGGAAGGGGCCAGATCTTTCTCTGCTCCTTGTTCCTTCTTTTGGTTATAGCTTTTCTAGGTTGGGGTGAAGAAAGGATATATGACAACACAGTGTCTTTCACATATATGGTGTTATTGTAGTCCTCCTTTGGCTTCCCTGGTTAGTGCTAGGTGGCCATCAAGGCCCACTAAGTAACAGGTGTACAAAAATTTGCTCTCATGGTGTACATGGGTGAGTTCTTTGAGGAGCTCTTTTTGGATGAAAGGGATCTTCCCAATGCCCAAGGCTCTGACATCAGTTCACTCTCTTCCAATTATCCCCTACAGTACAATGATGCCCCATCCACTGCTGCTGCTTGTACCCCTTGCTAAATAACAGACCTCTTACCTTGGGCTACTCCCAGGATGGCTTCAAGCTCCACAACTTCCCATCATTCCACCTGGAAACCCTTGCATCTTTTTAATGCTGGGAAGTGGTCATACATGAAGTTCCCTGGTCATATGTGGCTCCTCACTTTGCCATTTTCTTTGACTTCTTTTTTCCTATGTGTAGATAGGCACAGATACCAACAGCACCAGCAGATGTCCAACACAGGATGGGGGCCTGTCTTCCACTTTTGCCAGCACCCATAGTTTCTGTAAATGATTTTTCCAGAGTAGAGGTCAGCACACTTTTTCTGCAAAGGGCCAAATAGTAGTGAGCCATACAGTTTCTATTTCAACTATTCAATTCTGCCATGGTAATGAGCCATAGAAAATATGGAAACTGATGAGCATGGCTGTGTTCTAATTAAACTTTATTTACAAAAATAGATAACAGGCTGCATCTGGCCCATAAGCTGTAGCCCTCCAGTCTTTTTCTCAGAGCAGCCCTCATTTGGCTTGACACAGGAGTTGTGGTGAGCATCCTATAGTTTCTGCACCAAGTGGTGGACTCAGGACCCAGATGTTTCGCTTCTCTCTCCTGCCACCATCCTCCTCCATTACCCTCACCCTGAGGTTTCTGCTCATGTTGATGGCAGAAGAGCATGGTAGGAGGGAGTTTCAGTGCAGGGAGCAGAATGGATTGGCATATCTCTCAATAAGCCCTAACGCAGGTGTCCAGAGACCTACTGCTTGCAACTCTCTTGAGAATGCAGGGAAGTTGAGGCTTCTTTGTCTTAGTGTGAGACCTGAGTCTTAAGCATAAAAAAAGCTCCACACAACCTCCTATGACACTACTTATCACCATGTTTTATTCTGTGGGTCATGATTTTAAGAGTGTACGTGATTCAGAACTGGAGAAAGGCAGTTGTAACTCATCAGGGATAGTGCTCATTGACTTTGTACTAACTTCAGTCTATAAAAATCAGGACAAAATTCTAGTACTTTCCACCAGAGCACATTCTAATGTTGCCCAAAATATGGATTTTTTAAAATGTAGTTGATGCTCCTTTGCTTTATTATGATAAAGAGCCTTTCTTTCATGAGGCATTAAGAGCAAATCTCACAAAAAAAAACCCCACTGGTATGTGGAAGTGAGTTTTAGGAGGATGTGTCATAAGACCCAGGCTCTTCCTCTGACTTTGTTTGATGGGATGACATCAAAAGATGATAGGGTTTTTTTTTTTTAAGATTTATTTATTTATCCATGAGAGACAGACTGAGGGAGAGGCAGAGACATAGACAGAGGGAGAAGCAGGCTCCTTGCAGGAAGCCCAATGGGGGACTCAATCCCGGATTCCAGGATCACAACCTGAGCCCAAGGCAGGTGCCCAACCGCTGAGCCACCCAGGAGTCCCCAAAAGATGATAGTTTTAATATTCTATCATCTCTGCATTTATCTTGTTTTCTATATTTTAAGAGTGCTTTCAGGCTGCAGGTACCTCTTGAAAACATTGCTTTTTCTCCCAGCTCAATGAATGAGCAATAATTTCCTGTCCTTCGCATTTAGATGAGACATTCTGCACAATTCTAAGTGGGCCTGGGCTTTGAGTCATTTGACCAGTGGAAGCAATTGGTTTTAATGTAGAGCATTTCTGGGCAGCCTGGGTGGCTCAGCGGTTTAGGGCCACCTTCAGCCCAAAGAGTGGTCCTGGAGACCCGGGATCCAGTCCCAGTTGGGCTCCCTGCATGGAGCCTGCTTCTCACTCTGCCTGTGTCTCTGCCTCTCACTCTCCCTCCCTCTCTCCCTCTCTGTCTTTCATGAATAAGTAAATAAAATCTTAAAAAAAAATAATGTAGAGCATTTCTCACTGTGTGTGAAAACTCAAGAAAACCATATAAGTGACTCAGGAATTATAGTGGGGAACATACGGGATCAGGAAGAGGGAGGGTCGTGAGAAAGGACAACAAGATTAGAATACCTGGTTCTCTGTCCTGGCTTCTTCTATTTGTTTTCATTATCAGAATTCTACACAAGGTTTTATTTAGAAGTAGAGATATGGTACCTTTATAAAAGTTTACAAATTATGCTTCTATTGCTTTGGTTCTCTCTGACCCAGTTTCTCCTCCAATAATAAGTATTCCATTGTGTACACATTCCAAAATTTGTCCCCCTAGGCAATGATTTAGCTGAATCTCATACATTTTGATATGCTGTATTTTCATTTTTAGTAAGTTCAAAAATTTTCTGATTCCATCTCTGGTAAGAAGTATTTCGTTTAATTTCTAAATTTTTAGTATTTTCCAGATATGTTTTGTGTCCTGCCTTCTAATTTAATTGTTATGATTCTAGAACATACTGTATAGGATATCAATCTTTATAAATGTGTTGAAAATTTTTATGACTCAACATATTATTTATATTGTATGTTCTATGTACACTTGAAAAGAATATATATTCTGGTTTTGTTGGTTTTAATGTTGTATAAATCTCAATTAGGTAAACATGATTGGTGGTATTACTCGTATCTTCTATATCCTTGCTGATTCTGAGTCCACTGAGAATGGAGTGTTTAAATATGTGACTATTAATCATGAAATTGTCGATTTCTCTTTTCAGTTCTGTCAGGTTTTTGCTTCACGTATTTTTTTGTTTCATATATTTTGAAGTTTTCTTATTAGCTTAGCACATCACACACTATGCCTTCTTGATTGACCCTTTATCTTTATGAAATATCCCTCTTTATCTTGAGAAATATTTCTTGTTCTGAAATTTACTTTTCTTGGTATTTATAGAGCTGTATTATCTTTCCTATTATTACAGTTTTATGTAGTCTACTTTGCATCCTCTTACATTTAGAGTATCTACATATAATTTCTATTTAAAATGACTTTCTTTGGGGGTGCTTGGGTAGCTCAATAGTCAAGTGTCTGTCATGAGACCAAGACCTGCATTGGCTCTGCAGTAGGCATGTAGCATGCTTAAGATTCTCTTTCCCTTTTCCTCTGTCCCTCCCCAAACCTCTCTCAAAAGAAAAAGAAAAACAAAAACAAAAACAAAGACTTTCTTTTATATAGCATATCATTCTGGCCTGCCTTTGGATCCAGTATGATATTCCTGCTTTTTCATTGACAAGTTAGGCTATGAATACTTAATGTAATTATCAATATTCTTGGACTAAATCTTGCTTGTATTTTCTACTTTCCTATCTATTTTATTTTATTTTATTTTTAATTTTTTTTCCTATCTATTTTATGTTCCTTTCTTTTCCTAGTTTTCTGCTTCCTTTGGATTCATCATTTCTCAGAGTTCCACTTTTTTGCCTCCATGGCTTATCTTTTCTTTTCCTTAGTTTCTGTAGCATTAATGGTATGTATCTTAACTTCTCATAATCTACCTCTAAATGCAACTTGCCACCTATTTATGATGAAAGAACTTCACAGCCAGTGTATCACTTTCTTCCTTCCTGCTCCTTTAGCTATTCATTTTGTTTTTTATATATTTTACAGTCTCCACGGTACATTATTTTATTTGGGCTTAATTGGTTATCTATTTTTTAAAGATATTTAAAATAAGAAAAAATCTCATATTGATCTACATATTTATCATTTTCAATGATCTTCATTCCTTTGTATGGACTCATTCCCACCTAATATCATTTTCCTTCTGTTTGAAGAACTTCCTTTGATATTCTTTAAAGTTCAGGTCTGTTGGAGACCAACTCTTTCTTTTGTTTTGCTGTAAAATATCTATTTTTCCTCTTAAATACACAGGATATTTTGGCTGGATATAGAATTCTGCATCAGCATTCTTTTTTTCCTTCAGCAATTTAATGAAACCATTCAACTGACTTCTGGCTTGTTAACTGTTTGTGAGAACGTCAAAGTTCTTCTTAGCTTTGTTCCCCTGTTGGTAATGTGCCACTTACCCTTGCCATTTTATGATTTTCTCTTTACTATTGATTGTCATCAATTTGGTTTTGATGTGCATTATTATGGTTTTATTTGTGTTTTTTCTGCCAAGGATTTTTTTTTTTGGACCTTCTTGAATCTATGGTTACATCATTTCCACAAAATTTGGGGAAATGTTAGCCATCTTTTCTTAAATGTTTTGTCTGCTATCTCCTCCTTCTTGACCTCTAATTATGTGTATGTTTCACTATTTAACATTGTCCCATAGGTAATCAAGATGCATTTTTATGTGTTATTATTTCATCTTTCTTTCCCCTGCAATGCAATTTGAATAGTTTCTTTTGTGATATCTTGAAGTTCACTAATCTTTCCTTCTGTAATACTTAATTTGTTTTTAAGTACACTCTGATTTTTTTAAATTCCAGGTATTGTATTTTTCATACCTACATTATCCATTTAGTTCTTTGTTAGATCTTTCATTTCTTTCCCATTAGATTTATTTTCCTTTAAATTGTTGAACATACCTATAATTTGAATTTGAATGTTCCATTTTTTATGACATTTCTTGGTTATTTTCTATTGAAGAATTATTATTCCAGTTTTTTTTTCATTGAGATGGGCTTAATTCTTTTTTTTTATTTTTTTTATTGGTGTTCAATTTACTAACATACAGAATAACCCTCAGTGCCCGTCACCCATTCACTCCCACCCGCCGCCCTCCTCCCCTTCTACCACCCCTAGTTCGTTTCCCAGAGTTAGCAGTCTTTACGTTATGTCTCCCTTTCTGATATTTCCCACACATTTCTTCTCCCTTCCCTTATATTCCCTTTCACTATTATTTATATTCCCCACATGAATGAGAACATATAATGTTTGTCCTTCTCTGATTGACTTACTTCACTCAGCATAATACCCTCCAGTTCCATCCACGTTGAAGCAAATGGTGGGTATTTGTCATTTCTAATAGCTGAGTAATATTCCATTGTATACATAGACCACATCTTCTTTATCCATTCATCTTTCGATGGACACCGAGGCTCCTTCCACAGTTTGGCTATTGTGGCCATTGCTGCTAGAAACATCGGGGTGCAGGTGTCCCGGCGTTTCATTGCATCTGTATCTTTGGGGTAAATCCCCAACAGTGCAATTGCTGGGTCGTAGGGCAGGTCTATTTTTAACTCTTTGAGGAACCTCCACACAGTTTTCCAGAGTGGCTGCACCAGTTCACATTCCCACCAACAGTGTAAGAGGGTTCCCTTTTCTCCACATCCTCTCCAACATTTGTGGTTTCCTGCCTTGTTAATTTGCCCCATTCTCACTGGTGTGAGGTGGTATCTCATTGTGGTTTTGATTTGTATTTCCCTGATGGCAAGTGATGCAGAGCATTTTCTCATGTGCATGTTGGCCATGTCTATGTCTTCCTCTGTGAGATTTCTCTTCATATCTTTTGCCCATTTCATGATTGGATTGTTTGTTTCTTTGGCGTTGAGTTCAATAAGTTCTTTATAGATCTTGGAAACTATCCCTTTATCTGATGTGTCATTTGCAAATATCTTCTCCCATTCTGTAGGTTGTCTTTTAGTTTTGTTGACTGTATCCTTTGCTGTGCAAAAGCTCCTTATCTTGATGAAGTCCCAATAGTTCATTTTTGCTTTTGTTTCTTTTGCCTTCGTGGATGTATCTTACAAGAAGTTACTGTGGCCGAGTTCAAAAAGGGTGTTGCCTGTGTTCAAATCTAGGATTTTGATGGAGTCTTGTCTCACGTTTAGATCTTTCATCCATTTTGAGTTTATCTTTGTGTATGGTGCAAGAGAGTGGTCTAGTTTCATTCTTCTGCATGTGGATGTCCAATTTTCCCAGCACCATTTATTGAAGAGACTGTCTTTCTTCCAATGGATAGTCTTTCCTCCTTTATCGAATATTAGTTGACCATAAAGTTCAGGGTCCACTTCTGGGTTCTCTATTCTGTTCCATTGATCTATGTGTCTGTTTTTGTGCCAGTACCACATTGTCTTGATGACCACAGCTTTGTAGTACAACCTGAAATCTGGCATTGTGATGCCCCCAGTTATGGTTTTCTTTTTTAAAATTCCCCTGGCTATTCGGGGTCTTTTCTGATTCCACACAAATCTTAAAATAATTTGTTCTAACTCTCTGAAGAAAGTCCATGGTATTTTGATAGGGATTGCATTAAACGTGTATATTGCCCTGGGTAACATTGACATTCTCACAATATTAATTCTGCCAATCCATGAGCATGGAATATTTTTCCATCTCTTTGTGTCTTCCTCAATTTCTTTCAGAAGTGTTCTATAGTTTTGAGGGTATGGATCCTTTACATCTTTGGTTAGGTTTATTCCTAGGTATCTTATGCTTTTGGGTGCAATTGTAAATGGGATTCATTCCTTAATTTCTCTTTCTTCAATCTCATTGTTAGTGTATAGAAATGCCACTGACTTCTGGGCATTGATTTTGTATCCTGCCACGCTACCAAATTGCTGTATGAGTTCTAGCAATCTTGGGGTGGAGACTTTTGGGTTTTCTATGTAGAGTATCATGTCATCGGCGAAGAGGGAGAGTTTGACTTCTTCTTTGCCAATTTGAATGCCTTTATGTCTTTTTGTTGTCTGATTGCTGAGGCTAGGACTTCCAGTACTATGTTGAACAGCAGTGGTGAGAGTGGACATCCCTGTCTTGTTCCTGATCTTAGGGGAAAGGCTCCCAGTGCTTCCCCATTGAGAATGATATTTGCTGTGGGCTTTTCGTAGATGGCTTTTAAGATGTTGAGGAATGTTCCCTCTATCCCTACACTCTGAAGAGTTTTGATCAGAAATGGATGCTGTATTTTGTCAAATGCTTTCTCTGCATCTAATGAGAGGATCATATGGTTCTTGGTTTTTCTCTTGCTGATATGATGAATCACATTGATTGTTTTACGGGTGTTGAACCAGCCTTGTATCCCGGGGATAAATCCTACTTGGTCATGGTGAATAATTTTCTTAATGTGGTGTTGGATCCTATTGGTCAGTATCTTGTTGAGAATTTTTGCATCCATGTTCATGAGGGATATTGGTCTGTAGTTCTCTTTTTTGGTGGGGTCTTTGTCTGGTTTTGGAATTAAGGTGATGCTGGCCTCATAGAACGAATTTGGAAGTACTCCATCTCTTTCTATCTTTCCAAACAGCTTTAGGAGAATAGGTATGGTTTCTTCTTTAAACGTTTGATAAAATTCCCCTGGGAAGCCATCTGGCCCTGGACTCTTGTGTCTTGGGAGGTTTTTGATGACTGCTTCAATTTCCTCCCTGGTTATTGGCCTGTTCAGGTTTTCTATTTCTTCCTGTTCCAGTTTTGGTAGTTTGTGGCTTTCCAGGAATGCGTCCATTTCTTCTAGATTGCCTAATTTATTGGCATATAGCTGTTCATAATATGTTTTTAAAATCGTTTGTATTTCCTTGGTGTTGGTAGTGATCTCTCCTTTCTCATTCATGATTTTATTAATTTGAGTCTTCTCTCTCTTCTTTTTAATAAGGCTGGCTAATGGTTTATCTATCTTATTAATTCTTTCAAAGAACCAACTCCTGGTTCTGTTGATCTGTTCCACAGTTCTTCTGGTCTCGATTTCGTTGAGTTCTGCTTGAATCTTTATTAACTCTCTTCTTCTCTTGGGTGTAGGATCTATTTGCTGTTTTTTCTCTAGCTCCTTTATGTGTAAGGTTAGCTTTTGTATTTGAGTTCTTTCCAGTTTTTGAATGGATGCTTGTATTGTAATATATTTCCCCCTTAGGACTGCTTTTGCTGCATCCCAAAGATTTTGAAGGGTTGTATCTTCATTCTCATTAGTTTCCATGAATCTTTTTAATTCTTCCTTAATTTCCTGACTGACCCTTTCATCTTTTAGGATGGTCCTTAACCTCCACGTGTTTGAGGTCCTTCCAAACTTCTTGTTGTGATTTAGTTCTAATTTCAAGGCATTATGGTCTGAGAATATGCAGGGGACGATCCCAATCTTTTGGTGTCGGTTCAGACCCGATTTGTAACCCAGTATGTGGTCTATTCTGGAGAAAGTTCCATGTGCACTTGAGAAGAATGTGTATTCAGTTGAGTTTGGATGTAAAGTTCTGTAGATATCTGTGAAATCCATCTGGTCCAGTGTACATTTAAAGCTCTCGTTTCTTTGGAGATGTTGTGCTTAGAAGACCTATCGAGGGTAGAAAGAGCTAGATTGAAGTCACCAAGTATAAGTGTATTATTATCTAAGTATTTCTTCACTTTGGTTAATAATTGATTGATATATTTGGCAGCTCCCACATTCGGGGCATATATATTGAGGATTGTTAAGTCCTCTTGTTGGATAGATCCTTTAAGTATGATATAGTGTCCCTCTTCATCTCTCACTACAGTCTTCAGGGTAAATTTTAGTTTATCTGATATAAGGATGGCTACCCCTGCTTTGTTTTGAGGACCATTCGAATGGTAAATGGTTCTCCAACCTTTTATTTTCAGGCTGTAGGTGTCCTCTGTCTAAAATGAGTCTCTTGTAGACAGCAAATAGATGGGTCCTGCTTTTTTATCCAGTCTGACACCCTGCGCCTTTTGATGGGGTCATTAAGCCCGTTCACATTCAGAGTTACTATTGAGAGATATGAGTTTAGTGTCATCATGATATCTATTCAGTCCTTGTTTTTGTGGATTGTTCCACTGAACTTCTTCTTAAAGGGGAATTTTAAGAGTCCCCCTTAAAATTTCTTGCAGAGCTGGTTTGGAGGTCACATATTCTTTCAGTTGCTACCTGTCTTGGAAGCTCTTTATCTCTCCTTCCATTTTGAATGAGATAAAGTATTCTTGGTTGCATGTTCTTCTCATTTAGGACCCTGAATATATCCTGCCAGCCCTTTCTGGCCTGCCAGGTCTCTGTGGAGAGGTCTGCTCTTACCCTAATACTCCTCCCCATAAAAGTCAGGGATTTCTTGTCTCTCTTGCTGCTTTAAGGATCTTCTCTTTATCTTTGGAATTTGCAAGCTTCACTATTAAATGTCGAGGTGTTGAACGGTTTTTATTGATTTTAGGGGAGGATCTCTCTATTTCCTGGATCTGAATGCCTGTTTCCCTTCCCAGATTAGGAAAGTTTTCAGCTAGAATTTGTTCAAATACATATTCTGGCCCTCTGTCCCTTTCGGCGCCCTCGGGAACCCCAATTAAACGTAGGTTTTTCTTCCTCAGGCTGTCGTTTATTTCCCTTAATCTATCTTCATGGTCTTTTAATTGTCTCTTTTTTCCTCAGTTTCCCTCTTTGCTATCAACTTGTCTTCTATGTCACTCACTCGTTCTTCCACCTCCTTAACCCTCGTTGTTAGGACTTCTAGTTTGGATTGCATCTCATTCAATTGATTTTTAATTTCTGCCTGATTAGCTCTAAATTCTGCAGTCATGAGGTCTCTTGAGTCCTTTATGCTTTTTTCTAGAGCCACCAGTAGCTGTATAATAGTGCTTCTGAGTTGGCTTTCTGACATTGAATTGTAATCCAGATTTTGTAACTCTGTAGGAGAGAGGACTGTTTCTGATTCTTTCTTTTGAGGTGAGGTTTTCCTTCTAGTCATTTTGCTCAGTGCAGAGTGGCCAAAAACAAGTTGTATTGGGAAAAGGAGAAAAAGCGAGGAGAGAAAGAAGGAAAGAAAAAAGAAAGGGGGGGAAAAAAGGAAGAAAAATACGAAAAAAATAGAAGAAAAAGAGAAAGAAAAAGAAAGGAAAAAAGGGGGGTGGGGGAAGGAAACAAATCAAAAAGCAAAACAAAACAAAACAAAACAAAACAACAACAAAAAAAAAAAAAAAAAAAGAAAGAAAGAAGAAAATAACCATGGGGGAGTATCTTCTGATTCTGTGTACTTTAAGTCCCTTGGCTTCTCCTGGAAGTTGTCAGTCAGTCTAGCTGGTGTTCTGGGGGAGGGGCCTGTTGTGCTGATTTTCAGGTGTTAGCACTCGGGGGAGCTGCTGTGCCCCCTCCTGGTGCAGGGCTCAGTGGGGGTTGTTTACCCCGTGAGGCCCCGGGAGGAACAGCCCCAGTGGCGGGGCAGCTCTGGAAACCTGGATTCAGCCCCCGCAGTAGCTCCGGAGCTCTCCGTCTGCAGGGCCAGGAGGCTCCGGGCGGGGCCGCTGCTCTGCTCAGCTGGGGCAGGAGCGTCCTTGCTGTCCTGGGCCCTCCCGGCCTCTGCCTGTCCCGGGGCAGGCCGGATCCTGGGCTGTGTCCCGGCGCCCTGTGCTCCGGGGCCTGCGCTGGTGGATTCGCGCTCCCGGGCCGCAGCCCCCTCCGCGGAGCCGCCCCCGAGCCCCCCCCGCCCCCAGCTGCTCCCGCCCCGCAGACCCCTCTGGGAGCCTCTTCCTCCACCCGAGCCCCCCGAGCTGCTCCCGCCCCGCAGCCCCCTCCGCGGAGCCACCCCCGAGCCCCCCCGAGCTGCTCCCGCCCCGCAGCCCCCTCCGCGGAGCCGCCCCCCGAGCCCCCCGAGCTGCTCCGGGTCCCGCCGTGCGCGCTGCAGCCCTTAGGGAGCTCGGCGCACTCTCCCGGGGCGCAGGTGTCTGTTAGTGTCCCCGGGAGCCCGAGGGCATCCCCGCCCTCCTGGGGTCCTGCTCCACCTCCCTGCGAGCCCCTTTCCCCCGGGAAGGTCGGTGCAGCTCCTGCTTCTCCGGGACGGGGCTCTCCTGTCTTGGGGACACTCGCTCCGGCCTCCACCCGGCTCCTCGCGGGGCCCCTCCCCCTTGGAGGCCTTTTGTTTCTTTATTTCTTTTTCCCCGTCTTCCTACCTTGATAGAAGCGTGAACTCTTCTCACTGCAGCATTCCAGGTGTTCTCTCTTTAAATCTCAGGCCGAATTCATAGATTTTCAGGGTAATTTGAAGGTTTTCTAGGTAATTTGGTGGAGACAGGTGATTTGGGGACCCTACTCTTCCGCCCTCTTGCCCCTCCTCCTATAATTCCAGTTTTGAATTACATTTTCCTGCTTCCTGGCATGCCTAGAAATTTTTGGTAGGAGTTTTGATAGGATGCTGGACATTATTAATGTTAATTTGATGAGTGTTATTATCTTCCTTTTAAAAAGTACTGAACTGTGTTTTGGTAAGAAATTTAGTTGCTTGATCTTCTCAAGGCTTGTTTTTAACACTTTGTTATGGTAATTGTGGCATGGCCTTTATTCCAGGAGTAGACTTGTCCCACTAGTACAGTATCTGTGTATCTCTCTCTTTAATACTCTAATTTTCCAAGATATCTTCATGATAACTAAGTGAAATTTGTATTGCCAAAACATGGGAATGCTCAGAACCATGCTCCACTGCCATATTCTTGACATAATTTGGGGTGGAACAGGAGAATTTGTAGATTGAGTGATTTGTTTCTATATTTGGACTCTTCTAGATATAAAAATGTCCTTCTAGTCTACACTGTCATTTAAGGGTTACATGATTTCTCCTTGTCCCCTCCAAATCTTTTTATCTAAGGCAGGCTTATTTTTATGTCTGCCACCCTCAGGTTATGATGCTGCCTCAGCTACTTGATCAGCTATGAAGGGCTTGTTTTTCTGTTCAATTCCATTCACCCAGAATTACCTGTGCCTAAAACTCTTTGTTCACCACATAGAGAAATATTATTTGGCCTTTCTGAGTTTTCTTGTTGTTATCATGAGCCAAAGGTAAGATTTTCTACATCCTAATTGAGCAGAGGTCTTCAAATTCTTTTTGTTCAGAATTTGATGATGGACTTTAATCCCTGTCATAGTTGAACAAATTACTGCACAGATACAAATTCATCAAAGTGACGGTCATACGTTGCTGACTACTGATATCATTGTAGTGTTTTTTTAAATTATTTTTTATCTTACATACCATTTTTTGTACAACACTTGCCTTATAACTTAATCTATGTCCTCTAATATCTTATCTTGTAGACTGATCTGAAAGTATATATACATGAGAGAGAGAGAGAGAGAGAGAATATGAGTAGGAGGGACAGAGGGAGAGGGAGAGAGAATCCCAAGGAGACTCCACACTGAGTGCACAGCCTGATGTGGGGCTCGATCTCATGCCCCTGAGATCATGACCTGAGCCGAAACCAAGAGTGGGCACTTAACCAACTGTGCCACCCAGGTGTCCCCTTATATGTATAATTCTTATCTAATGTGCACATATATACGTATACACATGCACAAGCATGCATATATACAGAGACAAAAATGTGTTTAAAACCCACTGATCTTCAAATGGAAGAACCTTAAATATATATTTAAAAATTCTATATCCAAAGAGAGTTTTTAGAAGTGACACACATTAGCAGCAATAAAACTACACAGTGATGGAAACATTTCAAAACATCCATTTTCAAGATGTTCTTTCCATTTAATAAATTTCTTTTGAAAAGAAACAGTTATTTTCTTTTTTTAAAAAATGAACTATTTTTTCCCTGAAGGCAAATTAAGTGTGGGGTTTTTTGTCTTTATAAAATACTATCTGGCCTGCAGTATTGCAATAATCTTCACATCGAGGGTACTCGTATAATGCCTTCTTCAAAGAGAGTGCTCTCTATATTGCTTTCACAATGGGCTTACCTAAAAATAAACCTGATCCAGCCCCCACCCTATCCCCTATTTAAAAACCTCCACCGAAGCTCTGTTGGCTTCAGAATGAGTGCTAAACTCCTTAGCATGCATAAAGTCCTTCACAGATATTCAAGGTCTTTCCAAACATTCCTAGTTATGTAACATAGGTTCTGACCTTGTCTTTTTCTCTGGATACAGAACATCTTTCAAAACTCTGCACGTTTGCATACATTGTGCTCCTTTGTCCAGAATATTCTTTCTCCTCTTTCTATCTATGAACTTTCTACTCATCCCTTTAAGAGCTAGTACAGATGTCAGCTTTTCTGAGGAAATGGTTCTGACTCTCATAACTGGGCGGATTTTTTTCCCCACCATGGCAACCACTCTTCCTACCCTCCTGAAAGTTGTATTATACTGTGTAGTCATCACCTGCTGGCAAAACAAATCTTTTTCCCAAACAAGGCAGTCAGCAGCCTGAGTGGGTGCTCTTATTCACTTTTGATTCCTGGCACTTACTAAAAGGACCTGGACCAGGTAGAAACTCAACAAATGTTGTCAAATGAACTAATGAAGCAGGCAGATGATGACATACAATGAAACTATGTTATGACAAAATTTTTAAATGTTTTCATTTCCTTTTATGATAGAGCCAGAAGAAAACCAAATGAGGCCAGGTTATCAAAGATTGGATAGATCACTTTCTTTCCCGGACTTTTCCAGTAAGAAGATCGCCTTCCTCATATTCGACTGCAGCTGCTTGTAGTTTGAGCTGCTCTGTTTTCAGCAACATGTATGATGATTAACTGCTAGAATTCAGTAATGAACATCGAGATGAAGTGGTGACTCAGGATTAGTTTAAATAGGCAGTCTTGAGTTAAGTGAGGAAAAGGTTTTGGGGGGCCCAAACTCAAAGAATTATTTATGGTCCTATCAGTGGTATAACTAGGAATAATAGATTAAAATTAGGAGAAGAACATTTTTAGAGGAAGATAAGAAAAATTCTCCAGACAGTGAGACCTACTAGACTGTGAAATAGGCTTTCAAGTAAAGTGATGGAAATACAATCCCCAGAGACATTCTAAATAAAGGGACAATGGACTAGAAAGTACTTTGCAGAGGAGAATTCTGCATTGATAGCTGGAGCAGGAAGGGGGCAGGGGAATGGGATGATGACCAGATGTGGCCCATAGACAGCCTGTGAGCTCTGAAGGGAGGAGGGCAGGCTGAGATCCCAGAGTCCTGAAGAAGATGTGCTTAGGAAAAAAGCAAGACCCTGTCAGTCACGGTGTGAGGAACACAAGACTCCGAATTAACATTAACACAGACAGGGATTTTCAGATCAGTAGAAAAGGCCAGCTAGCACCAAACACTGAAAATGGAAAAGAAGTTTGATTGGAAAGAGTAGATTTAGGTCACAGAGGAGTTTGTTGAAATTGAGAAGAGTTTACTCTGGGAAATAATGGGTAATAGGGAGCTAGAGAGAAGTCCTATACCGAGAATTGGCTCTGTACACCAGCATGCATGCAGGTGCTTAAGGTCTCTCTCTTCCTGTGGGAGGAAGGGGTGGGACAGGGCCAAGGTGCTACTTGTCTCTGTAAAAGCCCAGAATCTGGCAGAGAATGAGGATTTGCTGCACATGTGCTGAATGAAGGAAAGAATGAATGTCTGAGAGTTTTATCATCAAAGCGTCGCTGTAAAGAAGATATGTTTCACAGTAGGTAGCAGGACGAATTAGACGAGAGGAAGGCAGACCTGGGGCAGCAGTTGGGAGGCCTGGTGCAGTACGACACATTTTGTCCAAGTGAAAAACATGTGTTTTGTTGTAACTCAATTTACTCACAACCACAGTCACATACGCATGTCTGTCACAAAACAATACAGAAGTAATATTAGTATGCTGTTGTTTAAAATTGTTCTTTATGTTTTATTTTATTATTTTATCTAGTAATGTTGGGTGGGCTACATACACTACATTGATTTTATGACTGGCTAATAATGAGTCATAGCCTGTAATTTGAAAAGCACCGATCTGAGAAAAAAAAGAAAAGAAAAGAAGCACCGATCTAGAGATAAATAACCAATTAACATAAGCAGATGAGATCCTAAAAGCATGGTACACTCTTGAAGAACAGAGTTAAGTACAGTTTTTCTTAAAGTGGGAGATTCCCAGCAGGGGGCCTGGTCATACCATGGAGGTGCAGTCAGTCACATGGTGGAAAGGTACCATTGCCTGAAGCAAAGTGTGAAAATTGTCCATTTGAGCCTGCCGGGGTCATTGCTTGATTTCTATATTCCTCAGAACACAGACCTCTGGACATGCTGAGGAAATGTATTAGGGATTCTAGGTGTGGGAAATATCCAGTGGACCATTTTGATAGCTCAGAATAATGCCAGCATACTGCAGGAATCTCAAAAAAAGTTTTTTCTTTTTTCTTTTTGGCAGAAAATATATCATGAGCATTCTAATCTAAGACAGAGTTGGATTGATTTTGAGGACTAAATGTTAATCACATCAAGTATTTATATTCCAGATTTTTCTCTCAATGACCATCTCTTCTTAGAATCTTTTTATAATTCCTAATAGTCCAAATCTCTTGGATAAATATGTTTATAAATTGTTCTAGTTTTCTGTTGCGTTGCTCTCCCACTGGCAGATGCATAAGAAGCCATTTTGCTTGTCTTAGCTTCCTAATGGGCCCGTTGATATAATTCTCCCTTCACTTCTTAATAGGTTTAGAATGATCCTCTCCGGGATTCATTTCTCTCCCGACACAACAGTGAAAGGGCATCTTACTTCCCTTTATCCCTCTGGCTGACAAAAATATCTTCTTCCTCTTTCTTGTCCTTAATTGACGTTGTTTATACTCCTAGGGACCCTTTATCCCTCTTCCTTCCGGGTGGTTTTTTTTAAAGAAACCACCTATGTTCACACCTCATTTGTCTGCAGGCATTCCCCTGTGAAGCTTTACTGGCAGTCACTCTGTCCTTTGGAAGCTCTTTTTCCATCTTGGCTTCCCCTCTGGGTCTTAATTATGTGTTTCAGAGAGTTCTTCAGCTTTCCTATAGACATGTGGACGGGGATGCAGTGGGGCTTCAATTAATGGATGCCGGAGGAGAAAAGCCCTTTATGATCCCCTGTGTTTGTATTTTAAAAAGAACAAAATAAAATGATTGCTACAAGTCTTGGGAAACAGTATTGGTCTGCTTTACAGGCTCAATGGAGACAGTCTGGCTTTTGCTGCCTTTCTTTATGAAACAGACCATAAGAGTGTTGGATCTTTGTGTGGTGGAGCTAAAAGAGTGGGAATTTAGAGGGAAACACACTTGGGTTTTAATACTGGGTCCACTGCTTATTTGTCTGTGGCTTTGGCCCAGTGATTCAGTCGCTCTGAGCATTTCTTCATCTATAAAAATAAGTCTAACACAGCGTACCTGGGTAGCTCAGTCAGGCGTCCAATTGTTGATTTCAGCTCAGGTCATGATCTCAGGGTCCTGAGATCAAGCTTCATGTTGGGCTCTGAACAAGCATGGAGACTGCTTAAGATCATCTCTCTCCCTCTCCCTCTGCCCCTTTACCCCGTTTTTCTCTAAATAAACAAAATCTTTAAAAAAAAAAAAAAAAAGTAGGGGCACCTGGGTGGCTCAGTGGTTTAAGCATCTGCCTTCTGCTCAGGTCATGATCCCAGGTTCCTGGGATTGAGTCCCACATCCGGCTCCCCATGGGTAACCTGCTTCTCCCTCTGCCTATGTCTCTGCCTCTCTCTCTGTGTCCCTCATGAATAAACAAATAAAATCTTTAAAAAATAAGTATAACACTATTTTCTTTAGTAGAAGAATGAATTAAATGAGATCATGTATAATAAGTGATTCTCAAACTTTGATGTGTACCTTAATCACCTAGAAATTATTGAAGAATACAGAAGTCCACATGCATTGAGGCAGGATAAGGTTCTTTGTATTTTACTGAGATGTGATTCTGATACACACCAACTTGAGAAACACTGGTCTAACATACGGCAGATACTCAATCTGTATTGGCCCATTTTCACACTCAGAATAGTTGAAAAGTAATCTTCAGGGTTTTATAGGAAATTCATTTTGACTAAACTTAAATTTCAAAGGCCGGAGATTTGGAAGGGCAAAACATTATATGAAGATAAATCTATTTTATGTTTCCAATCTGTAATCCTAGAACTGAGTTTTGGCCACATCACTCAGCTAAGGTTTCAATTCCTGAATGGTGATTGTCATCTCATGCATATTGATGGGAAAGTATATTCTAGAAATCTGTAGCCTTATTACATTGCTGATATGACAGCAGAGAGGAATTGAAACCACATAGTTGTAAGTGATAAGTATAATATGATTTAAAGTAGACTGTGATTAATTAATGATGCATTTTGGAAACTTAGGGCAACCACTGAAAAATATTTTAAAAAGGCATACATAGTAGAAGAAAAATGGAACCAAATGATTATGCAGAAAGATGAAAAGGGAAGAAAGAACAGATAAAGAAAAGATATGAAGATGGTAGATTACTAATTTTCAAAGCACAACTTTCTCATTTACTCTGTTGTTTTTCTGTTTTCCTTAATTGATTTCTTTTTTTAATAAATTTATTTTTTATTGGTGTTGAATTTACCAACATAGAGAATAACACCCAGTGCTCATCCCGTCAAGTGCCCCGCTCAGTGCCCGTCACCCATTCACCCCCACCCACCGCCCTCCTCCCCTTCCACCACCCCTAGTTCATTTCCCAGAGTTAGGAGTCTTTATGTTCTGTCTCCCTTTCTGATATTTCCCACATGTGGTCTATGTATACAATGGAATATTCCTCAGCCATTAGAAACGACAAATACCCACCATTTGCTTCAACGTGGACAGAACTGGAGGGTATTACGCTGAGTGAAGTAAGTCAATCGGAGAAGGACAAACATTATATGTTCTCATTCATTTGGGGAATATAAATAATAGTGAAAGGGAATAGAAGGGAAGGGAGAAGAAATGTGTCTTTAATTGATTTCTGATCTTATTCTTTTCTTCTTTATGTTTGCTTCAAGTAAAATCATTTTCTTTTTCTAGTTTCTAAGGGTAGAGGCTTAAATCATTGATTGTAGACCTTTTTCTGCTTTTCTAAAATAAGTATCTCTGCTGTAAATTTCCCTGTAAGTTCCAACTAAAGCTACATCCCTTAAATTTAATGCACATGTTTTCAGTCTCTTTCATTTCAAATATTTTTAAATTTCCATTGTAACTTACTTTTTCGCCATGAAAAGTATGCTGCTCAGTTTCTCTCTCCTATTCTTTCATCTACAAACCAATGAAAACTCCTTCAGAAATTTTGTTTAATACTTACTATTTTCAGTGGTTTTGTTTTAAAATCAGTAGAAAGGGCCAGTTTATGAGGATTTTTGGTTTGTTTGCTTTTACTTTTTCTATTATCCATTCTCTGAATAACAGCCTAAGTCAACTGTTAAAAATGTAAATATAAAAAATGTAAATATAAAAGCAGAACAAAGGCTAAAGAATATTCATTAAATGAATACAAGAATAAATGAATTATTTTGCTTCCTACAATTTTTCAGCAACTTTTCTGCACTTAAAATCTACCATTTTTATTTGGGCCCATGAGTTTCTGCAAAATCCATTCTTAGGTCGCCTATGCCTCTCCCCTTTCCAGCATCATCATATGCCCTCTGCTTTGTTCATTTCTCTCTCGAAGATTTTCATGTCATGACACATATAGATCCATAGTATGTGTAGGGCACATAACGGTAAACTTTACCCTGGCTTAGACCTACTCTCCAGCTCTTTACATAGATACATGAACCTTTTTTTTTTTTTTAAGATTTATTTATTTATTTTGGAGAGAGAGAGAGCATGAGTGGGAGGGGCAGAGGGAGAGGGAGAGAGAGAATCCCAAGCAGACTCTGAGCTGACTGTGGAGCTCAATGCAGGGTTTGATTTCATGACCTTGAGATCATGATCTGAGTAGAAACTGAGACACTTAACCAGCTATGCCATGACATAGAAGCATCTCTAACAAAACTTTCTTATTTTTTTTAAGGTTTTATTTACTCATTCATGAGAGACACACAGAGAGAGGCAGAGACATAGGCAGAGGGAGAAGCAGGCTCCCCATGGGGAGCCTGATGCAGAATTTGGTCCTGAGACTCTAGAATCATGACCTGAGCCAAAGGCAGACACTCAACCATGTCATATGATGTCATATAAATGAAATTACATAAGATGTGATTTTTTTGGTGACTGATTTCTTTCACTTCATATAAATTTTCAAGATTAATCTATGTTGCAGCATGTATCAGCCCTTCATTCCTTATATTAACTGAATAATACTTCACTGTATGGATATACCACAGTTTTTAATCATTCATCAATTGATGGACATTTGAATTGTATCCACTTGTTGGCTATGATGAATAATGCTGCCATGAATGTACATGTACAATATTATGTGTGGCCATGTTTTCATTTTTCGGGGGTATATAACTAGCAGTGGAATTGCTGGGTCATATGACATTTTTATGTTCATTTTTGAGGAACTGTGAAATTGTTTCTAAAGCAGCTGCAACATTTTATTATCCCAGCAGTAGTTATGAGGGTTCTGATTTCTCTACGTCCTCATCAATGTTTGTTATTGTCCCCCCTTTTTATAATCATCTTAGTGGGTATGAAGTGGTATATCATTATGATTTTGATTTGCATTTCCCTAATGACTAATAATGTTTAGAATATTTCATGTGTCTAAGTCAATCGGAGAAGGACAAACGTTATATGTTCTCATTCTAAATAATAAATAATAGTGAAAGGGAATAGAAGGGAAGGGAGAAGAAATGGGTGGGAAATATCAGAAAGAGAGGCAGAACATAAAGACTCCTAACTCTGGGAAACGAACTAGGGGTGGTGGAAGGGGAGGAGGGCGGGGGGTGGGGTGAATGGGTGACAGGCACTGACGGGGGCACTTGACGGTATGAGCACTGGGTGTTATTCTGTATGTTGGCAAATTGAACACCAATAAAAAATAAATTTTTTATAAAAAAATAAAAAATTTTTATTTTTATAAAAAATAAATTATTAAAAAAAAGAATATTTCATGTGTCTATTGACCATTGGTATATCTTCTCTGGAGAAATGTCCATCCAGATCCTTAGCTTATTTTTAAACTGGGTTGATTGTCTTTTTGTTACTGAATTGTAGGTGTTCTTTACATTCTATACAATATAGAAGTCCCTTAAAAAAAATGTGTGATTTGAAAATTTTTGCACTCTCATTGGTTGGCTGTTCACTTTCTTTATGGTATCCTTTGAAGCACAAAAGTTTTTTAAAAGTATGACCTACTGGGACGCCTGTGTGGCTCAGCAGTTGAGCGTCTGCCTTGGGCTCAGGGCCTGATCCCAGAGTCCCGGGATCGAGTCCCATATCAGGCTTCCTGCATGGAGCCTGCTTCTCCCTCTGCCTCTCTCTCTCTCTGTGTGTGTGTATCTCTCATGAATAAATAAATAAAATCTTTTTTTTTTTTAAAAAAAGTATGACCTATTCATTTTTTTCCTTTGTAGCTTATGTCTTTGGTGTTATATTTAGGAAACTATTACCCAATCCAATGTTATGAAAATTCTTATGTTTTCTTCTAAGAGTTTTATAGTTTTGGCTCTTATGTTTATGTCTATGATCTATTTTGAGCTTTTTGTATGTGTGTATGGTATGAGGAAGGCATACTACTTCTTTCTTTTATGTGTGAATATCTGGTTGTCTCAACACCTTTCATTGAAAAGACTGGGTTTTTTTCCCCATTGAATTTTCTTGGCACCATTGTTAAAAATCAGTTGACCATAAATATAAGGTTTTCTTTCTGGATTCTCAGTTGTACTCTATTGATCTATATGTCTATCCTTTTGTCATTAACATACTATCTTGATTACTGCAATTTTGTAGTAAGTTTGAAATTGGGAACTGTGAATCCTCTGACTTTGTTCTTCTTTTTCAAGAATGCTTTAGCTACTCTGGGCACCTCCTATTTCCATATGAAATTTAGAATTGGGATCCCTGGGTGGCGCAGCAGTTTGGTGCCTGCCTTTGGCCCAGGGCGCGATCCTGGAGACTCGGGATCGAATCCCACATCGGGCTCCCGGTGCATGGAGCCTGCTTCTCCCTCTGCCTGTGTCTCTGCCTCTCTCTCTCTCTCTCTGTGTGACTATCATAAATAAATAAAAATTTATTTAAAAAAAAAGAAATTTAGAATCATCTTGTCAGTTTCTGCAAGGAAGTCATAGCATTGCAGGCTTTTGGTTAATTTCCTGTGTTCTCAAAGTATATGTGACCTCCCTCCCACCCCCCAACGTTCTTACTGCTTTCATAGAGGAACAGATTTTCAGGTGTTCTTACTTGGCCATTCTCACCTACAACAAACTCCCAAATGTATTTATATATGTCATGGCTGGAAGTAACTTCAGAATTTCATCCAGTCAACTGCTCTAATTTTATAGGTATACAGGTGGAAAATAGAAGATGTGGCTTCTCTTTTCTGAATTTAAAACTTTTCAACATTTTCTCAACTTTGAAATCCTTAATAGCAGGAACTTTTTCTTGTTTATGATTTGTCAATATTTCCCAGTACTGGGTCTGGCACATATCAGACATGCAAAAAAAAGATGTTGACCTTACTGTCTGTTCATATACTGTGCCCTGTGTTCTGTAATTTATAATTCAGCTGGGAAAAAGGAAGGTCCCTGGGGCCAACATTGGACTGTGCCTGGGGTTATACTCTTTTATAGACCAGAAAATTGTCAATTATGTGTGGAAATTTAACATACCTTTCAGTTTAGATATGAAATCTTATAATTTTTGAGTGCCTATATCTGGGTTAGTATAGATTTAGAGCAATTTCCAAATCTCTGAACATATATAATAATCACTTTAATAATAAGATTGGGACGTTTTAAAAGCCCCAAATCCATTCTGAGATATATATTTTAAAATAATAGTGGGACGGATGCCCAGTTGGCTCAGTGGTTCAGCATCTGCCTTCAGCTCAATGTGGTATCCCAGGATCCGAGATCCAGTCCCACATTGGGTTCCCTGTGGGAAGCCTGATTCTCCTTCTGCCTATGTCTCTGCCTCTCTTTCCCTGTATCTCTCATGAATAAATAAATAAAATCTTTAAAAAAAATAGTGGGAAACTATGTTTTTTAAAAACTATGTCTACTGTACTGTAGATCATTTTAATGTGTTACAGACCTTTGAAAGCTGTTAAACCATCCACTTATTTATTTATTTATTTATTTATTTACTTACTTACTTACTTAAAGATTTTGTTTATTTATTCATGAGAGACACAGAGAGGCAGATATAGGAAGAAGGAGGAGAAGTAGCTCCATGCAGAAAGCCTGATGTGGGACTCAATCCCAGCATTCCGGGATCATGCCCTGAGCCAAAGTCAGATGCTTAATCGCTGAGCCACCAAGGTATCCCATTCATTTATTTATTTAACAAATATGTATTGAATACTAACTCTGTGCCAGGCATTATACTAAGTGCTGGGGAAATGGTGTGACAAAGACAAGCATGGTCTCCTCCCCTCTTAGGAAGTAAACAGGACTTGAATCCAAGCAGAAAATGAAAACAGGGTCACCAGAGTGCCTTATTCACAACCTTCTGGTAATAGATATATACTGATGTACTCTCACTAGAATATCTCCTGGCACACAGCAAATTCTGAGGAGAAGTGGAAAACATTTTCAAATAATCCTCTTATAGTCTTCTCTTGGCCACTTGTATCTCATTTCTCCAAGAATTTCGCTCAGGACTTCTATAGACTCTTTCCACTTTTCTCCTCTTTTGCATTTATTTTGTTCTTTCTCACTCCCTCAAAAAACAAACAAGCAAACAAATATGCTGGCATGTGTTTATTGAAGTGGTCTGTCCCTTAAATGTAGGTGGCAGGGTAAGACATAGGAATATATAAAGAACACCACCAAGGGGATGATACCATTCATAGACTCCACAACTTTCCTTACTCATCGATGCCTGATATTTCATAATTAGAGATTCTTGTTTCTGACAGGTGTGGATTCTGACTAAAATACAAATATCCCTGGGAAAATCATTGTTTGGTGTCTTATTGAGCATTACCATATGGGGGTGAATGAATTTATTTAAGCCTTTTCTGAGGACAGGTTTTGGTTGGAAACATGGAAAAAAAAAAACCGTGAGCAGTTGGTAACTGAAATTATTAGCAGAGGAGGTAGAGAAGGATAGGTTGAAGATACTACCATTACAGAAGAGAAATAAGCCCCCTCTTCAAGCTGAACTCAATTTACTGTACCTCCAAACTATAGCACTAAGTTCCTTTAAAATGCTCTCTGAAACATGACATTAACAGTTAAAATTAGCTTCATGATAAGTACTCAAATGCCACTGAATATAACACTCAGGGTAGAATGACAGGTTGTATGACAAAATTTGGAATCCCTCACTCACATTCAATGTTGCTAATGTATTCTTTCCTGCAAGCCCCTCCCCACCCAAATCTTAAAGGTGGAATTTCTGACATTCTGAGTACCGGGTATTGCAGTTAGTGGACTCAAAATCAAGATTAAAGAAAAACGTTAAAAAAGGATTTTGGAATGATCTAAGAAGCATTGAAATTTAGAGACAGTTAAATAGTCGCTTGTTAAAATATGACAATCTCTAGTGTATACTCTGCCCTTCCCATGTGTCAATTCCTGGCTTATATACACGGACCTAGACATTTCTGTACAAATATTCCCATTCTCCTCAAGAACATAGCCCAGATTTTAATCATTAATTATTCTTTAGTTTTAGTAGGACTGTTTTAATCATTCTTTCCATTTTAACTGATTAATTTTAATGATAGATTTTATAATCATATTAAATAATAAGTTTTTTAATATGAAAGTAATGCCTTAAATGAACCTAGCATTTAAATGAATAGCAGTTGTGTGAAATTGTGTGTGATACCATCCAATATAAAATATGTGGACATAACAATTACAGGCCATCTGTTAAATTGGCATCATGCTTGTACAGGAATGAAATTTCAATTAAGTTTTATTATCAGGAAGTGTAAATGACAGATCCCATACGAAAGTCCATAGCCAGTAAACTGTCTAAATAAAGAGTGGGATGTCATACAGTTAATGAGTTGGATCAGGTTCCCTGATTACATACTTTGTAAATAATGTGTTTGTTACCAGCTCTTGGAAACAAGTACTGCTGGTGAGCATGGTGGTTGTTTTTTAAGAGATGCCCATATGGGAAGTAAATTGAAATGGTTGTATGACAGAGTCCAGAGTTGTCTGGTTAATATTGATTCACCACTTTAGCTGGAGAGACTGCAGTTATATCATACAGGAGATAAAAGGATGGTTTGAAAGGGGAGAAACAAAAAAATCATATCTCGAAAGTCTCTGAAATGGTGATTTTCTGGAAGCCGCGTATCCATGGCCTAAAGACCAAGACACAACTCGAAGAAACTGATGTCAGTATCTGGCAGTGGTTCAGCTGTGGTTTCCCTATCATCCCAAGAAGGAGAACATCTAACACTGTCAGCAAGTGTTTGGACAAGGGAATGGGTTATTAACAGGAGAACAAATGGGCTTGTAGCTTTTAGCAGTGAAATATATCTCATAACTCATCAAACAGCATCCTTACTTTCTAACCTGTCATCATTATTAATATCTATCATTGCTGCAGATAGGAAAATAAATAAATAAACAAACAAATAAATAAATAAATCCCAAATTCTACTTACTCAAGTAGTAACTTGGAGTGTGGTCAACAAGAAGTCAAATTTCATTCCCATAAATAAGCTAAAAATAATCTCAAGCCATTTCTCTTCTGAAAAACATAAAATTAAGTACAGCATCATCCACAGCTGTGGACCCCTGGAAAGTTATTCAGAGTCTTCCAGGACTTTTGCTAAGTAATGTCTACATGATGTAGTAGCCAGAATCCAGCCCTGGACAGGATTTGCCAGAAGCATTTTCAAGCTGGGTGACCTACCTCCTCTGGGTCTGGATATTTCCAAATTTAAAGGCTACTGAATGGATATCACATGCCAGAAAGTGAATTCTTCATTGGCTTTTACTGTTAATTCAGCTCTTCTGGTTTTTTCTTTTTTTTTTTTTTTTAAGATTTTATTTATTTATTTGAGAGAGAGAGAGCACACCAGCAGGGTGAGGAGCAGAGGGAGAAGCAGTCTGACTCCCTGCTGAGCAGGAAGCCTGATGTGGGGCTCAATTCCAGTACCCTGGAATCATGATCAGAGCGGAAGACAGACACTTAATGGACTGAGCCACCCAGGCACCCTTAGCTTTTAATGGAGAGTGACTTCTTGGTTTGTTTTTTGTTCTTATGTTTTTTCCTTTTTGGTATTATCTTTTGAAAAAGAATGAGCAGATGACAAGAACAAACAAAAATAAGCTTTTACTTGGATTCAGGCTGTGCGAGTCCACATGTGCTTTGGAGGTGCGATAGAAAAAGTAGTACGTTGTATACGTGGCATTAAGGCCATGCCTAGTATTGGAGTGCACCAGAATAGCAAACAGGTGTCAGGACTGCAGATGAGTTTTTACTTAACTTTAAAAAAATTTTTTATGGGGATGTTATTTATAAACAGTGAAAATAAGTAAATAAGTGTTCAACCATTTTTGACAAAAGATACTCATGTAATCTACACCCTTATTAATATGTAGTACATTTCCATCATACTAGAAAGTTATCTTATGTCCTTTCCCAATCAATCACCATGCTCCCCACTCCTAGGCAGCTGTTGATCTGATTTTTATCATCACAGGTGCTTTTTTCCCTATCAGAGAATGTTATATAAATGGAATCGTACATTGTATACTCTTTTGACTAAGACTTCTTTCATGAAGAAGGCTTCCCTTCTATGAAAGAGGTTTTAAAGATTAATCCATATTGCATGTAGCAAAATCAATCATTCACTCATTTTTATTGATAAGGAGTATATTCTGTTGCATAAATAGACCAATAGAGAGTTTATCTATCTTTTCATTAATAGACTCTTGCTCTGTTTCTAGCTTGGAGCTATTATGAATAAAGCTGCTATAAACATTATTGCATGCAATATTGGAGGACATTTTATTTCTCTTGGATTAATATCTAGGAGTGAGACTACCAGCTTATAGAGTAAATATATGTTTAACGTTCTAGAAAGTCCCCAGTGTTCAAAGTTATTATACCATTTTACATGCCCACAAATCATCCCATATTTTCACCAACATTTAATGTTGTTAACATTTTTTTGTCTCAGTCTATCTAGTGAGTAGGTAGAAACTGAGTTACTTCCAATACATTAAAAAAATAACAACCCAGTGTTCTAAGGTCTAAAGTCTGGAAGTAAAGAACTTGGATATGAAATGTGACCACTCTTCAGGGGTCAAGGCCCAGCAGTAAAGCAGGAAGATGTGACTCAGGGGAAGAAGTCTACAGCATTCACCCATATCTAAGCCAGGGGCCAGGACTCATGTGGCACTAAGACACAAGTCCCCCTCCTCCCTCTCTCACTATCTACATCCCTCTGGATGCTCTACATCCTTCCCACCTCCCTTATCAGGGTCCAAGGACTCCTTCCTAACTTCTATGCTTTATTTTTGTCCTTCATTACTTGTTATCTATATCACTAGGATGGTTTCCTAATCACCTGATCTATCCACTAAGAGTGATTTTTTTTTTTAAATGTAGGCCTCCTCATGACACGTTCCTATCTTAATGCCTTCAGTGGCTCCTCAGTTCCTATAAGATTAAAACAAGTAACATCTGATATTTATGAAGGGTTCATGATGTGCCAGGGATGGTATTAGGTACATTATTTTGTTATCATATTACATGGCCAAGAAAACTCTGAGATAAGGTTCATATGAGCCTCTTAGAGAATGTAGGTAACTTTTCAGAATCATACATCAAATCAGTGATAGGAATCAAACTCAGATGCATTAGATTCCCAAGCCTGTGATCTTAGCCAATATAGCACAATAAAGTAAAACTTTTTAGCATGGAGGGTACTGTGAGATGCTCTGTGGGCACCCTTCCCAGGGAAACAAGCAAAACTAGTGAAAACTATATTTAAAATCCAGCCATTTAGGGGCAGCCCTAGTGGCAGAGCGGTTTAGTGCTGCCTTCGGCCCAAGGCCTAATCCTGGAGACCCAGGATCGAGTCCCATGTTAGGTTCCCTGCATGGAGCCTGCTCCTCCCCCTGCCTCTCTCTCTCTCTCTCTCTCTCTCTCTCTCTGTGTGTGTGTGTGTGTGTATCTCATGAATAAATAAATACAATCTTTAAAAAAAATCCAGCCATTTAAAGTCTTTGAAAGTTTTCCCAAGGGTATACAACAAATAAAGAAACATTTATTCAAGAAAATCTACTAAAACTGAGTAAGAGCAGCAAGAGTCTACGATGTTTGAACAATGACCCACTTTTACCTATACTCCCACATCCCACTCAGCTTAGTTTGATAGAACCTCTGTTCCAGGTAGGTAGTGGCCAAAAAGACAGAGCTCCCTCTCTCCTCAGCTCCCAATCCAGGGTTATAGTATTTTACTGGGAGAAGGCTCCTCAGCATTTATCATCACCTCAGACTCTAAACTGAAAAGGCTACATTCCTTGTGAGTGTGCCTGAGAAGTTGGGGCTACCTTCCTTCACACTCAGTCATTCTCCAGAGAATGGCCTACTGCAGGCAGGGCAAGCTAAAAATACTGGGGTCCTGATTGCTTCACCCCATCTTGATAATAAGGAGATTCTACATCAGCAGGACAAAGCCAAGAAGACCAAAGATACCCCCAGCCAGCATGCAGGATAGTGGCTTGGATGTTTTATCTATGGGGAGAAGCAACCAACGAGAAGAGAATTCCAAATTCTCCAAAGGAACTGACTTGATTTGAAACAGAATGTCAGAAGTTCAAAGATGAAGATCATGTCAAAAACAACAGCTCCTCTTGGGGCGCCTGGGTGGCTCAGTGGTTGAGTGTCTGCCTTTGGCTCAGGACGTGATCCCTAGGTCTGAGACCGGGTCCCACAACAGGTCCCCACAGGAAGCCTGCTTCTCCCTCTGCCTATGTCTCGGTCTCTGTGTCTCTCATGATTAAATAAATAAAATCTTTAAAAAACAACAACAATAGCTCTTCTTAATTAAGAGCAACTAGCTAAACCATGGGCCAGCTAGTTTATCAGAGCTCCCATGAAATACATTTTGCTTTAAGATCTTGAAATGAGTTCTAGAAATTGAGATGGGCAGAACTTTCACAGTGATTTCACCCTTTCAAATCCTAAATTCCCAAAACAATGAAATCTGACTGCCTGTTCTAAACCTTGGTCAGGATAGAGCCCAAATCTTTGGTCAACAGATTACATGCAATGATGCAGACAGTACTCTCTAAAGCAAGATCAGAAATGAAAGTGACAGCATATGAGGAAATCCAACAAATGCCTGATCCAAGTTCAAGTGACAGTGTTAAGAAAGGGTCAACCCCTCGAGGGATGTCTTTGAGCATCAAGGTGAATTGTGAAAAATAGTAATGGTTAGATACAATCCATTTCTGTATTATGTGGCATGCATTGACCTGAAAATGTAAGGATATAATGATAGCCCTTTCTGGCTTGAATCACACTTGCATGGCAAAGACTGTAGGATGTTGGACTTTTAGCTTTGGATAATTGGTTTGAAGTCCCTTTAATTTTCTTAGGGAAACTGATTAAGGTTTTTAATTTTCAACTATTGGACATTGATAGTTCTGTGAATCTCAATGCCAATACATTTCTGGAGAACACTACAATTCCAGGACCAATGGAATATTAGAAGTTATTAGAAACTGGATTTATTTATTTTTACTAAACATTATCCATTTCCAGATTTTCCTAAGTAAATTTCTTCTTTCCTTCCTTCCTTTCTACCTTCTTCCTTCCTTCCTTTATTTTTTCCTTCATTTAGCAAATATTTCCCCAATATTTGTTAAGAGAAAACAAAATTATGCAGTAGTCAACTGCCCAGAAATTCTTGAGCTTCAGAGACAGAAAGGAGTGGTGATGTGTGCAGGGAGTGAGACTGGGAGCTTTATTACTTGAATAAGAGCAGATGGGAAGGAGGAGAGTTATCTCTAATTGTGGTTAGCAAGGAGACTTGAGAGGACATCTGGGTTGAGAGCAGTTTATCTCCAGGAACTTTCTTTGCCTCTCTTTATGGGTAAGCAAAAGAATCTTTCTGTGTTTGAGGCTATTGAGAGTTATAAAAGAGTCCTTTGTAGGGAGAAATAATCCATGGATTAGAGGGGAAAAGCAATAAGTATGGAAAACTGTGAATTTATTTTGGCAAATCACTTTAAAGAGAAATATTTTTAAATGGCAGAAAGAGAGTGAGAGAGAGTGAAATAGAAAATATTATAGTAGAATAGAGAGCTGTGAATTGAGTGAGCTATGAAGATTTTACTTTATTAATATAAATTGGATACATTACATCTGATATACATCCATACATATATTTAGAATATAATCATTATTATAGAATTAGGCATTTTATTTCATAAGCTGTACTGAATATACCAACCTAATCTGAATTTGGCAGTGCAGACAGGGATTACTTAGTCCATACCAAAAATTTGAATAATTGTACCCAAATTGTGATGGAATTTACTGAAAAATGTTGAAGGATTGTAATTCTATAATTTTCTGCTTTTGTTCTACTGGGACAGATTTGAAGATGTTTGCTAACATTGTTGGAAATCACTTATAATGCTAATGGGAGAGGGTGATTATGTTCTCTTGTGAATATGGTAGCTGTAATGTGCTGGGTCAGAAGGCTGCCCCAACACCTGGTCTGCAGCTGCACCTGTAAGTCCTCATTCTGGAGGGATGCCCTAAGGCAGGGTTTCCAAACTCCACTGCATGTTAGAATTGCCTGGGGACCTTTTACAGTTATCACTGACTGGGGTCCACTCTACACCGATTTAATAGTATCTTTGGGGATGGGGACCAGGCATAGCTATTTTCTCAAACCTCTCCAGGCAATTGCAATTTACAGACAGAGCTGAAGACCATTGCCCTTGGGAGAAGCAGAACAGCAAATGAAATTGCCTGTTGAACTGTCTGTGAAGAAAGAACAGAGATGAGGCTCGTGGGAACAGGGTCAGAAAAAAATCAATACAAGAGAACAGGAGGTGGTAGTTTTCAGATGGAGGAGCCAGAGATTGTTCACATTTTGTTCAAATGGGAAAGAGAGCTAGATCATCACTTCCAATAGCCTGAAGCCCAGGGACACAGCCCAAGAGCTATGGTACTGTTGGAATTCTTTGAGCAGAGGGCATCTCTAAGAAACTTCAAACCTCAGTGGACAATGGTCTCTTCAGACAAAGATCTCAAGAGACTTCTTAACTCCAAAATACTCTAACAAATCCAAAGGCAAGATAAGTTTAAAGGCCTGGGATTTCTTCACAGGGTGGCAATGTTGCCAGACAGGACAAACCATGTTCTTTCTGTAGGAGGCAATGCGGAGGATGGTGGAGCCAACTTCAGCAAGCAAAACTTGCAGGAATAGAACAGGTTCCAGTGGCTGCAATCTTCAAAAGGCATTTGTGAATTCAGCATGACATTCCACTTAGAGTTGCCAGATAAATCCCAAGGCATCCAGATAAATTTGGAGTTCACATATACAATGACAAACTTTTTAGGATTGCATTGGACATGTCTGTACTAAAAATTAATGCTTTGGGTTTACCTGAAATTCAAATTTAACTGGATGTCCTCCTCTACCTTTATTTGCTAAATCTGTATCTCTCATTCCCAGTGACTTTCCAGTAATATTTTCTAAAATGCTAGCCTGGAAAATGGAAAATGGCAGAGAAAAGGAAGAAGATCCACCTGGACATTAGTGAATGGAACCAACTAAAAGTACTCCACAGTGGTGGTCTGATGGGAAAGACACAGTGTCCGCTTGGTACAGCCATCAGTTTTCACTATAAGTAAGCACAAGATTCAAAATGGTTTCCAAACAAGATATTAGTGTCTCATAATAAGACCTCATGGGCAGCGCTGGTGGCCCAGTGGTTTAGTGTGGCCTTCAGTCCAGGGCATGATCCTGGAGTCCTGGGATCAAGTCCCACATTGGGCTTCCTGCATGGAGCCTGCTTCTCCCTCTGCCTGTGTCTCTGCCTCTTTCTTTCTCTGTGTGTGTCTCTCATGAATAAATAAATAAAATCTTTATTTTTTTAATAAAATCTTTAAAAAAAAAAGAAGAAGAAAAGGACCCCATAAAAGGAAGGTACTCCGGCGTGTGTAGTCCTAAGAGTTTTCTCGTTAGTAGTCAGTACATAGGACATCTGCCAATAGGCTGCAGGCTCAGGTCCCAGGAGAAGCCCTAACAAAGCAAGATCCAACTACAGACCCAGAACTAGCAGTGTAGTAGGGTCCTAGACTGGAACCTACAAGTAAGTTTAGGATGGAAGCTTGGTTAGTGGTATTGGAGGACTAGGACACCTGGTCAAACTAGCACCAAGGACAATTATATACATGCATATTTATTGTCTGTCTATCTATCTATCTATCTATCTATCTATCTACCTACCTACCTACCTACCTATCTTCCTACCTATTTATCTATCATATCCTTAAAATATCACCTTAGGAACTGGCCTAATGTTTTCTGCCTCCGACAAAACTGATTACGAGAACAAAGCACATTTTTGAGCCTGCCAGTAAGGATGGCCTGGCTCCACCTATGGAGGTCATCATCATTTAGGAATCAACCTTGAGGTCTCTAAAATCTCTATATCCCTGATGGCTTTCAAAATATGTCTGCTTTTCTCTCCTAACAGGTCATTTGAATACAATGATCACTTTGAAGATTCCACTAAATTAATGTCTTGATGTAAAAGGTAAAGCAATCAATGTACTGACTGTAGTTTCTACTCAATAAAATGTCTTGTTGAGGGTATCTGGATTCAATCTAGGTTTAGCTTTGTAATGGAATAGCGTAGCATTGATCATATTAGCCCTCATTAGCAACTTTTGATACCTTTAGCCTCTAATTGGATAGTTCCACAGAAGAGATCCACTTGAGGTATCCTAACATATCCTAACTGTATCCTAACATAGTTCCTATCTTTATGAATAGCATGGTTCTGTTCTTTTCATAATTTATAAGCATGAAATGATTAACTGGTTTCTGAAGTTGCATTTTGGGTACAGCACCACTTCCCTGAGCATGAGCTAGCAGAAGGGCTGGGCAGCATGAAGCTGATAAAAGGGTTTCTTGGAATCAGGGCAAAGATGACCTTAGAATTATGAGAGAGCCCTTGGGTTTCTTTATTCTTTCTCTCATCTTTTTAGGATCTTTTTAGAATATGCCCAAAGATAAATCCACAGATTATTTGTACTTCTTTTATATCTGAAGTATCAAAAAGTAAATTCTGGCAACATCAGAAACCACCATGTTAGTTTATTGTGAGTATCCATCATTGTATAAACCAATTTAATAGGGGACTATAGTTGCCAAATCATCTGATCTCCAGATTTTCGCAGCATTTCCCATCTGTTCACACAATAGCCAGAAGACGTTGGCTTTCCTGGATGCAGAATAATGCCTTAGAACTGCCTGAAGGAATCTACTCATCCAAGCTGTTCTAATAAGTAAGATTAAGTAGATAAAATATTCATCTCACAGGATATATGCCCATATGCTATCATATCATTAGTCACAAAAATGGACATTTAATTATTGTGGTCTCTAAAGTCCATCTCTGTGGTTAGAATACGTGGGATTCTATGAATCAGGCTGCCTTATGTATCTATGACAGCATTTTTTTTTTTTTACCAAGTTGTAGTTCGCAATCCTCTCAGAAGCTTCTTGGCTGTAATCTGAAATTGGCCCCCTTTATTTGGAGGACGGGGGAAACCGAAGAAAGAGGCAGGCCACTCCAGGTTAGTCGGTGGCAGACTTAATAAGCAAAGGGAGCTTACATACAAGGCTTGTCTTGAGCAGCAGTACGACAAATGGATCCCTACACCTGCCCACCAAATCTTAAAAGTTTATATAGAGAAAAGCCTAAACAAACAGGGTTCAGTCAAGTAGACCGTGTCTCAACACCACAACATTGTCTCAAGGCTTTGTCCTTGTAGCAGTCTCTGGGAGTGAGAACGACAAGTGGAACCCACACTCCAAGGACAGGGGAGACGGTGAGGAGCCTTCTGAGTGTCTCCATTGAGCTCATGGGTCAATCAGCAGTTGCATCTTTTCGATGACTTTCCCCAACCCTAGTTCACAGAGCTTTCTCCACATCCCAATGTTTCATTGGCCTCTGCATTTTGTGATGGGTTATTCCTTGTTGTCAACCATCTCAACATATCTGAAGGCAGATGGCCCCCCTCGCATTCTACCCAATCAATGCTTTTACACATCTCCTTTGGTCTATCACATGTTCTTAAAGACTTATTGAACAGTGACATTCTCCTCTCTTTCCAACGATAGCCAGAGAGAAAGTTGTTGCTTAAATATCTTCAATGATATGACCAGGAACTGTTGATTGGAATCCCACTTACCACTAATTCTAAACTTGAACATTTGAGCCCTGCTACCCATTGGCCAATATTAAGAAATCACATTCTGTGTGGGGGGCAAGAAAGCCAGATGATGATTTTTCTCTCCTGTTTTCCTATTGCAAGTCATCACTCAGACTTGGCACTTCATGGAGAGAGAGTAGGTGAGTATATCATTAAGATTACATTTCCCCAGAAGCAGAACTATTTGTATTTCCTATTTGCACTATTTATAAGTCAGTGTACATATCAAATAGCACATGTGTATTTCTACTGCACTTGTTATTCTATACCTATTGAGATACATGTCAGTATTTTTATTTATACATATAAATCAAAGGATGTCTGCTTAAATATTGAAGGTCTTTCTAAGTGGTCTAATTATAAGTGAGTTTTATGTCCTCCTATTTGCTTTTTTGGGTAATTTAAAATTTTTGAATCAAGAATGTGCTTTACTTGTGTAAAAGCAACACTTGGTAAACTGAAAGCAGGATCTATTATGTGAGCATAAATGGTATATGCCTATCCCAATTACAGAAGCCATGGGATTTCATAGATAGCCTGACATCTGTCTCTCCCATGGTATGCATACCAGCAGTACACCGATGTGTCCGTTTGCACCGAGTCGCTGCTGCCATGAAGAACCCTGGCAAGTGCTACGGAGTGCTATTGGGGTCATCCAGGACAATTGCAATCTTCCACTTTGATTTCCTGAGAAAACAGTGGTGGGCAGGAATGTCCTATAAAAAAGAGAATAGAAAGAGAAAAATGTTTAGGAAGTGCCTGTTTATGGCTTAGGTATTTGATATGTGTATTGTCTCATTTTTTTCTTCATAACCTAGTATCATTCCTATTTTGCAGATAAGGACACTGACACAAATTCGTTCATGAGGATAAGCTACAGCAGAGCTGGGGCTTGAACTTAGCTTAAAAATTGCAGCTCTTTCCACTCTACCCCACTGCATTATCCCAATTTCTACAGGAAATAAGGCAGTCTGATGTGACACAGACAACCTGTCAGTCACCTGTAATCACTGTTTCTCTTGGGCCTTTCTATTGTGATTTCTCTTGACCATGGGAAGTAAATGCCCCCCAAATGCCTTATAAGGCCATGCTTTCATTACCCTTTGAGTTGCAAACCCACCCAATTAATAAAATCCTTTTGGACCTTTTATAAAACCCCTATGCACATAATATTGAGGTTCAGTGTATACCATACTACAGCACATGTTAACTAGCTCACTATCAAAGCAAAAATAAACATTTGTGGCAAGTCTAAGAATCTCAACATGAAGCCATGGGTAATAGTTCCTCTAATTCTCCTTTTCTGATACTGATTGACCATAAGTAGGATGGATAAGCATGGGCTGAATCTTTGATCCACTTTCCAATCAATCAACCCATTTTGATCTGAGGCACACTGATGCAAAGCTCAACTTGGAAGGTGCCCTCCTCACACAGGCTGGTTCAACCTCCCATGCAGCAGCCAGGACAGGTCATCGCATGGAGCTCAACTAGTGATGGAGATGGTGGTACATTGTGGCAACTGACCACCGGAGTGGAAATCCTTCCTTTCAATGACCTGCAACCTGATTCTTGCAACCACCACTCAAAGTGGACAACACACAGTCTGCAGACATTTGGAAACTATTATCAGTCTTCTTCTAACAATGTCTGTTCTCCAGGTTAAACTGGGAGTTTCTTTAAACCTACCTGTGCCAACTATTAATGAGTGCTTATGTGCTTACACTGTGCTTTGCTTGCCTTATCTTCTCAATCTTATACATCTCTCCATCTTGGTTGCTCTCTTTCAATCCTATTATAACTTTCTAAAAAGGGATTTATTTATTTTAGAGAGATAAAGACAGCACATGAGAGAGTGAGAAACAGAGCACCAGAGCAGGGGAAGGGCAGAGGGAGAGAATCTCAAACAGACTCCCCACTGAATGTGGAGCCTGATGTAGGACTTGATCTCATGACCCTGAGATCTTGACCTTAGCCAAAACCAAAGTCGGGTGTTCAACTGACCGAGCCATCCAGGTGATCCTATCCTATTATAATTTAATTAGTGTCTTAATGCATGCTGACCTAATCTAAAGTTGACCAAGAAAAAGGTATTAATTTCACCTGTTTCCCCTTCAATCTTACCTGCAGAGAGCACTTTGGTGTGTATCCTTTGATGACATATATATCTTTCTTGATTTCTGTCTCCGTCTTTCTCTTTAATACTTTTAAGGTCTCTCATCAGGCACAGTGTAAACCTCCTAGTTTATTCCAGTTCTTGTTTTGTGTCTTTCAGTAAGATTTTATAATTTGGAGCTCCTAGATGGCTCAGTCATTTAAGCATCTGCCTTCGGCTCAGGTTATGAGCCCAGGGTCCTGGGATCTAGCCCCATGTGGGGCTCCCTGCACAGTGGGAAGCTTGCTCCTCCCTCTCTCTCTTTTCCCCTCCCCCTGCTTGTTCTCTCTCTTTCTCTCTCTCTGTCAAATAAATAAAATCCTAAAAAAGAAGATTTTATAGTTTGTTTCCATGGGTCCTGTCCTTTTCCTGCTAAATGTTAAAACTATATTTATTTTTAAATTTTTATGCATGTTTATATCTATTTAAACTCTTGTTAAAATACTGTGTGACTTGGGCAAGATCTTTAACCTCAAAGACATTCAAGTTATATATATATATATATAATCAAGATTCTCAAGAATTCAAAAATTGCAATGACATTTGAAGGAGTTAAATTTGTTCTTCAGACCATTTACAGAGGGTCTCTTGTTCAGCAGAAGACTTCAAAATGGTCTCTAACTTCAAACCAAAATGCCTTTCTAAATATATATACTGCCTAAATTTGGGGGATCACTTTCTCTATGTCAGACTGCTCCAGTTTTTAAAATCTCATTGAGAATGAGCTATATTTATTTCTAAGTAAGTGCAGTATCTAAACAATACTTAAAAATTACCTCCTTGCTTCCAGCCTCTGCCTGAAGTGGAAAATTTCAATGTTCTTGGCCTCCAGCTGAGCCTGTGCATGGGATTTCTGATCATAGATCATTGTGTCCTTTTATGATCTTCCCTGGGCATCAGAAGGCAGAGTGGTAATTCAAAATTGAAATCTATTCCCCTTCTCTTGGGCTTAAACCCATTCAACAAACATTATCCAAGGGAGTCTTGTTTGACAAGCAAAGGAATCCAGTTCTTCCTAAGAGTAGTGGGGAGAAATATTCACTAGAGGAACAGTACATTTTTTTTTTCCTCAAATCCACTAAAAGAATGTTGAAAATTTACATAAATGCACCCCAATGTTTTTATGTTGATAGTTTTTTTCATTGTAAGTTTATTCAAAATGATTTATAATTTCTGGCCACTTTCATTGTTACATTGTTCGAAAACATTTCCAGCCTTAGAGACTGGGTTCTCTCCATCACCTATTTACAGGATACATATGAAGTTTCCTTTAACAGAAATTTTACATCACTCCACTTATTCTGGACTTATTTCCATTCCATTTCCCGCAGAGCACTTTATCCTGATGTAATGTCTTTTTCTGCTTGAAATTCTTTTATTGATCACTTTACTACATGTCTCCGTAAGAAAAATACGTATGTAAATTGAAATTAAGTTGTTTTCCTAAATTTGACCTTACCATGATATCCTTTCTAAATAATTTTGGGACAAAAATTTCTTCTGAATTGAGTTACCACGACAATGATTATTTCTGCGCAATTAATCAAAATAAAATTAAAAATTAAAATTTTTGATAAGTGACTTTTAAACACAAAAGTAACGTTTTTGAAGAAACTTGTTTCTTAATAAAACTAATAGGACAAGAGGTCCTATTAGTTTATGTCCAGTTAGGGCTTTTTTTGTCCAGTTAGTTTATGAATCCATAAATAAATAGTACTCATTGCTAGAATCACTCTTATTTATATTTTTGTTTTCTAGATATAAATACCAAAAGCCACGTTCCCATATAAATAAGTAAATAGAAGCAAAAGAAGTTGTTATATAAATGCAATGAATTTTTTTAAAGTCAGCTATTTTCTTTTTATTTTAATTCCAGTGTAGAAACTAATATACAGTGTCATATTAGTTTCAGGTGTACAATTTAGTCATTCAACAATTCCATATATTACTCAGTGCTCATCAAGATGAGCGTACACTTAACTCCCATCACCTATTTCACCCATCCCCCACCCACATCCCTCCCAGTGACCATCTGGTTGTTATCTATAGTTAAGAGTCTGTTTTTGGTTTGTCTCTCTTTTTTTTCCTTTGCTCATTTGTTTTGTTTCTTAAATTCTGTGTGCAAGTGAAATCATATGGTATTTGTATTTCTCTCAGCATTATACTCTCTAGATCCACCCATATTGTTGTAAATGGCAAGATTTCATTAATTTTATGGTTCAATAATATTCCATTGTACGTGTGTGTGTATATATATATATATATATATATATATATATATATATATACATATATATGCCATATCTTCTTTACCCATTCATCTATTGATTGGACACTTGGGCTGCTTCCATAATTTAGCTATTGTACATAATGCTGCAGTAAACATAGGGATACATATATCCTTTCAAATTAATGTTTTCATATTCTTTAGGTAATTACTCAGTAGTGCATTACCAGATCATAGGGTAGTTCTATTTTTAATTTTTTAGTTTTTAATTTTTTAATTAAAAAAAATTTGAGGACCCTCCATACTATCTTCCATAGTGGCTGTATCAGTTTGCCTTCTCACCAAAAGTGCATGAAGCTTTCTTTTACTCCACAACCTTACCAATGCTTGTTGTTTCTTACGTTTTTCATTTTAGCTATTCTGACAGGTGTCAGGTGATATTACTCATTGTAGTTATGATTTGCATTTCCCTGATGATGAGTGATGTTGAACATCTTTTCATGTGTCTGTTGGTCATCTGTATGACTTCTTTAGAGAAATATCTGTTCCTGTCTTCTGCCTATTTTTAATGGGATTATTTGCTTTTTTGATGTTGAATTGTAGAAGTCCTTTATATATTTTGGGTACCAACCCTTTATCTGATATATCATTTGCAAATATGTTCTCCCATTCAGGAGATTGTCTTTTGGTTTTGTTTATTGTTTCCTTTGCAGATGCTTTTTATTTTGATGTAGTCCCATAATTAATTTTTGTTTTTGTTTCCTTTGTCTCAGGAGACATTATCTAGAAAAAATATTATGGCCAATGTCAGAGAAATTACTGCCAGTGCTCCCTTTTAGGATTTTTATGGTTCCAGATCCCACTCACATTTAGGTCATTAATCTATTTTGAGTTTATTTTTGTGTATGGTATAAGGAAGTGGTCTAGTTTCACTCTTTTGCATGTAGCTATTTTCCCAACATCCTTTGTTGAAGACATTGTCTTTTTCCCATTGCATATTCTTGCTTTTTTGTCAAAGATTAATTGACTATAACATCATGGGTTTATTTCTGGGCTTTCTACTCTGTTCTATTGATCTATGTGTCTGTTTTGGGGCCAGTACCATACTGTTTTGATTACTGTAGCCTTGTAATATAACTTGAAATCTTGAATTGTGATACCTCCAGCTTGTTTTTCTTTTTCAAGATTACTATGGCTATTTGGGGTCCTCTGTGGTTCCTTACAAATTTTAGAATTGTTTGTTCTAGTTCTGTAAAAAGACATTGTTGGTACTTAGATAGGGATTGCATTAAATCTGTAGGCTGTTTTGGGTAGTATGGCCATTTTAATAGTGAATATGGAATGTCTTTCCATTTATTGTGTCATCTTCAATTTCTTTCATCAGTGTTTTATAGTTTTTAGAGTACGGGTCTTTCACCTCCTTGATTACGATTGTTCCCAGATATTTTGTTATTTTTAGCACAATTGTAAATGGGATTATTTTCTTCAGTTCTCTTTCTGCTGCTTCATTATTAGTGTACAGAAATGCAATGGATTTCTGTACATTGTTTTTTTATCCTTTGACCTTCCTGAATTAATTTTTCAGTTCTAGCAGTTTTTTGGTGGGCTCTTTATGGTTTTCTATATATAGTATTGCATTATCTAAAAAGAATGTAAGTTTTACTTCTTCCTTACTGATTTAGATGTGTTTTATTCTTTTTTCTCATCTAATTGTTGTGGCTAGCACTTCCAGTGCTATGTTAAATAACAGTGATGAGAGTGGACATCCTTGTCTTGTTCCTAATTTTAGAGGAAAAGCTTTGAGTTTTTCACCATTGAGTATGAGGTTAGCTATGAGTTTTTAATACATGGCCTTTATTATGTCAAGGAATGCTCCCTCTAAACCTACTTTGTTGAGAGTTTTTATCATAAATGGATGTTGTACTTTGTCAATGCTTTTTCTGCATCTATGGAAATGATCATATGGTTTTTATTTTTTTATTTATTGATGTGATGTATCATATCGATTGATTTGCAAATATTGAATCACACTTGTACTTCTTGGAATAAATCCCACTTTGAATGTAATGAATGATTTTTTCAATGTATTTTTGGATTTGGTTTGCTAATATTTTGTTGAGGATTTTTGCTTTTCTCTTCATCAGAGATACTGGCCTGTAGTTCTTTTTTTTTTTTTTTTTTTTTTTTGTAGTCTCTTTATCTGGTTTTGGTATCAGGGTGACAGTGTCTTAATAGATGAAAAAACTTTTTCAAAAATTAAAAATAGTCTTCCAAGATTCTATTCAGTCCTGACATTCTAGACTCTCTATTATTTAGAATAGTGCTTCTCAAACCACCTTCATCAGAATCACATGGTAAAAAAAAAAAAATCATATGGTAAAATACTTGTAAAAATGCATCTTCCTAGGTCTCCCTGAAATCTGAATCAGAATATCTGGGGATGCACCAGAAACCCATAGGTAAATGAATTCCTTCCTACAGGTATTATTTATATACACTATGAGGCTGAAAACACTACCTTGTACATGTCACCTAAAAAGGACCACATATGCAATCCCTCCCTGGCTCTGACTCTGGTGGTCAAGCTGCAACACCTTCACCTGATTCACACTCTTCAGCAAGCTCTTGCTACGGTCCTGTGCTATGACCAATGATGTATGCATCTCACATGGAGTGTGCCAGCACCACTCAAGTTACATTTTAAAAATGATCTGCTATGGCTAAGCCCATCATTGTTTATTCTGGCAAGGCTGAAAATAGCAACAACCAACAAATATTTTGCCCTTCATGTGGCTTCTTGCAACGCTGCAGCTATTGCCTCATCTAGTAAAAGTGCCAGGCCTAAGGGTAAACAGACAATTATGTTAGGGTGAGTTCCAAACACTTGCAAGCAGGCAAAGCAATAATGGCCACCATGCTTTCTCACTACTACTAAGTGTGTGCTAAGAAATAATTATCCCACAGCTGGGAGAGCTGGGATTTCTTTCCCCCTGTCCTCCATCTTTGGATTGTTTTGTTTCAATTCTCTGACCTGATGGGATATTTAATCACTAGGAATGCAGTGGTGTCACTTCCCTTCAACCATGCAATAGAAGTGGATATGCTATGAAGCACCTGGAATTCGATATTACTCTTCAGATTATAGTTTCTGTATAGGACAAGTTTCAACAACCCTTGGTATCAACAGCAAGGGCAAATTAGCAGACGAATGCTAGCCTGGCAGAAAAATGACAACATATATTCCCCAACCAAAACGAAATGTGGTGTTCTGAGAAAAACTCATGCTTGGTAAATCAGACCATTCCCAGTGGAGCTATTGTGGACATTTTCAATATGCTTCACTATATATTTTATGGTTATTGTTGTTCAAAATGACAGCCATCTGCTACCCATGGGCAAGAATCCCAGATGGTCGAGCTGGGGTTCGGTGAGCATCTTTTGCCTTCTGAGAGTGGCCAACACAGAGGCACTTTCATCCTTCACCTCAGCCAGGCTGAGGGAAGCCCTGTTCCCATAAGGACCAGAGGAAAGGAGATCACCAATGTGCAGGTACGTGCACACGTTCATCCATTTTAGACTCCATTCTTTTTGGTAGGTCCATTGCCTTGTGCTACTTCCTGTCTTGTTTTGAGGGTTTATACTTTTTTTTTAACTATGCTGTTATGAGAGCTTTGTGGCATGTCAACTTGGCTAGGCTAAATTACATTCCCCAAGTTCCCTTTATAGTATGTGGGAAGGATAAACTATAAAAGATGCTCTCTCATGAGAGGTGAAGAGAAGCAGCAAGCATTTTTAGCATATCCACACTTTCACACAGATGTTCAGTCAAACACTAAGTGCTGCTGTGAAAGGACTTTGCAAAAGTACTGAAAGTCTTTAATCAATTGATCTTCAGTTAAGGAAATTATTTTAGATGGGCCTTAATTAGTTGAATTTTCTTAAGAGGAAGCTTAGGCCCTCCCTGAAGAGAGACATTTTTCCCTTTGGATAAGGATTTCAGCCCATGACTATTGGGCTCTAGCTCTTCCTGAACTTCTTCTCCTGATGATCGGCCTTAATAGACTGGATTTGTTTACCAGCCCAACAATTGCATAAGCCAATTTCTTGTCATAGAACCATCAATCTATCTGTCTGTTTGGCCAACTGTGATCTACTTATCATCCATCTCTCCTACTGGCTTTGCCTCTGGTTTTGCCTCTGTCTGATACAGATGTCAACTCCATAATGTCTGAATTATGCCTTAAAAAAAAATCCACCATAGCACATAGCACAGGACTCTGAAATGCATGGTATACGAAAGATTTATGCTAGGATTTTTTACTTAGTGTAGTTACTGTTTGATCTATTCATCAGATGAATATCTACTTGATAACTTTCTGAGATTGTTTCAGTTTATCTGTATTTGATGAGCACCTGACAAAGGAAATAGATTGTGTGTATGTGTGTGTGTGTGTGTGTTGTGCATGCACGTGCATGCTAGGACTTATTCCATCCAAGTACTAACCAGGCCCGACACTGCTTAGCTTCCGAGATCAGACGAGATCGGGTGCGTTCAGGGTGGTATGGCCGTAGACTAGGACTTATTCCAGATTAAAGCAGATCCCGAGGCCCTCCCAGTTCAATCCCAAACTGGGTTTAGTGAAGACAACAGTAGCACAGAATTGAAGTTGCTTGACCTGGTCTATTGTTTTTCACCTGGTGCTCGATTTATCAGCCACTCAATTTTCTAGTCATTGTGTCATAAAATGCAAACGTACTCATGCAGAAATATTCATTGAATTCAGTGGATCTTGGAACATCTGATCCATGTACCACTATCCTTAGTACAGCAGATACCATAGTTTGTTATAAAGTGAAGGAATTATATCACTTGATTCAGAATACCAAGAGAGGATCTTGTGTGTCAGCAATAAATTTTGAGGAATAACTTCTATGGAAAGAAGTCGTGTCCAAAGGAGATTGAAGAAGGAAACCTAAAGTTAAGGGAAAAGCTGACGAAATGGCCAGACAGTCCTCTAATCTAATCTTGGGAGTGGGCCACCATTCCTAGACTGGCATTTTGTAGGACTGAGTGGCCTTTGAAACTCCAAGAAAATACCCAGACAGCTGTCTATGCTTTTGAAGATTTTGCCACTGGAGGAATTCTGTGTCTCATTTCCCTAGATATGTTGAGAAAGGGCGTTCTTCAATGATGGCTGACCACACACAGGGTTACTGTTTCTAGACCAACAAGATAATGGCGGCCGCAGGTTTTAGCTTCTTATGTGCAAAGGTGATGTGCAGATATAGGCTTAGATTAACAACCACAGTGAGCCGATTCCCGCTTTTCAGATCTGGTTTGACTAACTCATTAAATATCATGATGTCACTGCTGGCTCCCAGTCATAAGACACAGATCCCAGTCAACACAGTATAATAAGCTAATTTTGTATGATGATATGATCTTTGAAATGAGTTTCTAATGATTATTTTTACAAAGCATCTACAGATGTTCAGCCTATCACAGTGGTCCATTAGCTGAATAACCCCAAACTGGGATCATGCTACTGCTTGGGCTGCTACTATTTTACAAGGAAGATAGTGCCTTCTTCTAGAAGACCAACCAGAGATCATTTCAACAGAAAATTCTTTTGACTATGTTGAAGTGCAAAGTTTTATTTTCTCTTCCTTCCTTCTCTCCTACCTTAAGCTAAAATCATTAAATATCCAGATAAGACTGCCTCCTCCATTCTACATTAATAGCTGACTCCTCAAATCATTTCTCTCCAAACTGGAGGGAGTTAGCCGCTGCCTGTTGAGACACCTCCCTGGGTCATGACTCTGGAAGCAGGACTATACTTGTTCCAATGGGGCAGGGGGTGGTTTTTAGCTCAGGAGGTTGGCTGTACTCTGTGGCATGGCTCTCTACAGAAACATGAAGTGGGGGAGATGATTGGTGATGATATTCCCAGACTGTGGAGGGGGTTCCTTCATCTGCTTACTCTTTTTCTTTTTCCTTGAATGCTCTTGAAGGAACGGAAGGATGAATAAGCTTGTGAGTTCTGGGGCTGCAGATATGTTCATGGTTGCCCCAGGGGGAAAGACAGCACAATGGGAGAGGGCTGCTACTTTGCCCCCAAGCCCACTACACTGATGCTTTCTGAAAACCAGCAGATGTCTGTGGAGAAGATTGATTGATTGATTTTTACAGATAAGATTTAAAGTGTCAAGGTGCCAACATCACAAATTAGGGATTAGAGAGGGGGAAATTACAATAATGGCTTGTGTAGTTTAATCTATAGCACACACATGGGCTAGATGGGTCCCATAGATATATTTTGGTTGTCCTCCACAAAGTTAGACCACACTATGTTTTTGAGACTACTATGTTGGGGGCATCTGGGTGATTCAGTCAGTTAAGTGTCTGACTCTTTGTTTCGGCTCAGGTCATGAATGCAGGGTCGTGAGATCAAGCCCTGCATCAGGCTCCACACTCAACATGGAGTTTGCTTGAGATTCTCTCTCTCCTTCCCTCTCCCTTAGTCCCTCTCCCTGCTTGCTCTCTCTCTCCTCTCTCTCTCTCTGTCTCTCTCTCTCTCAAATAAACAAATCTTTAAAAAATATATTTATGGGCACTTGAGTGGCACAGTCAGTTGAGCATCTAACACTTGGTTTCAGCTCAGGTCTGATCTCAGGGTTGTGATATGGAGCCCCCTGTTGTGTTTTTCTGTCCCTCTCCCCCTGCTCCTCCCCCCAGCACTCTCTCTCTTTAAAATAAATAAGTAAATCTTTGGCTCAGTGGTTGAGTATCTGCCTTTGTCTCAGGTTGTAATTCCAGGTCCTGGGATTGAGTCCTGCATCAGGCTCCCCTGCAGGGAGCATGCTTTTCCGTCTGCCTATGTCTCTGCCTCTCTCTGTGTCTCTCATGGGAAAACAAATAAAATTTTTAAAAAATTAAAATAGAAATTAAATAAAATTAAAATTTAGTTGTGCATTCCTATTTCGAAGCAGATTTCAGAAAACATAGTAAAAGGGCTTCTGGAATTGAGAAGTGAGTGGGGTGGCCCACTGTCCATGTTTTCCTGGATCTAAGAGGTTTCCTGAGATGAGGAATTTTTGGTGCTAAAATCAGGGAAGTTTCTAGTTAAGTGGGATGGTTGGACACTGCAGGGGAATTTCCACAAAGGTGGTTAAGGGATCACCAGATGAACCCTGTCTTCATCATGGCTTCACCCAGAGACAACCCTGGGGAGCTGTGCCTTTCACTTCCCTGAGCCTGAAACTGCCTTCTTCCCTGGACCCCATGACTTCACTCATCACTGAGGACTATATACAGATGATACAGGAGGACTGCCTTCCCTCTGTGTTCCTGGAACAGACCTGGCTATGGGTTTACCCTTGGAGTTCCCTGGAGAAACTACCAAATTGCTAATCAAATCTAGCTCAAGACCTCCCTCCAGTCCCTGCCGGAGATGGAGAAAGAAGGCCCGGGAGCCATTTGATGAGCTTTGGAAGAATAGCAATGACACAAAACAAAGATGCTCGGCCTGGTCATCTGGTCTCCAGTTTATCAGCCACTCCAATTGAATTATCCCCTGAAGTCATTTTTAAGAGAAAATGGCTAGTTCTCTTTGCCAAAAGAGGATCTATGGCATTACCTCTTTCCAGGGTCCTCTGATCTCTGTAGGCTGGCTTTCCCCTAGCCTTCCTCCTGCCAGTCCTTGTCCTTCCCTGTATCAGCTCAGCACACTTACCCCCTCGAGATTTTTTTTTATTCAGGTCTGGTCACCACCACTGGCCCTTGGTCCCCTGAGTCCCCTGCATCCTGATGACCCAACTCTGGATGCACATGTGATTCAGATTTCACTCATTTGGAATTCCTGATAATTCCACCTGGGCTGAGCTGAGTTTTATTGTGGCTTATGTTCTACAAAGAAAGGTTTCCACAAAACAAATGAATACTGACAACAAAATTACATGGATGTTTAGTTTAATAAAGAGGACAATCTGCCAAAATGCTATCTGTGCTCTGGGGCCTGGTTCAAGTCCCTCAACAGATGTAGCAGCTGGTGCATGAGAGACACGTGGACCTCTTCTCTTTCTCGTTCTGGAAAGCTTCTGCAGTCACCACCACCCCGGGGGCCGACCCACTGACCTGCCTCCTCAGACCCTCACAGCAGTTTGTGTCCACAGCTTCTTTAGCATGCATTTGGCACTTCTCTGGTCAACTCTCTTTACCTGTGTGTGTGAATCAGACAGCTCTTGCAGCCACTTCACATGTCCCGGCCTCACCTTCTGCGAAGGGCCATTGGCCACTGTTCTGAGCTGTCACCATGAGGCAACCAGCTCTGCGTGTGTTCTGACTAGCTCCACCAGCACAGTCTTTGAGGCCTCACCCAGGCTCAGGCCCCTCATTTCATTCCCAGTTCATACTGTAGCATGGATGCTCTGTGAGCCAGTAGGTGCCTACACATGCTCAGCCTGAAGTGGGGGAGGGTCAACACCTGTGGGGCAAACAATGATCCATAAGACACAAAAACTAAAGGATACATTCTTGTTCCTTCCTCTTCTTTGCAGTGATTGTCCTGAGACCCACTTATTCTGATAACCTCTATTGGCCCCACAGGACCATGCAGTCATCGACCATTGGTTAGTAATATATCCTGCTGTGGCTCTCTGTCCTTTCCTGTCTCACTCTCCTTCCGTCTTTTCTGCTTCCCTGGGAGCATAATGCCTAATGAAGCAACTGCATAGTAACTTTGGTCTCGGGCAGTATTTCTGAGGAACCCAGGCCAAAATACCATATATCCAATTGCCCCATCCATCACTTCCTACCTATCCAGGCTTGGAGTGTCTTAGAATAAGCCAAGATGGAAACTAGGACATGAGGCCCAGGCATGAGTAAATGGGCAACAGATTGAGTCGTGGTGTGGTTTTAGTTCAGGAGAAGGAATCGTGGGCACAGGGTAGCAAGTTCAGAGACTGTATGTAGTATTGGTGGTGTCTGCTGAAGATTATCTATAGTTGCCTCTATTTTTGTTTTTTTTTTCCTTTGATTTGATATAAAATGATCATTTCTTCACCATTGCTGAGTCAATAGAGCACATGAATTTTATATAGTCTGTGTATAGTCTGCATTGTTCATGCACTTTCCCCTTTTAAGTAAGAGCTTAAAAATCATGAAGCAAAAAAAAAAAAAAAAAAAATCATGAAGCATAGGGGCCTGGTGACAATAGCTGAGTGCCCGCACTAGGATGGCAGTCCAGCATGCCTTACTCTTAGACCTCCAAGTCACATGAGAATACACACCATCTTTTATTTCCCTCGAGCCGATCAGGTTTTCTAGCACCTGCGACAGAAAGAACCTTAATTGCCGCATAGAATCTGCAGCAACATTTTGCTGCTAGTAGGGAAACTTGAAAGTGTTTCCTTTACAATATTGATACAGTCTGATTGTTCAAATGAGATATACTTCAGCTAGTCTAAAAATGATTTTGTATTTACTAGGTTACTTTAGAAAATGATTCTTACCACGTGCTATGTCCCTGTCACATGTATACATTTATACATTGAGGTTATTAATTGTTAGAAGTTGAGGACTTATCCCTTTCTTCTTGGAAGTCTCTAAACAGATAACAAACTGGAGTTTTATCGGAGGAGCTCAGCTTCCAATAATTGCTATTCAGTTTGTCATACTTCCAAAACACCCTGTGTCCATCCCCCAAGCCTGAACCTCTGGGCCATCACAAACAATGACAAGCGAGCAGAAACAACCTTAGAAGGAAAGTACTCCAGGGGCACCTGGTGGCTCAGTGGTTAAGTGTCTGCCTTTGGTTCAGGTCATGATCCCAGGGTCTTGGGATTGAGTCCCGCATCGGACTCCCTGTGGGGAGCCTGCTTCTTCCTCTGCTTATGTCTCTGCCTCTCTGTGTGTGTCTTTCGTGAATAAATAAATAAAATATTAAAGAAAAGAAAGATAGAAATGTTTTTTTCTTTAATTCCTCCGTACCTTTTCCAAATCCAAACCTGGATCTGAGAAAAGAAATGGAAGAAGAAAGAGAACACAAAGAGGTATAGGGTCAGGTTTGTGTCAGGGTGACTCTGGAGCCTCACCCACAGGGGGTGGCCACACCACAGTGTAGAGTAATGAGGATGTGCTCAACCCTACCGCCCAGAGAGGCACTGAGGCAGGCAGGCCGTGGGGTCGGCTGAGAGCAAGCAGGGCCCACTAAGGCACTGAAGCCAAGCCTTTGGGACTAGTAAGAGAGGCTGGATGTTTTCAGCAGAAAGACAAGCACTTGGGTCATCAATTTCCATTCTGAGAATGTCACTGAAGGGACCATCTGAAGTGATACTGTGGCCATCACTCCCTTACATTCTTCACCAACTCAAAATCATAGATTTATTTTATTATGTTAAAATGCACAGAACAGGACACCTGGGTGGCTCAGTGGTTGAGCACCTGCCTTCAGCCCACAGTGTAATCGTGGAGTCCCAGGATTGAGTCCCACATCAGGCTCCTGCTTCATGGAGCCTGCTTCTCCCTCTGCCTATGTCTCTCTGCCTCTCTCTGTGTCTCTCATGAATAAATAAATAAAATCTTTTTAAAAATACACAGAACATGCAATTTACCCTCCTAACCATGTCTAAGTGTATAGTTCAGCAGTACTAAACACATTCACATTGCTGTGCTACTGTCACCACCATATGTTTCTAGAACTTTCTCAGAAAGCTGTCTACCCATGAGACACTAACTTGCTTCCCTCCCTGCCCCAGTGCCTGGACACCCCCCACACAGACACACTTTCTGTCTTTTTAAATTTGACTCCTCTGGGGACCTCACAGAAGTAGACTCACTCAGTCTTTGTCCTTCTGTGACCGGCTTATTTCATTCAGCATCCTGTCTTCCACACTGTGGCAAATGTCAGAATTTCCTTCCTCCTAAGGGCAAATACAGAATAGAACTTTAAAGCATAAAATTCCTAAAGCGTTCCTCATTTTGCTAAGAGGACAACCAGCCTGAGATCCCCTGAGAAGCCTGATGACAGGCCTCACCAGGGAAGGAGAAGGAGGCAGAACTTCAGTGACCCCACCCAGAGCAGCTCTGTCTTCCTCATCCAGCACCTGAGCTTCTGTGCAAGATTTCTCTGGGGGGACAAAAAAGACTCTGTTGCCAAAAATAGCTTGAAAACCCCTGGAGTCCCCTCTCTCTTATCCCTTTTCATTCTATATTTCTCTCCCCAGCTAATCTTTACTAAGTAAATGTCAAGGTTTCCACCTTGCCCTGGCTCTTTGAGAAGAGGTCGAGGATCTCCTCCCATTCAAAACTCACCAAGTATAAGAAGAATGATTCCCGTTTCTCTTAGTTCAGATGGGTGGGTGCTCGCTAGCAGGGGGAAGGATTGAGGGCATCTCTGAACACATATTCCACTGAAGAAATTATTCTGGGATCTGTTCAGTGGACTTGAAAACTAACTTCACAGGCTGAAATTGAACTTAGTACTTTCCCTCCCCATCCCTACCTGGATCCTTCTCAGGAAGAAAACCGGAGATTATAATAATTATAAATAGAAATGCCACACCCTGAATTCCAAGCTCTCTGAATCACACCCAGATTTATGTCTCCATTCGTAGACTTTGTGGGCTTCCTAACTAGACTCCTTTCTGTTCTTCCAAACACACCCTAAGTTTCCCCACTTGTGTTCATTTGCTAAAAATCTTTTCTCCATCTGGAAAGGGCTTCATCTCCACATCCACCTGCCACAGGATGCACCAAAGACCTTAAGTGATGTTTGCCATCTGGAAAGCCAACTCCACCCAGGTCCTGAAGCATGAGAGCCAAATCTCATGTTTTCATTAAAAGCCCCTCCTAATCTGCAGTGTTGGGCACCTGAAAAGAGTCATCATCCTTTCTGCCTGGGATCTGGTGAGCACCAGGAAAGGATACAGCACCTTGGGTTCCCGAGTGGAGATCAGACTGCAGCTTGACAATTCCATGCAATCTGAGGTAACTGGTCTCCAAACTGCCCTTTAGGTGTAGATTCATGGCAACTAGCGCACCCCCACCCCCAAGTCTTATAGGGATGTGAATCACACTGATCAGAAACTGATCATTGGTAATTGGAGGACTGTGGGGTTTGGCCCCAACACCTAGTTTCTGCTAGTCACTTACCTTTATACTTCAATAAAACCTACCACTGAACCACTCACCCTATTGGTCTTGAGAAGCAATTGCCATAAACTTTAAAGATCTACCCATCACAAGACCATTATGCTATCCTAATTCCATAGAATACCTTAACCAAAATAACTCTTTTTTGTCAATGTTTATTTGATGAATGAAGGAATATGAGGTGCCATCGTCAAGATGGAAGCCTCTTCATCTTGGGCTCCTCTAGCTCCTGAACTTCCAATGGATGCCAACTGTACTTTTGTGCACAGCATCTGGTAACCCAAAATGAATGTACTAAATGGACATTAACTAACAAGGTAACACATCATTTGCCTGCATGACAACATGACTTCAGCTTCTGCCCATCCACAGTTCACTCCAGATTCTCCAATGTCTAATAATTATCTTCAGCTCTGTAGCCCCAATCCTTTCCCTAGCCAAGTCACCTGGTAACTGCAGCCAATACTTGTATAAGTTGATCTCTAAGCTGCCTACGTGGATTTGTAGGACATCTTTGCTGGGGCCTTTTTACTGGCAAATGGCAAGCTGCAGAGAAGCTTTCTGATCTCCCCCTAAGAAACCATCTGGGTTACTTCCCTAATGCCTTACATCCATTTTCATCTCAACACCCATTCTATAGGATGTGCCATTGGCCAGTTCACATGGCTAAGCCCAGAGTCTGTGTTGAGGGGACAACAAAGGTAACTGGAAGGACTGTACACTGGGGACCCGGCAGTAGAAATCTATCAAGAATGGTATGCCCCTCATCCCTAAGGAGATGGTCTATTCTTACCCAACACGTACCTCATTCCAGGTCATTCTTCAAAGTGGTTATAAAGTTAGCAGACATGATTCGTAAGTCCCACACACCTTGACCAGACACTGCCCTGCTAATGTATTATAAATAGCATCATGTGAGTAGAATATGTAGCCTCCATGCCCATTTTAACTTACAGCTCAAATCTTCTACATGGACATGGTCTTCTGAGGAACCCCCACATCTCCAGCTACTCACCCCCCTGAGTTCAAATGCCCATGGAAGAGGAAGGAGGAAGCTCCTCTGCCCTATTTCACAGATAGAGTCCTAGACTTCCACCTGAGGGGATCTCTCTGAAACTGTCAGGGAAAGAAGAGTTTCTGTCTTTCCCAGACTCTCTCAGAATATGGACTGCGAGTTAGTGACAGACTGTTATTAATAAAAGTGGCAGAATAAACTCACAGAAAAAAACTGAGAACCCATAAACTAGGAAGAATATTTTGGAATTAAAAACATATAATCTAATATTAGCTGGGCTTCCCTGCCAGGATGGCAAGGAGATAAAGCACAGTGTCAGCTGAAGTGTTATTTGGATCCTAAGCCAGGTCCATGAAAGACTCAAGTATTTCTTATCCTGAATACGCTGGGGCTTTTATTTCATAGAAGGCAAGGTCCTAAGCACGAGAATGGAAAGAATGTTCTTTTCCCATAACAAAATGAGATTATGTTGCTCCCAGAGATTTAATGCCAGCCTCAGCCCCCTGCCTGAGGTAACCGGCCTCCAAAGCGGCTTGTCAGGACACACATGTAGGAATGAACCTTCCCCTAACTCCTAGGACTCAAACTCTATGCTGTGTCCTCCTTTCCTAGAGCAGAACACCTGACAGAAGGAATTGTGCCCATTGATGGAACCTGAAGCTTCAGACTTGAAGAGGGAACTTCAGAAGCTTGTCTCCTTAAAGAAAGTGTGGAATCTCCTGAGGGAAGGGCTGGAGGTCCCAGGCTGGGAACCTGGAAGAAAGAAGTAGAGAAAGGAAGTAGTGCTGGGTTGAGAGAAAGAGACTTGAGAGGTGTCCTCCCCTTTACACCTGCAGTGTATGGGTCCCAGCGTTCGTGTGGTACAAGGGGACCATGGTGGACCCGGTTATAATGTCACCTTGGAGATTTGACCATCTCCTTGACCAGGAACTCGGACTTACCTCCATTGTAGTCAGCTGGGCATGGGGTTGGGAGTGTAATAATGAGGATAGGCCAGGAAGACCCGGAAAGCTGGAGGCATCCAGGAAAAGAGGGATCCTCTTAGAATCATCCTTACTGTCCTGAAACTTGGCTAGGCTTGAGGGGCAGAACTGTATTCCCCTCCCAGATTACATTACAGGGCTTCTGCTGACCCAAAGAGTGCCATGGCGCAAATTCAGAAAAAGATGCCTAAGTGTGGAGACCATGGGCATCTGGGCAGATGGTGCAGCTCTAAGAGTGGATTCATGTTTCTCTTCATAGAGCAATTTGCAATTTGCATAACAATTCCCCCCCACTTTCTGATTGTTCCCCATAAATAACCAAGTAGGCACTTGGGAACAGAAAATGAGGGACCCTGTCAGAGCCAGGTTGTGATCATCACAATCACGTCTTCCACGCACTGAGCTAGTACTGCATTCCCTCCATCACCTTATTCAGTCCTCCCAATAAGCAGATTGCTCCCACCCCTTGCTCCTTTGCAAATGAGGATTTTGGAGGCTTCTTGGAGTAAGTGACTTGTCCCAGGACAAAGAGGGATAAATGGGGGGAGCCCCTGCCCACCAGCCTCTCTTGGGTCTGAGATTGGCTATCTGAACAAACTGAATCTGCAAAGATGGTGTTTGTTTTCCATTATTTTTGTTTCATTTCTCTGGTTCTCTGTAAGCTGATTGCTCATTCATTTAAGTTCAGACTGTGAGGAAGCGGTTGATCCAGATGTTCTGCCTGCCAATTCCGGGCTCCTTCTACAGGCCTCACCACCCCCCCTGCAGCACCTTGTTGATCTTGCTCTTGCTCATGCCTGATGTGCCCAGAGGGACAGAGCATAGGGACGGGGAGAGGCATGCTCTCCTAGCCTCACTCTTGCTCAGATTTAGCCTTCTTCCCCCAACCCCAGCAGCCCATCTACTTTCCTGCCACCTCTTGCTCATCTTCCCCAAGATACCCTGTGTGAGCCATATGCAGGGCATCTTGACTCCAGGGACACCTCAGACGGACACCTCATACAGACCCCTCCACTTTTCGTCTTCTCTCCAGTCCAAGCAGAAGCCTGCTGTAACAGATCTCAAGGACAGCTGTTTCTCCTGTGTCCTCACCAACAAAGAAATAGTCACTAAGCCTTTTGGTCTCAGGGTCCCTGATTTTTCTTGTCAATAATCCCCTACAGAGTTGGGTAGGATTCCTTCCCCTCTGGGGGAGCTGTATGTGGCTCCTTGGGCTCCTGCATGCCTTCACCCACCAACAGACTGTCTCAGAAGCAGGTAAGATGTGTGGCCAGCTGTCTGTGTATATGTGTATGTGTGTTAGCTTTTTATTCACACATATTATCAAATCATTGGCTGTGTTCATGCCACTCTTAATGAATAGGTTGTATGGACACTATTTGGTAAAAATAATGCTATGTCTCAATAATTCCTAAGAAACCAAAGTGAAGAGTATAATTGTCTTTCAGGCTCTTGTGCAGTTGTCCACATGGAAGTTCAGATGTATGTGGTTCTCTCTTCTCATCTAGAGGCCCTGCAGTCCTGCATGTCCTGGGCTACGCAGAAACAGATCTTGGTGGTCCTCTTGGGGTAGAACAGAAAGCTGCTAGGTGCATCCAAGGGGCATGCCTGTGGCCACCAAGTGGAAGGACACTAGGAAGGAGACCTCTGCTCTTCTGTAAAAGTTCAGACACTTCTACATACGTGTGTTTTCAAATTCAGATCATGGAAAAAAAGAAACAAAAAGTACAGCATTAAATAAAAAATTCCAGTTCAAATGATTTATGCAAAGCATGACATTTAATGAGATGCAACTTTGAGACAAATGTTAATTTTAAAGGGGCAGGAAATCCTGCAGGAAAAGCAGGGTGATAGAAAAGAAATGTTTGTTCCTCGGGTTAGAACAAATTGTGCCAGATTTGCAGCACCTTGGAGACATGGGGGATCCCTTCTGAGTCTGGGGTCAGAGGGCATTGACCTTATGATTCCAGGCAAAGAGCTCAAGGACCACACGGTAAGCATAGCCACATGAGGCAGAAAGGCTTGAAGGGGTTGCCAGATTCAGCAAATAAAAATACAGCAGTTAAATTCAAATTTCTGATGAACAACAAATATTTTCTTAGTATAAGTATGTCCCATGGAATCTTCAAGAAGTACTTACACTAAAACTAAATCAGAAATACAAATTTAACTTGGTGCCATCCTTAACCTGGCAACCCTCCTAGGAAGCATCCTCCAAGTACCTGCCCCTAATAACTAAGAGATCAAGAGACACAGGATAAGAAAGTGGTAAAAGGAAGGTATATCAGGAAATTGATATCTTCTTTCTGGATAGCTGAAGATAAGGAGATAAAAAAGCTTTGATATTAAAGATACATAAAAACAAAAACAAAAGAAAACAGGAACACCTCAGTAGCTCAGTTAGTTGAGCGATTAATTCTTGATTGCGATTCAAGTCATGATCTCAGGGTTGTGAGATTGAGCCCCATGTCAGGCCCTGTGCTCAGCAGGGAGTTGGCTTGAGATTCTTTCTTCCTCTCCCTGTGCCCCGCCCCCTGTGTTCTTTCTCTTTCTCTCCCTAAAATAAATAAATAAAATATTTTTTAAAGATTTCTTTAAAACAAACACTCAGAATCGAGTCAAGCCTAAGTCCAGTGGACTTCCCAGCATAAAATGTGGTTTTGATTAGATCGAAAGTGCTTTCCTTAAAATAATACCAGAATTACATTAAATGGTAATTAGAAGCAGTTACATTTAGGCAGGAAGTTCTCTAGCTCCCTTGCTCCTCCCTCCTGCCCACTCTGGCTCTACCTCTTCCTTCCTCTCCTTTTTCTCTTTCTGTCCTTGTCTTACTTTCTCTTATCAAATAAGTATTTATTGGTGATCAATTCTACACAAAGCAAACCTTCAAAACACTGGTATTTTCACTCTATCCAATTTCAAACTTCTGTGTATACCCTGGGACCTAGGGATAAAAAGGCTAGAAATAAAGAGGCCAATTTTGTGGATCCATGCCAACCCTGAGTGAGCTGGAGGCTTCCTGCTCCTGTACCAATTTAATCACACTGCCAAGAAAAGAGCCGATGCAATTGTTTTAAAAGTAAACTCTAAGATGTGCTCAACTATTTCTACATCTCCCTTTGGACACACCTCAACAAAAATAAAAGGTGACAATTTGGGTCATGGAAGAGGCAAAACCCCAAAGGCAGGGAAATAGAGGTTGTGTCTATAATTAATTCCTTGAAAAATAGTTTCTGATCAACTTCACATCATTGCTAGCTAGAAGAGAATTAGGATGAGATATAGAAAAAGCCATACAAATCTGTTTTGTTTTTCTATTTTTACCATCTTTGTCCAGACACTCGAGCTGGTCATTTCTGATAGCAGGGCCTCCCTGTGGGACACTGAGAGACAACCCAACAGGGTTGATTTAATAAGTAGTCTGCAAATATTTATCAGTTAGCATTTATTGTGCATCTCTACCAACAAAGAGCTCTGAATTCCCAAACTCTTGTAGGCCCTACACTTAGGACAACCTCCTCTCTCCTTGTGGGCACCGGACATGGGGTCTTATTTTCCATGGAGTTTGAGTTTACTGGCTCTCCTGTTAGTACTTCCACAAACAGATGTCAGTTGCCCTCCCCAGGCTCATCTTTGCAACCCTTCTTATTCCATCAGGGAGCTGTCACTGTGGGCAGCCTCTAATTCACAACCTGTCTCTTTTGGCTCTTTCTGGGCTTGATCTGCCTAAGCTTTGTACGGGAGCCCATCACCCTGCATGAGAGGATATTTCTGGGGAGGAGTACATTGCCACCTTTCGTCCCTTTCTTCAAATGGAAATTAGTCCTGTTATGAAATCGCTGGCTGACATATCATTTGTTCTGTGATCTAGCAGACAATTGCACTTTAAAAGAAAGCCTTGAATACAACAGCACCCAAGCTGAAATCCTCCTGTCATTTCCCAAAGAGAAGGACAAAAACCAAAATGTATCAGAAAATATTGGGAACAAATGGCCGATTTTCATTAGTGTCGGATGGCCAGCTCAGCCCTGCTGGAATTCCAGGGGCCATCATTTAGCTCCATGCTAAGTCAATTGTATTTAATGCTTCCTTTTTTGGCCCATTTTCATGGCTGGAGTGACTGCCGCCTCCTCTGTGTTTCGTGTGCAGTTTCTCCTCGAATCAGCTGCCTGCCATTTGGTTCCAGCTCACGGTGCCTTTGGGCCCAAAGATATACTGTGAGTCCAAAGGACACTTTAAAAGCGATGTGGTTGAGTGACCATTCCATTGTTTGTAAGGTCCTGAGGTCAGAACTGGACACGCTAACTTTTCATTCGTTGCACCCATCTTTGGGAATCCATACGTAACCAGTATGTTTAATCTGTCAAAGTCCTATTTATTTCATGGGTCAGTCCAATTTACTCACAGACAGGATACTTCTTAGTGCCACAGAATGTCAGCTCTGGAAGAAACGTTGAAGATCATCTAAACTAGCTGATTGGTCTTTTAGATTAAGAAACTGAAGCCTAGAAAAACAAACTGGTCAAGATCATTTACATCCTTCTTTGGTTTGCATTGCGAGTCATCAATATGTACCAACTGCCTCAAATGGCAAGGGTTGTTTTTTATACTTCTTTGAACTCATTGCAGAGACCAGCAGGGAAGATAATCCTACTCTATTGGATGCACATACGCACGTGGAGAATAAACTGTAGTAATAGCTACTATTTGTTGAATATGGGCTATGAGAACAGTTTAATTATGCCATCTGTAATCCTTAAAACAACTAACTCTACAATGTATGTGAAAAATATATTGCAGATAAAGAAACTGAGTATGAAAGAGCTTACTTTTGTAAGCTTTGGCCAAAGGTCACAAACAATAAATCATAGAGATGGGTTTCTATTTAGTTCTTTCAGCTCCAAAATACATGCTTCTTCCACAATATCATTCTGATCTTTATGCACTGTAGGTTTTCAAGGTGCAGTTGGAATTCTTAGGATTTCAAAAGAAGCAACCCGGTTCAATCTGTGTCTCTCTCCTGACAGTTGTGTGACCTAGACTCTAATACTAGCTTGAGAGAGCTGAAGATTCACAGCCTCTAGACAGCTTCTAGCAGAGACTATCAACAACAACCCCTCTCCTTCCCCAAAAAATACCCTTTACAAGTCTGGGGGCTGAAGGACTATGAGTTTTGGAGGAAAATATGATTTCGTGTATACTTGGTCGTGTGGGTTGTAACTCTATTAATAAAATTACTTAGACTATGGACATCAGAATTATAGGAGCTAAATAATTAAAAGATCTTGGAGGCTCACTGGTATCTTCTGTAGGCACACTCTGACAAACAGGAATGGCTCTCTGACATTGAAATTCCAAGCTTCCTTGAGTGCCTGGGTGGCTCAGTTGGTTAAGTGTTTGCCTTTAGCTCAAGTCATGATCCTGGAGTCCTGGGATCCAGCCCCATTTGGGCTCCCTGCTAGTGGGGCACTCTGTTTCTCCTCTCTCCACTCTCCACCTCTCACTCACTCTCTCATATAAATAAATAAATAAATAAATAAATAAATAATATTCAAAATTCCAAGTTTCCATGTATGTGAGGAAGAATGGGTTCTTAAAGCAAAGGCAGAGTTTATCCAGTGTGGTGGGCAGAATAATGGCCTCCACAAATGTCCATGTCCTGGAATCTGGGTATACATTAGGGCACATGGCAAAGGGAAATCAAGGTTCCAGATGGAGCTAATGTTATTCAGGGACTCATTTGACAGCATAATGTTTCAATAGAGTTTTTGTAGTTTCTTTTGTGATAAAATACACATATCACAAAATTTACCATCTTAATCATTTCTACGTGTATAGTTCAATGGTGCTGAGTATATTCATAATGAATTTTAGGCTAGGTTTTTCTATTGCTGCATAAAATATCCTTGGGATTTTGATAGAGATTGCATTGAATCTGCAGATCACTTTGGGTAGTGTTAACATCTTAACATTATTAAGCCTTCCATTCCATGAACATAGGATGTTTTCATTCATTTATGCTTTTTAATTTTTATTTATTTTTAATTTTTAAGAGTTTATTATTTATTTAAGAGAGAGCAAGAGCCAGAGAGATTATAGATGGAGAGGCAGAGAGAGAAGCAGATTTACTCCTGAGCAGAGAGCATGATGTGGGGCTTGATCCAGGACCCTGAGATTGTGACCTGAACTGAAGGCAAATGCTTAATTGATTGAGCCAACCAGGTGGCCCCAAGGTATCCTATAGCATGGGGTTTAAAGAAATTCACACTGCAATTTTCTTTTCCATATGAGAGCTGAATATTGGAAATAGCCAATTTTCTCTAGGTAACACATCACTCCAAAACTCAGCTGTTTAAACAATAATCATTTATTAGCACATGATGTTGTGGGTTGCCAATCTGGGCTGGGTTCAGCTGGTTGGTTTTTCTCTATTTGCTTGGCTGGGCTCACTCATATGTTTGTGATCTGTCCACTGCCATTCAGGCTCAGTTGCTGGGGATAGGCTTCTGGGACTGGACAGAAGAAATGAAAGGATTATGTTATTGACACCCCTCATCATCCAGTAGTATAGCTTGGGCTTACCAACATGGTATGGAAAGGCTCCCAGTGTAGCAATGGGGTAAGTGCTTCTCAAGTCTCTGCTTCCGTCATACTTGCTACTGTCCTGTTAGCCAAAGAGGGCCACATGGCTAGCCAGATATAAGGGGTGGAAGAAGACTTCATCCCCTGATGGAAGGAGTTACAAAACCATATGCAAGGTATATATAACAGGAAGGAGAGGACTTTGTGACTGTTTGTATAATTTGCCACAATATTACAAGTGAAAATAACCATGCCTGAGAACAAAGGAGTGTTCCTTGGCAATATTTCATGTTGAAGGTGAGTTTTATCAACCAAAAATACAAAGAGCATTTTAAAACACTGTCCAAAGGATTCATGCCTAAATAACCCACCATGTTAAAAAGAGAAGTAGAGAACTCCTACAATATCATTTAGCTAAGTAGAACAGGGTCCCATCTACAATGGAAAGCTGAGATGCTCTTAAAATAAGACCATGGATAATGGGAACTGGATCAAGATCTCTGTTTGTAAGAGATTTCTCCCCTCATTGAACATTTAGATCCACTCTGAAAATCCCAAAGTATCCACTACACATTTTGAAAATCTACCTCAATGGCAGGGCCCCTTGGCAAAGATAGTGACTCTGCCAAGCCTCTCCTGGGCTCAGGCTGCAGGAGGTTCCACTAAGCAATACTTCTGACTCTGTCTCTCATCTCTGAGACCCAGTGGCCAGAGTCTCTAGGTGTCAGAGAGGCAGGCACTCTGCCGATAAGGGAGCTGACCTGCAAATCCACTGCCAAGCTGTGAATGCTTCCGTTAGGTTGAATAAAAAAAAATAATTGCCTGTCAAAACACTTAATTGCATTTGAGACGCCTTGTGTCCATTGTTCTTTTTGACAAGATGTGCTCAGATTTCTTTTCTTAGATCCAGAACTCTCAGCTGATACCAGCTGCAGTCTGGGTGAGCGATGGACACACTATCACTACCCATTAGATTTTGGATGAGTCCGGGAGACCCTTCTAGGCTGGAGGAAAGTTGGCAATGGAAAAAGGAGCATATGAGTTCCTGAACTGAGTGTAATTTTATTTATTTACAAACACTCACAGAAAGGGGATTTCAGATAGCCTCTGAAAATATATGTATAACAGATTTTTCAAAATAAATCAAAGTAAAGGGAAAATAGGAACAAAAAGAAGTAGTGAAATACTACTTGGGCACAAGGTTTCCTTTTAGACAAGTCAGTCAGGAAAATATAACCCAGTGTCCATGAGATATAATTCAGTCAGTTCCTCAGGAGAAAAGCATTTCTTCTTACCATCAGATTTTAAAACCTATTTTTCTCAGGGCCTTTTGAGAGATGCTGTTGTATGTGGACAGGTTCCTCACCAACCTCTTGGTATAAATACTGGGATGGGCAGCAACATAGAGCTGGAAGTCAGGAACCCCTGAGGCCTGGTGTGACACAGATGGGCCCCCTCAGCTCAACTGCCGATAGGACCCACTCAGACAGACAAGGCCCAGAGGATTTGATTATGCTGACCTATTGCAAGGGGCAGAGAGAGATCACTAGCAAGGGTTCAGCCTGGGGCCCTGAGGAATTCTTGGAAAGGTAGCAAGAGTTCTTTCAAGGTAACCAAAAACTGGGTTCCTCTCCTTAGAAGGAGACACACAAGGCCTGGGCTCCTCACCTGCAGGCCACACAGAAGTGTACACCATGGGATTAGTAAAGGCAAAAGGGAGATTGCTTGATGCAAGCATGGCTGGGATTGGGACATCTGCCTTCTCTGAGGGGACACTGGTAGGGAGAGATATGCCCAACCACTTCTGGAAAGTTCTGAACTGTGCTTCCTTGGGGAAGCTGAAGTCACAGACTATAGGGGAGTTGGGTGGGAATTGGTAAGATTGCCTCAGAAAGCTCCTGAGCCCCTAGATAACTCTAGATTTCTAGTTCTTAAGGAGGAAAAGAACACGCAGGTTCAGTGCAGGCACTGGAGTCGGACCCACCTGGACCCCTAGTATTATCACTGGCAGACTGTGCGGACAGAGCAAGAAACAATGATTTGAACCCTGGAGTCCTTCAATGACAATAAGGTATGTATTTGCTACGATTTAGCTGGAGCTAAATGCAGAGCATTCGGTTACCCCAGGCTTAAACAGAAAGGGTGTTATTCATCTCACACAACCAGAAGCCCCAGGGAGTGCCATCCGGGGCTGGCAGGACGGTGGGCAGCAGCGCCAAGAGGGCAGGCTCTAACTTCCTTTTCCGCCATCTTTGATTCATAACTTCATTGTCCTGATGCCTTTTCAGGCTTGGTGTCTCCAGACCAGGTAGGGGGAAGGCAGAAAAGACAAAGCAAAGCCTTCTGCTGTGAAGCTTCACTGTTTTGTCCAAAGGAGAAGAAATTTCAGAAATGCCTGGATCCATCGAATTAGGCAAGGTGTCACCTGGTCATCCCTAGCTGCAAGGGGGTATGGGAAGATTGCTCTGTCTGCTGCCAGCTTTTGACTTAGAGAAGGATGAGGAGAGGGTCAACATGGCATGTAGGTCGTCCTTTCACACTGTCACTCCGAAGCCAGTAACCACATTTCTGCCAAGGAGCTGTCTTTGAAGCATTTAGCTCACTCACGGGGAACGTGGCAAGTACACAACAAATGTTACTGTTACTCACGCCACAGGGCAGAGCCCCGGCTAGCCGGACCCGAGAGACTTGTCAACCGAATGTCCCAGATTTTCCAGACAAGTCTCTATTTATAAACTATTCATTGGCTAAGCATGTATTAGATAATGAATCCTGATTTGGGGTTCAGAGAACAGGATCACCAAACTAAGAAGTAGTTCTGGTGACAAAGGCTTATATGATATAAAGTTCATCGACATGGAATTGACATAAAAACCCTGGAAATGGAAGAAATATCTCCAGGAGGTATTTCTATGTAGAAATGCAGCCACATAATAGCTGAAAACAAGGACTTCAAATCTCTTGGGAAAATCTAGGCCTTAAGAAAGAATAGGCTGTTTTTCCCTTCACCCCGTGAAAATTTTGGAGAGGAAAAAGGATTTTCTTGCAGAACCTACTGCTAACTTACCAGAGCTGGGAACCAGAGCTCTGAATTTCAGTCCTCACCTTCCCCCTCTGAGACTGAATGTAAGCCCTTCAGGGCATGCATACTGTGGAGTCACTTAGGATGCAGCCCCTGAGGGGACAGGGTGGGGACCACAATTAGTCCTGGGATTGGGCGGTCTTCCAGCCCGCCCCACCCCCTCAGTGGGATCAGGTGGAAGCCTTCCAAGCCCTGCCTTTCCTGGAGCAAGACCTGCCCCACTCCATGGTTGGGAAACCAGAAAGAAAACAGGGATAGGGAAGTTTCTATCACCCACCTACGGGTTGCCCGAGCTGCCTGCCAGCTCTGCTGTGGCTGAGTGTGGTGCTGTGGTGTGGCTCTCTGGCAATCTCTACCCAAAGGCGGTGTCACTGCTCAGCTTGGAAACTTGATCTATTTCTTTGTTGGTGCAACAACATCCTTTTCGGTTCTGTATGGAATCCCAAGTCTGCCCTGCTGATTCTCGAAAGCTAAGGAGGGGGTGGGGACATAGACTATATATAATACATATATACTAATTAGAGAACAAATTTACAAGATACTGAAGGATGTTTGATTGCTTGAGCCAGTCAGAGAGCCCAACTTTCAGCAAAGCAAGAGGGCCTGTTTCAGGTGTTCCACTGTCTAGCAGCTACTCTCTGTCAAAAGCCAGAGCAGCCCATGTCACCACTCCAACTGTTGAACTATATAGACAGAAAAAGAAACCAGAAGACAGGAAACCATTTCCTAAAATAAGCAGTAACTACAGCTTTCACTTTGGAGAGAATGCACAGAAAAGCCAAGAAAGAATCTACTCTATGATGCTAATTCAGGAACAGAAATCACCAGAATCTGCCTTTTGTGGGGTCCTCCAAGCCAGCTAGCTCGTCAGCCCTCCCCGGCATTACAACCTGCATGCCTCTAATGGTTGTTAAGAACCAAATTCCCCAATTACTCTCTCTTGAAAATATATGGAAATGTTATTTCAGTGCCAACCTGCATGGACAGGGTTCCCCAGGGAAGACAGAAGAGAATTGCTGATACCCACAGCTGGAATGAGGAGAAACAGGAATTTGGAAGGGCTGTGCTCGACCATATTACATCTCACTAGATGGCTCAGTGATTCCTTGGTGAGAAGGGAGGCAGCGCCTGCTAGCTGTCCCCCTCTTCTTTTAGCAATAGAGACACGGAACTTCATCCCAACCTATATGGCTACCCAGAGTAGAGACGACATTCTGTAGTGTCCTTTGTTGATTAGTGTGGCTATATGACTGAATTCTGGCCAATGGAGTATAAACAAGAGTGATATATGACTTCTAGAAAAGGTCCTTAAGATGCCAAGGCATGCCCTTCTTCCCTTCCATGCTTCTGCTGTCTAGAATGAACTCATGACATGATGACTGGTGCTGGGGCAGCCACGTTGGACCAGGAAGTGACTTTGGGATTAAAAGCCACATTTAATAAAGCAGCAAAATAGGAGGAATATGGATCACTGAGGATTTTAGGAAGTAGAAGAAACACCAGATTTGGACTACCTTCTTGAGACTTATTGTGTGAGAGAAATAAGCTTCTGTCTTATGTAGGTTATTCTTTTTCTTTTAAGATTTTGTTTATTTATTTAGAGAGAGCACCTGGGGTGAGGGACGAGCAGAGGGAGGGGGAGAAAGAGGATCTTAAGCAGGCTTCATATCCAACATGTGTTGTGCCCAAGATCGCGAATCCAAGAAACCACCAAGGAGCCAACGCTGATGCAAGTACATGAGGGTTTATTTACAAGCTCGAGCTTGGGTCCAAGTATACTCCATACAGCAGAGCAGGGACTTGGACCCTGAGACTAAGAAGCATAGTAGTGTTATAGGGGTCCGTGGCCAATGAGATTGTAACATACGTAGAAAGTTGCACAGTCACGTCGGCCCACACGCAGGTGGCCAATTGAATTACGATTCACCCTATAGTGACCATTTGAACTAGCCTATTATTCTGGTTAGAATTGTCGCGCAGGTTTGGTGGGCAAAAGAGGGCTTTTCTTTTTTTTTTAATATTTATTTATTATTTATGATAGACATAGAGAGAGAGAGAGAGAGAGAGAGAGAGGCAGAGACACAGGAGGAGGGAGAAGCAGGCTCCATGCCGGGAGCCCGACGCGGGACTCGATCCCAGGACTCCAGGATCGAGCCCTGGGCCAAAGGCAGGCGCCAAACCACTGAGCCACCCAGGGATTCCCCAAAAGAGGGGTTTTCATTCCTTGGCGGTTAAAGGTCAGAGGTCCCGCATTCCTAGGTGTGCTAGTTTCTGATAAGGGGTGCTTAATAGCTAAACTAGGGTGAGGGAGTGCCTTAAACAATAGGCAGGTCGTGTGGGGGGGTTTTACATGAGATGGCGGGTGTAGCACAAAATGTAGTTAGTCCTGCTCTGCTTGTCCAGGGGTAGGGAATTTTTGTTAGATTTCCTGGGTCCCCACACACGGAGCCCAACTTGGGGGTCAATCTCACAACCCTGAGATCATGACCTGAGCTGAAATCACGAGTCAGACAAGCAAATGACTGAGTCCCCCAGGTGCTCCTTATTTAAGTAATATTACTGGGGGTTTTGCTGTGCTTCCCTTGAATCTATTCACAACCAGCGTGAAGGGAGTAAATTCTATACTAAAATCACATTGTACATTATTTGTTGTATGTGCATGTATGTCTACATACAGACACATACTTAAGAATGCTTAAGAAGCTTAACTGAAACCTCTATCAATACAACAAAATGAATGACTGAGCCATACACAGTCCTAGAGACAACATACGCATGCTGACATTAGTACTATAGTAAACTGCATACATTGCATTCCATGGTGAGACTGTGTGTTCCAGACCATTTCACCTGATTTATGGAGTGTCAAGGCACCAAACTTCTTCAGAAGTTGGTAAGAAGGGACTTTGACCTAGATGTACCCACTATGGAAATGAGCCCACTGCCCAGACCTGGGGACTATGGTAGGCAAGACCTATGCCTGGTCTCTTTGTGCTCCTCCCTACAGGGAGACCATGCCAGGGTCACTTGCTCATCCATGTTCCTACCGGCTGTCCCATGGGCTGAGCAGAAACATAAAGAGAACCCAGGTGTGTGTTGCCATTGTCGAACAGCAGCACTAGTTTTGGCTCTCTTTCTTTCAAGCTTAACAGGCAAGGAAAATAGAGATTATCCTTCCGTGTTCAATAGGGTTGCCTATTACTTGCTCTCAAATGCATTCCTGATCAGGATCTCCTAGTAGTGTGGCTCTTTATTGGTTGATGTCTTCCTTCCTGGCAGAGGCTCCTTGAAGGCCCAAGTCTGCCTCCCCACCTGCCCCAACTGCAGTGCCAAGGGCAGCACAGCCCAGCTCTCCAGAGTTGTGTGCTCAGTGAAGTACTAGGAGAGCCAAGAAACCTGTCCATGTTTGTGCAGGTAGGTAGTGGCAGTCAGGAGATCCAGGTCCTGCTACCAGTACAAAGCTGTACCCCATCAAGGGTTAGAAATCTGGCCATACCCCAGGACCACACAGTGAGCCAACCTCAGAGTCACCATCTTCTGCCATAGATGCTCAACTGGATCAGGCAAAGCTATGTTTGAAAACCATTGTTCTCAATAACAGAATGGATGTTGTTCATTCTAGGCCACATAGTCATAATTTGCTTATTAATTCATACTATTAGGTCAAATACAGCATCACTTCTTTCCAGTCAGAACTTTAATTTTGCTCAGTTATCCACCCTTCCCTCCTCAGCCTCCAGCCTCAGGATAGGCAGGTCCCACCCCCACCTCCAAAAAAAAAAAAAAATCAGCTGATGTAATTTCCTGTTGCTAGGGGGAGGGTTGATTTAAGAGTGGGCAGTCTGACCAATGGTAACTGAGAGAAAGATCTGCAGGGATCCTCCTCCTCCTAGAAGAGAATTTGTAGAAGAGAGTCTCTAGCTCTTTATAAACTTGTGGAATCACTGGTAACGTTGTGTGTCAACTGTACTCAAATGGAAAAATAAGGGAGGCCTGGCAGGCTCAGTTGCTGAGCGTCTGCCTTTGGCTCAGGTTGGTATCCCAGAGTCCTGGGATTGAGTCCTGCATCTGGCTTCCCGCAGGGAGCCTGCTTCTCCCTCTCCTATGTCTCTGCCTCTCTCTCTCTGTGTCTCTCATGAGTGAATAAATAAAATCTTAAAAAAAAAAAGAAGAAAAAGATAGTGGATTCCTTAAAAAAATAAAAAAAAATAAAAGAAGAAATGTGAAAGATAAAACTTTCATAAAAGATTGATAAATGAGAGTTCACTTTAAAAAGGGGGGTTAGCTTTTTCCCACCTGATGTTGTTGAGTCTGGATATGATGTCTGGGATCCCAGCAGCCATGTAGCTATCAGCCAAGGGCCACAGAGAGGAGATAGGAGTATAATTGGGCTGCTATAACAAGCAATCCTGAAGCCTTTTCTCTGCCCCTCTTCTTTTTTTTTTTTTTTTTTTTCAGTTTAACAGTAATGTTTAGGATTTATTTTTTTTTATTTATTTTTTTTATTTTTATTTTTTAATTTATTTTTTATTGGTGTTCAATTTACTAACATACAGAATAACCCCCAGTGCCCGTCACCCATTCACTCCCACCCCCCGCCCTCCTCCCCTTCTACCACCCCTAGTTCGTTTCCCAGAGTTAGCAGTCTTTACGTTCTGTCTCCCTTTCTGATATTTCCCACACATTTCTTCTCCCTTCCCTTATATTCCCTTTCACTATTATTTATATTCCCCACATGAATGAGAACATATAATGTTTGTCCTTCTCCAACTGACTTACTTCACTCAGCATAATACCCTCCAGTTCCATCCACGTTGAAGCAAATGGTGGGTATTTGTCATTTCTAATAGCTGAGTAATATTCCATTGTATACATAAACCACATCTTCTTTATCCATTCATCTTTTGTTGGACACCGAGGCTCCTTCCACAGTTTGGCTATTGACATTGCTGCTAGAAACATCGGGGTGCAGGTGTCCCGGCGTTTCATTGCATCTGTATCTTTGGGGTAAATCCCCAACAGTGCAATTGCTGGGTCGTAGGGCAGGTCTATTTTTAACTCTTTGAGGAACCTCCACACAGTTTTCCAGAGTGGCTGCACCAGTTCACATTCCCACCAACAGTGTAAGAGGGTTCCCTTTTCTCTGCATCCTCTCCAACATTTGTGGTTTCCTGCCTTGTTAATTTGCCCCATTCTCACTGGTGTGAGGTGGATCTCATTGTGGTTTTGATTGTATTTCCCTGATGGCAAGTGATGCAGAGCATTTTCTCATGTGCATGTTGGCCATGTCTATGTCTTCCTCTGTGAGATTTCTCTTCATGTCTTTTGCCCATTTCATGATGGGATTGTTTGTTTCTTTAGTGTTGAGTTTAATAAGTTCTTTATAGATCTTGGAAACCAGCCCTTTATCTGATACTTCATTTGCAAATATCTTCTCCCATTCTGTAGGTTGTCTTTTAGTTTTGTTGACTGTATCCTTTGCTGTGCAAAAGCTTCTTATCTTGATGAAGTCCCAATAGTTCATTATTGCTTTTTTTTCTTTTGCCTTCGTGGATGTATCTTGCAAGAAGTTACTGTGGCCAAGTTCAAAAAGGGTGTTGCCTGTGTTCTCCTCAAGGATTTTAAAGGAATCTTGTCTCACATTTAGATCTTTCATCCATTTTGAGTTTATCTTTGTGTCTGGTGAGAGAGAGTGGTCGAGTTTCATTCTTCTGCATGTGGATGTCCAATTTTCCCAGCACCATTTATTGAAGAGACTGTCTTTCTTCCAATGGATAGTCTTTCCTCCTTTATCGAATATTAGTTGACCATAAAGTTCAGGGTCCACTTCTGGGTTCTCTATTCTGTTCCATTGATCTATGTGTCTGTTTTTGTGCCAGTACCACACTGTCTTGATGACCACAGCTTTGTAGTACAACCTGAAATCTGGCATTGAGATGCCCCCAGATATGGTTTTCTTTTTTAAAATTCCCCTGGCTATTCGGGGTCTTTTCTGATTCCACACAAATCTTAAAATAATTTGTTCTAACTCTCTGAAGAAAGTCCATGGTATTTTGATAGGGATTGCATTAAACGTGTATATTGCCCTGGGTAACATTGACATTTTCACAATATTAATTCTGCCAATCCATGAGCATGGAATATTTTTCCATCTCTTTGTGTCTTCCTCAATTTCTTTCAGAAGTGTTCTATAGTTTTGAGGGTATAGATCCTTTACATCTTTGGTTAGGTTTATTCCTAGGTATCTTATGCTTTTGGGTGCAATTGTAAATGGGATTGACTCCTTAATTTCTCTTTCTTCAGTCTCATTGTTAGTGTATAGAAATGCCACTGATTTCTGGGCATTGATTTTGTATCCTGCCATGCTACCGAATTGCTGTATGAGTTCTAGCAATCTTGGGGTGGAGACTTTTGGGTTTTCTATGTAGAGTATCACGTCATCGGCGAAGAGGGAGAGTTTGACTTCTTCTTTGCCAATTTGAATGCCTTTAATGTCTTTTTGTTGTCTGATTGCTGAGGCTAGGACTTCCAGTGCTATGTTGAATAGCAGTGGTGAGAGTGGACATCCCTGTCTTGTTCCTGATCTTAGGGGAAAGGCTCCCAGTGCTTCCCCATTGAGAATGATTTTTGCTGTGGGCTTTTCATAGATTCTGCCCCTCTTCAAACACACAGCCCTCTAGGCTTCCCGATAATTGAGAAAAGAAATATAGATTATAAATAAAATAAATAAAATAAAAATAAAATAAAATAGGCTAGTGGGTTCAAGCTAGGGTTTCTGCCAGAAGCATCCTAACCTATTTTATTTTATTTTATTTTATTTTATTTTATTTTATTTTATTTATAATCTATATTTTTTTCTCATCAGAGGAAAGGTGAATGCATTTAAAGAGAAAAAAAATTTCACTTTATCAGGTAGTTCCTTTGATGATTTCCTAAAGCCACTACGTGAATGGTGACAACCAGAAGATGGGTAGAAAGAAGTGGCAGCAGCCTGAGAGCAGGTAGGGGCCACCAGGTAGTTCTGGGGACCACGTTAGCAGATCCTGCTCAGAGCTGCCCTTCAGACCAGGAAGGGAAATCCTCCCCATTGTCTTTGTCTCTACAGTCGAGTGCATTCTAAGGAAGGTATTTTAAAATGTAGGTTCTATTATTACGTAGGCGTGGCAAGTCTAACATATCAAGAGACTCGTGCCATTGAAAAGGGAGTTTGTTCCAGCTCCCAGAGAGAGGACACAGCATACCACACTACAGGGAGGCCCCTGGGGAAGCACCAGGGTGGACGGGAGGCAGAACAAGCAAGGAGAAAACATGGACAAGAGCCCTTGTGGTTTCTGTGAGAAGGAACAGGCAAAGCAGAGCATGCAGGCTGGTGATTGGCTGGCTGGAATAATTTCAGGGCTCTGGGATATAGGGCTGTGCCCAGTGGTCTGGTACCCAGCCCTGGGTGATGATCGCAGGGGGACAGTGAAAGCCCCATGGAGGAGGTGGTTGGGGTGTGGGCTCTGGAATGGCTGGTTGGCATTTGAAGGGCATGCTCCCGATTGAGTTGTTTGCTATCTGTGGGAACCAACTTGCAGTGAGGGGGACAGTCCTTCAGGGACAGCAAGGAACTGGATGTCAAAGCGTCTAGTACAGAAACTAGGAAATGTGGTTATTGCAGAGGGGCAAAATGTCTTTCTTGAGCACCTCCTTGTCAAAGACCCACTAACATCTCCAAGCCGTCCTCCACCCGAGCTTCCTAGGTCAGACCCTCTCTCCCCGAGGCACCCCAAGTCTATGTCACTGTATGTTTATGGTCATTTCCACGTGTGTCATCCTCCTCTCCTACACCCAGAGCCTCTGGGAAAGAGGAAGTGTCAATCAGTTCTGAATGTCCTCCCTACACACACCCCATGCCTGGCACAGAGCTGGAACCCGGCAGGTGCTTGGGGAATTGCTGAAAACCCAGCGCTGAACTTCAGGAGGGGTGTGGACACACACGGCCTGTCTTGGGGACAGGCTTTACCTCTGCCCTGGTAAGTTCCCATCTGAATACCTGACAACTCTTACTAAGCAGGAATGGCCAGATAAACAGAGTTGCTCTCTTTTGTATTACAACACCTCAAATACCCTGCACTCTTGGAGGGAAGGCAATTTCATGGAGAATTTGGGGATTGGGATTTCTTATTCTTTGTTAATGTGGAGTGACTTGCATTCCAGGAATCTGCACTGAAGTGGATGAAAACCACAGCTTAATTTGGAATAAACCTGGGTGGGAGCTGAATGCTCTTAAAAAAAAAAAAAAAAAAAATCAGGGGGAATGAGGTAGGTGGCAGGGACAAAGAATCATTCTGTGGAAAATTTAGCCACAAATTGGATTTTCTTTTTCTTTGTTTCTTTTTTTTTTTTTTTTTCTTTTCCTGGTACTTTAATTTGCTCCTTCCAGGCTTTTGTTACTTGACTTAAAAAAAGCAACTTTAAATAGTGGGAATGGTACCTACAAGTTAAATATTTCCTTTCCCCTTAATAGTATCTATCATGATAGCAGCTGCACTGGAGCTACTTCATTAGGAAATTAAGTGATTACTAATAATTCAAGGTGAGCCCATTTCCCATTTGTTATCTCTAGATTTTTTTCTTTGCAGCTCTAACAAAAAGTTTTGTCCCCAAACAGATCAAATTATTTTTCTCCTTTTTCTCCCCCTCACATCTCCCTGCTTCTCTACCTTCTGGTCCTCTCCCTCTTGCCCCAATCTTGCTGCTATTCAAAAGAAACAGTCTCAAATGCCCTGACCTTCAGGGCCCAGTGATGAATAGCAGGCTATATTAGCAAGGATAGCCTTTTCTAAAACTGTAATTTTTAGACTGCTTCCTAGCTTCTGGATGGCAGCCAGCAGTGGTAAGTAGGTACAAAGCGACATGAAATCGGGTCTCTACACGTCTAGTTTTTTAAATGGTGCTTTTTAAGCCTCTGGTGAGATTTGTCACTGAGGCTTTACTATAGAGAGCAGCTGAAGCCCTGCTTCTCTTGAAGACAGAACATGAAGCCTCCTCCTGCCCTCCAAAACAAGAGGCCAGGAGTAAAATGGGGAGAAGTCACCTGAGCTTATTTTCTTTCTTTTTCTCCTTTTTTTTCCTCAGAGGCAAATGGCCCCCCATGTAAGCATGAGGACAGGGCACTCTTGTGTCTGTCCCTGGAGCTCAGGTGACCTGGGCAGATGTTGGCTGAGCAGAGAGCGCCAGGAAGGGCACAGTGACAGCTGCTGCTCCAGGGGGCACTTAACTGTGTCACTTAAAAACAAATGAGGCCACTGTGTGCAGGGGCAGCCTCTAGCTGGACACTGGGCTGGAAGTGCCCGGTACAAGGCACTCGGTAATTAGCTGCTGAGCTGAGTTATTGAATTGAACGGATTCCTCCTCCAAATAGGGCTTAAAATACCACTCCCATCACAAAAGCACAGCACAGAGTGAGTGGAGATCCGCCACATCACGAGTCATCCAATTAACTCATGAAGTAGCAGCATTTTCAAAGTGCATTAGGGAGAGAGAACTTTCTGGAAACCATCAACTGCTGATGACTCAGCTCATAAAGATTGTTTTCGATAGAGAAGCAAAGAGAGAGTCATGAAAGAGGGACTGAAGGGGAGCATCAGACCTTCTAGGACCCATACCCTCTTCTCTCATCCTTGGGTCTGTTTCCTGAGAAAATGGAAGAACAGAAGAGAACTTTCACACATATCTCAGTGAAAGGGCCACTTCTGTGTGTCCCTGATGCAGAGCCCCCGAGCCCTCCCTCCATCCTGGGAACTCAGCCTTCAATCATCACTGCCTGTGAACACCCCCAAAGCTCTCACATTGGCAGCATCAGACTATGTGAAGTGGCCTGGGGCCACCCCTTCTCCCCACTGCTGGACTTCTCTCTTCCTCTTCCTGCTACTGGCCTCAGAGGGGTGACAACACCTGCCCATTCCACCGGCGCCCTCCCAGTGTCTCACCACCTGCATCCCTCCCGCCTCCTCTGCTGCCTGTAGGGTACCGGGTCTGTCTCTGAGGGCTCCTGCTTTCTCAAAAGGCTTTCTCCCCTGGGCCCTGAGGACACACACACTGGCTCCTTGCCTTCTGCTTCTCGGCCTCTCACACTTGCAGGTTTCCCCTCCTTTCCCAACTTCTAAGAAACTTCTGAGTTGCCTGGGACTCTATTGTTCTTTGTCCTTTGTTAGAGTCCTTTAAAAACAGAATCCTTTGTCCCTTCTGTGTTTACTCCATGTCCCCTGGCTTTAAAGGCACATGTAGAAGGAAGACTTCCATATTTACGTCTCCGTGTTGGACCTGCCTGCTGAATTCCACACTCACATACTTGACATTTCCCCTGAGGGTCTATAAAAAACCTTCCAAATTTGACATGTTCAAAGCCAAACTCTTGGTTTTTATCCACAAACATGTTCTCTCTCATAGTCAATCCCCATGTCAGCAAATGGCAAAATCTTTCTTCAAGTTGCTCAGATAAATAATTCTAGAATCTCCCACTCGCCATATCCCAGCCAAGAGCAGATCTTGTCCATTTTGCTTAAAATTATATCCAGAGATTGGTCACTCTCACTCCCTGTGCCTTATCAGAACAGACTGTTCCTTGATTCCATCCTTGCACCTAGCCCGTCTCCTCTGAGGGCTGTTTTCAGTCAACACTGGCCAGAGTTGAGATACCTCATGGCTGACTTTAATGAGGCTGACATTCAAGGAACTTGAAGGATGCTGTCTCAGCGAGTTCCTGACTCCTGGGCCAAATGGCTCAATTTCCAGGTCCTTCCTTCTTCTTTCCCACTTTTGAGTCTCTGGCCTGATAAAGGAAAATGATAGAAAAACATATCCTTTCCTTCTTCCCTTTTTCTGGGCCAAAAGATTGTCTCACAGATATAGACAGGGACTTAAATAAGTATGACTTTCCTGTCAGGGTGACTGAACAGAAAACCCACCTGACACCCCAGAAGATAATGTAGTTAAAGCTAAGAGGTGCATTCCCAGGAGTTAGAACAAAGGTTTCTGAAGATGTCACTTACAAGAAACACAAGAAAAAATGGGAAATTTTCAAATACAGATCTTCAAAAGATGTAACGGAACTTTACATACATCTGTAAACCTACGGAAGACAACTTTCTAAAATCATAAAGTGCTAAACAGAGATGACAAATGATCTGATAAATGATCACATTTATCACTACATGGAGAACCCCAGGGAAGGCAGGGCAACGCAGGCATGGTTTTGTAGAATATCAACTAGGTAACTACAAACCAAGAAGGAGAAACAACACCAGAACACATACACACAAAAGGAAGAAAATAACGTAGGCCTGAAGAGTAAAATGCAAGCAATGTAGAAGAACCTTGGAAGAAGAAAAGAGAGTAAGCGTATGAAAAGAGATAATTAATAATTGGAAGAGAGCTTTCCAAACAAGGGAAAGGTGTAGCAGTATCAAAAGGTTTATTGAGTACTAGAGAAAAATAAAAGAAAGGAGAAGAATTTGAATTTCAAGTTTAAAGTAAAAAATATTTATATATCCAGGCAGGAATAACCGAGGAAATAGAACAGAAAAGCTATCTGCAAAGGAATGTACAGGCTTCTCTTTGCACTCCATTCTATAGGACTGGAGCTACAATGGAATGCTATGTCCAGCCAAACTGTCATTTATGTGTGACATTAATAGGAAGGTATCTTAAACTATGGAAGGATCCAGAGAATAAATTACCCTGTACTCTCATTTCTTTCTACATACCAGCTAACCGATAGATGAATTAAACTGAACTTTAAAAAAGAGAACTGTATTCAGTATAATACCAGTGAAACGGGGTTAGCTAAGTAAGCCCAACCAATTCGGTACAAAGGTCAATATAGTCATTGAAAGAAATGTTACAAAAGTGACCTAAATTTTTAAATAATTTAATTGATTGAATGTTATTCCTCAGATTATATTCAGGAGAAAGGGAATGACACACAACGGCAGAGAATGTAGTGAAGCCCAGGAAAGGACTGTCCACACCCCAGTACGGCGTATGTGGCACATGCAGCATGTAGTACATGGCTGCACTGGTCCCATTGCTGGCTGGGTGGTGGGGGCAGCAGCTACTAGTTCTCAGATAAATGCAGTCTGGGAGAGAGGAAAACACTTCAAAAAATAAAAACTGCAGAGACGATGAAAGATGTTGTTCTATTCCAGATGTTGAGAATAGAGAAAAAATATTCCTGGTCTACCTCTTGAGTGTTGCCACTAACAGAACAAAAATAGCATGGATAGTTTCCATATTTTTATATATAGTAGGAAAAAGTTTAGTCATTTTCCAGGAACCTTTTGTTGACTTCAGAATAACTGAATTTTGGAACTCTTCTGAGTATTGTTGAAATGACCGCTTGAACCATGAGGCCACTTTGTGACGAGCTGTCATGATTCCAACATTCAGTATGGACAACCAGTGAGTGGCACCTGTTTCTTTAATAGTTAGTTGCAACAAGAGTATGGACACTTTCTAGTGAATGCATGCATTAAGCTGCTCTTCTTCTTTTGATCTGCTTTTAAACTCCCATGACAGGGACACCTGGGTGGCTCAGTGGTTGAGCGTCTGCCTTTGGCCCAGGTCATGATTAAGTCCTGCATTGGGATCCCCTTGGGGAACCTGCTTCTCCCTCTGCCTGTGTCTCTGCCTCTCTCTGTGTCTCTCATGAATAAATAAATAAAATCTTAAAAAAAAAAAACCTCCCATGACAATATCCTAGCAGCCAGTGTCCTCTGAATGGACACCCCACAACCACATTAAAACCAATTGACAATTGCTTTAAAAAAATTGCAAAATAAATATTGCTTTAATAAGATTTATTCCAACAGGGTCTGCTGCAGACTGTTGGGCCCAGTACTAATAAAAGGACATGAGTTTATTTCTGGTCCTCTGGGGCAAACATTTCCCAACTTTCTGGAAGTTGCAACATCCTGTTGTTTATTTGATTCTGTAGCTTCCTCTCCAGTTCCCTCCACCCAAATTAAACATGCTTTATTTATTTAATATTTAATGGGTGGGAATTTACATTGTTATTGTTCTCAAAATTTCTAGGCACTTTTACAATATCCTTTCACATAATGGGAGCTATTACTACAGGCCGAAAATCATAGTTTTAAGGCAACATTCAAAGGAATGAATGGGACACAGAGCCTGGAGGGAAAAATAAATCAACAGAGAACAAATGTGACATAGAGTTAAGGAGCGGGAAAAATCAACAGAGAACTTTATCAGTAAAAGAATCCTCAGATTCTGCCCCTAAGAATATGGGGTGGAGGGAAGGGTTTTTATTTGTGTTACTGTCACAGGGACTAAATTTACTCAGTTCATCAATTCAAAAAGAAAAATTTTTGAGAAGGTTCTACATTATGGGCAATTTGGTAGGCATTAAAGGGAAAACTAAAATAATTTATTCCCTTGAGGAACTCCAAACCTGTCCGGGAGAAGGAATGGTAAACAGAGTCAGAAAACAATGAACAACGATGTTCACTAAGACAGGACTAGAAATCACACCCCAGTCACCTTCAGATTCCAGCAAAATTGGGCTCCCTCTCTTGCCATCACTGCCTTCAGTAAGCAGTGGGGACAGTAAGCTGCTTCGTTCATTAACCTTGCTTTACCAAACAGCTTGGGTATTGCTCACGAAATACGATCTCTCAAGATATGAACCAATACCCACGGGAGGCCCTTTTGATGTATCCACCCATTGAGCTAGTATAGGACTTCTCAACAAGGTGTCAGTATGGAGTGTACAGTTCATGCAGATAAAGAGGGAGCATGGATTTGGGAAGACGAAAGCAAAGAGAAAAGATGACTTCTCACCACCTGAGAGCTTATAGCCTCATGTCAGAAGAGGATACTGACAGGGTGGAAAGGGGGATTCAGAGGAAGTTTGAAGCTGGAAGTACCCAGATTCCATTCACCAAGGGTACCTACGGCCCTCAGCAACGTCTGCCTGAGAACTCCTCAAAAACGCGGCCTGGCTGGAAGGCTGCCTGGCTGGTGAGCACGAGGGACTTCTGCTGCTTAGTTCAGATGTGGCTTGTATGGATCGGCCACTTTCCCAGGAAGAATTCCACAGCCTTCCACACTCATGTTCCCTTCCACCCAACTGTTCTACATAACAATTTTTAGACTTAGCGTTCATACTATGATCCTGTAAATATTTGCAGCATAACAATTTATTGAGCTCTGATTACATTTCCTTTCTTGAGCAAATTAAGCTTTCCCTGGAGTTAGTAAATTTCTCTGCCGGACATATACATCCATCCGAATAGTGCGAAAGAGGTCATCTACCAGTTTCATTCTTTTCTCAGAGACCTTCCCCCTTTGACCCCTTGGCCATGCCCCCCATGTGCAGAGGCTGCTCTCGGGGTCTGTTTTACACCAAGCAGCTCTCCCCAGCATTTCCTGCCCATTATTTCATTTCTCTCCTGTTGGATTCCTGATCCATGAAGTGAATGACTTTCTCCTACATTTATTTCTTTGTTTGCAACAAAGTACCTAGGATGCTTTTTAAGAAAGTGTGCTTGGGAGGGTTTTCTGCTTTATTTTGTTTTTTAGTCTTTGTTTTTGGAGATCTTGCCAGTCTAAACATGTCTTTACTGCTGCCACTGGACCCTGTGGCCAGTGCGACTGGGAAGACTAGCCCCTCCACCACTGGACAGACGCAGAGCTGTAGGAAGATGAGCTGGACTCTGAGGAGGCTTGGCCAAACTAGAGAAGCCCTGAGAAGTGCAGAAGGTAGGGAAGAGGCACCATAAGGAAGGACCACTCAGGTGAGGACGGGAGGACACCAAGGGACAGGGGCGGAGAGAAGACCACCTGAGGATGTCATCTGGTGCAGAAACCAACCAGGAGGCTGCGCACAAGAGGAAAAGCACTGAGACAGAGCTGGAGCAGAAAGCCACACCCAAGAATACAGCTGATGATCTTTAGAAACTTGTAGAAAATATCCCTTCTTTCTCAGCAAAGCAGACACTGGGAAGGCCTGCCAGCCCTGGGCTGAGCTGTGTCCCTGAAGCAGACCTTCACAGGATGATAAGAAACAAAATATTGCTTTAACAGGATTGATTTCCATCAGGATCTGCTGCAGATTGTTTGCCCCAGCACTAATAAGGGTGTATGGGCTTGTGGCAAGCATCCTCTACTTTCCGCTTTCAAAGATTTGAGGATCTACTCTTTGTTCCCGGTATTCCAAAATAATGTACCTGGTATATTCGTTTTTGTTTTTTTTTTTTCACCCATTCAAGTGAGCAGTAGGAGGCTACTTTGAATTTCAGTTCTAAGGAGCTTTATTGCATTATTTCTTGGAAAATTTCCTCCTTCACTTTTCCTCTGAAATCTTTTTGTGAAACTCTTAGTATTGGATGTGGAGCTCAAGATGAATCCTTTGCCTTCCTAAGCTTTTTCTGTTTTTACAGTTTCTTTGTTATTTGATTCTCTATTTCAAATTCCTTCTACTTTTTCTACCAAATAATCTAAGGAATTAAGAAGTTCTTTTTATGAAAGGGTAGCATGCAACCATAACATGTGGCTTGATGAGTTAGCTCCAACTTAATACATCTTGCCACCATCACTCATATCAAGAAATAAAATCACATCCCCACCCAAGAGGAGTCCGTGAGTCCCTCTCAGGCACTGCCTTCCCCTCCTCTCCAAAGATAAAGGCAATTCTGACTCAAACTCCAACTTTTAATTTTGCCTTCTTTTGAACTTTTCTTTTCTTTTCTTTTCTTTTTTTAAAAGATTTTATTTATTTATTCATGAGAGACACTGAGAGAGAGAAAGAGAGGCAGAGACACAGGCAGAGGAGAAGCAGGCTCCATGCAGGGAGCCGGACGCGGGACTTGATCCCAGGTCTTCAGGGTCAGGCCCTGGGCCCAAGGCGGCCCAAAACCGCTGAGCCACCCGGGCTGCCCACTTTTGAACTTTATATAAATGAAATCAGATTGTATGAAGACTATCATTTCTGGCTTCTTGCACTCAAAGTAAAGACTGTGAAATACTTCCATATTGTTAAATGTAGCAGCAAACATTTGTTTCTTAGCTTTGCCTTATAGTGCTTCATTGTATAGATACATACTGTAGGTTATTGATCTAGCTATTCTGTTGACAAACATTTAGGCTGTTTTAGCTCTTGGCCAGTACTAGCAGCATTACTATGATGATTGTTGTACAAGTCTTTACATACACACAGGTGCACACACACATGCATGCACATGCAGAATCACTTCATTGGTCATGAGTTTATCAAACTTCAGTAAATAGTGCTAAACTATGTCCAAGGGTCCAACTACAAACTTACCCTCCCATTGACAGCACATAAGAGTTTTAGTTGCTCCATATCTTTGCTAATACTTGGTACTATCTTTTCCATTTTGAGTGTCTGAATCTTAGTATAGTTAATTTGCACTTTCCTGATTACTAATAACGTTGAACACTTTCTCAAATCTTTATTAGCCATTTGGAGATCTTCTTTGATGAACTACTTGATCAAAGCTCTTGCCTATTTTTCTGTTTATCTGACTATTTCCCTAATTACAAAGTATCCTCTGGATAGGAGCTCTTTGTTGTGGTCATATTCTCTTGCTCAGTGGCTGGTCTTGTCAGGTTTTTTTTTTTTGTTTTTTTTTTAAATTGTGTCTTTGATAAATAGAAGCTCTGAATTTTAGTATCATCATTGCAACTTATCCATCTCTTCTTTATAGCTGGTGGGGTTTCGTTCTGGTTTTGGGTTTTTTTCTGACAAATCTTTTCCTATCCCAAGGTGTTGATGATATTCTCCTGTTAGCTTGTTGAAATTTTATTGTTCTAACCTTCACATTGAGTTCTCAGCTCCACCTGGAGCTGATTTTTGTGCGTGGTGTGAGGTGGGAGTCAAGTTTCCCCTTTTTCCACATAGATATGTATTTGATCCTTCACCATTTATTGAAAAGACCACCCTTTTCCCAGTGTTCTGCAATGACATCTGGTTATAAACCAAGTGTCCACATATGAGTGGGTCTGTTTCTGGGTTCTCTTTCCTCGTCTGTCAGCATATTTGTTTCTCCCTGCACAAATACCACCTTTTTAACTTGCTGTAGTCCACAGTAATTCTCAAAACCCAGCAATGAAATTCCATCCACTTTGTTCTTCCCCAAGATTGCCTTAGCTATTATTGGCCACCTGTATTTTCACACAAACTTTAGAACCAGCTTGCAAAATTTCACAAAATCCTCTTGGAATGTTGATCGAGATTGCATTGACTCTGCAGAAAAAAATTTGAAAAAAGTCACATATTAACAATAGCGTGCCTTGTGCTCCCTGAACTTGATAGCATTCTGCCTTTAGGTCTTCATTAATTTCTTTTAACAATGTGGGGTGGGTTTTTTTTTTCTTGTCATCTTTCATTAGATTTATTCCTAGGTATGTGATGCTTTGATACTGTTGGAAATGACATCATTTTTACAGTTTTATTTTAGAAATGCTTATTAGCCGTTATATAGAAATACGATTAATGTTATATTCACTGACCTTACAAAATTCTCTCTTAATTCTAGTATTTTATCTGTCGTTGCCTTTGGATTTTCTATGTGCACAATCATGTTCTTGTGAGTAATGACATATTGATTTGTTTCCTCTCAATCTCTAAACCTTTATTTATTTTATTCTTATCTTTTCACACTACCTAGGACATTCAGACCACGTTGATACCTTTCTCCACCCCTCTCTGCAGCCTTGTTGATAAGCCAAGGCTGAATGTAGCAAGAGTGTTTCCAGGAAAATGAGGGAAGAGTTTTGCTCTAAGGTTTAGAGCAGAACTGGCCTAATCTGTATAGTCCAGGTCTTCCATGGGGAATATCTCTAGAGAAGGACTCTAGGGAAATGTTTGTTTTTTTTTTTTTTTTTTTTTTTAATAGTACTACCTCCAGGATAATCAAGACCTCAAAGAAATAATCCAACAAAGAATCTAAAGAGTTGATAGAGAACTCCCCATCCTACCCCCTACACTGTGTAGGGAGCTTTAACTCTTTTCCTTGTGTCATCTCCTATAGGTGTGGTCTTCAAATATTTATTGAATGTATCTGAGGGAAATTGGTACAATATAATTATTATTGTTATGGACTGAATTGTGTTCCCCTCTGCCCCTCAAAATCTCTTATGTTAAAATCTGAAGCCCCAGGACCTCAGAATGTGACCATATTTGAAAACAGGGTTATTTGCAGATGTAATTAACTAATTAATTACAGTGTGCACTATTCAGATACAATTGGTGTCCTAAAACCAGACATACACACACATACACACACACACGAGAATGTTATGTGAGGATGAAGGCAGAAATCAGAATGATGCTTCTATCAGCCAAAGAACATGAAAGGTGGCCAGAACTAGGAGAGAAGCACGGGCCAGCTCTTTCTCTCATGGCCCTCGGAAGAAACTGACTCTGCTGACACCTTGATCTTGAATTTCTGAACTTTATTACTGTGAGACAATAGCTTTCTGTTTTTTAAGCCATCCAGTCCATGGTACTTTGTCAGGGCAGCTCTAGCAACCTAATGCAACAGTATTTTAATGTGCTTTTCTCTTATGAGTGGCCACAGAGAATATTATGGTTTTGTTTACTGGTTGTAATTTCAAAGAGAACCTACTAGATATTAAGAAGTCACTAAGGTGCATCTCGGTGGCTCAGTAGTTGAGCATCTGCCTTTGGCTCAGGTCATGATCCCAGGGTCCTGGGATCAAATCCTGAATTGAGCTTCCCGCAGGGATCCTGCTTCTCCCTCTGCCTATGTCTCTGCCTCTCTCTCTATGTCTCCCATGAATAGATAAATAAAATCTAAAATAAAGAAAATAATGTGGTTGCCCAAGGTACATCTTACAGAAGTGTCTTTATTGGAATGTTTCAATCTGTGGACCCCAGCTGCGAGCTTCTGAGGAAGACTGTCCTGGAGAGGGGTCCAGAAATCTGTATCTCTATTATGCTTCCATGGTCACTCTGATGTACCTTAAAGCTGAGAACTGCTGCTCTAAAGGTAGCCTTTTAGTTGTTGGTGGAGAGATATTTCTCACTTGAGTATTTCACCCTGTGCAATTCAAATCACATTGCGATAGTTAATTCTAGGGGTCAACTTAGCTAGGCTATGGTGTCACATAGCTCTCACTAAACTCCAGATGTTGCTTTGAAGGAATTTTTTAGATGATGTTAATATTTAAATCAGTTAACTTTGAGTAAAATAGATGACTATGGGTGGGCCTCATCTGATCAGTTGAAGGCTTTAAGAGAAAGACTGAGATCCCCTGAGGAAGAAGGAATTCTGCCTCCAGATAGTCTTCAGATTCAAGCTGCAGCATCAGATCTCCCCTGGGTCTCCAGCCTGCTAGTCTACTCTGCAGATTTCAGAATCTCCAGCCCCTACAATCATGTGAGCCAATTCCTTAAAACACACTTTTCTGCATACACACCTTCTGTTGGTTCTGTTTCGCTAGAGAGGTCTGACTAATACTTGCATCATGTCCATTACTGTTTATGCTATCTGTGAATAAAGCTGGGCCTATGATCAATTATTGTCTTCATTAACTCCAGTTGGTGATACCAATTCTGCTTTCATTTATTCTATAAGTAATTCTGAGCACCTACTGTGTGTTGAGCAATCTACTAGAAGTTGCAAGACTTTTGCACAAACAAAAATAGCTGTCTGACTTCAAAATTTCAGAAGTTTACTAGAGATACTGTGATATGAGGCATCTAATTCTCAAAGGCATCTTGTATGTATCTACTTAGGAATAGTAATTTGCTTGTTTTGAAAAAATTTGCATGATGACTTAGCCAAGTAAAAAGTTGATTTTTAAAATTTCCTCACTTTATTGGTATTAGATTTAATTGACCAAAATGAATTCATATTTTGGCATAATGATGGCAAATTCTGGTAATCCAATGATACATCACGTATTCCATTTATGTTTTAAGCAAGGTGAATAGCACTCTACTAGAATATTTGCTTTCTTTTCTCAAAAAAATGTAGTGTCTTCCTTGGTAATAAGGGGAGTCTGGGGGAACATTTATTTAAAATATGCTCTGTGAGAGCACTTGACAGATCTTGAGTCAGATACAACAGTGCAGAAGGCTGCATCAGAAAATAGAGTCAAGCAATAGTAGGCATTCATGAACTCTTCCAGAACATTCTCTGGTTCCATGTAGTAAATTGCCACTTCAGTCCCTCAGGTTCAGAAGAAAACCTGACTCACTCAGCTTTGATTGCATGCCGAGAGTGGGTAGCAGGCCTGGAGCAAGAGCAAGTAAGGACACGCCACCACTCCCATGGCAAAGGGAACTTTCCAGCCCACCTCCCTATCCAAGAGTTACTAGGTTACATGGCTCTTTCCCTCTTGTGGCTGGGAAGTGGGGGGAAGGTGGCATTTACTGTGAGGTTGGGGCAAAGGCAGAGGAATGCCCTTCCAAAAGAGGAGCATCCCCTGGTGACAGGATCAGATTCTGTGACACTGATTATTTTTACTTGTTGAGTCAGGCATAGATGTAGTGTTTGGCATCAATGGGGTTAGAATTTACCAGAGACTGGGGTACCTGGGTGGTTCAATCAGTTGAGCAACTGCCTTTGGCTCAGTCATAATCCTAGAGTCCCAGGTTTAAGCCCTGCCTTAGGCTCCCTGATCAGCTGGTAGCCTGCTTCTCCCTCTATAGCTCCCCCTGCTTGTGTACTCATTCTCTCTCTCTCTCTCTCTCTCTCTCTCTCCCTCTTTCTGTCTCTCTCTCTCTGTCAAATAAATAAATAGAATCTTAAAAAAAAAAAAATTTCACCAGAGACCAACCTAAGGGTATGCCATCTTGCCCTGTAACTGGGATTACAGCTACCATTTTTATCTCTGGAAGCTGATAATGATAAACAAAACCATCCTTAATTTCCAAGCCACTCACTAAATCAAAACATAGTTCAGAAAGGAGGGCAAAACAAGTCCACATGACCAATTCATCCTTGGCTGTCTTACTGGGCTTGTGGCAGCAAACATGACTTTGACCTGGATGGTACCTTTAGGCTCCAAAGACTTTTCAAGGGTGTTGGTAAATGCAGACACTGTAATTAGGATCTCCCAAAGCAACATTGGAACTCATGGTAGCCGATGTAAAATGACTGCAAACCAGCATCTTGCATTTTCATGGGGATGACTTGTTAAATGATATTGCTTGGCCATTAAAGGATTCCTATAGAACCTGGAAGAGGGTTGAGATTTCAAACATTTTCACCCTTGGTTTAGGGTAAGAGAATGTGGACATGGTTTACTCCAGCGACATGGATCTTAAGAGTATCGGGGGTGAGAGGTCGCAGAGTCATCTGCCTGGCTATGTCTGTATGAGTAAACATAGAGTAGATGGGAAAGATTCCTCTGCTTTGTTCATTTCTGTATTTCTGGGATGTGTCTCATGCATGGCTGCAGACAAACTTCAATGAGTTGGAATGGCCTAACATTTTCTGTGACCTCTGGTTTTGTTGCTCCTGAGTTACTCCCAGAGACTACACCACACGAGGGAAATGTATGTAGAAAATACCTCGTGGGGATCCCTGGGTGCCACAGTGGTTTGGCGCCTGCCTTTGGCCCGGGGCGCGATCCTGGAGACCCGGGATCGAATCCCACATCGGGCTCCCGGTGCATGGGGCCTGCTTCTCCCTCTGCCTGTGTCTCTGCCTCTCTCTCTCTCTCTCTCTCTCTCTGTGACTATCATAAATAAATTTTAAAAATTTAAAAAAAATTAAAAAAAAAAAAAAGAAAATACCTCGTGAATGTCTCCAAGACAGACAACAAAAACAAACCACTCAGAGCCTGATTAACCCCCTTTGGTTATTTAAAATGAATTGACTACATTTCCCAGATCATTGCTACAGCTCTGTGTTACCTCTTGATGGATATACACCATATCAGTGGTGTGAGCAGAGTCAAAATCTGCTAGTATTAACCCGAAAAATAAAACTTAGCTATTTTACTGGCAAAAATGGACTTATTTGAGAAGAGCAGAGAATTGCAGTCTGGGACATGTACACTATGGCAAAACCACAGGCAAGCCTGCAGAACAAAGGAGAAGAAAGGGAATTAGGGACAGGCTATTAAAAACAAAAAATCCATTGGAATAAACTGAGAACCAGAAGTGTAGTGGCTTTCATTGGCTGAGTTGTAACAGTCAGTCTTTGGCTGGGCTGTTGCTGGGTGAGGGGAAAATCTTTCTTTCCCCTGCTGTGTTAGTCACGTGTAAGTTTTTTTTTCCTGTTGGGCATGCAAGGTATGTTTCTTCCTGGTGGGTCTGTCATTGACAAGGACCAACACTGAGGCATGAGAGCTCCCCCTTGTGGCTTCCCGGCTCCATCTTAAATGAGGTTTCCTTGATCCAGTTTCACACTAGTAATTCTCTAGCCCAGAGACATGCCTAGGAGAAAAATGCCAGATGTTAGGGCTGGAAGAAACCACAGACACCACTGGGTCCCACTGCTGGTTTTTACAAATGGGAATCTGCACACACTCAGACTAATGACTAACCTAGGACCACAGCTAACAGGGGCATTGCAGGGACCAGGAACCAGGTCTGAACTCCTACTCTGGGCTTTATTTAAAGTCTGCACTACTCCACTGGCAACAGCAGGTCTGGCGTGTGCATGCTGCACTCACTGATTGGGATAGACCAAGACTTACTTCATCAGTCAGGAAGCCAGGAGGAGCAAGGAAACAATTTGGCCCTGCAGGGTGGAGACAACATGGCTTCTTTCAATAGATTGCAAAGTTCCCTCCATTTAACATGAGCCAAACAACCAGTCCAGACCCAAAGCATCTTGCAAACAAAATTCTTCCTTTATATAGACATCTGCATTTCTTCAGTGGGGGCTGTGGGTCATTAGGACCATGTGCTTGTCACTCTACTTGCAGCAGATGTTTGCTGCTACTTGAAGACTTCCCTGTGATGTGGTTATTGTTTAATTCTCCTGTAAAAGGAGTTTTGCTCAAATTCAACAGGACGGCTTAAATTCAAAACAGGGTGCCATGCCCTGCTGTGCATTAGTTCCAATGGCACATCAAAGCTCTAAGAAAAGGGTCTGGGGTTTCTTCAAGCGCACCAAAGGCCCTCGAAGCACCATGCTGTGGTGAGGGGGAGAATCTGCATCTCATTCTCAGATGCATTTATATTCGGCTATGTTGCCGGGTTGTCCTGCCTGGCCTGTTGTGCCTTTTCTTCAAAAGTCTAGACCTTTGAAGTAAGTTGGCAAAACTCAACCACATAAGGCCACTTGGACAGGGCCCATGGCCAGAAGTTAAGAAGGGGGTACAGATAGCCAAATTCTTCACACACAGACAAATAGACTCATTGAAGAAAGGGCTGTTAGGAAACCAAATAGTGAGATGGAAAATGGCCATCCTTGTGACCCTTGTCCTGAGCCAGAGAGAGGAATCAATTAAGTCAAGGTCAATAAATATTTACCAAGAACCTTCCATGTGCAAGAAGCAAAAGGCCGGGCAGAGCTTGCTCTCAAAAGGTGATTGCAACTTTAAACCAACTCCCTTATCACCTGGATGGGCAACTAAAACATGAACATATTAGTAACTAAAAAATAAAAGAGCCAAAATAATATCTCAAGAAGAGATGTTCAAGCACGGTGATCCACTAAATCAAATAATGTTATTTGTCATGGGTCTGAGGAGGGAGAGAACTGTGGGGCCAGGTACAGCTTTCCAGGAGAAGCTGTCCTGGTGGGAGGCATTTGGCTTGGACTTCGCTAGATGGCACTAATTTCTGTGTAGTATCCTGTCTGGACAAGTAAGGTTTTATTAGTCTTGTTAAGGAGTTAAGAGCCACTTGACTGTGACAGACAGTGATTCCTTTGTGATGAGATCCAGTCTAAACAAAAACAAAAGAAAACATATGATTAATGATGGGGTGGTCTTGGTCTTATTTGCTCTTGGGTCTCTGCAACTTTTCAGGTTCATGCATGTGACTGCATGGCTTTTCCCAACTAACAATCTCCTGCCACACAGCAAAGCCTCGACAATGGCTCTCAGGCCCCTCTGCCCTTGGCACTCAGACAAATATCCCCACCATTCCTAATTTCACTGCCATGCATGTTACAATTCAGGTTCTCTTCACTTCTGCCCCAAGCCTTCTCCTTGCCTTCCAGATAATTTTCCAGGATCATAAAAAAATGGACACTTATGGAACTTCTGTTTATCTCTTGTTGTAAATAGACATTTATGGAACTCTCATCTTTTTTTCTCTTGGGAGGAATTGTAACAACCCACCCTTTCCCCAAATTACACTCATTCCTGTATTCAATCTATAATTCAATAATATTTATTGAGCACCAGCCATGTATGTATAGGTGCAGGGGAGTCAATGAAAAAAACACTGGAATTTATAATCAATACAGGAAAGAAAAAAGGCTGGGGAAATATTCTGTTACATGCATTGTACCCAATCTTGGGTCCAAGGAACAAATCCTAGAAAAGTGACATCAAAGCTGAACCCAGTGAGTAGGAGATGGCCCTGCAAAAGTGGATATAGAGGAAAGGGGATTCTGACCAGATAAGAGTGTGTGTAAAAGGGCCCAGAGGCCAGGGGGATGGTTGTAGAATGTAGAAGCTCAAAGGCTGTTTCAGAGGACTGAGCCAAAGATGAAGCCAGGGAGCTGAGCAGGGGTCAGTTGCTGAGGGCCTTGTAAGAAAGCCAAGAGTTTTGACTCTGTCCTCAAGGAGGTGGGGAGGTAATGAAGAGTCTTAAGCATGACAAGCTCAGAGCAACTTACCATGTAACACTCATTGGGCACTTTTATCTCCCTCAGAATTTTAAAGAAATGGCAGCATCCTGGTGAAGCCTTAGCAGGCATACAAAGGAGCAAAGGGTTTTCTCATTTTACAGGTGAGGAAATTTAAGATACATGGAGGTGACAGGGCTTACCAAGGTCATACAGGAGCCAAAAGTAGAAGTTGAGCAATCAGCGAAGTTCGAGACAGGAGAGGGAAATGGGATGAATATACTGTCCAACTGTAACTGAGCTAATGTATGGTATAAATTCTTTCACTGATTTTTTTTTTTAAAGAACCAAACTCCCTGATTGAAATTTAATCAGGAATATATTGTGCAAGTTGGAACATTGAAGGTCAAGGCTTTGGAATTGCACTGCAAATGCCTCTTATTCTGCCTCCTAAAATACACCAGACCAAGAATGATGCCACCAGGCAATGAGCAAAAGCAAGAACCTCTGCCTTGAGAAAAAAATGTGTTTCATTAACTCTATATACTTGGTAATGGATCAACAAGAGTCTAAGTAGCTTCAGTTTTAGGAGGAGAAACAAAAACACAAGTGCTTTTTGCTATGTGAAAAATGTGGCAAGAAGAGCCCAGGATAGATGATTCAAAACCACAGAGAGATAGAGAGATAGACAGTGGTCTGTTTCCTTCTCTATAAGAGGGGATGATAATGTGTGGGACACATCTCCCTATAACACCCAGGAGATGCAAGCATAGAATGTCCCTCCATCGTTCAAGCTATGTTCTCCATAGAGCAGAGGAGAGTAAGGAATACCTCCACACATTCAGTGGTGCTAATGTAAAACTGGGTTGGATTCTGGTGTGGATCATCAAGAACTGATGACCAGACATAAATGCCCAGAGTACACCCCCCAGCCATGTGAAAAGTGACTTAGCGAAAAGTGTGATGTTTGAAAATTATTGTAATATAAACATTTTTATTTATAGGGAGTCTGAGTGACTCCATTGGTTAAGCATCAACTTTTGATTTCAGTTTAGGTCATGATCTCATGAGTTGTGAGATGGAGCCCCATGTGGGGCTCCATGCTCAGAGGGGGAATCTGCTTGAAGATTCTCTTCCTAGGCCCCTCTTTCCCCTTTCTAAAAGTAAATAAATCTTTAAAAAATGTTATTTGTAACTTTGTTATATTACTATAATTTAATATATAATATTTAGTAGAAATCCCTGGGAAGCCAAATTAGAGTAATACATAAGAAGGAGAGGAAGATATACCATGGTCTACTCAAAAAGCCACCTTCTCAAGGACTTATATCAGTTTGACAAACCCATGCTCACTTTCCTCCATTCTCTGACTGATCCTTTCTACCAATCTCTGGACCACAGATTCAGCGAGGAATGAAGAAACCTCACCCTTTTGTAAAATACTCTTAACCCGTAAAGTCATAGTTTGAGGAGATAAATCTGTATATCCTTAAAAGTCTCTTTAGCTTTTTACCCAAGCAGAGAGCTACAGCTGGCCAGGAGCTGTCTAGATTCAGCAATGCTCTATAGGCAAGTTCTTTCCTTTAGAAGGCATCTAATCCTCGGTTAATGGGTCCTGGAGTAGAAGAACAGGTAGTGCCTATACCTTTAAAATCATTTCTCTGCTGCCTTTAGTATTATTTTATTTTATTATTTTATAACTTTTACTGAAGGGCCCCCTGGTTGGTTTCCCACTGGTTGTTTGTGTAGGCAGGGTTGTGCCATGCAAGGCAGCTTTGTTTCACTGAATGACCTCTCTTCTTGGTCCTTCTAGGATGCAGACAGAAACAATTATCCTCAACTTTATGCTTTCCTATGTAACTAAGTGCTTTGCCCTCCTAGAACCAGCTTTTTCTCCCTGCTCCAGGTTTAACCAGAATGTATTTGCATAATAATCTTGCTAATTTAACTTTTACATGGCCATGGCTTGAGTCAATAGCTTTTAGTTCAGCAACAATGGGCTTTGCTTGTGACCTCTTGTTTATGGAAATCACAAAGGCAGTCTGATCTGGGAAGACTGACTCCTTCCGGTCTTATACCCCTCCCATTTGTAATGTGTTATCTAAGGTCTATAAATGTTTAATCAATTAAGATTTCAACAAGTTTCCAAAATGTCTACTTAATGCTTTGCTTAAATTCTAGCACAGCTAATAAGTGCCAGAGCCTACATTTGCTATTTATCTGACAAGGAATTTTTAACCAGAGTATGTAAAGTGCTATTATAACTCAGTAACAAGAAGACAAACAATCTAATTAAAATGGGGGGAAAATTTGGGTACTTCTCAAACGAAGATACAGGAATGGCCAATTGGCATATGAAAAATGCTTAACATCATTGGTGAGCAGGGAATGTAAATTAAACACATCAGAATGTTTTCTTGGATAATGTTTTTTTAAAAGGCCTGACAATACCAAGTGTTGGCAAGGATGTGCAACAACCAGAGCTATTATACATTTCCAGTATGGAATTTCATACATTCCAACAATGTAAAATTTTACAAACACATTGGTTATTTGTCAGTTTCTCATAAATTAACATACACTTGCCATATGACTCCACCATTCCACTCCTCAGTGAATACCTAAGAGCAACAAAAACACATAGCTGCACAGAGACAGATTCATGAATGTTTATAGTGGGTTTTCTATTGCTGTTGTTGTCATTGTTGTTTGTAACAGGCTCAAATTGGAAACAGCTCTAAAGTCCATCAGCGGATGAATAAATCCTGCTATATGGATACAATAGAATACTATTCAGAAAAAAAGAGCAATGAGTAAAAAGCTCATTGAAATAAATTCATAGAGCTGTTTCTTTCTGTAGCTTGTACAATGTCAGCCTATGCCCCTTCTTCCTCTTTGATTTCTCTAGCTTTGTAGTTGAATTTATACAGATGAGTCTCCCAGGGCATAACTCATAGAACCAACAACACAGATATTATAAGTGAATAGAGTCAAATACACACAAAAAATATGTATGTATTTGTCAAAAGTGATTAAAGAATGTACACCTTTTATTTTAAAAAGTGCCCACCTCAGTAGTGTTGTTATGTGGATTAGATGAGATGAGATGAGGCCTGTAAAGCACAAGCACAGACCCCAACACAGAATAGGTCCAGTTTCTGAAATCATGTTAGAAGTTTCTGATTTCAAATGGAAACCATAATGAAAGATCTAATGGTAAGACAGGAAACCATCAAAATCCTAGAGGAGAAGACAGGGAGAAACCTTTGACCTTGGCCATTCTTATAAGACATGTCACCAGAGGCAAGGAAAACAAAAGCAAAAATGAACTATTGGGACTTCATCAAGATAAAAACTTCTGCACAGCAGAGGAAACAGTCAACAAAACTAAAAGGCAGCTTAAAGGATGGAAGAAGGTATTTGCAAATAACATATATGATAAAGGGTCAATATCCAAAATCTTTGATGAATTTATCAAACTCAACACCCAAAAAATAAATAATCCAGCTAAGAAATAGGCAAAAAACACAAACACTTTTCTAAAGAAGACATCCAGATGGACAACAGACACATGAAAAGATGCTCAACATCACTCATCATTAGGGAAATGTGAATCAAAACTACAATGAGATATCACCTCACACCAGTCAGAATGGCCAAAATTAAGAACACAGGAAACAACAGATGCTGGCAAGAATATGGAGAAAGGGAAACCATTTTATACTGTTGGTGGGAATGCAAACTGATATAACCACTCTGGAAAACAGTATGGAGGTTCCTCAAAAAGTTGAAAATAGAACTCCCCAATGACCCAACAATTGCACTGCGAGGTATTTACCCAAAGGATACAAAAATACTAATTCAAAAGAATACACGCACCCTGATGTTTATAGCAGTATTATCAATAGCCAAACATGCAAAGAGCTCAAATGTCTTTTGACTAATGAATGGATAAAGAAGAGGTGGTATACATAGTGGAAAATTACTCAGTCATCAAAAAGAATGAAATCCTGCCATTCACAACAGGTGGATGGAACTAGGGTGTATTATGCTAAATAAAATAAGTCAGTCACAAAAAGACAAGCACCATATGATTTCACTCATATATGGAATTTGAGAAACAAAACAGATGAACATATGGGAGGGGGAGAAGAGAGACAGAGAGGGAAACAAATCATAAGATATTCTTAGAGATAAAGAACAAACTGAGGTCTGATAGAGGGAGGTGGGTGGGAGATGGGCTAGAGGGTGATAGGTATTAAGGAGGGCACTTCTGTTGAGCAGAAGTCTCAGGGTTGTTGTATATAAGTGATGAATCACTGAATTCTATTCCTAAACCAATATTGCACTGTATGTTAACTAACTAGAATTTAAATAAAAATGTGAAGGAACAAAAGGAAGCCATAATAAATTAGAGAAAAACATGTATTATGCAAGTTAGTTATCATTTTAAAACTTCTCCCCCAGTCTTTGGGACTTAAAAAGGCCAGTCTAAAAGCTTTAAGGAGAATGAATTAAGGGAAGGAAGAAGAAGGCAAATAGCTTCTCTGTTTTAGATAAGAAGAAAGGAAAGATTAATTTTCTTTGCAACTTAAAATAGTCTCTTTGTTTGTATAATTAAACTACCACTTATTTGTAAGACGTGGTAGACAGGCAAAATGCACACAATCAGAATTTGCAATTTAACAAAACATGTTTTAAATAAAGCAAGAAAAGCGTTAATTATAAGTTTGTTTGTTTTTTAAATTACAGTATGAGACTATGAAGTAGTTCAGTGCAATCCTTCAGGTTTCTAAAAAGGGCTCTAGGCAGAGAGTGCACAAGTGGTTTAACAGTAATTTATAGCCATATAAACACACATGGATGCTTAGTTACTCTGAAATCCAGAGACCACCAGAACAAATCAAACCTGGCACACAGGAAAACTAGGTTAGCCTTTAAAATGTGCAAAGGGGAATTTGAAAGCAGTTATTTTGTCCGAAAAGAGATTTTGAGCAGAAGTGCAGATTTCTGCCATATTCCTCAGTATAAAAGTGGCTCTGAGAATTTCTTTGAAATAAATTCATAGAGTTAATTATATTTCAAGCCCTGTGATGCATCAGCCTGTGTTCCTTCTTCTTCCTTTTGTTTTCTCTAGCTTTTGTAGTTGGGTTGAAACAAACAGGCCCCTCAAGATATACCCAAGACCACCCCAGGGTCTGAACCAAACAGGGCTTGGATTTTGTTGCCTTGTCAACTGGTCTTGGGATAAAGGGTGCTGGGACTCCCTCCTGGTGCCATCATGGTCACTTGGTGTTCCCTACCCAGCCAGGCTTGTCTTCTACTGAAATCTTAGGCTCCCCTAAAGCAGGGCAACATCAGTAGACAGCCAGCTGAGCAGCCAGACAATGAGACAGTGCTGTGTGGCAACACCATTCAGCTGCAAATTTGACGTGTTTTGCAAGTGTGGTCTGTGCAACAGTGCCAATAGCCATCTTTCTACTTACACAACTGCTATGGTTTGTAGACTGTGCCTGTGTCCCTTTGGGGACTTTTCTTATATTAAGCTTACTAAGTCACTTGACACTTTTGTTAGAGAGGATGTGGTGGTGACATTTTCTTTAGGCCAGAAATGCCAGTGAGAACTGTTGTCACTGAACCAGATGTTTTGCATTCAGTGAGGATTTTAAGAGTCCTGGGATGTTGGGGTTAGGCAGAAGCACTGAGTCACAGACAGGGATTCATAGTGGACAGAAAAAACAAAGCTATTCAGTAATCAGACTATTCAGTATTTAGAAGAGTCTGTCCTGCAATGTCTTTAGTGTTGGTCATGGTGGCCCTAGAACTAAAATAGTTGTGCATGTACTAAAATCTTAATTTCTATAAGCAGAAAAGCTCTGTGTCTGGTGAACAGAAGTCTGAGCTGAGTCACCACAAAGAGAGTGTTACAGCCTCTCAACCAGTTTCCCAGACTTGCCGTCAGCTCATGTCCAACCAGCACTGGGGCTGGAGCAAGGCAAGAAATTTAAGGCCTTTGATTTAAGGAGGCACTCACTCTCAGGGTTATGTAAATATAGGACTGGCATCTGCAAGGAATAATCACCTCCTTAAATTCTTTGCACAAGTCTTTCTCTTGCCTCACCCTATCCCGGGTCAATAGAACTCCTTGAATGCAAGGGAGGCTAAGCCCTCTAGAGGAAGGACCATGCTACAGAGCAAACATTTGTACTTTGTACTTCTTCCACAAGGAACTGTGGCCATTTACCAGAGCAATTGTATTGGGGGGAAAAGTAAATTACCAGACCTCTCAGGGATCACAAGTAACTGGCTCTGAACTGAAACTCATTTCTGGAGCCAAGACACCACCATCCACTAGTCAGAACCAGGGCTTATGAAGTCAGGTGACCAATTAAGTTTTGATGTAAGTCCATCTCATAGTAGACCCAGTAGGCCCCAAACCCACCCTTTGGTGATTTCCTAAGTTTGGAATGTATAATGGGAAGACAGCAACAGGCCATGCCTAAGGAATGCGTAATTGGAATATACTCAGCAAATGGCAAACTCCCCACATTGGTTCCCTGATCTTTGGAGTAAGGACATTGGGATTAAAAAGGTTAAATAGAAGCCACTAACACAACCTCTAATAAAAGAAATAGTAAACAAAAAGCAAAACTACGTTCATAGAGAGATTTCAGAGATCGCTGCCACCTAATCAAGGTCTGAAGAGGTGCAAGAGTGGTGATTCTGATGTGTCTCCATTCTACTCACCTATTTGGTTTGTACAAAAGACAGATGAGTCTGGGAAGATGAAGATGGACTATGACAAACCTAGTCATGCTGCGATTCCAACAGTTATTATTTCAGACATAGTTTTATTGCTATATTGAATCAATACATCCTCTGCAAACGTATATAGCTGTTGATCTAGTGAATGCTTTTTTCTCTACACCTGTTAGCAAAGACCATAAGAAGCCATTTACTTTTGAGTGGTAGAGTTAGAAACACACCTCGACTGTCCTATCTCAGAGCTATATTCACTCTGCAGCCCTAAGTCATATCCTAAACACCTTGCCATCACGCAGGATACCACACCTGTCCATTATAGTAAAGATATCATGCTGATTTTTCCTTGGTGAACAAAAGAGGCAACTATAAGGTTTTTCACTTATCTGCATGTCTTATGAGCAGAAGCACTGATTGCCTTTATTCTAAACTATCTTTTCAAGGAAATTTGTATAATGACTAGCCTTGGAAGATAGAGATAGTGTCTCTCTCCAAAGCAAAAGGTAGGCATGCTTATAGGATGACATAATAATGATAATATCTCCCTCTGAAGCAAAAGCCAGACACACTTGCTGCCCATTAGAAAAGATTCACCTTCCCTAAATTCAGGGTTCTTCTGTGATGCAACCTGCTATCTACACAGGTGTTACTTGGTCCTCTTCGTGTTGCTCTATAGGAACCTGAGCTTGGGGAACTGGCACAAGAAATGCTGATACTCTTGTCATGGTTAGTGCCATGAGTCATAAAGTCCTTTGTCTCTGATCTAGGAATCTCATGTCTTCTACCAGCATCCGTGAAACCATGGCAGGTAAATTGTTAGCTTACAAGTAGTGTAAAATCTCAAAGCCTTCACAATTATTAACAGCAATTACTCTAGATACTTTGAGAAAATACAAAAGATAGAAAATGAAGCCCACAAAAATACTACCTCCTTGGTTAAATTTCCAGGAGACCAGTAATTTGGACTCTGTTGAAATGTCCCTTTCAAGATGAAGAATAAGCTGCTGCATTGGTCCCCTGTGACATTGTGATTTAAAATGAGAAATATGTATTTGGTCATTGTTCCTGTTTGTGGCAAGGAGCCTCCAAAATCTTTGGAATGTCCTAAATGACAAGAACAATAAAGATGTCTTTGTTATGAAAACAAGGTGACTTTTAGAAAACGTCTAAAGATGGAGGCTGGTTGCCAGGGGAGCCAATCATGTGATTAGAAAGTTGAAACTCTCAGTCCCACCCCTGACCTCTGGGGAGGGAGAAGCGTTGGCGCTTGAGTTCAATCACCAATGGCCACTGATCTAATCAACCATGCCTATATAGTGAAGCTTCCATAAAAACCTAAAAGGAGAAAGTTCAGACAATTGCTGGGTTGGTGAACCTGTGGAGATCTGAGAAAAGTGGCACTCAGAGTGTCGAATCTCCACACACATTCCCCAGATCTTGCACTGTGCATCTCTTCCATCTGGCTGTTCCTGAATTACATGCTTTTATAATAAACAACTTAGCAGCATCTGGGTGGCTCAGTTGGTTGAGTGGCTAACTCTTGATTTCAGCTCAGGTCATGATCTCAGGATCCTGAGATTGAACCTCATGCCAGGCTCATGCTCAGGAGGAAGCCTACTTGAGATTCTCTGCTCCTTCCCTCTCTCTGCGCCTCCCCATGCTCACAATCTCTCTAAAATAAGTAAATAAATCTTTTTAAAAAAATAAACAACCTAGTAAAATGTTCCTCTGAGTTCTGTGAACCACTCTAGCAAATTAATCAAATCCAAGGAGGGCTCCTTAGAACATCTAATTTATAGCTGTGGGTCAGAAGCCTAGGTGGCACCTGCAGTGGGGGCGGAGGGCATATCCTTGCAGAACCTGTGGAATCTCATGCTGTTTCTGGGTACATCACGTCAGAATTGAGTGCCAATAAATCAACCAGCAAAGGAGGGAGTTACTATACTGACTGGGTTGATGGATCCTGTCCATCAAAGAAAAATTGGGTTGTCACTACACACTGTGGGTGTGGAAGAGGAGGAAAAGAGTATAAGGAGAATGTACCCATTGGGCAGTATCAACAAAGACCAGCAGCCCACTATAGCAGGACTGCTAATGACCAGAACTTTCTGAAATGAAGCCCATGACGGTTTGGGTCACTTCACCAAGTGAGGAATCACAATCAGCAGAGGTGCTTGCTGAAGGCAAAAGGAATTTGGAACGAGTAATGAAAGAAGTCAGTTAAATACCAGCTGTGGCCATGTGACCAATTATAGACATGAAGAGTGTAAGAGTTTGAGAATTATTTCTTTATTTTAATATGTGTACATTAAGCATGTCTTCTTCCTCCCTTCCATTCCCCTACTATCTCACATAAGAAGTGTTAATAGTGGCTAACCCTGATCTCAACACTAGTTAGGGATATCCCAGGGCAATGTGAATAAAGGGTTAGCACATCCTCCTTTGTTTCAATCTCTCAAGGAATTGCTACCTCACACCAAGCAGAGAGGCCTGAGCCCACAATTATCTTGACTTGGAGGTTATATTTTACAAAGCCCAGTGCATGTGGATGACCTGCTTGCATGGGGTAGACTGTGACGACTTTGGGCTGTGTCCCCTTAACTAAGTTAGAATTACATTTTCCAGAATTCCCATCCTTCCTCTATTCTTCTGGGTTATCTTTGGCCTCAGGAAGCATCTCCAGCAAGATTTGAAGGCAGCAGGGGCACAGAGTGCCTCAGTGGTTGAGTATCTGCCTTTGGCTCAGATCATGATCCTAGGGGTCCTGGGATTGAGTCCCATATTGGGTTGCCCACAGGGAGTCTACTTCTCCTTCTGCCTTCTGCCTATGTCTCTGCCTCTCTCTGTGTGATAAATAAATAAAATATTTTTTTAAAAAGGTCTCTCTGGAATAAATAAATAAAATCTTAAAAAAGAAAAGATTTGAAGGCAGTCCCAAGCAGCAGCTGTGTGTCTTGCCTTCTGAGAGTCAGTTCACCGCCCCAGGCACAGGGTCAGCTCTGCATGTCATCCCTGATCTATCAGCTCCCTCTGTTGCTGGGGGCATACCCGGACTACTGGCTCCCCCAGCTCCTGGCACATCTCCTCTTTCCATTTCTCCAGGCCCAGGGCCTGAGGGTGTGGTTCCAGGGCGAGGGTCAGCTTCTCCCCCAGTCACCCATACCTGTGAGGTTACAGGTGGTGAGAGACAGAGTGTCCTGGCTCTCATCCTTGCCTAGCCTCCCCTCCCAACATCAGTCTCAGTGATCTTTAGGGATGCCAAGCTGAACACCAGACACAGAGGCAAGCTGGCTCCACCAGCTCCCACAACTGTACCAGCTCTAACCCTAATTCCCTTGTTCTATGTCACCCACAGAAGTTTGGTTTCTTTGACCAAACTATATCTGATACAGAAGGTAGCATTATTAGTGGGGTCATTTTTAAACAGAGAGGACAGAATTTGCTAAAAGAGGAAATACACATAAGGGAACAAGAATAGTAATCGGGTGGCCAGGAGAGGTTCCCTCAGGCCACAGAGAAAAGCATCCAGTAAGTCCCTTTGTGCCTGGTGGGCTCTCAGTGAAGAGCAGGTGAGTGTGTGCATGCCTGTGTGTGTGTGTGTGTGTGTGTGTGTGTGCATAAGAGAGAGAGAGAGAAAAAAAAGAGAGGGAGAGAGAGAGAGAGTAAGTGAAAGACCCTCCACAAAAGGATACAGGAAGACCATTTGGCTCTGGCTCGAATAATCTCTGAATGCACAGTCATAGCAACACACTGGTAGGACCTGATAAAAACAGACATGACACCCACCGTGACGGTTAATGTTATGTGTCAACTTGGCTGGTCCATAGGACCCAGATATTCAGTCAAACATATTCTGGATATTTTTATGACAGTGGTTTAGGGCTGAGATTAACATATAAACCAATGGATTTTGAGTCAGTGTCTCCTTCATAATGTGGATGGGCCTCATCCAACCAGTTGAAGGTCTGCATAGACCAAAAACTGATGTATATTAAGTAAGATGGAATTCTCCAGCCTGATAACCTTTGGACTTGAACTGTAATATTGGTCTTTCCTGAGCCTTCAGGCTGGTGGCCTATCTAGCAGGTTTTCTAACTTGCCAGTCTCTGTAATGTGATTCTGTTCCATTTCTCTGGAGAACCATGACTAATAAACCCACGCTGAAGTATAAATTAATTTTTGAAAAATTATGGTAATTGTTTTGTGAAAAGAAGCATGGTTATACTACATTTGTTTTACATTTTAATTTGTTAAATGTCAATACTTTTTAAAAATCACACAATGGGGACGCCTGGGTGGCTCAGTGGTTGAGTGTCTGCCTTTGGCTCAGGGCGTGATCCTGGAGTCCTGGGATCGAGTCTCACATCGGGCTCCCTGCGTGGAGCCTGCTTCTCCCACTGCCTGTGTCTCTGCCTCTCTCTCATGAATAAATAAAATCTTTAAAAAAAAAAATCACACAATGTTTTATAATCCTGTTCCACTACTCTCCCTCTAGCTTACTCTGCTCTAGCCATCCTAGCCTCCTCCCAGTCCTCAAATATGCCCCCAAGGACTTTGCATTTGCTATTCCTTCTACTAGAAATGCTTTTCCCTCAGATACATGCATGGCTTACTCCCTTGCTTTCTTCAGAGCTTTGCTCAAATGAGTCCACAGAGGCTTTCCCTACCCTCCATTCATCTGAAATTTCACTTCACCCCCCACACTGGTTCCTCATGTTCAAGAAGACTCACCAGACACATAGAAGACCAACTGCTTACTGTAGGTTTCATTTCTAGAGGTGGAAAATGACAGGAAGGATGAATGATCATGAAATTTTGTAGTAACCAAAAGAGAAAAAATTGGCCAAAAAATGTTGATTTATATCTAAAAAATTACATTTCCAGTTCTCAATCTGTTTTTTTCTTTTTTTTTTTTTTAAGATTTTATTTATTCATTCATGAGAGACACGGAGAGAGAGGCAGAGACACAGGCAGAGGGAGAAGCAGGCTCCACGCAGGGAGCCCGACATGGGACTCGATCCCAGGTCTTAAGGATCAGGCCTGGGGCTGAAGGCGGCGCTAAACCACGGAGAACACCCCACCCCCCGCCCCGGGCTGCCTTCAATCTGTTTCACAGAAGTGTTACTTTGGAATTTAAAGGATTCTAAAAATACATTACAAGTGGTTTTTACACTGATACAAGTGGTTTCTACACTGATACTTGTCAAAGAGTTCTCTTACAGAATGCCATTATTCTCTAATTGGAAAAGTGATACATTTGAGGCGGCCCTTGGTGGCTCAGTTGGTTAAGTCTCTGACTCCTGGTTTGGGCTTGTTTCATGATCTCAGGGCAGTGGGATGGAGCCTCCAAGGCCAGCTCCATGCTCAGCAGGGAATCTGCTCGGGATTTTCTTTCACTCTCCCTCTGCTCCTCCCCCAATCTCTCTCTCTGTCTCATAAATAAATAAATAAATAAATAAATAAATAAATAAATAAAATCTTTTTTAAAAAAGTGAAACATTTACTGCCTATGTCCCTGCCTCTTTCTCTGTGTTTTGCATAAATAAATAAGATTTTAAGGTTTTCCTTTTTAAAAAAGGAGGATGCCTTGGTGGCTCAGTGGTTGAGCATCTGCCTTAGGCTCAGGGTCCTGGGCTTGAGTCCCACATTGGGCTCCCTGCAGGGAGCCTGCTTCTCCCTCTGCCTATGTCTCTGCCTCTCTCTCTCTCTGTCTCTCATGACTAAATAAAAAAAATCTTAAAAAAAAAAAAAAAGTGAAACATTCGAGCCAGCTCAGGGACACACACACACACACACACACACACACAAACCAAAATGATACATGATTTTGTAGAAAACAGGAAGCAGGAAAACATAAGTGAGAAAAATCAAAATCATTGAAAATCCAATTATTCAGAAATAATCAATACCAAAGTTTAAATCATTCACCTTTTAGGCTTATTTCTAGGCATATAGATTATATACACCTATACTTTAGATTTTATATAGTTTTGATTCCTTTATTTTAAAAGTTTAACATATTTTTCCTAGGCTCATTAAAATTCTTCATAAGCAGATTTTTTTTCTTGCTACAAGAAACATAATATTCTACAGTATGATTGTACCATAATTTATCTAATCATACCTTTATTTTAGGATATTTAAACCATTTCCACTTCATCATAATCGGTAACCACAAAGTGAGCTATTTGTTCATAAATATTTGACTGAGTCCCCTTTATTTTGCTATTATTCGAGCCTCCTTTAATATTTTCATACTAACCTTGCCTTTTGATCTTAAGCTAAGCCTACAAATACTCAAACTGCGATGTGAAAAGAGAAAAAATTCAGTGAATCTAATTAGTTTGGTACTGTAGAGATGTTGGCTAAATTTCTTGTCAAAATCTGTCATTTTTTCTTTTTCTTTTCTTTTTTTCTTCCTTTACAGATATTCTAAGCCTCAGGTCTCGCTTTTCCTTCTCCCAGTTGTATTTCAGAAACAGAATTTGAGAGCCAAGGACCCCATAGAGGCATTCTGGTCCAACTTCAAAGGCTGCCAATGAGAAGGGTGGGGAGGGGACACTTGCCAGGGCACAGTTAGTGACACAGCACCCTTAGAATTGCCAGATTTAGCCAAGAAAAATATAGGATGCCTTTCTTCATTTGAATTTGAGAGAAAAAAAAAATATTTTTTTAGTTTCAAATATTAAATGGCTAAATGTCTCAAATATTAAATGGCTAAAAAAATATGCGTTTTCTACCCGTAATCCAGGCGTCCTGCTCCTTTGGGTCGTGCACTCCTCACCCCCCAACACTGCATCTGGAGACACAGGTCACCTCTTTTCTCTAGCCTCTCCCACCAATTCTGGGTCTCTGTTCCCTAAATTTCCTTAAGGACTACAGAAAGCATGACTTCATAATCTGAAATTTTTGTTTCCATGACAATGTTGCTGGGGTAAGTCCCCTTAATCTTGGTGCTCCCCCAGGACTAATAGGGCAGAGGTGCTAGTTAAGCTTCGGGTGCTTGCCGAGTCCGTGACCAGGAGTTCCTGGTCCTGCAGAGGCAGTGCAGTCGGGGGTCCCACAGCCCCCCAGCACCCAGCCAGGACAGGGAGCCCTTCTCAGGAGCTGCAGGTGCAGCAGCGGAGCTCTACACGTGGTCAGGTGTGTGCGTATGCATAGGTGCCTGCGCCAGCGCGCTGCTCCTACTCTCTTCGTGCATCTCCCGTGTCACCTGCAAACCTACAGCTGCTGCCCCGGGTCACTGCACAGAGCCCATCTAGAGGCTCATAGCTGTGCCAAACAATTATGTACCAGCCATGTTCAGAGCAGTGACTGAGCCGCACCAAGTGATGGATCCAAACACAACATATTTGGATTTCAGTGAAGCCCTCGCAAATAGCGATATAAAATCAAATCAAGTTACACACTAGAACAAGCCAGATGATGTCCTTTCTTCACCTGATGCAGTGCACTTGTAGGGAATTACGGCCTTAATTCCTGGCTGTGCCTAAACCCCACAACATTGTGTGTGTTGTTGTTGGTGGTGGTGGTGGGGGTGCTATGTGTATATTTTCAAAAATGTTATTCATGATTTGGAAAACAATAAATGTGGAGAAGTATAATGATGAAAGATAACTCATTTTCCCACTGCTCATCCTCATCACTGTTAACATTTTGGATTACTTCTTCCCAACCCTTTTTCATGTAGCCGTTTTGCATTTAATTCGATTTTTCCTTATAGTTATAATCCCATTATACTTGTAATATCCTATGCTTCCTTTATTTTACATTACTTGATAGTATCTTTCCATTTTATCAATGAAAATTTTTCTGATTTGCAAATGACTTAAGTGACAGGAAGACTTTCTAATCTCATATGCCTTGGCTCTGGGTGTGGGTGATTCAGAGGCTCATTACAAGGAACAGGTTTGCTTCTCCGCTGTGATGTGCAATGCCAGCTTCTTCCAGGCCTCCACATGCTTATGGGGGACTCCAGGGAGACTCAGGGAGGACTCTGGAGGAATCTCATAGGACAGCTGGCCTGGCCAGGGGCCCCCAGGCTGCAGCAGAGCAGGAAGCAGTCCCCAAAAATGAAAAAGGGTTTACATGCTGGACAATGAAAATCAATGTGGAATTCGGGAAAACAGAATGAGATAATGTCTGTAAGAGCTTAGCACAGTGCCTGGCACATAGGAGGTGAGCTTAATAAACTTTAAATCCGATTAAGAGGAGGAGGATGAAAAAGAGGAGGAGGAGGAGTGTTGTTTAAGAAAGATTAATCTCCTCAAATCTGATTTATATCTGGACACAGGAAGAGGCAGTGGCTTCTGAGGAGTAGGCCATCCTGGTGGTCTCTTGATGTATTATCAATCCAGAAGAAACACAGGGCGAGAGAACAGCCTCAACGGTACCATCACATGCCAGCAAAACCCAGACTGAGAAAACATATAGGACACACTAGCAGTTTCTTTAACAAGAACAAAACAAGAGATGGAAGGGGTCCTTTTTGTTAAAGGGATACAAGATGTTTCAACTAATTAAAACCTATGAAACTTATGTAGGTCTGATGTAAACAAAAAAAAGTTAATGAGCTCATTAGGGAAATGTGAGCACTGACCTAGTATTTTACAATATTCAAAAATAATACTTTAGTTGGGGTAATGATACTGCGGGTATGTCTTCATTAAGTACCCTAATATTTTAGAAAGGCATGTTAATGCATTTATTAATGAAATTGTATGATGTCTAGTATTTTGCTTGAAAAAGTGCAGAGTGGGTTGAGGAGGAGGAGGAGGAGGGAAGGGCGGGGGGGTGCACAGATGAAATCATATTAGCCACAACGTGATAATCGCTAAAGCTGCGTTTGGGTTCATCAGGCCTCTGATTCTATTCTCTTTACATTTTTACATGTTTGAAATTTTACATAATAGAATTTTAGAAAAAGAAAAAAAAAAAAGCAATGCAACCTTATATAAACACAAATCTAAGAGATGTTTCTTAGGGGGAATGTAAGTCCTAAGAGAAGGTACCAGTTACACAACTGGCATGTTCCCCTTCCAGGCACAGAGGAACTCTGATTGACTTTACAGTTTATAAGAGCTTCTCTATAAATAATTTCGCTTCATTCTTATAGCACACGTGAGTGTCCTGCCAGGCAGAAATTTTATTTTTTTCAGTTATGGATGTTGAGGCCCAAAGAAGTTGAACGACTTGCCTAGGGTAAAGTAATAATCTGGTCCCAGCTCAGTGACTTGAATTCCCCGTTCAGTGCTCCTTTCATGTTTCCAAATGTTTATTTCCATGAAAAGGGGTTACCCTCCGTTGTGACTCATGTGCCTATGGCAGGATGGGAAGCCAGGCTGAGAGGCAGCTCAGGTTTTGCTTTTGCAGGTTTGGAGTGTCACATCCTGCTTGGTAAGGATGAGCAAGGTCTCCACTATGAAGCTTCAGGTCTGCAGGATGGCAGGGGGCTGCCTATCTGGGGTGTAGGGGCCATATGTGTGCAGGGTTGGGTGCAATGTGCAATGTGCAGTGTGGCACTACACAGCCCAGTACTCCTCCTACCCATGAGCTCAAGCACCACCACACCACTTGGTCCTATTCTTTCCCACTTCCCTGCCTAACCAGTCTGCACAATTGGGAGAATGGCCCTTCAAAGTCCTCTGTCATCCCTTCAGACACACTCTGACTTGAGGCAGCTATAAGAAAGGAGCAGAATCCTGGGCCCTCCAGCCATCTGTGCCAGAAGTATCCAGTTGGGGCTCTTTCCCAGGGATGGGGAACACACGTGTCTTTATCCTAATCAGGCCTGTGGGGCCTTAGGAGGAGGCCCTGGAGATATTTCTCTCAAGGATCTTCACCAGCCTTTAAATTCAGATACCCATTTGCCAGGATTCCAGCTATAGTGAAAGCTCTCGCTGGATAAAAGGTTCGCCTTTGGAAATCAAAGTTATCCGCAATAGTGAGGATCTCCCCACCTGGGCTCGCCTCCCTTTCCCATCCTCACTTTGTTGGCAATGTGTCCTCTGCAGCCCAGCTCAGGAGCCCTTCTCTGACCATCACAGCCTTTACTGATCTCTTATCTTTTGCCTGACTTTCTATATACTGATATTTTTTTTTAATTTTGTGTTCAAATACACATAAGATAGGATGTACCATCTCAACCATTTTTAAATGTGAGATTCCATGGCACTAAGTACATTGCTGGTATTTTATAACCCCCATCCATGCACAGAACGCTTTCCATCTTGCAACACTCAAACTCTGTCTCCATTAAACAATATCTTCCATCCCCCTTATCATCCTACTTAGTATCTATGAATTTGACTCTCCTAGGGACCTCACACAAGTGGAATCAGACAGTTGATGCTTGAACAATCCACGTTTGAGCTGTGTGGGTTCACTTACACGTGGATTTTTTTGATGATACGGTGCTATAAATGTATTTTCTCTTTCTTTTTTTTTATTTTTTTTTTATTTTTTATTTTTTTTTGTATTTTCTCTTTCTTACAATTTTCTTAATAATACTTTCCTTTCTTCCTTACTTTATTGTAAGAATATAGCACATAGTATGTATAACATACAAAGTAGATATTATAGACTATTTATGTTACTGGTCAACAGGAGGCTATTCGTACTTAAATTTGGGGGAGTCAAAAGTCATACATGGATATTTACCTGCTCAGGGGGTTGGCACCCCTAACTACTGTGTCATTCAAGGGTCAATTACATTTGTCTTTTTACATCTGTCTTAATTCATACAGCATAATGCCCTCAATGTTCATCACACGTCAGAATTTTGTTCCTTTTTAAGACTAATATTCCATTGTGTGGATGGACCACTTGGTTTATCCATTCATGCATTAGTGGGCATTTGAATTACTTCCACCTATTGGTTGTTGTGAAAATGCTATAATGAGCATGGCTGTATAAATATCTCTCCAAGTCTCTGCTTTTGGTCCTTTTGGATATATACCAGAAATAGAATAACTGGATTAGGTGGTAATTCTAAATTTTTGGAGGAACTTTCATACTGTTTTCTACAGCAGTTGCATCATTTTATATCCCCGCCACCAGTGCACAAGGGGTCCAATTTCTCCACATCCTCACCAACATTTGTTCTTTTCTGTTTTTCTTTGTTTAGTAGCAGCCATACTAATGGTGTAAGGTGTCCCTAATATTGATTTTTATACAGGTTCCATTTTTGTGACTATCTAATTATGTTGTATGTGTTAGTATGGCTTCCAAACTAGATCATATGTATTTTAGGGCAGAGCCTCTCATATACACCTTCATTATCCTAGAATACCTTTTAAGCACTCTGTAAACAGAAGCGATAAATACAACTGATGACACTGACGTTACATTTCTTCAGAATGCTGTTATGAGCAGTAGGCTTCTACTATTCATTTATATTTCTTTCCCAAATGTATTTAACGTAGAGGAAGATTTTCAAAAGTGTTCCACTGAAACATAAACTGTTGAGTTAGAAATTCACTTACTTACCGAGCATTTACTAAACACCTAGATCCTAAGTGAATAAGCCTGATTCAGTTCCCTCTCTCATAAGCTTTCAGTCCAGCAGAGGAGAAAGTTATTAAATTTAAATAACTAATTATTCATTACAACTGTGGTAAGTAAAGTGAACTAGAAGTACAAGAAGCTAAAGGAGCTATATTATGGACACTTGGCATGTTCTGGGAAATCAGGAATGATGAATAAGTGTTAGCTAGGGGAAGATGATAAAAGAGAGACAGAGAGGCGGGGTGGGGGGGGGGGAGAGAGAGAGAGAGGATTTGAAAGAAGAAATAGCATATGCAAAGGCCCGTGACAGAGAGCATATGATTCCTCTGGGCATGTAAGAATGTTTAACATCTCCTCCACACCAAGCAGGAGCCCTAGGAAACCCAAGGTTGGGCTAACCCTCCCATACAGCAATACCATCACTTCTACTCTCCTGCACCAAGGAAGTATGAGCGCATTCTTAGTGTCTTGCTGGGTTATAACCAGGCAGGAAAGCCCAGAAGCCAATTATCCTCAGTTCTTCAAAGGTGAGGGTCAGTGGAGCAGTGAACAGGCCAGGCTTTGAGTCTCTTCCCAATAACTCCTTACTCTACTCTTGACTCAGTTCAGAGCATCGTCACTATGTAAGGACTAGAGGAGGGTCTTCAGTTAGAATGGATTCTGTCTCTATGAAAATCTGCCCTATCTCACACTGGGGTGACCAAAATCAAGAATCCAGGATCTTTGTTTCACTAGCCAGTAGGGGGTTGTTTATTGGAGGGGGAGAGGGGTAAGAACAGAACCTCATTTACTTGTCTGTCATAAATCAACAGTCCATATATCCAACCCCACTGGCTTTCAGACTTCGCATCGTGATAGGAGGTGATGATGGGAAAGGAATCAATGAACACTGTCCCTCTGTGAAAATGAAACACAATACCATTTTATTGTCCTGAAAAATGTAAACACAGTCCATCACAAAAGTCAGTGTGTAACACAGCATGGGGGTCAATGTTACCAAATCTGGTTCTAGTCTCACCCTTAGCACCTAATAGTTTTCGGACTTTGGTTGGGCAGGTTATTCAGTTTCTCCAAGGCTTGATTTACCTGTAAAGTGAGGTTTGGGTGGATGTGACAATCTCTGCCTTACAGGGCATATACAGATTCATAGGGTTAATATATGTCCAGTGCTTAGTTCATGGGAGGTCCATTTTAAGGTAGTTTTAAAATATGCTCTTTTAACAATTATCTGGTTTGAGAGTACAGTCTATGTCCCCAGTATCCCTTCAAATATAACTAGCAGAATACCAGAGCCTGGGACTGCAGCTGGCCTGGAAACTTCTAGGATGGTGATGTAAGTGAGTGCACACGTGCAGATGTGTGAGTGGTCTATCAGGCTCCACTGCTGTGTCACACATTACCACACATTTAACAATTTAACATCCCACCCCTTTATAAGCTGACAGTTCTGGAAGTCAAAAGTCCAGTCACAAGTGCATCTGGGGTTTCTGTTCAGAAGGTGTGCGCTGGGCTGGGTGCTCATTTGGGAGCTCTGGGGAAAAATCCATGTTCAGACTCATTCTTGTTCTCAGCAGAGAACATCTGGGGGCTCCTCAGAGCGATTCTTCCAGCCAGCGCACTGGCACTCTCTCTCCAGCCAACCTCTGTAACTTCAGGTGACCTTGGTGAAGAGAGATGGATGGGACAGTGTGTGTGACCCTGATGGGGCACCACAGGGCTATGGCTGGGGCTCTGCTGTTCCAGTATTTAGGATGTCACACTAATCAACTCCATTGTCTGTATTAGAAAGGGAATTATTGTAGGTGAGTGCCCTGCCCGATTTGTTGGTCAAGCAAAGTCTCACGACTGCTACATCACTACCTGAGTATGACTGTTTAATGTTACCTAAATTACACCAATTCTGTAAGGCCAAGAAAGCCTGTGTGACTCTCCCACCCCTCTGCCATTGCTCTGCCTCTTCCCTGTCAGGCTGGTGCTGTTTTCAGGGATTGCATTCACTTACTGACTCATTTACTCAAGAAAACACTTACCAAGCACCTATTTTAGGTGTCAGTGAATGCATGATCATCTCTCATCTGGATTATTACAGTAGCCTTCTGACAGTCTTCCTGCTTCCACCCTGCCCATCTGCAGTCTATTTTCCACATAGATGCCTAAGGATCTTTTCCTAAAAGTAACTTATATAATGTTACTCCTCTGTTCAAGACCTTCCAATGGCTTTCCCACGCAGCTATAGTAAAAGCCAGAGTCCTCACCATGGCCTATAAAGCCTGAAGAATCTGGGCCCCTGCTTCCACTCTGACCTCATCTCTGATCCAGCTCTCTCTCCCAATCTTCTCCAGCCACGCTGGCTTGCTGCTGTTCCTCCTTCAGCCAAGTACTCCTACCTCAGGACCTTTGCACACACCTATCTGTCTTTCTAAATTGCCATCCCTCAGACTTCTACAAGGCTCACTTCCTTCAGAGCTCTGCTCAGGCAATATCTTCTCCAGGATAATGAAACACAATACCATTTTATTGTCCTGAAAAATGTAAACACCTCGAGCACCCTCTGTAAAATGCATACACACCCTTTGCATTCCCCATTCTTTTGGTTTTCTTTTTCCCATGGCCTTACCACTATGTTACATTCTATCTACATACTTTCTTGTCTATTTGTTTCTCTCCAAACTAGAATATGACCTATATGAGGGGAGACTCCGTTTTCTTTCCTGCTGTGTCCCCCAGCACCTAGAACACTTCCTGGCATGCAGAGGGTGGATGAATGTGCTGTAAGTACTACGAGGCATGCTGTGTAAAAAGAGATGGATAAGAAACGATCCCTCGGGGTCTTGCCTTTTGAGGGCTTCATAATTGGGTGGCAAGAGTAGAGGAATTATATAAACAGATTCTTGTGGTGTCACCAGATGGGGTGCTGAGGGACCACTGGTGAGGGGTCGGGGAATCAGAATAGCCGTCCCAGGGCAGTGACATTTGAGCCTGTCTTGCAGGTTGAGAGGGGACTCCCCTTGACTTTCTGCTTCAGTCACATTGGCTGATGGCTGTCTTCACTCCTGAGGTGCAGGGAATGACATGGTTAAAACCAAGAGGAAGAGGTCAAATAAAATCTTGAGTTTATGTGCTCTGAACTCTTTTGGATCATTTGCTTCCTGGAACCAATCACTGAGCCAGAAAGATGGAATGCTCTCATTGGCCAGGCCGGGGCCATATGCATCCCCCTTTTCCTCCCTGCCCCCCATGAGAAAGGGTGGAGAAGGAAATCCACTCTTCAACCACAGGGGGCTGGGCCTGGGGAAGGGATGGCCCTAAAAGGAAACATAGGCATTATTTCTACATGGGGAAATAGATGCTGGGGGCAAAACATGGTGATCACTTTTGATTTTCCCATTTTCCTCTTTTCACATTCTCGGTAGCTGTAATCTTTGTTCTGGTCTCAGTTTTCTTGTACTCAGGATGTATCACAAACTACATTTCAGAACTCTTGTTCCGTATCCAGGCCTGGGAGATACCAGTGGATGTTAGTGAGGGTGTGTGTGTGATGTTGTGATGTTGTGATGCCTTGATGTGGCGGGAGCATCCAGGCATGCTGGACAGGAAGAGGTGGTATGGAGGGTGTAAGCCATCCTTGCTTCTCTATGGTGAGGAGGCCAGGAGGACCAATGGATCAGGCTTCACACACAGACTGTGTTAAATAGGCTCTGTAGTTATGTACTGACAAGATGACTTCTTCAGGAATAAGATCCTATATCCAGAACAACTGAATGATTAAAGAAGAAAACAGCTTGCACACTGCCTTTATCTGTTCTGGCAGCTATAACAAAACACAGACTGGATGACTTATAAATAACAGATATTTCTCACACTTCTGGAGGCTGAAAGTCTGAGATTAGAGTGCCATGATGGGATGGGGGCCTTCCTCTAGGTGGTAGACTTCTCTTGTGTCCCCACATGGTGGAAAGGACTAAGGATCTCTCTGGGGCCTTTTAGAGAGGCACTAATTCCATTCATGAAGCCTCCACCTTCATGACCTAATCATTTCCCAAAGGCCCCACCTCCTAACACCCTCGCTTTAGACATTAGTTTTCAACATATGAATTCATTTACATTCAACCTATATCATTTACTTGGAGAAAGCCCTTTGTTTTGCTTCTTTTTTTAAGATTTAATTTATTTATTCATGAGAGACAGAGTGAGGCAGAGACAAAGGCAGGGCGAGAAGCAGGTTCCCTGCAGGGAGCCCAATGAGGGACCATCCCAGGGTCCCGGGATCATGACCTGAGCCAAAGGCAGACACTCAACCACTGAGCCACCCAGGTGCCCTCCTGCTCCATCCTTTAACTGTAGAACGACCAGCCATCCTGTTTTGCCCAGGATAGAAGGGGTTCCAAAGACAGTTTTAAAACTAACACAGTCCTGGCAAAGCAGAGATATAAAAACAAACAAACAAAAAAAAAAACCTGTGTTTTTTTAGAACTTTTAGGATTCTGAAATCATAGGAAATCTAAACATGTACTTACAAACTGCTTTAATAAAGCACTATATCACATCTTATCAAAAGGGAGACCACACCCAGGTGCTACAGGAAGAAAGAATTGAAATCACCTGTTCCTTAAGTAATTCTACCATGGTTCAATTTTAAGCAAAAGTTAGACTCATCACAATACTATAATAACCTATTTATTCTAAAATGTGTTCCTAATTATTCTCTAATATAAAATATTTCATCTGTTATTGATGTATAACACATAGAAGAAACTGTACACATCCAAAGACTCAGGTCAGTGAATTATCCGGAAGTTAAGACACCATGTAATCACCCCAAAATAAATCATTTTTATGGGGAAGAAAACTGACATCCAATTACAGAATTTTCTTTTTGCTCTCTGAGACAGCTATTCTCTACATCTGGAATCTGTATGTTCCTTGAGTTACCTAAACTAATGCCCATTAGTAGCTACCAGAATGCCAGGTATAACGTCAAAAGACAAGAATCCAACTTCTAGTGATCCTTGCAAATTATAAATGGGGTTTTATTGATGGGAGTTTTTACATAATTAGCATTTAATGTTTAAATGTTATTGATAAAAATAAGAGTGCATTTATGACCGTGTACTTATTTCCTTTCTTTTGGAAACTTCTACCATGGGTTTACTAGGCTGCATCAGCTGTTCTTGATTCCAATTTGCATGCGGTTAAAGATAAATGTAGGTGGAAAGCCCTACATTACCAGTGATGCAGCTTTATAAATGTCGCCAAAATGATGGTAACAACTACACCGTACAAATCTTATTTTTTAGATGATTACTTTTTAAATAGCTAAAAACCTGAGGCCATCTGACTGATGTATAGAGCAGGCTAAGGGGAGCCCTGGAGGTCCTGTGTGGGCACAAACCAATTAAGTTGAGCACTCAGTGAAATTGCTTTCTCAGCCAGGATGGAGAATGATTGATCACAAGTCAAACCGTACACATGTCAGACTGAAAGAGTTTACAGGTAAATTTGGCCCAAGGCCATTGCCACTTCATTTCGCTGGCTGAAACACTTCCGGTGGTTAAGTGAGTTGGGGGAAAGCCACTTAATTCTTTGTACACTGAGATCCTGCACCTGGATCTTGCCTCGGTTTCCATTTAGGGTATAGAAGTAAGAAAGGCCAGTTTCTGGCCTCCATGTGCGCAAAGTCCGCCTAGACTAGTGGTTCTCAGCCACAGTGGACTTTAGAAGTTGCTGGGGAGTCCAGAACAACAGAAACCGATGCAGGTGCTCAGGACACGCCCGGGAGCGAGCACGCGCACTGAGGGAAGTGGAGCCCAGGCACCAAGCTCCTGTAACTGGCAATTCTGCTCGCAGCCAAGGCTGACAGCACCGGGCAGAGGTGGGATCGGTGAAAGCCTCCTCCCTCTGCAGGGAGGCTCCCAAGACCTAACTTCCAGAAGGGCTGTCCCCGCAGCCCGCAGCCCGCAGCCCGCAGCCCCGGGGAGTGTCAGCCCTCGGGTCCGGGCGTTGGGTCAAGGGCCGCGCCCACCTGCCCCCGCAGCTGTTTAGGAAGAGACATTCCAGGGCACGTCTCCTCGGAGACACCCTGCACGGGCCCCGCATCGAGGTCTGAGCACCGGGACCGGGAGAAGCCCGCACGCCCACCCTCCCCACCGACCGGGTAGGGGCGGACCCCGCGGAGCAGACACCAGCAGCCAAGGGCGCATGCGCGAGCCAGGCCGCCGCGGAGGGACCGGCGCGGACCGAGGCGGGGCCCTGAGGCGCATGCGCGGCCGGCGGAGGCGGGGCCCGGGGCACGCTGCGGGGCGGAACCCGGATGTGACCCAGACCGCGACCCCGGCGGGGGCCCCCACCGGGCCCAGGGGCATGGCCCGCCACGTGTTCCTGACGGGGCCCCCAGGTAACCTGGCCCAGGTGTCGGCTCCCGGGAGGCCGCGGGGGTCGGCCGGGGCGGGGGCGGGGGCGGGGGCGTCCGTGCTCCCGGGGAGGGGCGGCGGGCCCTCGAGTTCCCAGCTTAAATCACGGACCCAGAAAGCGCGGTTTTAAGTACAAAAGATGCCATTAGACCTGAGGCCGACGCTGGTAAGGAAAAGAACATCTTGGTGGAATTCGGGCTTGTCCACGACGGTGTTAAAGGGCGGGGTCCGCCGGCAGCCGCCTGACTCCGGGCTGTGAACCTGTGAGAGAGCAGCCCCGGGACGCCGGGTTCTGCCGACGGGACGGCCACGGCCACGGCCACGGGCGCTGCTTCCTCCCGGAAGGATAGAGAAACGCGGGATGAAACGGCCGCTCCTTCCCAGGCCCCTGCAAGGCTGAGGCCGCGGGAGCGGAATGGCCCCTCCGTTGCGGCCACTCCACGGGGGCAAAGCCCTTGTCCCCGTGGGGTTGTGAGTAGATGCGGGCGATCGTGCTCCTTCCTTCCGACGAGACGCTGAGGGGGAGGCGCGTTTTCAACCGAGGCCCTACACGTGTGAGTGTGAGGTGTGACCCCGGAAGGTCAGCACCACACGGTAAGGCAGAAAGATGGGCTTGGCGTGGAGAAAGGCCGTGGGCCTAGTGTTGAAGTTAGCTGAGAGTTCAGATGTCCGAGATTGTCACCGGGAGCCTAGAATTGTCTTTTCACTTTATTTTAATGGTTGTGTTTTGTCTTAAGTAGCAAAGGCCACACTTAATATTGTAGACTTTGGAATCTTATTTTTTACCAGGCAGTGGGGAAGCTGTGAAGAGTGTGGTTGGAGGAATTTCTGATACCCAGAGAACTCCGCAATACTGCAAAAGACTGTCCTCTGGAAGTGGATTTGTCAGTCCTCTGTCGGAAACTGGGAATGCCGTTTGCTCAGCAGGCTGGCCCCACACCATCGACTGTGTTTCATAACAGAAGTGATCTGTCACTCTCATCATTCCTGCCTGGGCCCTGGGGGTGGCTGGGCCTGAGGTTGGCCAGGTCACCACTGGTTCTTCTTCTTGCCCCTTTTTTATGAAAGGTTTACGTACACACAGTTGAAAGACTCAAATAACTTTCTGATACAGCTCTGCTGAGCCTGTGTTCAAGCCCAGTCACCCTCTTTCTGTCCATCTTCCTGGTACACTTACAGTGTAATTTGATTAGCCCAATACATGTAATAGCTGCTAATCACAGAAGAGCCATGTAGCCAGTGATCTATAGTTTTCCGTTTATGTGCAACTTTTTATTTTCCCCCTTTGGAGTTAGAGTCTGGTATTTTTTTAATAGCCTCTATCATCGGTTCCATCTCAAACTCTGCCTGCTGTCTAAATCTAATCTACATACTCAGGTCATCAGGTAATCCATCTTCTCAAAGAGGTCACTTTGAGTGACCTGTCAGTGCCCCACCAGGGTGTCCTTGGCACTTAGCATTTTTCCCAACTTCCAGCTGTGACTGATCTTGGAGGGCTTTCTCTGGTCACTAGATTCTACTATAGCTGTGCACAGGGCAGGCCTGAAAGGGCCAGGGATTCCTGCCCCCCAGGAGCAGTCTGGAACCCGTGATAGATGGAAGTTAGTGGGTAAACTCCCTTACTTCCTTACCCCTCAGACAGGAGAATGGAGTCACTGTCTAAAACTGTCTCCTAGGATTCCCCAGTGGGATTAGCTGCCCACAAATGTGACTTGCTTGATAATGCAGTTACTTCCCTTGAGGTCTTGGGGGTCGCTTTCCAAGTTAAACCACCTGCACTTCAGTCTTTATCTCAGGGTCAGCTTTATTCGAGAACTAGAACCAAACAGATTCTGGAGCTCTCTGACCTGCTCTTCTTGCCTGTGCGTGGTGTGGAGCTGTCATTTTGGGGTCTCCTTCAACATTGGTGTTACCTCTTAGTGTAGACAGCACTAGGGTAGCAGCTTAATTGATGGGGATGAAAAAGTAATTGAACCAAGATTTCTATAGCTGAGAGGAAGGGGCTCAGCCAGTGCCTCCTCTTGCTTCCTGGTGCTCTATCCAACATGCAGGATGCACAGCATTCCCTTTTATTACAGCTGCTCTGTGTTATCTTCAAAATGTAGTAACTTTTTTTTTTACATTTAGAATAAGATAGAATAAGACCAAAAAAATTAAGATATTAAAGAAGAAAATGGCAATCACAAGGATTTGCAACATACAGAAATAAGTGCTATGAACCTTCCCAATTCCCTCGCAACATCTTTTATAGACTTCACTTTTTAAAAAAATTTTTCTTATTTATTCATAAGAGACAGAGAGAGAGAGAGAGAGAGGCAGAGACACAGGCAGAGGGAGAAGCAGGCTTCATGCAGGGAGCCCAACGTGGGGCTCGATCCCGGGTCTCCAGGATCACACCCCCAGGGTCAAAGGCAGCAGCTAAACCACTGAGCCACCTGGGCTGCCCAACTTCACTTTTTTTTTTTTAAAAGCTTAATGGAATAATACTGTACATTCCTACTGTGATTATAACCTGCTTTTTCTCCAGATATCCATATATTGTGGTCTGTTTTCTGGGCTAATCTAGGTAAACAGTATTCTCTTTAATGGCAGCGTGGCATTCCTGCATGTTTATATGTCATTATATACATAGTACCATAATTTATCACTCCCTTACTGATCAACATGTAGGTTGCTTTCTATATTTTGCTATTATAATGAATACTGACACACAACCTGCTTCATTATATCTTTGTGCTGTGGTCAGATTCTTGCTAAAGGTGAATTCATAGTGATAGGAATGCTGCGTGCTGTGGAGGGCACATGGAGGATGCCTTTCAGAAAAGTACCAACCTACATACCTACCAGGGCCACTGACCTACCTTAAACAGGTTCTTCAGTGACTTTTTTTTTTTTTTAAAGATTTTATTTTTTTGAGAGTGAGTGAGCAAGAGAGAGGGCACAAGTAGGAGGAGGGTCAGAGATAGAGGGAGAAGCAGACTTTCCACTGAGCAGAGAGCTCCATCCCAGGACCCTGGGATCATAATCTGAGCAGATGCTTAACCAACTGAGCCACCCAGGCACCCCCCTCAGTGTCTTTCTTAAAGCAGCAGTTACTGGGGGACAGAGCTGGGATGGAAACCGTACATGATTCTTTTCTAGCCACAGTGAGCATGTGGCTGGGTTGCTGTTCATGTCCCAAGAGGCCAGCTGCCATGGTCTCTTGATGTGACGTTTGGAGAACAGATCATGATTTATCTCAAGGAAGCTTAAAAGGGTTCTTGGGGAACCCTGATGACTCTGTGTCAGCAGCCGAAGATATAATATGAGTTACAGCCTTGTGGTATCTCACGGTAGTCTCTGGTAGACTTGCTGGAGGCTTCCCGTTTTTCAGTTTTTGGGTCATCATGATGCCATTGACTTCAGTCTGTATGGAACAAGACTTGTAAACAAAGTCATGGTGACACACAAAGGCCCCTGTTAAAATGTATGGTCCTTACTAGTTGTATAAACTTGGATAAGTTACCTGACCTCTCTGGGCCTCATCTGTAAAACAGGAACGAGGGAACGAGAATGGTAACCGCCCAAGAGGGGCAGTTGTGAGAATTTAACCAAGGAAATGCTTGTGGAGCGTGCTAGGATAGTGCCTAGCTCCACAGGGCTGGTGACTAGTGTGCACCTATTGGTGCTTGTAAACACATCAGAGTCCATCAGGGGAGTTAATAGGCTGGGTGGACGAGGGGGTGGATGGAGGCGCTTGAGTTGTAATTTGGGAGAGTGTGGGGCAAGCCAGAGGAATGCTTCAGGACACTGGAAAAGGTCACAGAAGGGGTTGTCAACCGGACAGTATTGCTCTTGGGAGAAAGTTTAAAAACTACCGTTTCCAGTGGTGGTAGTGGTATTTAAGGGGCTGTTCTGGGGAGACCTAGCATTGTAAGTCCATGGAGGAGTGATGGGATTCTCTCACGGATAAATGTAGGTCCAGAGTGCTCGGAAGGTTGAAATCCTAGTTTTAAGGTGCCCAGTCTGTGACCCACGCATGACCTGTTGAAAGGGTGTGGCCACCCACGAGGAGAGTAACCCTGGTTCTAGAAGCTCATCTCAGAGGATGCAGACTATTGCCACAGAGCCCCTCAGGTGGTTCTGGGATTGCGTATATGTGTGTATGTGACAAAGTGTTTTAGAATTTCAAAATTAAACTTTAAGATCCCATTCCTATTTTTATTATGCTTGGAATTACAAAGTCTTAACACCTGGAGCAATAAAAATTGAAGTGAACTTAATATTCATAAAATCCGCTTGCAGCCCATTTCTTTTCCTGCAGTAATTGCTCTCAGAGGCAGTGAGTGCTGTGTGTCCTAGCAAGGGACTGGTTCCTAATGAGCTTTTGTGTTGTTTTTGTTTTTCTTTAGGAGTTGGAAAAACAACATTGATCCAGAAAGCCAGTGAGGTTTTAAAATCCTCTGGTGTGCCTGTCGATGGATTTTACACCGAAGAAGTCAGACAGGGAGGGAGAAGAATAGGATTCGATGTTGTCACATTATCCGGCATGCGGGGAGTTTTGTCTAGAATTGGGTACTGATATTTCATTTCTATGGTATTTTATTCTCCTTGGGCACAGGATTTAGCCACATGATCTCTTCTATCTTGAAAGAATCTTGGGCCTTTATGGACTTCTCAGAGAAAAAAGAGATTGAAACCATCTTAAGAAAAACAAAGTATAAAATTATCATATTTCACTTAAAACTTACCTCAACAAATAATAGGTTTTTAGCATCTTGTAATCTGTGATCCTGTTTCTTATGCTACTCTTCTGTTGTTACGCTGCCTCTCCGCAGCTTTGGGATTGGCTCCCAAAGTAACTGCCAGGGCTGGTGGTGGTTGTGGTGGATTGCACTCTTGTTTTCAGGAAAAAACATGAAAGTAGGTTAGCTTTGCATACCACCACGTTTTGTGTAGGTGATTTTTAAGGGTGATTTAGCATATGTGGAAGGCCAGATCCTCCCTGGAGTAGCTGCAAACCAGAAATCAATACAGGGGTCTTTTAACAAAGAACGCACTGTCTTTTCATTCAGGTCAGAGCCTCCGCCTGGAAAACGTGAATGCCGAGTCGGACAGTATGTGGTGGATCTGACTTCCTTTGAGCTCTTGGCACTTCCAGTCTTGAGGAATGTAAGTATGTGATTTCTGCCTCTTGAGCCCATTTCTTCTTAGCATATTGTGGGAATTACTGACCCTGGGAACAGAGTGGTTTTGCTTCAAAGAGTGGCCAGTTTTGCATTTTACAACTGAAAAGTTTTCAAGTGACTGAGCCTTGAAAAGGATATATGCACCATAATTTTTTTTTTAATGCACCATAATTTGATGTCACTCTAAACTACACGTAAATTCTTTGTCACACATATTCAGCTTATGGAAATATTTTATACTGGGAGGGCTCTGATGCCCAGCTACGAAGACCTTCCTCTTATTTATATCTTCACCGTATTTTCACAGCACAACAAATAAACATTTAGGAAGGGGAAATGTCATTATATAAATATAATGGTAGGCACCTAACATATTACAGATCTTCCTTAGCTTATGGGATTACCTCCTGATAAACCCATCATAACATAAAAATATGGTAAGTGGAAGGCGGCCTAGGTGGCTCAGCAGTTTAGTGCTGCCTTTGGCCCAGGACGTGATCCTGGAGACCCGGGATCGGGTCCCATGTCCAGCTCCCTGCATGGAGCCTGCTTCTCCTTCTGCCTGTGTCTCTGCCTCTCTCTCTCTCTCTCTCTCCCTGTGTCTCTCATGAATAAATAAAAAATCTTAAAAAATATATAGTAAGTGGATAACACATGTAATACAACTAACCAACAAACTGTCATAGCTCAGCCCAGCTGACCTTCAACATGCTCAGAACACTGAACATTAACCTATGGTTGGGCGAGATCATATGGCACAAAGCCTATTTTATTTTATTTTATTTTATTTTATTTTATTTTATTTTTTTATTTTATTTTATTTTATTTTATTTTATTTTATTTTATTTTATTTATTTTATTTATTTTATTTTATTTTATATTTTATTTTATATTTTATATTTTATTTTATTTTAATTTAATTTAATTTAATTTAATTTTATTTTAACATATTTTTTAATTGGAGTTCAGTTTGCCAACATATAGCATAACACCCAGTGCTCATCCCATCAAGTGCCCCCCTCAGTGCCTGTCACCCAGTCACCCCACCCCCCACCCACCTCCCTTTCCATCATCCCTTGTTTGTTTCCCAGAGTTAGGAGTCTCTCATGTTCTGTCTCCCTTTCTGATATTTCCCACTCATTTTTTCTCCTTTCCTCTTTATTCCCTTTCACTATTTTTTATATTCCCCAAAAGAATGGGACCATATAATGTTTGTCCTTCTCCAATTGACTTATTTCACTCAGCATAATACCCTCCAGTTCCATCCACGTTGAAACAAATGGTGGGTATTTGTCGTTTCTAATGGCTGAGGAATATTCCATTGTATACATAAACCACATCTTCTTTATCCATTCATCTTTCGATGGACACCGAGGCTCCTTCCACAGTTTCAAAGCCTATTTTATAATAAAGTGTTGAAGATCTCATGCAATATATTGAGTACTGTACTGAAAGGGAAATATATAATGTCTGTATGGGTGCAGAATGGTTGTCAGTATATTGGTTGTTTACAATCTTCATGATCACGTGGCTGCCTGGGAGCTTGGACTCCTGCTCCTGCCCAACATCATAAGAGAGCATCATACTGCATGCTGCTGCTACCCCAGGAAAAGGTCAGAATTGAAAATCTGACCTATGGTTTCTACCGAATCTTTTTGCTTTCTCACCACTATAAAGTCATGAGTTAAATCATTTAAGTCAGGGACCATCTGATATACTATGTATCACTGTAATACCTTTTTTTTTTTAATAGCTTATTGAGATATAATTCACATACCGTATGCTTCACCCATTGAAAATACACAATTCAGCTTTTTCTAGTATATTCAAAGGATTGTGCAACCAAACCTCACTATCTAATTTTAGAACCTCTCCATCATTTCAAAAAGGAAACCCCATACCCATCAAACACTCATTCTTCCTTCCTCTGTCCCTCCCAGCTCCTGGCAACTGCTACCCTACGTTCTTTGCCTGTCAATTTGTCCAGTCTGGGCATTTCCTAAAAAGGAAATCATATACAATGGTGTCTTTAGTAACTAGCTTATTTCACTTAGCATAATGTTTTCAAGGTTTATTTACACTTTAGCACATAATAATTCTTTTTTATTGTTGAGTAATATTCCATTGAATGGATATACCACATTTTGTTGATCTCATCAGTTGATGGACATTTGGATCGCTTCTAGTTTTTGGTTATTGTGAATAATGCTTCTCTGAACATTTGTGTGCAAGTTTTTGGGTAGACATATATTTTCAGTTCTCTTGGGTATACACCTAGGAGTAGACATGCTAGGTCATATGGTATGTCTATATAAATCTTTGTGAGAATACCCAGACTGTTTTTACAGACTAGCTGCACATTTCCACCAGCAGTAGATGAAAATTCCGGTTTCTTCACATCTTTGCCAGCACCAATTATGGTCTCTTTTAATTTCATCATCCTAGCAGATGTGATGCATTATCTATCATATAACTTCGATTTGCATTTCCCTGATGACTAGTGATGTTGAGCATCTTTTCATGTCTTTCTTGGCCATCTGTGTATCTTCTTTGGAGAAATATTTATTCATTTGCTTTGCTCATTATTAAATTGGCTTAGTTGCCTTTTTATTACTGAGTTGTGAGATTTCTTCATGAGATCTGGATACCAGTCTGGTATCAGATATATGATTTGCAAGTATATTCTTCCATTCTGTAGGTGCCTTTATTTTTTCATGGTGTCCTTTGAAGCATGATTGTTTTTGAGAAGTCCAATTTATCTGTTTTTCTTATATTTGTGCTTCTATAGAAGTGACTATGTGATGTGATTTTTATCTTTCATCATATTAATGTATTTGTATTACATTAATTGATTTTTGGATGTTAAACCAACCTTGGTTCTTGGAATAAATCCCTCTTGGTCAGGGTATATAATTATTTTTATACATTGATGGATTCAAAAATATTATATGCAAATCCTTTTATGCTTTTATGTATTGCTGGATTTTTATATATTTGCAAGTATTTTGTTGAAGATTACAGTATCTGTATCTCTAAGGGATATGGTCTGTAGCTTTCTTGTGCTGTCTTTGTCTGATTTTGGTATCAGGGTAAATATTGGTCTCAGAATAAGTTGGGAAGTGTCCCTTCCTCTTCTGGTTTTTGGAAGAGTTTGTGACTTGTATTAAATTTTTTCTTTGAATGTTTGATTTACCAGTGAAGCCCTGTGACCTGGGATTTTCTTCATGGGAAGCAAGAAGCATTGTAATTGTGAATTCAATCTCTTTACTTGTATAGGTCTGCTAATTTTTTATTTCTGGTTGAGTCAATTGTAGTAATCTTTTAGTAATTTGTCTGTTTCATATATCTCATCTGTTAGTATATTATTGTTCATATATTCCACTATGATCCCTTTTATTGTGTAAGGTCAGTAGTGTTTTCCCTTCTTTCATGTCTTATTTTAGTTAAGTTCTTTCTCCCCTTTTTCTGGCCAGGAAAAGGAAAAGTGGAAAAGGTTTGTCAAGTTAGTCGTTCTTTTCAAAGAACGTTGCAACTTTTGCCTTTGGATTATATATTAACGTGTTTTTTGTGTTCATTCATCAAATGTTTATCAAATCTTAGACATATAGTCATGAACAAAACAGACTTATTTTCGAGGGAGAGATGTAGACATTAAAGAAGTAAGTGTACGATTGTCCTAAACACTGTGTAGGAGACCAGCTAGGTGCTGTGAGAGGTGCCAGGAGCTTAGATCAGGTGGCCAGGAAAGAGCTCTGAGGAGGTGACACGTAACTGAAATGGGAAGACGAGAAAGCATCGTCCCTTCAGAGAGAGAATACTGGATATGTGTGTTGAGGGGGGTTCTGTGGACAACATAGTAGTTGAGGGGAACAGATAAGCTGCGGCCCCACTGTCCTGAGGCAGGAGCAGGTAAGGAAGAAGGTAAGGTGGGTGAGGCCATGGGATCAGGGCCTCATGGACTGTGTTAAGTAAGTAGAGTTTCATTTAATCTGTGATAGACTTTACTGCTTTGATTTATTTTTGTAGAAATTGAACAGTGTTGACCTGTCTCCCCAGGCAGGTCTGAATCTTCTGGAGGTGTGAGACATACCAGCGGGCAAGTCTAGGGTGTCTCTTACAGCCTGGTGAGCCCTGTGCAGCCTGGCCCACTCACCTCTGGCCTCCTGTCACCATTCCCCAGCCATACTAGCTCAGACATGTTTCCCGCACATGGCAGGGCCTTTGACGCTTGGCCCTGGCCCTTTTCTTTGGTTGGCACACTCTTATCTTTGCCTCTCTGCTGTTTTTTGACATTTGGGGCTGAGCAAAAATGTGCCATGTCAAGGGCTTTGGTAATTACTCAAAGCTGCTGAACATTTTAACCATAGCCTGCAGAGGGCAGTTAGTTGCTAACTTCTGAGGGCTGGCAGGGGCTTGCGCTCTATCCTGGCAGGGTCCCTGTTCTGGTAGGGGGCCACCACTCCCCAGAGCCCATCTTGCTCCTCTCACCTCCTGGGCCCCAGTGCTGGGTCTGTTGTGGCCGTTGTATTGGTGGGAGCACTAAGAGAACATGACATTTTTCTCCCTGGCTCTTTTCCCATCAAACGCATACCTCTCTACTTAATGTTCAGAGGGCAAGTGAAGTACTTCAAATGAAATTCCAGGTGGAGATTCTGGCTTTAGGCCCTGGATCGATACAAAGAATTGATTTTTATTTACCTGGCTTAGAACAGACTGAATCTTGGGAGGGCAGTGTGCACATACATGCCTGATGTCTGTCTGCAAGATGATACAAGAAATCATATGCTGACTAGAATAAGAGCTTGAATCTTTCTTAATTAAAAAATAAAGGAAAGCAGACTTCTCCCCAATTTTTCATACTTTGGTTACCAAACCCAGACATCCGTATTTTAGGGAAAGTTCCCAGACTGCAGACCTACCCAGTCAAGGTCACAGATTTTTTTTTTTTTTTTTTTCCAGAAGTACAGGTTTTCCTCCCCTTTCATATATTTTAGTGGGATGAAGAAAGGAAAAGGAATTGGTGTTTTACCTTTAGGAAGAAAAAAATTAAAGTAGCTTTGCAGCAAAAATAGGGGAATGTAAAAAGACAGTTACTACTGACAAGTACAATGAAAGCTGCAGCAAGCACATCTAGGGCGGTGAAAGCCTTGGTACAGATAGTGTGTTAGTTTGTAGTGCCCGGAACATCTGAAAACACTTCCTAACTCTAAGTTAAGAAATATCTATAAGTGCCTCCTATGTGTAGGAAATCTCACTGTGCATGAAAAATATTTTAAGTTATGTCTCATGTAAAATAGAAGGGAGATAATCCTTGGGGTCAGCAGGGGTGTCCCTGCTATGCCCCCAGGGAGGTCAGAGCAGGGCATGGCTATGGAAGGTTCAGGGGAGCTAGGCCCCAGCCAGCCTTAGGGCTCATGGGGCTTGTGGGTCTCATGTTTCATGTCCTCAGGCTGGAATGGAGATGTAGGGACTCTCCTGGGCACACGTGGATAGTAAAGAAAAATAGAGTAAGATTGGGAAGCATTCTAGACTCAGTAAGGTTTTTAGAAAGTCCTTTGTAGTGCTCGCTTCGGCAGCACATATACTAGAAAGTCCTTTGTAGGCTTGGCTGGTGTTGACATTTTTTTCATTCCACATCTGACAGCATTTTTATTATGTTTCTGAATATTAATGCTCTCCCTACACAAAGTAGCAAATTTGTAAAAATTATGAAATAAAAATAAAGGAGTAAATAGGAATAATTCATAATCTTATCCCTGGGTTAACTGCTGTTATTGTATTTTGTTTCTTTCCTTTTTTAACTTTTTATTTAGTTAAAGATTTTATTTATTTATTTGAGAGAGAGAGTGTGTTGAATAGGAGCTAGGGAGAGAGGCAGAGTGAGAGGGAGAAGCAGACTCTCCACTGTGCAGGGAGCCCACTGCAGGGACTCAGGGGCTCCATCCCAGGAGCCTGGGCTCATGACCTGAGCTAAAGGCAGACACTTAACCAACTGAGCCACCCAGGTGCTCCCCTTTTCAGCTTTATTCTGTCATTCCAAAATGGGGGAAAATACTGTGTGTTGTTTTACAGGCTTGGGCTTCCCAATAATACAATTTAGTAACATGGGAGTAGCCATACAACACGATAATCCTCACAACTGCGATATTGTAATGATCACACAATGTTTCCTGGCATGGGTTTTCACCTCTGACTTAAGCCTTATTCCCTCAGTGGCAGATGTTTACCACTGTTGCAGGTATCCTTGTAGTAAACCCCCTTGTACACCAGTCTTTTCTCAGCCCAGAGGGTGGACGGATTAGGTGAAAAGCTGTGCTGCTGAGGTGCTCCTGAGATGGCTGTGTGACTCTGAACCCCCTGCCAATGTGTGGACACCTTTGTGTTCCTCTCCAGCATCTTTGCCCATTTCCATATGAAAATACACTTTGCTTTAATTCATGTTTTTAAGTTGCTAATGAGGCTAAATGTTTTTGAGTTTGAATATTTTTTAACCTAATTATTTTAAATTATTTTTATTCCTTTTCCCATTTTTTTTCCCTTTGGCTTAAAAAGATCTTTTTATAAGGCAGATGACCTTTTTATATTTATTGATTGTATTTTTCTCAGTTTGTCACTTTGATGATGGTTCCTTCCTTCCTTCCTTCCTTCCTTCCTTCCTTCCTTCCTTCCTTCCTTCCTTCCTTCCTTCCTTCCTTCCTTCCTTCTCAACATTGAGAAAGTCTGTCTGTATTCTAAGTTAACAGAGAATTAGTTTCTTCTATGGTATCTTTTTTTTTCTTTTAACATGTTTTTAATCCATCTGGATTTATTTCGAATGTAATCTACAATGAGACTCTCAATTGATTTTCTTCCAAACACTTGGCCAGTTTACCAAAACCATTTGTTAACTCATTTCTCATTTCCCATAACTCATTTCCCATGCTTCATTAATTATAATAAGAAGTATGTGTGTGTATAAGTATAATGTTTCAGGGTTATCTGGTACATCGGTACCATACTATTTTAATTACCATATTATAGTTTAAAAAGTTGCCTTATACATTCTTTTTTGTTAATTTTTCTGCATTGTAGTAGTATTGTTGGTAATGTTACCAGTGGTGATGGTGGTAGTATAAGTAGTTAACAGTTACCAGTGCAAAATGTGCAGCAGGCACTAACTCATTTAATCCTCAGAGTGATACTATCACTCTGTTCCTCTTGTAGAGATGGAGAAACGGAGGAATAGACTAGAGAGTAAATTGCTCAAAGGCACACAGCCTGTTAGTGGTAGAGCTGGTGTGAATTGTAGAATCAAGACTTAATTATCCATCACAAAAGGTCTTACATGGAGTGATTGGAACAATGCAAAATTGTAATTATTTAGATATAAAAAGCATGTTAAATTTTTAGATAATAGCTCCATAGCCAAAACCTACTATCTCATTGTTTTTCCATTTCTCTCTTAAAAAAAAAAAAAAAAAGAAAAATTGTTTTTTGTTAAGGTTATTTATAAGTCTCTTCTATTTTCTGATGCTTCTGTAATTTGGATTGTATTTCCAGTTTTTCAGTCATCAAGAGCTGGCAGGATAGTGTTGGCCTTTTTCATAATGGTCTTTTTGACCTCCACACTGAATGCTTCATTAGCATTTGTTGCAGTATAGGATTTAACTTTTTTTTGGCTCCCCATGTATCTGCTACTCACACCAAAAGTTAACAACAGATTATAATTTTTTTTTAAGAACAAAAGGTATCTACTCTAAGCCCTATTTTCTAGGCTTACCCATGTCATTTTTAATTAAGATCCGTGAAAAGAATAGGAAGCTAGAACCAGGACACCCAGGGAAAATCAACATAGTTGAACCTTGTTTTGATCAAAATAAGGCCTTGGAGTATATTTGTTTTCAAGAACAGGATCTGCTTTTGATTCTGAAACGAGATTCGTCTTCAGATCTTTGAAAAATTCATTTGAAGGTTGTTCCTGACTGGGGAAAGTTTATTTTTTACCACTTGACCTGGAATTGCCACTTAGTATTTCAGGCCACTAGGCTTTAGAGAGAATTTAGAAAAATCAATTTCTAGTCAGGATCCATTCTTGAAAGGTTGACAGGAGCCCAAGGATTGCTTTTGAGGTTCCTTCATTGTTAGTGAATGTGACTTTTTTTCTTTGTTCCTCCTCACTCTCTTGTTTCTGGACCTCATGATGATATATATGCACTGCAGGATCAGCCAGAGAAACAAAAAGCTGTCTGGTGCAAACATAAAAATTAATGTAAAAATTGTCAGTGGAAACGTTCCTGCACTGAATCAAAAGAGGAAAATAAACTCAAAGTTCAGCATAAGGTCGACTCTGTGGCTTATCTTGTAGGATTTGCCATGGCAGCCCTTACTGGTAATCTCTGTTGGTCCGCAACCCTGTCTGAACTTCCTGGTGAAACATGAAACTAGCCCCCTTCTTTCGGAGGGCAGAGGGAGACCAAAAACAGGTAGGCCACTCCTGGTTGGGAAGTGGCTGTTGTAATAAGCAGAGGGAACTTGCACACAAGGCTTGTGTTGGATGCAGCAAGATGAATACCCCTGCCCCCCGGCCACCACCTCTTAAGTTTATATATAGAGAGGCCTTAACTGAGTTCAGTCAAGTAGACAGTGCAGGTGTTCTCAGCACCACATCATTATCTCAAAGTTGTGTCCTTGCAGCAGCCTCTGCAAGCAGGAGAAGCCAGCAAGACCCACGCTCCAAGGACAGGAGAGGGTGAGAAGCCTCTGATCCCTTGGTCTGGCTTGTGGATCAGCTGGGGGTCGGTCTTTCCGTGACCTTTCCCAGCAGTCCCCTCATTCCCTGGGGCAGGTCTGATGCTCTTACTTCTCATTGTCTCATTGCTGGCCTCAGGGAGGGCCTGTGATTTAGATGCTGAGCCAGCTCTGGCCTTGGGTTGCTCTTACCTTCTTCAGGCAATTCTTGTAGCCCACTCCCCAGAGCCCCAGCAAAAGCAGGTGCTCCGCTGGTGGGACTGGGGTAGAATTTGTATAACCTGCTGCCTTCCTCCCCTTCATTCCGCCACTTTGTCCCATTTCCCAATCCATGCCACTAGCTGCTTCCTCCTGGTTGCATCAGTCCAAGGCCCGCCCTGCCTCCTTCAGAAGCAAACTTGCAGGTGATGAGGTGGTGGTTTGCTCAAATCTCATGCTGAGAAAGTGTTTCTTCATTGTGCACCTTTTTTTTTTTCTTTTGAAATTGATGAAAGCAATGAATGGGGAGATACTTTAACACCATGTACATCTTCCTCATCAAAAATTCTCCCAATTCTAATTTTTTAACTTTACTGGATTATCTGAAAATAATCATTTTCACTGAAGGCTTTACCTGGAAAGCCAATTTAACTACTGCCTTTTGAAATGCTTTCTGTAACAAGCTAAGCTTTTATTTAATAGTCAAATCGCTGTGTATTTGAAAGCTGAACTAAAAGAGCCATAACAGTTGACTTTTCCTCATCAAAGCTGCACTTGTTTATGTCTACTCAGTCTTCTCATTATTTAGACAAGAAGTCCTCACTATTTTACTGTCACTAAGACATTCAGCTTTCTCTCTTTTAGTTAGTATCTAGTAAAAAGATATGAGACCTCAAAGTTACTGAACTTGAATCAAAAGTTTAAAATCAAAGTAAGATTTTTACTAAGCAAGAGGAGTTTTTACAAGCGCCTTAAACACCCATTAGCTGATAAGGGAGGTAGCACGTTTGAGGCACAGTCCCATCTCTGGCTGTGTGTAAAGGGGGAGAGGGGGCTTTGCCTGCAGCTCACATCTGCCTCCCAAAGCAGGCCATCCTCCATCCTGGTGCTGTTGGTTACCTTCATTGTCCTGAGACCCCAAACCTGTCATCCTTTTTGAGTAACTGAAGGTAATATGCTTACTCCAAAAAACAGATGAGGGTTTTTGTGGCTGTGCCTCTGTTACCCCTAGAACCTGAAGTGCTCCTGCCTCTCATTGGAGAGAAAAGTAGATTCTTTACAATTAGATGAATTTCTGCAGTTCTTTCCTTCAGTTTCTTTGATTCTTTCCTTTGATGTCCTGCCTTACTCATACTGAAAATGTGCAGGTCATATTGCATGTGGGGGATATAAGGGAGCTTTGCTCTCAGCTTATCTTGGGTTTGACTCTCTGCTCTCACTTGGGAGTTTAGTGACTTTGTCTGAATCAGTTGTGTTCTTTATCTGTAACACGGAGACAGAGATACCTACTGGACAGAGTTACTAGGACTGAAGGTGACATTGTAGACTGTGTGTCCTCAGCTGCTAGGGAGTACAGAGAGGTGAGTATAATTATTTCTCTTGAGAAGGCAAGTGAGGTGAGGGACAGCAGAACCTTGGGAGGAGCCTCACATCAACAGTTTGCCACGTACCTGGGGACCAGAGCAAGCTGTGACTTTGTCATGGAGACCCACAAGCTCAGATGTCCAGGCTGGTCCCAAGGTACTGGGATCACAAGGGGTAGTGGGTTCTCCATGCAATAGGCTGTCAGCCAGCAGATCCTGTTTCAGTCCTTGGGATAGTTCTCGTAGCTTGCAAGATACAGAGGGTGCTGTTCTGTGCTCTGCGGTCAGGCACTCATGTGGGTGAATCCCAGAGAGGCCAGTTAGAACACCCAGGAGGAGCCTTAGCACTAGTCTGCTGGGCCCTGGGGTGAGAATCTCTGGCATTTGGGTAGGGACAGCTCCCACCCAGAGCACACCCAAGGAAAGAAGGGCTGAGCTGCAGGGCGCGTCAGGCAGTCTAGACATCTGGTCCTGGCTGCCAGCCTGTGATTTCATCCCTGGGGACACACAGTCGACATGCCACCGAACTTCTGAGGGGTTCTGAAACTTTCAGCTTGGAATAAGCACAGATAGAAGTCTAATTGGGCCTCCACTTTTAGCTCATAACTTCAGAGGTTTGAGGAATTTGGGGCTGGCTTGGCTGTAGCCACTGTTATCACCCTTTGCTTTCCTGCCCAAACTTGTGGCTATTTGTGGGGAAGGGCCATAGTTCTGCTGCCTGACTTCTAGCAGATGCTCCTTGGTTCTTTCCCATGACTTTCAATATCTTTTGTCTTAGGCCAGCTAGGAAGCCAGTCTGTGTCTGATATTAAAAAAAAAAAAATAAAGTTAATACCACCAGAAATACTTATTAAGTAAATAATTCACTATAAGGCAAAAGCCACTTTAATTAGCTTTTTCTCAGTTCAATATTTTGGTTAAATGAAATTGTGCCTATTTTATGTCTACATTTTCTTTTGTGTTCTGAAACGTGCATATAAAGATTAAACAAAAGACCGAAAAAAGTCATAGTTTTCAGGTTTCTGGCATAACTGGTACACAGATATTTTGTTGTTGCTCTAAACTGATTTAATCTGTCTGGAAAACAACCTAGCTGCATGTAAGCAAAGTTACAAAATTATTCAAAGCTTCCCTTACCACTGGCTGGTCAATTTTAGGACTTTCTCCCAAGGAAATAATCTCCCTAAAAACAGAGGAACTAAAATATGCCTTGCACAAAGTGTTTCTCCCTCTCTGTAAGAGTGAAAATGTATGGTGCTGTGACATGTAGGCCTGGGTGAGAAGTGGTGAGGGCTTCAGGGGCCGTAGGGTAGTGTCTGCCATCCTGCAGCCTTGCAGTCCCTCTGTGAACAGAGGGGGTCCAGGGGAGAAAGGCCACGCTCCAGATCGTGTGCACATAGTGATTTTTGTCTCGTGGCCCAGGCTGCCCGAAGTTCTTCATGAGCTCCTTACTGCGTAACTTTAAGTATGTGCGCTCCAGGGGCTCCATTTGACTTCTCCACACCCAGCACTGGGGAGGACTGGGGAGATTCCTGACCTCTTTTTTTTTTTCTTTAAAGATTTATTTATTTTTATTTATTTATGATAGGGAGAGGCAGAGACACAGGAGGAGGGAGAAGCAGGCTCCATGCCCAAGAGCCCAACACGGGACTCGATCCCGGGACCCCAAGATCACGCCCTGGGCCAAAGGCAGGTGCTAAATCGCTGAGCCACCCAGGGATCCCCTCTTGACCTCTTTCATACCTGGGCCCCAGTACTGTCAGGCTGCATCCCTACCAACTTAGAATTTAGAACAATGTAAGCATGATGTGTGCTCACTGACTGGGTTGCTTGAATTTATATAAAAATAAAACAATTAAAAAAATAAAACAATTTTGGATAGGATAGTAGTTCTTTTTTATTTCATTTTTGTTTTTTAAGATTTTATTTATTTGATTGAGAGAGACAACAGGAGCAGGGGAATGGCAGAAAGAGAGAGAATCTTAAGTAGACCCCCTGCTGAGTGTGGAGCCAGATATGGGGTTCAACTGAGCCACCCAGGTACCCCAGTAGTGGTTCTTTTATTACAGTCTGGAATATATGTTCATGTGTTATTTAGAAAAACCAGTGTATGCAAGCTTCTCAGTAGTTTTGCATCTGATATCTGCCTCTCAGTTGAGCATCAATAACTTAGATTTTTCATGAAAAATCCCAGACTTATTTTTGAGGTTCCTACAGTTTTTGGATAATAAAGTCCCTAGTTTTAGAGAGGATTTTATATAAACTAAGGTTTTAAAATGAGCATTTCCAGTTGGTAGAATATAATATATGCGTGTGTGTGTCCGGATATTTTTTTGCAGAAGTTTAAACAATGTCAGTGAGCTCTTCTTGGTGGATGTCGTAGAGAATCTGAGGAAGGCTGGTTTGGGGGCCTCGTGCTTTATGTTTCTATCCACTTGTGTATTTACAGACACACCCACATGCACCCTACTACCCGCGTATGTACACCCAAATAAATATATGCACACAGGCACACATGCATTCTTCATGTGGTTTCTCTCTGTCTGAATTGACTGCTTTCAAACTCTCATTTTAATGTCCAGAATAGAGTTCTGCTGACCTGTGGGGAGATGACATCCACAATTATTCCTAGTTTCTGGAGGCAGCAGAATGCCCCAAATACTCCTTGATAAGAGGTCATTGGAATGGCTTGCTCTGGTGGGATTGGCTGTTTTTATGCTGATGAGCAGGTAGCTGAGAGCTTTTCAAATTTCTCCCAAATTCGGCATTCATTTTTGAAGAAAAATTTGAAAATGACAGTGGCTGATTCCACAGATGCTGGCCTTCCTCCCTCACCCCATCAGTGGAGGGCATCAGTTGCTTCAGCTCATGTGCTTCCATGGGAAAATAAAAAGGTGAATATGACCTTGGCCTTCCCCTGAGGGGGAAGCAGGATGTGTGTGCGCACACCCATGCAAACACACATGCACATATAAATGCTGTTGAAAGTTAAAAATGAAGTGCATTAGAAAAATGGAAGTTTGAGTAAGTGTATAGACCATTCCTTGGATGACTACAGTGGATCCCTTCCTGGTTTTCTGCTAGTAAAGTGAGTGGGGAAGTATGTATGTGCCATTAAGTCAGAAAATAATAAGAGAACCACTTACATAGATGTTTGAAAACCACTGCTCTAATGCTTCTCCTCAATAACTGCCTTGGACTAGACCCCACAATCTCATGCTGTCTATTCAAAAAAATGCCTAACTTGTCCCTGACGCCACACAGCTAACAGCCTTTCAGGTACAGCCTGTGATCCTCCCTGGCTTAGTATCTCTCAGATGCTGGATAGAACCCATAGCCCTTTGTGTACCATACAAGTGTCAGGATCTGCCTCTGAGCCCCATCCCTCACCAGCTACCACACGCACGCCACCAACTGCAGTGTGCTGTGGCTTCGGGATTTGCAATTCAAGACAAATCTAGCTGAACTCAGTCGTACATTCTGAGACTGTACTGATGTCTTAAGGAGTCTTAAGAAATGTAATGAAAAGCACTTTTTGTAAAAAAGTATAGTTTTCAAAGTAATCATTTATACAAAGATATATAAAATGTACTTGTCACTTAGCATTCACTGAAGAGCTGTGTGTTCTTTTGTGTCCCCTGGTGTGGAAAGACTATTCAGTCCTTTCAGCTTTCTCTGGGAAGGCTTTCCAGAGAGGGCATGTAGATTAGTGATCAGTTGCTGTGTAACAAATGACCCCAGAATTTAGGAGTTTAAGCCCAAGGACTTTATCTCACATAGTTTTCCTGGGTCAGGAGTCCAGGAAAGGCTTAGCCGGCTGGTTCAGGCTCATGGTTGGTCATGAGGTGACAGTCATCTGATGCTTGATTGGGGAGGATCCGCCTCCCAGCTCACTCCCAAGGTTGTTCAGTTCCTTGCCACGTGGACTTGGCCATCAGCTGCCTGAGCGTGCTCACAGCATGGCAGTTGCCTTCCCCAGGGCAGGCCTTCTGAGAGAGTGAGACCAAGCCAGAAGCAGCAGTCTTTTATACCTAAGCTCAGAAGGGACGTACCATCCCTTCTGGCACATTCTGTTGATTGCAGAGCCCAGTCCTGGAACTGTGTAGGAGGGGGTCTGTGCAAAGGTGGGGGCTGTGAGGTTTTAGGGCCCGTGGAAGCTGGTGGCCACACCTGTTCCAAGGGGGTCTTGGAAGGGATAAGTCCTTAGGGAATCTGTGGTTGGAAGCGCACAGCCCTGCTCATGTGTTTTTCTTTTAACCAAGACTCCTTTCCTTTCACTGCTCATTTCTCTCCACCATCCCTCATAGTGCAGATTATGAAACATACGGACATTTATTTGCCTGCAGCCCTGATGTCCTCCCAGACAGGGAAGCTCCTACAACTCACGAATCGCAAAAAAGGGGCTAGTGTTATTATTAATAAGGCTCCCAAGGGGGAGCTTGGGAAATGCTGTCTCATTTCTTTTAAACCTAGGGCATGTGGGTGCTGCTTATTTCCTGGGTGTATATAAATACAAAGCTGAGTTACTACTGGAACCATTCTAAAAGAGTGAAAACTGCCAGGAACTTGGGTTGCTTTGGGAACTGAATTTCCTGGTTGCTCTGGTATCCAGGGGAGCTCTTCCAGATACATTTGCCTGTGAATCGTCCCATGTTGACTGAGAATAGGTCTCCTGCCTTCTAAAGCTTAGTTGACTTAGTTGGTGAGTGACGGGGGAGTGGGACCCCGGGGCTCTTTGCTTAATGTGACTTGGCTGTCTTCGTCATCTTCAGGCAGGTTCCAGCAGTGGCCCAGGGCAGAGGGTGTGTGTCATCGATGAGATTGGGAAGATGGAGCTCTTCAGTCAACCTTTTATCCAGGCTGTTCGTCAGACGCTGTCCACCCCAGGGACTGTAGTCCTGGGTACGATCCCAATACCTAAAGGAAAACCGCTGGCCCTCGTGGAAGAAATCAGGAACAGAAACGATGTTCAGGTGTTCAGTGTGAGTACAGCTAGTTCCTTGTGTCTGTAAAAATGGAGCAGCTGACCTCAAAGAGCAGGGTGGCTTTGAAACATACTTTTGCTCTGAATTACCATTTTTTCTCCTCTGAGGCCAAATACTGGTAAGTCTGATTTTCTAGGAATTTATGGAACTTAAATTTTGCCAGTCCTCGGTGAAAAAAACACACTTCCCTGTGGCCACAGTTTGAAGCACAGCTCCCAGCTGCTAAAAGAGTAACCCTGTCCAATGGAGCTGTCTGCAAGGATGGAAATGTCCTGTCTGCACTGGCCAGTGCAGTTGCCATCAGCCACCTGTGACTATTTATGTTTAAATAAAATAAAAAACTCATTTCTTCAGTCACACTGGCCACATGGACAGCACAGCTGCAAAGCCTGTCAGGCAAAGTGATGTATGCAGAGCAGCCGTGTGGGCATCACCTGGGGGTTCCTAAGACATGCAGAGTTGTAGGCCCGCCCTGACCCAATGAATCAGACCCTGGGCATGCGCCCAACAGTCTGCTTGAACAAGCTCTCAGGTGGTTGTCAGATGCTTGTTGGGGGTTGTGCATAGAGCACGTATGAGAGAGGACCCACTCCATCATACGAGCCCGTGGATGGGCCTCTGACAGCCCCGCTGGCACATTGCCCACATACTTGATTTCCCGTTGTCTCCTCATATCCTTCAGTCAGGTAATTGCCTTGCCCCGCACTGCCTTGTCTGTCAGTGAGAGAGCCGTATTCCTGGCCAAGCTCTGCCTGTCCCCTCTTTCCCCACCCCCGTTTAAACACTCACCTGCCCTGCGACTGCCAGTGAGCAAGTCAGCCGGCGGGGTGACTCCTGCTGTGGAGGGTGGAGAGTGAGGTCCTAACATCGCTGGCTAAAATGCCACCACCGTGACTCGCCAGCCCTAGTGGGATGTCTGTGTATCATCAGCGGAGCATCCAGGGGTACTCCTCCGGCAGTAAACAAATGTTAGGGTTAGAGCAGCCAGACTTGGAAAACTGTGCGTGCGCAGCCCTTCCTTCATTTATTCAGCATTAACTGAGCATCACTGCATGCCAAGACGTGATGATGAACAAGGTCGACCAGGTCCTCGTCCTCCAGAGCAGACAGTCTAATCTCACAACAGTGTAAACAAACAGTGGAGCCCTAGCAGATATTGACAGATGCATAGAAAACAGCCGGGGTGGTGTGGTTGTTGGGCTGGAGGCAGTTGGGGATGGAGGCGCTACTGACAGGCAAGGTCTCTCTAGGGAGCTGCCTGGTGTGCTGAGGGCCCTGCAGCGTCACATGCTCTGTGATGTCTCTGAAGTCTGTGGGAGTCTTCAGAGTTTTATGTTGCTCTGTCTCTCACTTTCCATGGCCTCCAACTTAGAGTTCGCATTGTGATTCTAGAGTTTCTGTGGAGGTAGAGGCAGTGTATAGAGAGATGAGGAAAGTCAATTAGTCTTCAGGCCAGCCAGCTTCCAGCCTGGAAGGTGGGGAGTTCCTGGCATTAAACTCCGGAGATTGGCTGCCTCTGCAAACCAGTGGAATCTCCCAAGTCCTAGATGGGATTGATAGAGGTTGGCTGTTATGTCCAGGAAGAAATGTTACATCTTAAGATAATGCCACATTTTCTGCTAAGACTGGAAATTATTCTCCAGGCAAGGTAATCATTGCTCCTAATGATGTGTAAATAAAGTGATTAGCTTTTGGTTAATTATGAAAGAGATAGGAGCTCACATAATGAAACAAACATCAACATGTGCCAATAGCAAGATGACGTAGATGTTGGAATTCGAGGGTGGAGACTTTAAAACAGCTGTCCCGAAGATGCTTCAGTGATCAGTTGCAAACATGTTTGAAACAATTGAAAAGTAGAAAGTGTCAGTTTTAGCAAAGATGGAAGATACAAAGAAGAATCAAATAAAAAATTTTTTAAAGATTTATTTATTTATTCATGAAAGACACAGACTGAGAGAGACAGAGCCATAGGCAAAGGGAGAAGCAGGCTCTTCGCAGGAGCCCGATGCAGGACTCGATCCCGGATCCTGGGATCTCGACCTTAGCCAAGGCAGCTGCCCAACCACTGAGCCATCCATGAGTCCCTCAAATAAAAATTTTAGAACTGTAAAATACAATAACTGAATGAGAAAATCTCTGGAAAGAATTGGTAAACTTGAAGGTAGAACAATAGAAAGTGCCCAACAAAGAGTAGACTTGGGGGGAGAAAAAGAACAGCCTCAGAGACTTGTGATACTGTAATAAAAATCTAACATTCATGTCATTGGAGGATGGTTTTGGCAATTTAGAAACTTCTGTCATGGTGTGGGTGTGGGTATTGACAGTTGCCTTCCTCAAAATTATGCTTCTCTTTTGGAGTTTGGTTAAATTTTTTTCTCATGTCTTGTAGAGTTTACTGGTCTCTAAGTGTGGCCACTGAAAAATGTTTTTAATTTATTTCACATTTGCTTGTTTGAGCGTAATTACGTTTATGCTGTTGAGGCAAGGGATAAAGACCTTCATGGATCAGGATAACTAGAAAGAGCTGTGTGCACTGTTTTCCTGCTTCTCTAGCAACATGAAGAAAATACTTATCCCTGCTGGTCACTTCCTACTGCATGCGCGCATACATACACACACACACACTAATTTGATTGTCTTAGAAAGCATATTTCACTTGATTTCCTTTGAAATACCTGCTTGATGGAAATGCTGGAGAATGTTATCTGCTGAGGGGACAGAAGAGACAGCTGAAATCCAGTCTCTTAGATGCGTTGACTTAGATGCCAGTTTGGCCACTAGGCACTGAGCACTTGGACTGAGGTGCTGTGCTCGGTACTGTAGATCCACCAGAGCACATAGACTTCACAGTACCTGCTGCAATATATCACATCATCTTTATTTCATTGAGAGGCTGCATAGTGTGTCCAGGGTTGTCAGCTAGTAGTAGGTGGCAGAGCTAGGACTCACACTTCCATCTGTCTGCCTCCAGCGCTTGAGCATTAGCATAACCCTGCTGTACTGTGTCCTTTGTTGATAGGGATGATTCAGATGATTTTGCTAAAAAAAGTCTTCAGATTTCCTAGAAATTATTTGGTTTTTCTACTTTATAAAATGTTACTAAAGTCTCTTCCACTATGCTGAATTCAGGATAGTGAAAGTCCTTTACACTTTTTTTTTTCCAGAAAACAGTTTTTATCCTTTTAATTTTTACATGTGTTTTGTAAGAACACAAGAATAACCGAACTTACTCCAATTTGGGAATTCTTAGACCTCTGCTTACTCGTTCCTGCTATGCGTTTTTCTCATCAAGCAGGGCATAAACTATTTTATTTATTTTTATTTTATTTTATTTTATTTATTTTATTTTTTTATTTTTTTATTTTTTTTTTGCATAAAGTATTTTAATCTCACCGGGAGTTCGATGCTGCCCTCTGGGTCCATGGACTCCTACAGTTACACGAGTGAGAGAAGGTCTGTCAGCCTCTGGATCCAAGGTCAGTAGGCAGAATGTTTGTAGAAACTGACAAGCTAATCCTAAAATTCATGTGGAGATGGGAAGGACCCAGCTAAATCTTGAAAAAAACAATGTTGGAAGACTCCTACTTCCTGACTCCAGAGCTTACTACAGCTACAGGGATTGAGATGGTGTAGTACCAGCCAGGCGCTAGACACACAGGTCCATGGAATAGAACTGAAAGTCCAGAAATAAACCCATACATCTAGGATCCATTGATTTTCCACAAGCATGCCAAGAGAACCTAATGAGGAAAGAACTGTTTTTTAATAAATGGTGCTGGGAAACTAGACATCCACATGCAAAAGTGGGAAGTTGGACTCTTACATTGTATACCAGAATTAACTCAAAGTAGATTCTAAGCCTAAGTTTAAGAACTAAACTCTACAGCGTCCTCTCTCTCTCTCTCGATCTATTTTATTTGAGAGAGTGTATGCACAGGGAGGGACAGAGGAAGAGGGAGAAGCAGATTCTGCTACACTCTACAGCTCTTAGAAGAAAATATAGGAGTAAATCTTTGTAAACTTGGGTCAGGCAAAGTCTTAGTTGATACAACAGGAAAATAATTCTTGGTTTAGAAACTTTAACTGTTACGGAAAAAGTAGAGCTAGAGAGATGGGTTCAGGAATAACCATATTTTTAGGTTTAATAAAATAGAGACACAGCATGAAACAAACTAGTAATGTTTTGGTATGTGTTAACTTACAGTTACGGTGTTGTCAGATTTCTTTCTCTAATCCTGTGATTACTAGGAACTTGTCAGTATCCTTCCCACAGTTTCAGGAAAATGTGTGGTCTTGTTTTGCTTTCTTGCATGTAGTGTATATGCACTTAGGGGCATTTTTTCCTTCCTGTCTCTGTGTCCAATATTCACAGCTTCCCTGATTCCTGGTGTTTGGGTTGTTGACTAGGAACTCTCAGGCCTTTGGTGGCCCCTGCAGGCAGCACAGAGCAACTTGGCTGTATGAGATGGTCAGTCTTTACTCGACTATATTTCAAAGACCCTCCCAGCTTAGAATTTAATAAACATTTACTGAGCATCCATGTGCCAGGCATAGGATGAATGGGATGTCCCTGTCCCCATGGAAGTCAGGCTCTAATCACCAAGTCACCAGGGGCCCCTGGGCCAGGCAGGGGCTCTGATTTCACTCTCTGTGGAGGCCACAACATACAGAGGAGGGTGGGCAACTTCCTTCCTTCCTGGGCCCTCCTCACCTTGTTCTCTTCCATACCCAGGCCCCCTCCTAGCCAGCCTCTCGGGAAGGACTTTGTAACCAAATCCTAGTGGTTGACTCTAAGAGGGAGGTTGTGCGTGCAGGGCAGGCCCCGAGGTCCACAGGCAATGCTCTGCCTGTACTCGCTTTTGAGAGCTTGGCTTCACTGGACAAGGAGCATCATAACTGAGCACCTCTTACTGCAGAATTCTCAGAAATCCTCTTAGGGAAATCAGAGCGGGAGAGCCAAATATTCATGTCGTTTTGCATTAAGTTTTAACTTGAAAACATCCCCAAAATGTATCTTTTCCAGTTTTTATTTTGTCTATGGAACCAAGGCACGGTGAGCTCCCTGAGCGTGTGGGATACCCGCTGCTGCCCCTGTCCTGGCAGAGGGGGGCTGTGGACTGGGGGGCTCACCCACGGCCCTGGTGACAGAGGAGGCATGTCTCACCGTCTGGTCCCCAGGAAGTTGAAACGAGGTGAGGTGGGGCTTTGCAGCTGGGTCCTGAGACCAGGGTCTCCCCACAGTCGTTGAGTCATCGTGCCAATGGAGAGGGCGGGGCGTTTCCCCCCCAAGAACACTGCACACAGCACTGCTTGGGACTCTTTTGTAGGAGCTCGGCAGCCCCACGCCTATGAACTCCTTTCCTTAGTCTTCCCCTCCATACCCTACCCCCCATTCTGCTGGAAGGCTTGGGGGTTTGCCGAGCAGAGATGGAGCTTCAGCGATGACCCCTCGGAATCCGTCCCCGCAGGCTGCGGATTCTCTTCCCGCCCGCAGAGGTCTTCAAGCAGCTCTCCTTTACACCTGCACAGCCACAGTCCTGGAGAAGCCAGACACCCCAGACCTGCTGGCACTCCTTTTATTGGCAGGATGGAGGAACGGGGCTCAGGGGTGGTCCCCGCTGTGTTGTCCTGAGGGTGCGGTGCATCCGTGCTCCTCCTCCTCGCTCACCCTGGCGAAGCGGGAGTGCATTCCTCCCCTCAAGTCAGAGTGTCCCCTTCCTTTCCTCCACCTTCCTCTTCCGCCAGTTCCATGCTTCCCCCTTCGTGAATGTTACATTTCTGGAGGAAGTGATGAGCTTGGGGAGAGGAAGTGGCCCCAGATGCCCCTCATCTGGGGACCCTCCCTTGGAGGCACACAGTAAACAGACCCTGGGGGCGAAGCCTGGTGTCATTCCCGGTGAAGTCAGAGTGCAGGAACGGGAACTAGGGGCCCTGTGAACCACGGGAGTTCCCACCACCGCTGACACCCACCCACCACCCCCTCTCCTCCCTCCACGTTAGCACACTCCCCTGACATCAAACAGCAGAAGGGGATGTTAGCTAATTTGAGCAAACACAGCAACAAAAAACCTTGCAAGGCTGTGTGGCAGTTTCTCATGAAGCTGAGGAGAAGCTGAAGGTCCTCACGTCCAGGGACCAGAACTGCAAGGGAAGGGATGGGGTGAGGACAGGTGCACCGTGTCCTTGGACTTACTGCTAGGGGGTGTGGCCCCAGCCGTTTGCTCTTCAGCTCTCTCCTTTCAGGATTCAGGTGCTCCGGATCTCCAGGGCCCAGCCTGCACTCCTGGGCTGAGAGCTAGTTTCCTAGACTGTCCTTTCCCAGAAGGGAGTCAGGGGTGCTCTTAGGAGGAGGGTGGGTGGATGCAGAGGAGCCATGAGGTGAAGCCCCCTGTGCATCTCCTCATCAGACATCCATCCGGCACCTGCTGTGCACCAGGGTGCCAGGCAGGTGTGGAGTCCACAGCGGGCAGGCCCATCTCTCCCCTCAGGGCCGCCTGCACTGACCACTGACTGGAGGTGCACTCACTTTCTCTTACCATGATTCTGTGCCTGGGTCCTTCCCTGTCTGGGTGACCTTCGGGCATAACCGCCCTGGAAGCCTTTCCTCACCCCATCCTGCCCCATCTCCCACACGCCTCTCCAGACTTTGTCTCCCAGACCCTTTACGGTCAGTGCTCTCCCTGTCCCACATCTGTCCCTCTGTTCTGCTCTGCAAGCTCCATGAGGCCAGGGTCCTTCTCGGACTCCTCTCTCAGTCCCTGGCACCTTGCTCGGTTCTGGTTGACGCCCTATCAGTGTTGAATGAATGTGGCGGTGGCCAAGCAGGAAGGCCCTGGTGATGGCTGAAGGGGTGGCCCCGCCCTTACTTGGGGGACTGCCCACCATCCAAACGCCCAGGTGGCATCTGAATGCTTTCCTTGTACTCGTCGGGACTGTACTAGTACAGGAGAGGGAGAAAAACAGATCACCCGGTAAAGCTTGAATAAACTTTTGGTTACTTTGTGTGAGGGTAGGAATTACAGAGAACACTCCTGGAGTCTGGAGACCTAGTTGTAGTCTATGCTGCGTCCCCAGCTACCTCTGAGATCTCAAGATGTCCCTGCACTTCCCTGGGCTCAGCTGCTCCATCCTTCAGATGTGGCGTTGACCCATGGCAGGGGCTCCTCGCCACACTCCGTTTTTCTAAGTTTGTGCAGAGATGAGGAGATGACTGGCCTTTGGGACTCCCCTGAATTCAGGGGTGGGACTTGTGGCCTTGCGTGGCTGCTGCCGGTCAGGCCCTCGTAGGCTGTTCCAGGCAGTCACTTCTGTTCAGGTCACACGGGGGGCGGGGGCGATGTCCCATCTCAGTTCACAGCCTATTGTGAAAACTAGTCCGCAGACTTCCTCCACTGCTTGAGCTGTCCCTTCGCAGAAGCTGGGGTGGGACTCCACCAGACCTGTCCTGTCTTCAGAGTGCTCTGGAGCGGGGCTCCCTCCCTCAGTCATGAAACCTGCCTCGCCCCCTCCAGGCCTTCCAGGCTCTTCCTGGAGAATATTGCCTATTGAGGTTTGAAGAGAAGGAAAGAACTGTGAAGCCTGCTCTCTTGCTTCTTCCCACAGGTCACCAAGGAAAACAGAAACCACCTTTTGCCAGATATTGTGACGTGTGTGCAAAGCAGCAGCAAGTGAAGATGGTTTGTGTTCCTGTTTCGTGCACTTCAGGATGCGCTGGTTCACACCAAGCCTCATCAGTGCCCTGCCTGTCAAGGATTCATGCCTTCAGGCTTATGAAACCTTATGGGCTTTTCCAGAGAAAGCCTGACAGCTGTTTTCCATAAAATGTTTAAAAGATCAAATTAGCCCAAATGCTGGATTGGCGCGACAAGATGAACAGTCCACCGCGCTTTATTTATGTGGAGAGGTTTCTGTTTATTTCCTCTTGCAGTTGTGCGTATGATTTTGGTAGATCATGAAATGAGAAATGGTTTTCAGAGTATTAGATGGAACTTGCCCCCACTGAAGTTTATAAGGGTGTTCTGGGGAAGGGGGAGGGGAGCGTTCGCTATCTAATCAGTTCTGCACATAATGAAAATTAAAGCCCTCTCCAGGTGCAGCTTTAGCTTAAAACTGGTTACTTCAGAGAAAAGCCATGTGAGGTCCTCCCCACCCGTCTCATTGTTTATTTGATTGCTTATTGCTTAATAAAATACAACTAAATGTGGTTGCAAACATGTGAGCCCTGTGTGGGAGGGGCGTAGAGTCGTGAGAGATGTTGACAGTGTGCGGTACTCCGCAGGCTTAGGCCTGGGGGTTCAGGTCAGAGCCCCCCACTTTCGCCAAATCAACTTAGACATGGCCTTAAACCGTTCTGTGTCCTGAGTCCGAGAAAAAGTGGGAAATGAGTGTCAAAGGAGGGCAGTGCCGCAGCATGGGAGGACGCCATCAAGGGCCATCTGTGTGATCCCCAGAGTGGGCCTGGGGCTAGGGGCGGGGGCTGTCAGTAATGGGACAAAGATCACCCTCTGCCCCCAGCAGGGCAAGTGCTGACAAAATTGCAGAAACCCCAGAATCCATGAAGGGTAAGCACTGCCCTCTGAGTGGTTGATGGTACTGTAGTGATAATCAGTACAGTGCTTTCAGGTCATTTTTGGTAAAGATCTATGAATTTCCAGGATATTTTAGCAGCTAGCCTTTAGCATTCATGCCAGGCTGTGCCCCTGTCTGTAATCACGGCCCAGTCTAGGCGTGTGGAGCAAGGTGCCCTGGGCACTGGGCACACTGCATTGTGCAGGAAGCACCTGCGTCCCTGAGCCAAGACGATGGTTGGTAGCCTATTACGGGCTATTTGGTGAACATGCTTTCCTCAGTGCTTTTCCCCAAGGGAGCCTCCTGAAGCTTGGTGTGGATTTGCTAAGCTTTAGAGGGATGCCATCTGAAAGGCCTACTAGACGGTGAACTAATAGGAAGGCTGCCTGGTCCAATATGCAGAAGAAGGCGTCTCTCTCACTGTCTGGGCCCAATTGGGTGGTTCAGGGAGACTGAGCTCATGATATCTGACGGGTCCCCTGGGACTGAAGGAGCACTGCATACAGGTGTGGTCTGGGAGCCCGGCCCCTGCATCAAACCTACTTATTCAACTCCATGGTGCTGAAGAGCCCCACTTGGCCTCAGGTGAACTCAGGAAACAGGACAGGCTGAGTAAGTGTCACCCATGTGCCACAGAGACAGACCCAGCCCCAGACCTGGTGCAGCTGGTCTGCCCTAGCTGATGGAGCCCATCAGATGGAGCCTTCACTGGCCCTCCAGGGTTACAGCCCCTTGGAGATGTCCGCTGTGCCAAACAGACTCGGGGTGGCCCCCAGCACGTAGGGGCTGGGAGCTGCTGCATACTCTCTCTTCAGTGGTAAAGAAACATGCCTTTACTGGCAGAGAGTTTGAACCAAGTCCCTGTGCTCCAGAGCCCATGCTCCTCCTCTGTCCCACTGTATTCCTGTTGGTGTTCTCCTCCTTTTCAGGGCATCATGCACCCCCAGATATCAGAGTTGACATTTAGCTGCAATAAACTAGCAGCTATCAGATGGAAGAGCATGGCGTGTTAGCTACCGCACAACCATCAACCACTCAGAGGGCACAGTCCTTAAGTAATTACTGTATTACTTTGTCAAACAGGATGATCAGGGGCATGTGTGAAGATACTCAGTGCAATTCCTGTATTTTAAGAAATGAAACCTAAAAAGGATAATGTTACGGTCTGAATGTTTGTATCCCCCATAAATTCATGTGTTAAACTCTAACCCCCCGTGTGATGGTGTGAAGAGGCCTTTGGGAGGTGATTCGGTCTTGAGGGTGGACCCCTCATGAATGGAAGAGACCCCGGAGAGCTCTCTCCCCTCTGCCTTGTGACGTCACGGCCAGAAGCTGGCTGTCTGTGAACCCGGAAGCAGGCCTGGAATCTGCTGGTGCCTCCAGAACCATGAGAAATAAGTGTTTGCTGGGTAAGCCCCCTACTCTGTCATATGGGATAGGATGAATTCACAAGTGACTCTGACTCAGGGCCCCGCATGCGCAGCCTGTAGAAAGGGCATTCTGCTGAGGCTTAAAGGAGGGAGAGACTCAGAGGCAGGGCACCATTTGAGGGAGAGCACCGTTTGAGGCCTGCCTACTGAGCAGGCCAGGACCAGAGGAGGAGCCAAGTGCGCCCCCCCATCTGCGCTGCTCCCTTCGGGCCGGGAGGGGTGCGGTGGCAAGGACAGGCTGGCATCAGGAGTTCTCATTTACTCCTGAGCTTGAAATGGCTACTCTGCAAGCAAACCCAGACACCTAACAGACCCCTGGGTCTGAGGCCAGACTTGGAAGAATTCACTTTGAAAAGCACGAAATGGATGTACGTATGGCTGGATGACGAATTTAAGCTGGAATAACATGGCTGGATGGGACAGAGCAGAACTGATTTGGAGAATGAGTTCACCAAATCCTTCCTCTTCCTCCCGGAGTAGATTGTACCACCAGCCACTTAACACACACATTTAAAAAAAAAAACAATTTCTTTTTGCCTCTGAATGTACATGTACAGGGATGGACAAGTTTTCAAATTCATCGACTGTCATCTGGCTGTTGTGGCTGATGTACGTGGCTGCCAGTACAGTTGCTGTTGAGCGGCTTACTCCATTCCCAGCCCTCAAGTCCTCAAGCGCAGGGTGGGGGGCCATGGTGGCCCAGAAAAAGTGGAATGGACCTTCCTCTTTCTCTTCCTGTCTTGGAGTTCATGAAGGTTGTGTCTGGAAAGATCACACACGTGTGCATGTGCTTGTGTGCATACACGTGCATGCTGATGGCAGGTGCCATGTCCCTGGAGTGTAATGACTTAGACAAAACCCCCAGCGGTGGAGGAGGCCTAAAGGGCTGAGTAAACAGGGGTCTTCGCGTTGCACACATTTGGGGCAAGGAGAAGCTGGAGCCTCAAATGATTTTAGAAACTACTTGCCAGACAGATGGTTTCAAGACACAGTGCAAAATTTAGAATCAATAATGCCAGATTAGCCACATGATTTATATAAAACCAACCACTACAGTTTTTAGATCATTTTTAGAGGAGAAACAATTTTGTTCAGTGTCCAAATGCAAAAAATAACCCTGTGGTTGTATGCTGGCAGCACGTTTAAATAACTCCAGCATGAGATGTCACCTTAGGAATATTTTCTTAAATGGAGGCTAATCCAGTCTTTTGCTAGAAATACTCTGATAGCTGACTGGCTGAAGGTCAGATGAACAAGTTTGTGTCTATTGGGGCACCTGGGTGGCTCAGTCAGTTAAGCATCCAACTCTTGGTTTCAGCCTGGGTCGTGAGCTCATGGTTGTGGGATTGAGCCCAGCGTCAGGTTCTGAGGCCCTGTGCTCAGCACATAGTCTGCTTGGGATTCTCTCTCCCCCTCTCTCTGCTCCTCCCCACTCCCTGCACGGATGCACCCTGTCTCCGAAATCAATCAATCAAGGTCATTTATTGTAAATATAAAGGTTGTGTGCCACAATGTAGAGAAAAACTGTGACTGTGTTGCTGCCAGGCATGCAGGGCACGGGAGCGTATCCAATCCCATCTTCCCTTCTGTGGGCACACACATCCCTGCACGTGTGTGTGTAGGCACTCCCAGCATGCACGCCCAAGATGATTTTACTCTCTCTGACAATGCAGACCTGCATCCAGATCAGAGAACTTTGGCCTAACTGTTGACAGCCACAGCCATCCTCGTCTGCTCGCTCTGCACTGAGAACCAGGACGAGCAGTCGGGTCAGCGGGGGGAGAAGCAGCTCCCGAGTCTCTAGCGGAGGACATGGGCCCGGAGCATTTGCACTTCTCATTCGTGTTACCGTTTCTCTCCCTATCAGGTTTCCAGCTCTGTCAGAAGATCCACTTTCTGTGGACACAGTGGCTTTCTGGATGTCTTGCTTCCAGATGCCCAAGGGGGTGGTCAGCCCACATCAGGCTGGGTGCTGCCAGCTGGTCGTCATCTGTCTGATTTGATTCAAAGAGATGCCCTTTGTGGGGAGGCCACGCTCACAGCTCACAGCTCACAGCTCACAGCTGGCCAGTCAGCGCTTGGGCTGGGCTGTGAAGTTGCCCAAGGAGATTGCACGGGCTGCCGGCCAGGCGTGGTTCGGCCGGCCTGAGAACTGCAGGGCGCTGCTATCAGCTGCTCGTTAGACCTGCATTTAAATTAATAATAACCAACTTTGCATCTCCAGGGATTGCTGATTTTAGAATAATGTACAGTGTCTGACTACAGAGCCCACCTATTATTAATTGGCAATTCTTAGTTTGAAAGAAAAATAAAAGCATTCCCATCTACTTCCAAGGGGAAAGAAGTTCTGTGCCGTGCCCTCCCCGCCTGAATCCTAGGCACCGTGAAGAACCTTGCCAGACTAGTTCGGAAACGACTATTTCTAACTGTCGTCTTTCCAGAAGGGATAGTTCCCCGCGTCGGTGACGGTGTTCCCCCCAGACTGTGTTTCCGGGCCCCTTCACCCTCCCGTACATCCACAAGAAGCCAGGTTTCTGCTTTACCCGGTGACAGCCTTCATGTGGGGAAAGTCCCAGAACTTGTGTAAATGCCGTTCTCTTAATCAAGGATACAGCAGAACTCCATCACACGGCAGTGACTGTAAACATTTTAATCCCAAAAACAAAGGGGTGTGCGAGTGTTGTGTGGCACGGTAAGGACGGCCTGGCTCGGAAAACAAGGGGACATTCTGTGCGTGGACAGGACCACCGGGCTCGTGGAACCCGCCTGACGGCGGTTGAGCGTCAGTGAGTCCGATGGCCTTCCAGGCTCCCGGGGGACTAGATTTCTGTACTTGGGTCGCCAGCATCGCTGGGTGTCCACAGGATACTTTAGACGTGACTGCATGCACTACCACGTTTCTTGGAGTAAAGCTGCCACTGGTTTATACTTCACACCTGCATAAATGCTACAAAGAGCTGAGGCTGCCCTTAGGCGTGGACTGACCCTACTGTGTTTGACCAGTGGATGGTAGGACACGTGCTGCTGTCCGTTTCTGGGACGTGGGTGACAGTGATGTGTAAGATGCCAATTGGTTAACATGCAGTTTTCTTCAGGGCAGGAAAGAGTTACTCAGGCGCTCTACTTACTCTAGTTGTTTTTAAGATATTACATGGCTTTTGTTAGAATTTGCAAATTCTGGAAGTTGTGCGAGCCACGCCGGGGAGCTCCGGGGGCAGCTTGGAGCGGTGTCGGGGGAAGGAGGTGTGCTGTCAGGTGTCGTATCGTCACGGGAGAGTTGCTTCGAGAAGCTGAGGTGCAGGCACTGGTTTCCACAGCAGCTCTCGAGTCTCCCCAGCCGGGGCTCCTGGCCGGCCCCTGCCCCGGCCCCTACAGCTCATCGGACGCGCTCTGCTGCGAGGCCGTGTCGTCCAGACCCATGTCCTCCTGGCTGGCCCTCCTGCACAGCAGCCCCCCGTTCTCTGCCGCGGCCTCGGCCAGGCCGTCGCGAAGCTGCCCCAGCTCGGTGGCCTCGGTGGGTTCACACGGCTCCGAGAAGTGCTTCCAGAGAGAAAGGAGAAGCGGGGAGGCTCAGCGAACCCGTGGGGCCGCTGCGGGGCCTGAGCTAACCGGCCCGGGGGGCAGGTGTGGGGGTCCAGGGGCCTCGGCCCGAAGGAAGGAAGCCACGGGTCCACCGTGCTGGCTGGGCTGGGGGCTCTGGACACGGGGGCCCCTCCCCAGGGGATATGGACATGCCGGGCACCGGGGCCCTCGGCTAAGAGGTCACTGTGTGCCTGGGTGTCCTGGGTTCCGGCCAGTGTCGTGTCCCCCCCCCCGCCCCCGCCCAGTGCACTGGCTCCTGGCAGAAGCACGAAGTCCGGCAGGTTTGTGCCCAAACAGGAACACAGAAGCCCTTTTATCCTGGGCGCACAGACTGCCGAGGACCTTATTGTCCTGAGGCAAAGAGAATTTGCCAGCATCCCAGAAGCACACCCACAGACGGTATCTTAGTAGATTGGGGGACGGTAGGAGAAAAGTGTGTTTTGTGCATTTTTCAGAGGAAGTGAAAACACGGAGCGAGGTGTGTTTCCATGTACCTAACTAAACCTAGTTGAAGCTCCCGAAGTCAGCGGGCTGCTTGCATGGGGCCACTAGTGTGGCCTGGGGAGCTGCCCCGTGGGTGCGGCCCCCCTTGTTCACCTCCAGATAGCGAACCCTGAACCGGAGCCAGGCAGGGGCTCTATTTACCTACTCACTTTTTCTCTGACAAAGCTCAAGTGCTCCTCTCACATCAGCTGGCTTGGAGCTCTGGAGGAGTAACAGTTTATGTGGGGCAAGTCCTTCAACCTCTCTTTTTCTAATGTTTAAATACCTAAGAGCAGGAGGGCACCTGGGCAGCGAATCTGGCACTAGGACCCGGTGAGGGTCTAACTCCCCTGCTGACATGTGTCCTGTCCTCCCCCCCAGGCCAGAGTGATGGGAAAAGGGATGAAGTAGGACCTGCTCCTGCTCTGTGGATGCGTGGAGAACATTCCTGCTCACATCCCCAGCCCAGGGCTGAGGGGACAGTGTTCTGCGGCACCACCCACCCCGGCGTTACTAGTTCCAGGACTTGTCCTGTGTATCTTATCTGCCTCTGAGCATGGCCAGAACACCCGCTGTCTAGCACTTCCTGCCGCCTGTCACCCTGGGAACCCTGTGGACAGGGCCGTGGGAGTCCACCGACAGACACCCACCTGCCCGGCCCGCCGACCCAGCCGCTTACCCGTGTGGCCTGGCTGGTGGCCCTGGCCGAGGGGCCCATGACGATGTTGACGCTGCTGGATGACTGGGTGTCGCTGGTGTTGCCCCCCTCCGCGGCAGACAGTCCAGAAATGACCAGAGCACTCGAGAAGCTCCTCTTGCCGAAGAGGAAGCTCAGGGTGGAGCTAGTGGACGAGCCCAGGCTGGACCTGATCAGCGCCTCGGCCCGTTCGCGGACGCTCAGGTGGCCTGTGGTGGTGACGGGTGGGGGCTGCGAGTGCAGGGACGCGGCCGAGGTGTGGAGGGAGAGCCGGCTGCCCGAGAGCCGCTGGGCCAACTCATGGACCGACGTGGACGTCTGCAGGAAGGCCTGGTGGCTTTCCAGGTTCGGGCCGGACGAGCTCAGCACGGCTGGCCTTTGACTTAATGCCCCATGTGCCTGGACAGACTGACTCCTGCCTTTCCTCCTGCCTTTAGAAGAAAGCACAACAGGTTGCCATGGCAGAGGTGCCTACCAACGTCGGGCCGTGCGGCGGGGCGGGCAGCCTGGGCCCTAGGAGCCCAGGTTGATCCACCGTTGTCAAGGCCGAGATGGCCCCAGTGGGGGCCCCAAGGACTGAAGGGCTTGACCCCAGGGCATCCCAAGGCAAGTGGGACATGCTGTCACAGGGAGGGGTGGCCAGGGCAGTTGATGCAAGTCCTGCTTCCCTGGGAGCCCCAGACCTAGGCGACCCAGAATGTACCAGCAGCAGAACCTGGTTGCTGCCACAGGACCTTGGTTCCTGTGCTCCTCTGATCAGCAGGCTTTTATCATTTTAATTGCCTTAAAAAGGTGTATGTGTAGGGGGGGGCCATATGCTGGTTGAGTCTTTGCTTTCCACAAAAGTTTTCCCTTAAAATCAAGATCTTAAGAAGCCCTCACAGGCCCCCATGGACGCAACTGGCCAGGCCCAGGCCTGCCCTGACATGCGGCCCAGCACAGGCCCCCTCCTGGCCCAGCCCTTGCCCAGGCTTGCAAGACAAGCCGCTCTTGACAGAAGGGTTTGGGCTGCCCCAAGGACTTGGTCCTGCCCACACCCCGGGAGAGGAGCCTACTCTTGTGGCTTTAGAGGAGCACGAGGAGGATCGTGTGTGCTGCTGCAACACTCCAGCTCTTAAGCGTCGGTAATCACTGGGCTCTAGTTGTAAACTATAACTTTGAAGGGAGCGACCAGCGACGGACGTCACAGTTCTACCAGCTGCCTTAGCGACATGTCTCCCGAAGCTGCTACAATTAGGCATTCACTCAATAAAAGCAGAGGGGGTGAAGGGGTGGGCGCCCTGAGGACGGTCCCGTGCATTTTCTCATGTTCCACCTCAACCCAAATTATTAATTGTGCATCTGGTGATTCTAAAATACTTACGTGTGTCTATGGAGGCCCCAAGAGGTGACATGAGAGAGGACTCCTTAGGGAACGTGTTAATATGGGGATCCCAGGGGTCCCCTGCAGCCCCGTGTGGACCTTAGTGCGGAGCGGGGTGCCCCTCACCACGGGTGTGCCCCACCTGGCCTCTCCTGCCTCCCGCCCGCCTGCTGGGTCACCCGGGCGCCCCCCTCGGGGCTGGCATGAGTGTGGGCAGCGCCCTCCCCCGGAGCTGGGGCCCTTCTGGCCGACGGCTGCTGAAAAGCTGAGGGAGTTACGCCAACAGAGGAAAAAACGGAAAAGGGACCCTGACGAGTCCGAATCGGCGGAGACCGCCCATTTGTTAGTTTATTTGGAGTTGACAAGGCCGAACATCTGTTTGTGATTTATACTGCTGTGCTGACTGCTGCCCAGAAATACTCCCCATTCATCCGCAAGTCGGTGATTTTGATGCTGGATCGAGGACCACCCGCACTTGGTGGGGGACTTCTCAGCTAATTCCAGAAACCAGGGCACGCGTCAGAGGGGAAGGGGCTACATTCGGCGCAAGACAGAAGTCCTCCCCCCATGGCCCTGCTTCAGGCCTTCTCGGAGCTATTTGCTGTGATTGTTGCTCCTGATTTTTTTCTAAATGAATTTTGCAAGCAGAGCAAGTCGGCAAACCATGCAAATGCATTTGTGCCACTCAGGATTGTTATTTTGTAATTTAACTTAACTTTACCAATTGCTTCATTATCAAATTATGTGTGTTTCCCGGGAAAACCTCCTCAGATCCGAGATTCTGAAATCCTGTATAAATGACCCTTCTGGGTTCATTACGTTGGTACCTTTCCCTCACCGTGGCTGGTTCTCTGAGAGGCCGTGGTGCACCCTGGCCCACTGGAGGGTACAGTCTTCCTCTCTAGTCTGGGATGCACATTAGCCACGAATTCCTACCTGCCTTCCGTAAGTAGGTCACCAGTCTCCCCCACGGGGACCAGGCCCCTTCCGGCTGGGACTCTACTCTGCAGCAAGGTGAGAGGACTGCCGGCCGTCGGGCCGTAGTTGAGGCCGCACAGTGTGGTGGGGTGGGCACCCACAGTGTGGTGGGGACTCACGTGCAACACCGACCTCACATGGAGACCCAGAGCTTCCGAAGTCCCCGAGTACGAATAAAGTTAGCCCTGGACAGTTCAGTGTGGGGACAGGACTCCTTTACCTTGGCCAGCACCATCTGGGGAGCTTAGAAAATGCTTTGCCAGGGAGGTTGATACCGTGGGGATGCCCCCGCAGGCTGCCCCTGGGCCCTTACCGTGCTGGGAGCTGGGACAGGGGTCCCCCTGCTGTTCTAGGCCATGACCAGAGATCTGGGTGCAGGAGTAGCCTCCCCTTGACTGGCGAACGGCCTGTAACTTCCCCGAGCTGGCGGGGCAGGCTCCTGGCTTCCCGTCCAGGCCCACAGGCCTCCTCTCGTGTGGGCACGGAGGTGACTCAGCTGGGCGGAAGCCGAGGAAGCCAGCGGAGCCACAGTACCACGGGACGGCCCTTCGGGAATCGGGAAAGCTGGCCCGCTGGGAACGGCGGGTGGTGGCTTCCCACCCCTGGCTGCATCTCGTGCCAAAGATCTCAGCAGCAGGTGAGGGCTGCTCCGGGCAGGGCCGGCCAGCCGGGGTGTGGGGGCTGCCCCTCCCCACGAGGGGCTCCTTCTCAGGGCCTGCTGTCCCTGGGACCCCCTGAGCCTTATGGAATGGAAAACCTTGTGCCCGGAGCCCTCTCCAAGCTAGAACCCCACCCCCCACCCCGAGTGCCCATGCCATCCACACATCCACACCAGCCGAGGAGGAGGTGGGTGGAAGGGGACAGTCCCTGGAGGGCCAGCTGGTGTGGCTGTCCCCTCACACCGTGTGCACTTGCGGGTACTTGCTGCCTACCAGGTGCCAAGGGGCCACAGTGTAGGAGCCTCAGGAAGCGCTCATCTTCCTGGGCTTGGGTCCTCTGAGTCCTGGGCTCCAACATGCTGCTTATAAGTTGGAGGGTGTCTCTAGCTGCTGAGGGACAGGGAGGTTAGACGAGAAGGTTCTGTCCTTGTCCCACCCACAGGGAGTGAGCAGGGGCAAGGAACCTCAGCCGAAGATGCCCAGTGTCCCTGTGTGGTTTAACCACGGTGGTGGTAAGAAGGAGGTAACATTTAACTTTTCTAGGGGGCAGGAGGGGGAGGCGTCTGCGTCCTGAGTGAGGGAGAGACAAGTTGTGTGTCGGCCGCCCCCGTGGACCGATACAGGTTTCCTGGGAGGTGGGAAGCCGCTACCCACCCCAAGAAGCAGTCGAACTGTCTTAAGTTAAAACGGCACCACTGTGGCTGCTCGCTGGAAAGAGATTTATGATCCTGGGCGGTTGTCAGGGCCGTGGGGATGGCCAGCGAGAGCGGGGGAGCAGGAAGGAGGTTCTCCGGTGTTCGAAGTGGGGAGGGGGTGGCAGGCCTCGGTGCAGCTCCCCTCTGCCCCCCGCCCTCCATCCCTCTGCCGGGAGGGCGCTGACCTCTTTCTGCAGGTGCGTCAGCCTGTGGAGCCCAGGGGAGACCCGGCGGGCAGTGGGGACAAGCCCGGCTTGGCTGCTTCGGGGAGCCCTGGGTGTGGGCCAGAGGGACAGTTGTAAGAGGAGCCCTTGCCAGGGTCCCGAGGCCATCATGACGGGACTGCACATGGGGTGAGGGTGGCAGGTTCCGGGCCCGTCTTGCCTGGGTCTGAATCCCAGCTGGGTGACTCTGGCCAGTGACCTAGCTTCATGCCCGTCTCCTCAGCTGCAAGGGGAGGACAGGAAAGGCCTCCGCCTTGGGTCACGGGGAGGACCAGTGAACCTGCACTTTGGAAAGCTCGCAGGACCGCGCTGGGCACCTGGCGAGGGCCGGGGGACCGTTACTGATTATCACGCTTGTCACCGCAGCAGGGGAGCCCCCGATGCGACCTGGGTGGGCGGGCAGACAGCAGAAGGGGACGGCAGCAAGGCAGGTGGCTTCGAAGCCACTGGGGCGTGGCGGCCGGCTCTTCAAGCCCCTGAACGGGAGGACTGCTGCTTCAGAGCCCGGGGCAGCCTCGGCCTGCGGGCGGGGGCTGGCGGAGCCCAGGCCCCTGGAGGGGGGCCCAGGCCTGCCTCGGCACCGTGTAGAGCGCGGAAGGCCAGGCGGACCTTGGTAGGAGCAGTTTTAAGGAGCAATAATGAAAACTTAACAGCTGGTTGGGGCTCTGGAAGATCCTGCTCCAACATCTGCCACAAAAGTCTGCATTTGCTGCCAGCTGCAGGCCTCTGGCTGTAAACGGGAAGAACATTCACTCCCCATGGTGTCCGGGTTCCGGGGGAGGGAGGAACACTGGCGTCTGCCAGGCCAACCAGCGTTGGCACCTTTTTACTCACGAAAGGAGGAGGCGGCTCCCGGAGCCCCAGCCTCATCCAGCACACCCACCTCCAGCTCTTTAAGAGCTCGGCCTCCTCCAGCCAGATCCCCCCGACTCCAGGCTGCCCTGGTGCGACAAGTCACCTGGACAGATGTGCCAGGCACGCAGCCATTTCTCCATTTGGAAGCTACCTTGCATTTTCCCATCCGGAAAAGCACTCCAGGGATTTTGAACCTACCATTCCTCATGCAGGAAAAACAAGTGCTCACGAAGCAGTAAGAAACTCCCAGCCTGAGAGTGATCAGCCTCTCTGCCTAGCTACCCGTCTCCCTCTCTCTCCCTGCCTATCTGCTTTCCTTCCTTCCTCGCTTGCATCTCTCCATCTCAACTACCTGGCCATCCACCGACCATCTGTGTCTCTATCTCCTTATGTATATATATTATTCTATCATCTATCATCTATCTACCACCTGTCTATCGTCTTGCCTGTGGTTTATATAAACCTTGTTTCAGTTACACCCTCCACCTGGTGTGGGGCATTTCTAGGAGGCAGGGATTGTTCCTTGCTTGCTCACTCGGTGCAGAGCTGGCCCGTAGGACATGCATGAAGAGGTGCTTCATGAAGGCTTCTGGACGGTGAGGAAGCACTCAAGCCAAAAGGTAGAATCACTCACAGGCTGCGAAGGGCAAAGCCAAGCACTGAGGCTGGTAGGAACCAGGACAGAGCATCCACCTCTCCTGCCTCCAGTCACCTGGCATGTCCTCTGTGAGGCCTCCATGTCACCTTTCCTCACTCAGTCACCCTCGGCAGAGTGGGTTCCAGAACCTCATCCATCTGAATGAGCCTAACTCATTGGTGGCCGTTAGTTTAAAAGTGATTCTAAAGTTTAAATCCATCCCAGATGTGGACCAATGCAGCTCCTCCATCCCATCTGCTGGCATCCCTTATCCCCTCTTGTCCTCTGAAATGTCAGGTGAACACGGGGGAGATGGGAACCAGAGAGAAGCAGGAATGGGGGAACAGGAAGCCTGTCTGCGCACCCCACAGATTCAGAGAGGGACGTGGCTCCACTCTCAGAAGGATGCACATGCCAGCCTGGATCAGGAGCTACAACACTGCCAGACACAGAAGGCACATGATCCAATGGCCACCGAAGGTGTGAGAGGTGGGATGGGAGGAGGTGGCCAGTGGATGGACGGACGGAGAGATGGCTGGCCAAGGTAATAGACAAGAAATGGATAAAGGATAAAAGCTGAGTCTAACAGAGATTTTTTTATAAGTAGAACCTACAAGAGTCAGTAAATCTGGGGCATCCTTTGGCCCGATCTTGATTTTATTTCTTTCTTCGAGAAGGAGCTCTTGGAAGTTAGAATGACAGCATAACCCGCGGCCTCAGTCACTGGAACCAAAGGAGCCCCGATCAGTAACTGTGAGGCCCTGCTGTACCCACCTGTCCTCTGTGTCCCTTCATGGGGCGACCAGTGGTGGGTCCCATCTTTTCTGGGCTGTTCTGTACTGCTCTCCTGGCTCTCGCCACTTGGAGCCTGGCCGCCGCCTGCAGACGGAGCAGACCTTCTATCCACATCTTCAATGTGGCCAGCCCCATGCTGGCCAGAATCACAGCCTTTCCGCACCCTGTGAGGAGAGAGGAATCTCCAGGACTCCCACCAGACGTTTCTACCCCTTCAGCGGCCCCCATGCCCATGTGGATCAGGGTGGAAGACCGCATTCTGCGGGTGAGCAGCACAGCTGGGATGCTGGGGGTGGGGGGAGAAGGGGGTTCTGCTCCCCAAACTCCAGTATCTAGAGCCCTGACCTTCTGAAAGAACCCTGGGCTCTGAGGTCTGAGATACAGAGTTCTGCCGTTCTGTGGCCAAACCTCCTTGAATTCATTCCAGCTAAGCAGGGACATTTTTACAAGCAGGTCAAGGGGCTTATTGGATGAGAGCCATGTGCTGGGGAGCTCAGGCCTGGTCTCCGGGCCAGATGTGCAGCAGTTACTCCCGCAGACCCATGACCTCTGCCGCTCTGCAAGGAGGCGAGCCAGACCTCAGCCTGGGCAAGTGTGAGGGGCACAGATCCTCCTCTGTGTGAGGTTTCCTCGGACTCATCATCATCTGAAACTGCTTGTGGAAACAAATGACCTGTTAGGCCACTTGGGAATAGCAGTTTTAATCATACAAGGAAACGGCGGTCAACAGTGAAACTCTAGCCAGAGTGGGGAGCTCTCCACGCCTCACCGCACCACCCCTGGCCGCATCTGGATGAAGGCCTGGGTGAGGAAGACCTACCTTAACCACTTGGTTCGGAACCACGTCCTGATGCTGTCCAGAGTGACGGGGCCACTCCAGACACTCTGCAGCTGCCTGTGGGTCCCTAGATAGGATGTGGTTAGTGGAGACACGTACATGGGGTACCCCAGAGGCTGGTCACAGGAGGAATTAATCAAGTTTCGGAGGACCTGTTTGTTGTTCTGGATGCTTCCACGCTCTGGGTTGCGGTTGCGAAGGAAGATGAGCTCCTGCTGCTGCCCTGCCCAGAGGCCACGGACACATTCTTTGTTAACCTGTAGGTCGGGGAAGGGGCGAGGAGAAGAGCAAATGATGGTGCATGTTTTCAGTTTGATGCTTTTTTAGCCTATAGACCATGAGCAGGGCTGTGCATCTGATCATCTCCGACTACACCCCTCTGGCCTAACGCCATCTTCATGGGCAGGCCGGAGGAGCAGTCCTATGAGGTGAGGGGGGTGCCACTCCCAGGGGGAAACAGGGCAAATAAGGAAGCTGTCTGGCAGTTTGAAGTGATACAAAGAGAAGAAATACTGGTAAGAAAGACCCCAGGTCCAAGAAGAGATTATCAAAGTTCTGGAACTTTGGAGAACAAGAAAGTGTTTACAAATAAGCTGGGTCCTGAGCCTCATCTACATGTGTGTCTACCGGGACTTCTTGCCAGAGCCCTCGCCTCCACACTGGTTCTCAAGAGCGTGAGTGACCCCAGCCCTGAGGCCCATCTCTGCTCCTCTGAGGCTGTGTCCCAGAAAGAGATGCTGGCGCACGGGTGCGGGTGCCAAGCAGGGGGTAGGGCCACTGTACCTTGATGACCTTGAAGCTCAGAAAGCTCCTGTGGAGCATGATGACCTTGTACTCGTCGGCGCCCTCGTCCACCACATGCCGAAGGGTGAGCAGCTCCTCCTTGTTGGACAGCACGGCGCCCCTCCAGGCCGGGTCACCCTCGTGGCAGATCACTACTTTCTTCTCAAAGGACTGGATGGCCTCATAGAGGACCCCTGGGTCTTCATACTCATCGGGGCAAGTGAACTGGTCCTGGCAGAAAGAAGTCCGTCTGTGGGCTCGGGGAGGGCCAGAGAGCTGACCCGTGGGTGAATGTGTGGATGGCGACTTGGCCAACGACCCGAAGAGTCAAATCCGCTTTCACATGGGCTCTCCTTCCACACTCTGTCCGAATCCAGACCTGGGTAGGGGGCACCTCCTCGTCCCGCTGCCCCGACTGGTGGTACAGGCCCTGGGAAACAGCTTTGTGCCTGGGGTTTGGGCACTTGAGCTGTCATTTTCTCTGGTCAGTTCTCCTTTCCTGTCCTAGCGGGGGATCGCCACCTTCTAGCCAATCTTGAGGGCAGTGGCCACTGGCTGATGTCAAGACTATCTGGATGGCCTCCATGTTTAGTTACCTAAGTAACACACCCACTCACAAATGCCATGCCAAGAAAAGGGACCTGAAAGTTCTTTTTTCCCCCTGTTTCAGATTTATCCTTTAAAAAAAAAAAAAAAAAAAAGGATTTATTTATTTATTTAATTTACCTGGTGAAGTTTCAGGGACATCCTGATGGCCGGAGCCACCACTTTATGCAGAAGGTCCATGTCGGCAAATACCCACTCGTCGCGGGCTGTGATCCTGAAGTCACCTTTGAAGAGGGCGTGGAGGCCATACAGGAAGGAATCCAGGCTGTAAAGCAAAGCCCGAATGACCATTGGGTTACACTGAACAGTGTTTGGAAACCTGTCACTCTGAGCAAGGCCTGTGCCTCCCACCTGTCCAGTCGGGAATGACCTTTGTGCCTCTAATAGATGACCAAGGTGGGGTGCTCCCACACCCGGCCAGGGCCCCTGCACCCACACCCTCCTGACTAGCCGTGGGTGGGATGGCCAGCCTCAGTGCCAGCCTCCATAACCTGGGGGGGTGGGGGGGCCACCCGAGCCACTTGTGCTTGATCTCAGGTGCTGGTCACCGTGGGCCTCCACGTGCAGCGGCCTGTCCCAGGACTCCCAGGGGTGTCCTCCTCAGGGGGTGGCTGACAGGGCCACCTGCCCAACAGCCCAGGGGCTCACGTTGCTCTCCCGCCACAGGGTGGAGAGGAAAAGGATGGAGCCCAGAGAAATCTCAAGTCGGTCGTTTGGATTGTGCGAGCTCATCCCCTGGCCAGCGCCGCCCTGCTGCCAAGAGAGCTGGAAGAGGCGCCGCGGGGGTTACAGTGACTGACTGAAGCGTTTCTCAGGATTATCCCGGTTTCCGAGTTTCTAGGTTTTTCCCACGCTGCTTCCATTTCCTGCACATAATTGAGCATTGCTGGGATGGGGAGCACGAGAGTCTACCCAGGAGAAATCTTCTGCGGTCTGGGCGCTTTACATTTTGGATGAACCTGGGTTGGAAGGCAACGGCTCCTGTACGATGGGAACAGGAGGAGTTGTTCTTCCTTCCTTCGTTATTTCCACTAATACGCTCAGTCACAGCCCCTTCTAGCAACCCTGGCCTCTCACATCCCTGAGAGGTAGTTATGAGGTGAGCACAAGCAACAGCAGCCCTGATAGTGCTGAACCGGGACAGAATGAGCAGGAAAATTGTGCGAGAAGGAGAATCTCTGAGGATGGCTGCTCATAAGGATTTAATGAGTTGGCTCACTGAGCAAGCCTTTGATTCAACACAGCACATTAGTCCTGCACGTCAGGGAAATAGTTCCACTGATTGCTATTTTAGCATTTCGTTGCAAAATGTACCACTATCATTAATTTCCTCCTGGAACTCTCTTGAGAGGGATGCCGAGGCTTCGAGTCAGAGCAGACTATGGGAAACGGAAGCAGCCAAGGTCCAGGCAGGTGGGGCTTGGGGTGGGATGGCCTGAGGAGCCCAGAACCTTCCAGAAAGAGTCCCAGGAGGCAGCCTTCCCAGAAAGGCTCCCCCCTCACAGAACAACAGAGACTTCCTGGGGCTGGGAGCTTTGGCGACTACCCGGGAGGCAACGAAGGAGGAGGTGCAAGACCGAAGGCCCGGCTGCGGCAGGGCAAATGCCAAGTGCAGAAGCTTTGCAGTAACGAGTACTACCTGCTATCAGCTGAAAACATCAGAAGTGCCCCTGTCATCAGGTGGGGGCTAGGTGCTGTGAAGGAACAGCAAAGTGGCAGGACATGGGTGGGTTTTATTCTGGAAAGCATTAGGAATGCCAGGCTGCTTGCATACACAGGAAGACAAAATGCTCCTCCAAGACGTAGGGGTGGGGATGGTGGCAAAGGAAGACCAAGGGGCTCGCCCAGGGACCCAGAGCGGCAAGGAGTTGAGGGTGCGGGGCTCTGGTCTGCTCAGCACCGGTGCAGAACAACCACAGACTGCTTACTTATCGGGAGGGCAAATGCAGCTTCCGAGGGAAGGGCCCCAGCAACAGATGCTTCACTTGCCATTTCTCATGTCTCCGAGAAAATGAACTGTCGCACTTAATGCTGTTCCTTTTAAATGATTTGCAATGTAAAAAACAAAGCCTGAACCAGAATTCCACTGGATTGGCAGTATTATCCCTCGTACCTTAAAGGTAAAGGTATCCCGAAAGAAAGGTGTTTCATTATCCTTAAGAGAAGGAAGAGCAGGAAGGCACAGGGATGCGATGAGCAGGGGAGGCCCTGAGCGGCAGAGGGAGCCAGGGCTCTGGGACACCTGGGGCACGTTTCTGACTGGGAGCTTTCTGGTGCTTTGTCTTTTAAGATTTCACTGGGAGATGACAAGCTCCCACCCCCAAGCCAACAGCTGGAGCTGTCGCCTTCATGGGGACTGAACAGCCACCCCCCACCCCTGCCTCCGGTGCCCCACCCCCCACCTGGGATATTAGTGACCTAGATTGCCTCATCCTGTCCTGCCATAGAGTTTGTTGGCCACGCAATCACCCACTCAGGGGCAACTGCAACCAGTTGTGTGGGATTAGGTCAGGGACAGGGCAGAGCAGGTGCCACAGGTGTATAGTAGTGTGTTACAGAAGCAGAACCACACGTAGAGAACCAAAGACCACACACGGGGCAGACCGGGTGGCTCAGTGGTTTAGTGCCACCGTCAGCCCAGGGCCTGATCCTGGAGACCCAGGATCGAGTCCCACGTCGGGCTCCCTGCATAGGCCTGCTTCTCCCTCTGCCTGTGTCTCTGCCTCTCTCTCTCTCTCTCTCTCTCTCTCTGTGTGTGTGTGTCTCTCATGAATAAATAAATAAATAAAATATTTTTAAAAATATTAAAAAAAAAAACAAAGACCACACACGGCGAGATGTGCAGGGGCTGCCGTGGGACAAGATGTGTGCTCATAATTCAATAAAAACAGCACTAGAAAGATATTGCTCCTTAATCTGATGAGTAGCTGGTGCTTGAGTGCATTTTCTTTTTAATGGAAAAGAGTGGGCATGTATTGTTTGGGCTGTCACACCATGCTACTCGACCTGAGAACAAACCTAGCATCCTGCCCCTCCACCCAGCTCCGTTAGAGGGACTGTGTCTGCACTGCTTCTGGCCTGGCCCTGAGCTCCTCTCCTAAGGCTCAATCCACACTCCACGGAGCTAGGATGGGAGCCATGGTCTTGCCTTTCTCACTGAGAAGTGCGTGTGTGTGTTAGAACAGATGTTCCTGCCTTTGCCTCCGAGTGACTCTGTAGCCCGAGCAGACGCCAACAACCATAAAGCTGGGTCTCAAATGATTCTCTGATTGCCCGAATTCCTGCTCTTGTCTTTCTGGTTCTTGCCTTGGCTTCCTGTGAATAATGACATGGCTGCTGGTGACACACATAGATGAGAGCCTGGGGTTGTTGGTACTTAAGTACCGTTGCTCACAGCCCCTCGAAAAGGCTGTTTTCTGGCTCGAGGCCCTGGCTGTCGCCTGCAGAGCCCGTCACTGCTGGCACGCTAGCTTGCGCTCAGCCCGAGGCTGACAACTTTCAACTGGTCCTGCTCATTGCAGCGTACCTCTCCATCACCTTTCACAGCAAGGACCATTTGAGGATGACTGGCTGAAGCAAAGGCTGTCTTCACCGTCTTGTAACCCTGCTTTCTTTATTCACAGAGAAGTCCTCCTGGCTCTGTTCTAGCCCGAGGTTGCTTACACCCCTCTGATTCCTACTTATATCGACATCACTGACTGGCTCAGCCCGGCTCTCACATGTACCGTCTCTCACTGGTTCTCAACTGCTAGCATGTTTGGTCCTGAAGGATACTTGGAGACCTTTTTGTATGTCACAACTGTGCTGGGGCAGGGCGGGAGTGCAGGTGGTGGTGTGCTCTGGCACCAGGTGGAAGAAGGCAGGCAGATCTGCTGCTACAAAGCACAGGCTGGCCCCCAAGACAAAGAACCATGCGGCCCAAATGCTCGCAGTGCCTGTGCTGAGAAGCCCGTTCTTTCTGAGACAAAGCACCAGGGGAGGTTACAGATTTTCAGTTTTGGACAATGGGGTCATTATCTTGAATCCAGGCTTAAGGAATTTTAGGGCTCAGGGGGGAAACAACTTCAATGCTGGGACAGTTCCTGCAGGACTCACAGTGGCTCTCCAGATGACTCCAATGACTGATGGGTTCGTTTTCACTCCCTTCCAAACAGGCCCACGTACTGCGTGTTCACAGACCAGGCCTGCACAGCCTTCTGCTGCAGCGCAGCGCAGTAAATGGAGAGCTTGTAGAACATATGGCAACAATTAGGTGTGATTTGCAGGCTGGGTTTCCCTGCGTTTCCTGATTAGTAACGGAGCTACGCAGGGAGCTGCGCCAGTCTGCTGCGGCCAGTATTCCGGGCTCCGAGAGCAGGTCCACTCCGGGGCACAGCAAGCCTTACGTGCACTGTACTCTGTCTGTGCAATTTAGCACTCCGCCCAGCTAATTCCACTGCGCAGCCACGTTCTCCTGCTGAAGCTCCCCCCACCCCACTACTGAACAAGAATCATCTCGGTGACTGGCACCACCTCGAAGCAACTAGAAGTATGAGAAAAGGAGGTTAAGGGACATCTGGGGGGCTCAGTGTTTGAGCGTCTGCCTTTGGCTCAGGGTGTGATCCCAGGGTCCTGGGATCGAGTCCCACATCAGGTCCCCCCAGGGAGCCTGCTTCTCCCTCTGCCTATGTCTCTGCCTCTCTGTGTGTCTCTCATGAATAAATAAATAAAATCTTTTTTTTAAAGGTTGATTGACTGCTTCCATTTTTCTGATGGTTTGTAGATTACTAAGCGCTTTCCATCCCATGAGCTCATCTCATTCTCGTGGGTGCCTGCACAAGATATACTATTTTAGCCCTTTCCTATGAGAAGAAACAGGCCAAAAAGGGACAAGAAAAAGAGTAAGATGGGTGGGGAACAAAGACTCAGTATCTCATCCCACTGAAGATGCGTCAGAGCAAAGCCACGGCTGCCTTCTGGCTACCCACCTGTCCAGGAAACCCAGACTTGCTTTGAGAATGTGTAATGTAACTGGAGCCGTCTTCTTACGGACAAGCCTAGAGGCTGTGCTGGGATGAACTAACTCTTGAACTCACCCCCACCTCACCCCCCTGAGGTCGGTCACCTGCGATTTCCACAAGTTTAATTTGGTGTATTTACTCCGCACACACCCTGAACTGATAGAGTATTAAGAGTACTTTCATGTACGCTTCATCCAGGAAGCTCTAAAATGGAGCCAACGTTGGCGTTGGTTCTCTGGTAGAGGGCACTCTGAAAGAAAGTAGCAGTGTCCCTCAGGTAGGACCAAGGTGCTTCGCTTGGTTTTAGAGTTCAGGTACCACATAGAGAGGCAGCATATGGCCCAGAAGAGCTGGAGGGATGGGAGCCAGAAACCTAAACCCACACTTCCATTTGGCTCTGATATTTGTTGATATTGGCAAGTCCCTCGTCCTCATTATCATATCTTTCTTTCTGTGTTCCTCCTTAAAATCAAGCTTGTCCAGGGACATGTGGAGGCTGGATGAGGGGCTTGCTACGATCTCTGTATATCAAGGACTGGGTGCATAAGTGTGGTTTGAGGACAATGGACATGGGTCTGTGAGAAGAGGGACAAATACACTCCAGTGTCCAGCATTCCTCTGTCCTCCGGGATCCAGGCCTGAGTCCTGAAAGACACAGAAGATGTCTCTATCTCTTGATCGAGGGCACTCAGAGTGCAAGGTGGAAGCAACTCCCTTCAGAGAGGGCCTGGGCCAGCAGGACAGGCAAGGTGCAGCCCAGAGGGTAGAGCATCCCTGGGCATGGACCACTGTGAGCTTTGGGAACTGTCCACAAAGGAAGCTTAGGGGTGTGAGGAGGGAAATGTGGGTGCTATGGAATAGCACAGCCACCTCAGGGATGCGGGGCCATTGAGGAATTCCTATGGAGCAGAAGGGGTTAATGGTGGCACAGAGTGGTGGTCAGGAGTGGGACTCTGGACACTGGTCAGGCCTCCGCTGTGGTGAAACACTTATGCCAGTCACTTCTCTGTGCCCTCGTTTTTCCAGCTGTTAAAATGGGGCCAGTGACAGTATCCACTTCATCCTTTCTCAAGCCTCCACGGAAGATAAAATGTGTGAACTCAAGTCAAGCTCTGAGCACTGTCCCCAGTATGTATGCAGGGGGCACATCGTAGGTGTTCGCTGCCACCTTTAGTTGCATTTTAGCGTAAACTTCAGATATAAGCCAAAGGATGCTTATGCTACAGAATCCCACCTAATAACTGGAAAGCAAGTGTTGTTATTTCAAATAAATCCCAAATAAATTATGAAATACTAATTCCCAAGTGAGAAATCATTAAAAGGCAAGCCCTGATGAAAAGCTTTTTAAAAATACATTTGACTTCATGATGTTCTAACACTCAACACTTCTGTGCTCCTGAGCCTCCATATCGATGAGTCATCTCCCATTACTCAGTGAACATGCTTTGGGAGGCCGACCTCGGGACCCAAGGAATCAGGCACATGGTGGCCCTTCAAAATCAAAAGTAGGTTTCCCGACCCAGTTCCTGGAGATCCTCAGTTGGTGGTTTGTGAGGGCGCCTAGAGTTTATATTCTGATCAAGCTGCCCAGGTAATCCTGAGATTTGGGGATCAGGGGACCAGAGAATCTGAGTGTCTCCTAAAGACGTCCAGCTGTGTCAGAAAAGCTGTGGAGTGGAACCCATCCACCAGGCCAAGGTAGAAGAAGAACTTCCTGTGCAGTCTTACAATTTAAGGTCCCAGAAATGCTTGCTCCTTTTTCTAGGTTATAAATTCATTCCTATGCTTTAAACTTATAGATTTTTTTACATGCTCTGAGACTTTTATTTGAGCTGGATAACCTGATTTTAATCAGGATCTTGCATCATGTTTACTTTGTCTATTTCTCGCCTAGATTCTGGCTTCCAAGTTTCCAACAGGAGAAAGTGGACCTCAATCTTGTCAACAAGATGATCCTGTATGACATCTGGCCCTAGTTTGGGCATCATCTCCAAAGGAAGCTTGGGAGAAGAAACAGAGATCATGTCCTGGTTTTCTGAGGAACGCTGTTTTCCTCTATCCACTGTGGGTGAGAGAGATGTGCAAATGGCAGATGTGACCTCAAATCACAAGAGTGACCTACCATAAGGTCACATATCAGAGCTCTCAGTCTCCTGCACAGGGCTTGGCACAGCACACTATGGCTGGCTTGTTTGCCAACCATTTTTCAAGACTATGTTGATCTTGGGGTTCTCTATTCTCTTGGAACCCTAGTCTACGCCGAGAGATAGTAAAATTTCATTTTCATTTGCTTCTTCAAGCAAACATGGTGCTGCTGTAAAATGCAACCATCTTCTCACCTTTATCTCTATAAATGGAGCATCAGCCAGGATCCACTCACCACCTTCCATGGAAGACAGCAATCAAGCTATCTTTTAGCTTGGGATCAGTGAAACTATTTTGACTTCCTGCTAAAGTATATCTTTATGGATGTGTGCCTTTCTTCAGCAGGAGACATAGTTCTCCAAAGAAGATGGGCCTCAAACTCCAAATCTAAAAAAATTATCCATATTTGCTTGGTATGTCCATATTAACTCATTCTATCTCCAAAATACATGGGCATTTTATTTTAAGACACTGTATAAACTTGTGCTCTTTGCTTGCTTGCACTCAGCTTATTATTTACGATGATTCTCCATTTACTCATTCTCCCTAATTTTGCATATACATATTTTTATTTCTTGAGGATTGTCTCAGTGCCATGTCACTGTTGTAAAGTCAAAAACATTTCCCCAACAAATCCATCTAATAAAGCAGAGCTTGTGACTTATGCTAGCCTGCTGTGTAAGATATCTCTAGGGAGTTACTGTTCAAAAATCATTTGTTAACTCTTTAACATTAAATATGTGAGAATGACCTGTGGGGTCTTATAAAGTACACCTAAAGGCATATTCCTGATTTTAAAATTATGTAAGGGTAGATTGCACACACATACACACACACAGAGGTCATGGGCTACACATGTGTAGGTGTACTATGTATACTAAATTTTAGCAAGTTGTGGGGCACCTGGGTGGCTCACAAACTCACAAACACAGTTAAGTCTTTGACTCTTGATTTCAGCTCAGGGTCATGAGATTGAGCCCCACATCAGGCTCTACACTGGGTGAGAAGCCTGCTTAAGATTTTTTCCCCCTTCTCCCTCTATGCTCCCTGTCCCTTCTCTAAAACAGTTAGCAAGTTGAATTTATCATTATATAAAAAGATTATCATATCATGACCAAATAAAGGTTATCTCAGAACTTTAAAGATCTTTTAATGTGAAGAACTCTATTAACGTAACTTGTTACATTAATAGATTTAAGGAGAAGCATATCATCTGAATGTGTGCCCCGCGTTTTAAAATAATTCAACTTCCTTTCCTGATAAAAGTTTTATTTAGCAAGCTAGGAAGAGGAGGAAACTCCCTGACTTGATAAAATGGTCTATTACAAATGGCAGATGTGACCTCAAATCACAAGAGTGACCCACCATAAGGTCACATGTCAGAGCTCTAAAACAAACCTTACATTTTAATGCTAAAATATTATTCTTGTTCTCTGTAATGTGGATTAAAGTAAGGATGCTGTGGGAGGCAGAAAAATGTGCCCCCAAAGATGTCCATATCCTAACCCCTGGAAGTTGTAAACATGTTACCTTCAACAGCAGAAAGCATTTTGCTGATGTGATTAAATTAAGAATTTTGAGATGGAGACATTATCCTGGATTATGTGAGGGGGCTCAATGTACTCACAAGGATCCTTATAAATGAAAGAGGGAAGGAGGAGAAGTAAAGTTTGAATCAGACAGAGATCAAAAGAAGCTGAATTCCTAGCTCGAAAGATGGAGGAAGAGACAGCCTCTAGAACAGGGAACAGACTCTCCTCCTCAGAGCCTCCCGAAGGAGACAGATACCCTGATGTTAGCTGAGTGAATCCCATTTTAGACTTCTGACTTCCAAAATTATAAGATAATTTATGTTGCTTTAACCCACCACATTTGTGGTAATTAGTTACAGCAATAATAGGACACTAGCACAGACTTCCAACATTACCCTGGAGGTCATAACCAATGTAATAAGAAAAAGAAGTGAAGATAAATATTGGGAAGAAAAAGAGCCGTAACTGTCATTATTTGCAGACAGGTGTTCCTACCAGAAAATCAAAGAGGATTAATTGGAATATAACAGAGTTCAGTAGGGGTGCTCAAAGTGAGATCAAATAAAAAGATAAGTCACTTAGCTATATTCCTGCATCAAGAATGTGCCAGGAAAGAAAGGTTCTATTCCCCAAAACAATAAACCTATAAAAATATCTAGAAATAATCCATCAAGAGATTGCACATCTCAAAAAAATGATAAAAGTTTACTGAAAGACATTTAAAAAACAGAATGATCACAAAGATGCACCATATTACTGAGTGATGTTTGTATTTTTCTCAATAAGCAAATTCAATACAACATCCATCAAAATGCCAGCAAAGCTTTTTATAAAATTGATTCTAAATTTCACCTGAGGAGAATATGAGCAAGAATAGCACCCACCACAAAAGGACAAGAAAAAAGCCAAAATAGGGGGACTAGGCTTATCAGATCTCAAAACAATGTATCACTCTAGGAAACCCAGCAGCATGGTTTTGTTATAAGAATAGAGAGATTGATCACTTTAACAGACATAAATCCAGAAACGTCCCACCTATGAATGGGAATATAGCATATGGCATTAATTGGTATTTCAAGTTAGTGGTGTTTTTAACTAATTGACTGAATCACTAATGAGAAGCTACTAGCAAAGGGTATTGGACTATTAGCTATCCATTGGGGGGAAAAATGGATCCCTACCTCCCATCATGAATGAAAATATATTCTACTTGAATTTGTTGGGAGCCAGTAGTCTAGCAGGCTCCTTCTGCAACATATCCTACTGGCTTCACCAAGAAGGCAAGGCCTGGGCCATTCCCCAGGGCCATGATTGCAGTGAGTATCCTTGAGTGATGAAATGACATACCTCTCTGCTACAAAACTGCTGGTTCCCTGAGCTAAGTGCTCTTCTCCTGTCATGGAAAATGGTGCTCTGCATCATCCCTGTGAGTCTTGAGGGAAAGGAGATCAGAAAAAAACAGCCTGAAGCTCATGCTGCCCCTGTGCTATGAGAGATAAAGTCCTTTGTCTCTGACCCAGGAGTCTTGTGTCCTTTGCTAGAATCCATGAAAATGTAACAAGATAGGTAATAAGTAGAGTAAAATAAGTAGAGTAAAATCAAATCCCAGGACACAATAGGATTCAAAACCTAAACAGAAACAAGTAAAACTATAGAAGTATCAGAGGAAAATAGAGGGCATTACCTTTATATTCTAGAGCTGGAAAAAACAACAACAACAAACCCTTTTAAGAAAGACACAAAATCCAGAAATTATAAAGTAAATTAAAACAAAAGATGTTATAGATAAAAATAAAGACCAAGTGCACCTTGATAGAAAATATTTTTAACACATATGATTATAATATAAGAATACCTCCTAAAAATCAAGAAGAGCCTAATAAAAATGGTAAAGCACATAAATAGGCAGGCAATTCACAGAAAAAACATGTGACCAATAAATATGTAAAATGATCCTTACCCTCAGTATTAAAAATAGAAATGCAAATTCAAATGAGAATGAGATCATTTTTCACCCATGAGACTAGAAAAATTAAGACCAAATCTCCAGCATTAGTGAGGGTATGACAATACACTCTTGGTGAGCCTACAAATTGGGGCAGCTTTTTTGGAGAGGAATTTGACTATATCTAAAAATTACAGTTAAACATTTTTTGAGCTATGGAATCTTTTTTTTTTTTTTTTGTAATCAAAACCTATTGAATTTATTGAATTCTAGCATATAAAATGCAGAGCACAGCTGTTTGGCAGGAGAGGTGGGGGCCCTGTCATGCTCCGACCTACCCTCGCACTGTGTCCCTCCCCATGTCCTACAACACACCCAGCTAAGTCAGAACTTTGTGGACATCAGGCCCCAAAACCATTGGCCCAGGGCAGTGTGTGAAATCAGTTACCTCTGTTAGTCAAAGACTGAAATGAAAGCACGCTGTAGGATTTTGCTATGGTATGAGACCTCTCAGTAAAGGGAACCAGTCCCAGATAATCAAATCTTTCCCTCGAGTACCAAGCATATTATTCCCAGATTTATCTCATCACCATGTTTGGAACAAGCAGAGCTGACGCTGAGTATGAAAAACTGTTTGAAACAAAGAAAATCTCATCAAAACAAGGTTTCAAAAAGCAGCTGGTGAGCCTGGTGCTTAATCAAGGAAAAAAAATAAATAAAGCAGACCAAGCAAGAAACACCTGGATCAGGAATATTTGAACAAGCTATGCAAAGAGCAAGATTGAAGAAGTCCTTGCTAATAGCTTAGGTAGGAACTGAAAGAATAAGTCTTTGAAGCATTTTATCTGCAATTTGTACAGAAAATTCAGAATTTATTAAAAAAAAAAAAACAACTTCAAGTGGATCAAACAAAAGATCATCTGCCTAGATGCTATGACTATCTGAAGACTCATTCGGTGATTCCAGAATCCTCTGAAGGCCTTCCCCACTGCATTCCCTTCTTACAGTTTCATGAGGAGGCCCTGCCGTAACCACATCACCTTGTTTTACAAAGCCCACACACAAGACTTCTGCTAGGCTTTCCATCATCAAGTTGGGTCCCAGACGACCACGGAGGGAACCGCTCAGGGCTGGAGCAGGAGGCTGAGTCAGGCAGGAGAAGACAGTCAACTATGCCCTGGGGTATTTCCTAGAACAGGTTTTAACTCAACACTAAAATGGTAGATCACTTGGCATTTCTCACCTGTGAAGAAAATCATAAAATCCAGAGACGTGGGAGTTGAAAGAGTTACCATCACACATTCCACCTACTTCTATGCTGACCTTTCCCTCTTAGTGACTCAAGGCTACAGCCTTCCAGAGAGAAATGAAGAGATTATATCAACCACAGGCGTTCTGATGTAACTGGTCTGGACTGGGACAGGGCCTGGGCACCAGGATATTTAACCCTCCCCCCAAAGACTTTAATGTGCATCCATCAGGGTGGTCCTGATGACCAAGCAGAATCCAGAACACCTTGTCTCTGGTGCTAAGTACCAAAGGAAAGGTCTGAAATGGCCAATGATCCTGGTGATGAGAAGGTGGCATGGAAGTCATGAGAGCAGCTTCACAGGAGGATCAGGAGCAGAAGGCTAACTGGCAGTGGGGTGGCGGCAGCTGCTGAGCTCAGTGTTATTTGTGAAGGAAAGTCCTAGACCTTGTTTGTGAATGCAACAGAAGGCCGAGGTGACAGAGGATGGAGGGTGAAAAGACCAGGAGAGAATTTAACTTTGTTTTGGTTCTTTAAGAAGAAAAATTTGTAAATATTATTATCCATAAGAAAAAGATAACCCAACCATTTATAACAACATGGATGGACCTGGAGGGTGTTATGCTAAGTGACATAAGCCAGACAGATGGAGGCAAACACCATACAATCTTAAGTACACAGAATCTAAAAAACAAAACAAGATAAAAACAATGCTCAAAAATAGAACAGACTGGGGAGTGCTGGGAAGGAGGTAGAAGATGCACGAAATGGGTGAAGAGGGTCAAAAGGTACCAACTTTCAATCATAAGATAAATAGGTCACGGGATGTCATGTACAGCATGGTGATTCCAGTTAAGGATACCATATTGTATACTTGAAATGTGCCAAGAGAGTAGACCTTAAAAGTTCCCATCACAAATAAAAGTTTTGTAACATAATACATATGGTGATGCCTGTTAACTAAACTTATGGTGGTGATAATTTTGCAATATATACAAATATTGAATCATTACGAAACTAATATGTTATATGCCAGTTATAGCTCAATTGTTTAAAAAAGAAGAGAAACTTGAGCTATTTGCATACAAAGCAGGAAGATCTGGTAGAAAGAGAGTTTGAAAAAACAACTGAAGGGACAGCCAATTAATCAAAGCCCTGCAGAGACAGGGCAGGGTAGGGTCCAGACTAGAGCACAGATGCGATAATTTTCTTTGGTGTGGAAAAACAGGGAAAGACAATGAACTTTTACTTTCTTTTTAATAATCAGTTAATTTATTTATTTGAGAGAAAAAGAGAAAGAGCATGAGCAAGGGTAGGGGCACAGAGAGGGACAAAGAATCTCCAGCAGACTTCATGCTGAGCGAGGAGCTCGACTCGGAGCTTGATCCCATGACTCTGAGATCATGACCTGAGCCAAAAGCAAGAGTCAGATGCTCAACCAGCGAGCCACCCAGGTGCCCTGGGAATGAGCCTGTATTAAGCATTAATTTTGCTAGAGACCAGGCTAGGTAGTTCCAATAAATAATTTCATTTCATCTTTCTGGCAAATCTGCCGGGACCCTTGGAACACCGAAGGCTCTGTACCCAGGATTCTGGGGTTTTAAGCTGTTCTGTGTTAATGCCATTTCCACATGCAGAACTTCCAAAGGTCCCAGTGATCAAAAAGCCTCCTTAGGGGTCCAACATAATTTATTATGGCAAGAACTATTTATATAAGCAGTCCAACTTTCAAATAAAATGACTGATAAATATCTGTCAAAAATATAAAATGTCAGTGCCTGTATCAACTGTGTCTTCAGGTACCTGAGAGCCATGTTGTGGGCTGCCGTTCCCAGAGCTCTCCTCCCCAGGATGCAGAGGGCAAAGGACAGGGTCACTAAAGGAGAGTCCTCATCACTGTCCAGGTTCTTGGAGGGCTGAAAGAGCAAGGATGTTCATTCAACTTTCCCTCAGGTTCCATCATGCACTGTCACAGGATCGCATCCCAGGGAACTTTGTAGGCCAGCCATTTGGTCATTCCGTCTACCAGCATGCCCCAGGGATGGGGAAATCTCTGATCCCTGAAACACTTTCTCTTGTGGTTAGACATGGAAAAAAAATTGAAATGGAGAAGATACTTTAGAGGAGAAAAGAGGCTGACATGTGCCTTGCTGGCCTAATTCTCTGGAATTTTGAATATGGCATTTCATGGGTGAGGATGGGCAGAGCTTATGGTCAAATGAATACCCACCTGAACACTGTCCAATGCAGAGCAGAGGCATGACTAACAGGGAAGGACGGAGTACAGGGATCATGTGCAGGGGAGGGTTTTCTGTTCTCCCTAGAACAAGGAGCCCACTGAATTGACCATAAGTCCGCAATCAACAACTAAATTAAAGAGGTCATTCAAAGTCAGCTTAAAGAGAGGGGTGGGGGAGATGCAGAAGAAAGAGTCAAATATCTTTTGCAAGAAAAATGAAATGATTTCATGAAGGAAATGAGGGAAGTCGCCATCACGAGGATAGCTAGGGATAGCAATAGATTCTTTAAATACCTCAGCCACCTGAAGAGGCCAAGCATGGGTTAAGAAATCAGCACACTTGCTCCTTGGAGAAAGCTGGTTCTGCTGCCTGCTCCTTCTACAACCTGTTTTTAATCACTCACGTAAAGGTCCAGGACTTGGATTAGGGTTGTAAATTGGTTTGTTCCCACAAGTCCTACAATGACACACTTCACCCCTGAGGAGCTTGTCTTCCACTTGAATCTACTGTCTCCATCAACAGTTTATTAATCCAGTTTTTCAAATCCCCATAAGCAAAGTCAACTGACTCCCTCCATTTGCTTCCCTCCCCCTTCTCTTCCCTTTGCTCCTTCTCCTTGCCAACCCTCCTCCTCTTCTTTTTAGAAGCTGTCACTGTCCTCGGTTTCATTTCTAAGAGGCTGCATTCATCTCCAGAAGTGTCTCCAGCACGTGAGCAATATGCACAAGACACACGCAACTGCAGGAGTGGGTGGGACCATCCTGATTGCTAAACAGATTGGCTGCCTGTCCATGATTCAATATGTCCTGTAAATCCTCCACATTTCAGCACAGATATCCTTTGTAAGGAAATCTCAAAAAGCAACTCTAAACAAAGAAGCTTCCAGAGTTTTAGAGCTATGGCAGAGGCTAAAAACTGCACTAGTCCTGAGCCCAGTATAGAGGGAAATATACCTCCAAGGCTCCTTCACTGGAGACAGGGTATATGAATTCTTCCTTTTAATTTTGTTTAATTGTTAAATAAACATTTATCCAAATACTAATGTTTTCTCTCCTCTATTTTATTATAGTCTACCATGCAATATAAGAAAGAGATGGACTTTATATAAAATGTTCCTTGTTTTTAAAATTTAATTCAACACCTCTGGCCCCCACCTCCCTGACCTACCTCTTGTCTTTTCCGTGCGCAGTACTGAATCCATTCTAGATAAACATTACAGTAGCTGGCTCGTGTTATCCCCTGGAGACATGGGACGTAGTCATCATCGATGTTAATGTTGAACATCGCAAGGTCACGCTCAATGTAATGCCACTTGGCAAAAGGCTGCAAGGACTTCAGAAGTGATTCATTTTTGATCCAGGAGAGAAGTTTGGGGGACGTTACCATATAGTATATTATACTCTGCAGAGAGAAAGCAAGATTTTGAGCCCATATAGCCATTCTAAAGACAGAAAGACTTTTTACTTATTACATTTTGTAAAGTAACTCCAGGGAAGTATGAGACATGAACTCCCCACATGTGGTGTCATTGTATTTCCTGCTGGATTTTTAAAAAAGATTTTTTATTCGTTTACTTGAGAGACAGAGAGAGAACAAGCAGGGGAAGGAGCAGAGGGGCAGGTAGAAGCAGGCTCTCTGCTGAGAAGGGAGCCCGACAAGGGGTTAATCCCAGGACCTTGGGATCATGACCTGAGCCGAAAGCAGATGCTTCACCAACTGAGCCACCCAGGCTCCCCTTTGCTGCTTGATTTGATGCAGAGAACTCACTTGGGACATTCTAAAATGTCCTCTCCTAAGGGTCTCCACAGGGATGAGGGAAGTGAGAACAGAATGCTAACAGAATGTACCAGAACAGAAGTTCCGTGGTGAGGAAGAATGACAGCCAGCCCAATCCTTTCTGAGAGAGACACACAAAAACACCCATGGGTTACTGCAGGCTTCTGTGGATGCCAAGTGTGCTGACGCAGCCAAAAGACACTGGGGCAGACCCTCTCCCAGGACCCCAGCCCAGGAATGTTTAATGAACAAAAACTACAAAGTCCTTATGGAAAGAACTTACGATGTAGAATTGTTGAAACACATGCACACACATTCCCAGGTGCCCAGACAGTGGACATCTGCGATGCCTTCAAAAATAACCCGTGTTTTCCCCTCCATCAGACACGCCACTGAGGAATCCCAACTGGCGAAAATACCACCCTCAGGCTTTCTTACTCTGAGTCACAGCTTTATTGAAAGCCATCTCGTAGTCTGTGAAAGAATTCATCCTTCACAAAGGCGAGCTCCTGGCCCGGAGGGGTCCGCAGATAGCCGAGAGCTGCCACGCGGAGCAGCAGCAGGTGCCAGAGGACCAGACCGGGAGCAGCAGCAGGTGCCAGAGGACCAGCACCGGGAGCAGCAGCAGGTGCCAGAGGACCAGCACCGGGAGCAGCAGCAGGTGCCAGAGGACCAGCACCGGGAGCGCGCAGGGCTCGGCCCGGGGCATCTCCCGGGAATCACCAGGGGCCGGCTTGGTGCCGGGGGTAGGGATGCACGCTCTCGTGCCCTCAAGCCTTAATCCATGGCCTTTCTGAGTAAACACACATCCCTCCCAAGGGAGCAGACCGACAGGAACGCAAAGGGCTGGGCCCGGCCAGGGCTTAGGTGGCTGGCACCCAGGACCCGTGTGGGCCAAGACACCTTTCCAGACGGCCTCCTCCCTCCCTCCTGCCCTTCCCCCCCTTGGGCTGGGACGTGAAATCTGGAGCACCAAGGGCGGAGGTTGCTGAGGAGCGTCTGGTTTCGGGTTATCTGAGGAGTCCGCGCCGGTGAGCGCACGGACACACAGGTCCCTGCGGGGGGCCAAGCAAAGGCGAGCGTCTGGCCTGGCTGTTCTCGGCTGTTCTCCACTGCTGGGACCGCGGCAGCCCGGCCTCTGGGAAGGCGCACCTGTGGCTCTGCCGTGGGGCCTTCCTTCCTTGGGGCATAGTCTCTATTGGGCTTCACAGCCCACCTGACCCCCAAGCGGGGGAGCAGGTTAGATGACATCCACGGCTCACGAGCTCTCATTTCTGCCGTGCTGCACCCAGGACAGCCACACTTGCCCCCAGAAGTACCTTCAGTGTGAGGAGGAAGAGGCCGCCAGAAGCTGAGAGTGACAGGTGTGAAGGACAGAAGCGTCAGGGAAGTCCTACTGCCCTGCATTATTTTGAGGTTTAAAAAGGAGAGAATGCATGTGAAGAACTCAGCACAAGGCCTGGCATGTAGCAGCCCGGGTGAGGTCTGGAGCAGGTGTGAGGCACGGATGACAGGAGGCCAGGAGACAGCAATCTGATGTTCAGAAACATCAATTCTGAACCTGGAGGGTTCAGAGAATAGTCCACCTGCTGGCAGGGTGATCTAAAGCTCCTGGGAGGGTCGCCTGGGTGGCTCAGCGGCTGGGCGCCTGCCTTCGGCTCCAGTTGTGATCCCAGGGTCCAGGATCGGGTCCCACATGGGGCTCCCCGCATGGAGCCTGCTTCTCCCTCTGCCTGTGTCTCTGCCCCTCTCTCTCAGTCTGTGTCTCTCATAAATAAATAAATAAATAAATAAATAAATAAATAAATAAATAAATAAATCTATCTATCTTAAAAAAGGAAAAAGTAACGCTCCTAGGAGGTAGGCCACATAAGCAGTTGACCCAAAGTTACAAGCAGAAGTGGATCTGTGACACTGGCCAGAGGCATGGCATCTCCACTGACCGTCACAAAGGCCACAAAGAAACAGGGCCCATGTGAACATCTGGCTCTAGCAAACATCTGGTCTAGTTTTTCCCACTGTGTCCTAATTGCGTGTACCAGATAGGAACAACAAACAAAAGCTCCAAGGACGTTTACCTTTTCGTTCATTTCTAGGGAGGAATGAAAATAAGCCTCTGGACCAATGAAGTCAGAATAGTTAACGAGGACTTTGAATTCCAGAGGTTAAAATGTCCTCCCCAAGGTCTGGCAAAACCTGGCAGCGTTGGCTCCCAAGCACACCCCCCAGCTGGACTCCTGTTCACAGCCCTGCGTGAGCATGAGGGGAACCCGCTCCTCTGGCCCCCAGAACACACCCACACCCAGTCATCTCCCATTTCCACTTGACTTAGGCAGAAATTCTGTCAAGAGAGACGGAGTCAGTGAACAGTGTGAAATCCTTTAGAATCTGTCAGGATGCAATGGGTACAACACTAAGTAAAACTGCTAAGTAAGGATGGGGCCAGTGAATTGATGACATGGAATCTGATCCATGTTGAAAGCAAGACCTCTTCTGAATTAATTCACCGTATCTGGCTCCTCCAGCAGGGATGCTCCTGGTTCCTCATTTCAATTGTAGATCAGCATCTTCTATCAGACAGCACATTCTAGAAAGGGGCCCTGGCAGGCAGCCCCACATGCCCGGGCTTCCCACTCCCCGTTCTGCAAAGCCAGTGATAAGCACCTCTCCTTTACGAAAGCCTTGGACAGGAACAATGGCAGAAGGGAAGCCAGGCCCTCGCCGAAAGCTGATGTCTTCTTGACTGCTCAGAGGGTTTGGAATAGTAATAAATGGAGGGGAGGTGGAGGAGGCACCAGGGAAAACCTCCAGTCATCAGGAAGGAAATGATTTCAAATATATTCATAGAGGGTGGCGGAACTGACCCAGTTTATTAGGAGATAAAAAAAAATCCTTTTGTGTAACGGAATTATTCCAAGCTTTTCTTCCTTTTTGATTTGCCTGCCCAATAAAAATCATAATAGTAATGATCAAAAGAATGAAACCGAACTCTTGAAACTTGAAGCAATTCAGCACTACAGAGGTGATTTTGTTCACCAAGTAACCAAGGCCAAAGAAGAAAACGCTCATTCGTTTTTACCCGAGAATGTTGCTTCTCCTGTTCTAAGAACCGCTTGGCACTCCTGAAATTTTCTTTAACTAACTCCATGTGGGAATGCGTGCAAGTTCTGGGCTACCCCTCACCAAAGGGTGGGCAAGCCCTGAGTGTGATATTTAGAGAAAGCGGGTGTGAACACTCCCATGGGTGCTGATGTGAATTAACCGGGAGGTGCCATAAGGCCCCATCTGCCCCCAGATCTCAGCTGCTCCTGAGCACTGCTTTGGAATTGAAGAGAATTCTGTTTCTATTGAGCACAAATATGCATGTAGTCGCTCCCAAGACTCACTGTATATTAAATCACTTAGGAAACTAATTTAAAAATACAGGTGCTAGGGTCCCTCTCCTGCCCCATGGAATCAGAATTTCTGGGTGGGACATGCAAACCTATAATTAGCTGGCTTATTCAGGGAGTCTGATGCCATGGGGCTGCCCCCAGCTGGTGAGAAGAGTCCCACCAGGTAATGACCCATTGCACTTTGAGCCTCTCTACCCCACCTGAACTCTCATGTTGGCATCACTCGCCCTTTTTCTTGGAAAACAGAGTTAAAGTTTGTTCTCTCACAAACTAAATATTCCTGGCAAGTTCTGGGGGCAGGGGGTCCTTCAGCCTCTACCATTTACACAGTATCCTGGCCTTGTATATCAGATTGCAAATGGTCATTTTAGAAAACATACCGAGGATCAGGAGGCATGTTCCTTGGAGTGACGAGAGGAGGAACATGAATACGATTCACTTATTAGTTCAAGGGAGGGAAGTATCAAAAAGCAGATCCCAGGTAGTGCCCCCAAGGCCTCTGGAAAAGCCAAGATAATACACACAGAAAAGGTATCTCATCCCTTCTCTCTCTCTTCTGTCTCACTCATGGTGACTTCTTGGCTCTATCACGTGAGGTCGCTTTGGCCCACATGTCTGGCTGGCTCCTGATTCACAGAGATGTGGCTCGGTACTGAACCCCATTCTCAACATGAATGCCTACAGCAGGTCATTCAGACTCTCACCTCCACCTGAATCTTGTCCGCCCAGACTGCATGGCCGGGACCCATTCATCACCTCTGCTCATGCAATCCAATAAAATGCATTGGGCACTTCCGTACTCAAGTCATCACACTGAACTCTGGGGACCCAAAAAGGAGCCAGGTGTGTGCAGCTCCTATGCTTAGGGAGTTGCTGGAAGGTGAGTAGAAAAGATCTCAGAGCAAGGCCAGGTGAATGTCGGCACGGGCCACAGGGCAGCTTGTGAGCAGGTGGAAAGTGAGGAGAGAAGAGCAGGAAGAGGGTTCCTGGCAGGGGAGGGGCGGGGAGTGCGGGAAATGTGTGTGCAAAGAGGAGGGGCAGCAGGGTGGAAACTCTACTGGAAACAACAATGGGTGTTCTAGATGGTTTCCATCTGTGTTCAAGTCTGCCCAGAATGCACTTTCCCCACCCCTCACACCTGGCATGGGACAGAGCAACCTTCTGGCACCTGGGATACAACAGGGATGCACTGTGGTCTTCCAGGAGCCTTCCTAGGGGACCATCGTGCAGGCCCCTGCTCTTCATCTCCTGTGTCCTCTCTTCCATCAGCTTACATCTTGCAACATGAAGGTGGGGAAGCCCCTTTAAATGGTGGAGCTGGCAGCTGGAAGGCACCTAGCTAGGACTTTCTGCAACAGACCTACCACCCTAGTCTTCGTTTAGATGTAAGAGAAACACACTTCTCACATGAAGGTACCAGTTCTTTCACGACCCACTGCCAAATCCACTGCCAGTTGGAGCCAACACTGAGTTGGCCGAGGACTGACTGCGGGAAAAACTTCTTGTAGTCTAGTTAACAATGGCCCAGGGAACAAACCATGGAGTTATGAGGCAGGAGCTCACCACTCTCTGATTTGCTTTCCAAATCTTCCCCAGTGTATGTAGGGCGGGGCAAAACACCTACAGTTTTATATGAGGTATGGATGGAGACTTCTGTATCCTTTCAGCACGCATGAAGGTGGTGAGTACGAGCCACTAAATCTGTTTTCAATAGTCTTCACCGGAAAGGGGTTCACAATCATTTCTTGTTGCAACTGCCTTGGGATGTGGTAATTAAGAGTTATTTCACCTTCCAAGTTTTCACAATCTGTCTTCTGTTTCCTGTAAACTTTAGCAGTATCGATGCACACATGGGGCCCTTCTAAGGAGCTATTCCAAATTTCTAAAATCTTCCTTTTCAGTTGGTGGAAACTACCGAAGTTTCAGGCACCCATGTCATCTTTCTATTTTGTATTTCCTCATTTCTGCTGGACCCCCTCTCTCAGCCTCAGCTGGCAGGGAGTCTGGGATCTCAGGCAGATAAGCATCCTCACTGTTAGTGGCATTAAAATGCAGACCCTGTGAGGGCCGGGATCCAGGGCTCTCACCTATACAAAGTGCTCCCTCAGAATAGGAGCCAGCACAGACTTCCTCAGCCTGGGGCTGCTCCTACCCGTCCCTCCCCCTTTAGAAATTCCTTTGCCCTACTGGCCTCCACACTGTCGTTCAAAGCTCACGTTAGTTAAGGAGACTTAACTCCAAACCAGCACATTTTCTGAGGTTGAATACAGGTTGGGCAGACCTGGATACTGAACAATGGGAAAAATATGTTATTAGTCCCCACACGAATGAGGAAGAAAGGCTGTCATAACTAATCCTAATCAGGATATTTTTGAGTTTTCATTTAAAGCTTAAAAAATAACTTGGGTTCTAAAGTAGCATCTAAATGGCAGAGCATCTAAATCAATACTTCTGACAGGTAAACACGGAGGCCTGGTGATATTTTCAAGACGTTGCAATTTATCATCACCATCCCCACCATGGCTCTGCAGTGTTAGAAGTGAAGAAACAGATCTGGGTAAGAAAAGGAACTGCCAATTAGTGCCCAGGTTTAGAATGTGACTCAAGGCATGAACTCCAGGCTAAACCAAAGCCCTTGAGGATTTTTCACAAAACCAGTGGTTCCCAAACTTAGCTGGGTCTCAGATTCAGGAGATAAGGAGAAGAATCTAGCTTTCTGCAAAGCTTTTCAGGAGCCCCTTGAGCCAGCCCAAAACGATTACTCAGACAAGTGTCTGGGGCCCCAGAGCAGTGATACCTTGATGTAGTATCGGATGAGGATCCTTCGGAGGTCGAACACCTGCAGCATGGTGGCTGCATTGTTGTCTATGATGCTGTAGCCCTCCAGGATGTACTGTGTTCGTGTGATCTCCCAGGTGAGCCAGCGGAGGTGAAATGCGGCGTTGCAGGACAACAGGTGGGGCAAGTGACCTGGTTTGCAGCAACAACAGCCTCTGTCCTCCTCATCACCTTCCATGATGGCCTCAACCTCTCTCTGTTGGCAGTAGGTTCCTGGCAAAGTGCAAACACAATGGAAGTTATACAAGGAGTCATTGGGTAACCTCTGCTCCGAATGGATTTTCCCCTTGCCTTCATTAGAGAGGAAGAGGCTGAAGAGAGTCTAGGAATCGGGAGAATTGTTTAATTCTTTAACTCCCACAAAGGTCACAATGCTCATCATCATTAATTCTTTTCTTCACTAGTATTCATTCTGACTATCATCTCTTCCCCATTGTGTGTGTGTGTGTGTGTGTGTGTGCGTGTGTGTGTTAGAGAAGACAGACTTTCACGATGCTCATGGACCCCAATGGTTGAATGTGGGATGGTTATACCCTTGAGTTCCCTTTTGTAGAAACCTGCAGGTCCCAGCTGAGCAGATAGGAGGCTAAGGAAAGGTGGCAGGTGGAGATGTCTGAGGCTAAGTAGGTACATGCTGAAGTGTTTTCAAGAAGGGAAGCTCTCTGCTTCTTTCCCTGGAAGAGCTCCATTGCCAAACTATAAGGGCACACCACGTGTGCCGCCCTGCCTCACATGCCACCTCACCTCGTGTGACTAGAGCAGGATGTTGGGGGCCTGAGTACACTTCCAAAGGAGTTCATTCCACAAATAGGATAAGATTATGGGTGTCAACCATTTTTAAAAATGAGACAGAATATCTTCTTTAACATCTTTGTCAATGATTTGAAGGGAGACATACACAGTATGCCAATGACACGAGTTACTGGCATCACCCTGAATGCAGAGTTGTGACCTAAAATTATCTCAGCAGACAGGATGGTGGATTGGATATACTGAAATTTAATAGGAATAGATAGAATATCCTGCATCTGGTTTCAAAAAACCAGCCACACAGTTTGTGAATATATAGTAGCATATTTCACAAATACTTCAGTCGTGTCATTGATGGTATGTATGAACCAGAAGTAGGAAAAGGGAAAGATCCTACTTGGGATGGGTTGGGGAACCCTTGGATGTTTTTAGCTCAGGAGAAGTGTGTTCTGATTTATTTTGGAGGAGATCATGCTGGCTGCTGTCCAGAGAATGGACTGTAGAGGAGGCAGGGGTGGGAGCCAGGACATTGGTTATGAGGCTATTAGTTAACACAGATGAGACAGCAGTGATTTGGACAAAGGCCATTGGGGGAGGTACAGAGAAGTGATTAGATTCTGGATCTCTCTAAAGGTGGTCTGATAGGATTTGCAAACCAATTTGGGTATGAGATGTTGAAAAGATGCATGAAGAATGGTGCGAAATATGCTGATCTGAGCAAGGCGAAAAGTGAAATTACCATTCAGAGAAAAGGGCAAGATTGCAAGGGGATCAGCCTCTGGGTGGGCAGATGGGAAGATCAGGAATTTTCTTTTGCATATGTGAGGTTTTAGCTGTTCCTGATTTTTTTTTTAATTTTTATTTATTTATGATAGTCAGAGAGAGAGAGAGGCAGAGACACAGGCAGAGGGAGAAGCAGGCTCCATGCACCGGGAGCCCGATGTGGGATTCGATCCGGGGTCTCCAGGATCGCGGCCTGGGCCAAAGGCAGGCGCCAAACCGCTGCGCTACCCAGGGATCCCTGTTCCTGATTAATCAAGATGGAGATGTCAAGCAGACAGTTGGATTAAGAAATCTGGAGTTCAGGGGAAAGGTTCTGCCAGAGATTCACAACATCTGAGAAAATTATCAGGATATCAGGGTTATTTAAAGTTATCTGGGGAGAGAGGACAGGTCTGAGATCTGAGCTCTGAGCATTGCATTCAGAGGCTGGAGATGTGAGGTGCTACCAACAAAATGATTGAATAGGAATAGAGGTGGCCCATGAGGTCCGAAGAAAACCAGAAAGTAGCAAAAGTCAAGTTTAAAAGAAAGTAAGAGTTTCACGGAAGAGGGAACATCAGCTATGTTAAATGATGCTTATAGGTCAACTTACATGAAGAATTAACTGTTAGATTTGACAATATGGAAGTGAAGGATAATCTTTGCTAGAGAGGTTTCAGTGTCATGATGGGTGGGGAAGGGAATGCCAGCTTGGAGTGAATTCAAGACCATGGGAGAGAAAGTAGCAGGGACAGTTAGTGTAGGCAGCCCTTCTGAGGAGTTTACAAATCTTTATGGCTTTATTATATTTTTACACATATATTAGAATGCTTGATACTGTCCCACAGATCACTGAGTTTCTGTTTATTTTCTTTAAACTTTTATTATTTGCATTAGTTTGAATAGTTTCTATTGCCTTGTCTTCAAGTTCACTGATCTTTTCTTCTACCCTCTAAATTTTTCACTTCAGATGTTGTATTTTATTCATTTTTAGAGTTTTTTTCCTATTGATAGTCTCCGTCGTTCATTCATCATGGTAATCTTTCCTCTGAATTCCTAAATATATTCATAACTGTTTGAAACTTCTTTTCTGTTATTTCCAACATCTTGGGGTGTGTTTCTATTTATTGTTTTCTTTTCCTGGTTATGGGATCCCTTTTTTTCTGCTTCTTTTAATATCTAGAAACTTTTGTTATACACTGGATATGGTTGATGCTATATAGTGTTGATAGTCTGGATTTTTTTGGTCTTTTTTTTTTTTTTTTTTTTTTTTTTTAGAAAGAGTTATGTTCTGTTAAGCAGTTTATTTGCACCTCAGCTTGTCAGCTTGGTCCTTTTGAAACTTGTTTTTAATCTTTGTTTCAGACCGTCTAGAGTAGATCTCTAGGGTGGTACTATCTCCAGTCCTAAAGCTTGGTCTTTCTGGGGTCTTGGCTGAATTCCTGGGACATTCAACAAGGTGTCTCCACTGGATGACTGGAATTTCTACGGCTTGCCACTGTAGAGCCCTCCATATTCTCTACTTAGCTCACACCTCCCCAGGTGCTAGTCTCTGTCAGGACTTGCTTCTAACATTCAATAGGTTAATATTCATCCAACCACAAGATGATCCTTGGACAGATTTTTGCAGTATCTTCTCTGTGAAATTCACTCCTATCTGATACTCTGACCCACAAAATCCAGCTATATTAGCAGTCCAGAACTCTGATTCTGCCTCCCTAGCTCAGCACTCTGTTGGAGTGTTGCCCCTCCCTTCCACTACATACAAGAAAGTGCCTGCAGAAAGAGAGCAAGAGTAATTATTATGGAGCTTAGTTTGGGTGTCTCCTTTCTCTCAACCATGCACTGTCTGTTCGATATCTGAAAACAGTTGATTTATATTTTTCCCAGTATTAAAACTGTTTCTGGCAGGAAGGATAGATAGTCCAGTACTTGTTACTCAGTCATGGCCAAAAGGGTAAGTCTCTATATCCTTTGATATGTCTTTTGAGACTTAATTCAAACATGAAAATTGTCCCTACATCCATTTCCACACCTTTCATTTTTTCCAAGATCTCATATCATTATTCACAATGTCTGGTACTCAGTAGGTGCTAAAAACTAGCTGATGGGATGACTGAATGAATAAATGAAAGAAAGATTTTAATCCAGATCACTGCATGCACAGGCAACAGATACCCTACTGAGAAAATGCACAGCAGATTATGTTATGTATGTGGCAGATAAAGAAAGTCAATGTTGGTACTAAACTACTCTGTAATACACATGAGATGGTCATTTGTTCTATAGAATGGAAATGGAAAATCACAATCTTCAAATAATAATGTACATACAGAACTGTTAGGATAGTAGTCAATGAAATTGGAGTTGATCAGAAAGGGGAAAGCAAGCAGGTTGTGTAACATAAAGTATAACAGTGAAAGGCTGATCCCAGATCTTGCTATTCCATTTGTCTTTCGAAACCCAAGACTTTACTGCTTTGGGTTTTAGCTGAAAGCACTCTTTTAAACATTTCAAGGGTCTCTTAGCTCATTCTGCAAAATAAAACTGGTACAGATGTATAGAAATACAACATGAGCTCTAAGCAGTGAGTAATTCCGGCGGCACACTCTGGGGCTTCCAGAGTGAGTAATGACCACAGTGTCCTAACCAATCCACCCACTGGGACCCTAGTACTGCAGGCACTAGACCCCGCAGGTTGGGGAGATGTCTCATCCCTCCAAATGGCACACTGACAACACTGGTTTTTATAATTCAGCACGAAACTCTCTTTCAATGAAGAAGTGAGACCGTTTTTAGACTACTCAAGGAAGAAGCAGAAAGGATGAATTTTCACCTCAAATAGATTAGCAAACCTAGTTAAATGGAATGTCTCAAAAATCTGCATTTCTTTACAAATTCTCTCTCCATACTTCTCCGTCCAGGCCTGGCATTTATCATGTTGGGCTGAATGTCAGGGTGGTTCCCCCATCCCCTTACATCAAACAAACTGGAAGGGATGTGTGTGTGTGTGTGTCTGTGTGTCTGTGTGTGTGCGCACGCATATGCGCACACTGTCGCACACGATACAATGCAGAGTTTAGATTTCCATCACGTGAATGAGATAAGTAAAACCAAACACTATCAGGAGCCTAGGTATGTTTCTACATTGACGAAAGGCCAGTTGAGGACACAGTGTGTAATGAAGGACTGCCACTTGACAGAGACATCATAACTGCCGAGGGTTTTTAACAAACACTTTAAGTAGGTCTCAGCACCTCCTCTATGGAACAAAAGATGCAGAGTCAGGATCATATTGTAAAAGAATATGAAAATAAAAACCCAGTCATTTCTATACATGCACTAATTTGCTGCTCAAATGCAAATCAAGGCCATAGTCTTCTCAGAGAGGCTCAGGGAGTTTAGAGCACATTCCCTCCCAAGGGAACATTGAAGGTCAACCGCCCCCACACTGTGACCTCTTGCACCATTGGTGTCAATGAATGACAAGTTGGCTGGCTGCTTCTGTCTGGTGTTTCCATTGAAACTAACTCTTGGCATCTTTTATGTTGGGGTGTTCTCATGGTCTAAGTCAGTGGGACATAGGAAGGCATTCAAGAAGTAATTCTTAAATTATTTTGAGAGTGTCTTAGGGTCTTAGTTCTGATAGCTGAGAAAGCCTAATTAAAGGAAATTAATTTTTTTGAACTGAAAATATATCTGTTCGATCCCAGATGTCGTGCCACATAGGATATGTATCAATTTCCCGAGTGTGGCATATGGCAGCCACTGCTGCTGCACCTGGCTGCCCTCCTAACAACTGACCCTTTCTTCCTCCCTTTGCTGGTTCCCCAACGAGCAAGCACTGCTCCCCGTTAAATGCTCTTTGCTGGATCTACCAGTGACAGGCCAGGCCTGGCTTATTTATTCACACTTAATCCCAAAAGGAATGAAGTCATTTTAAAAAGGCATACATGGCACAATGGCAAATAACAAAATTTAAGTATAAAAATGGGGACAAGGAAAAAAATATGATGAAGCCATAATAATGTCAAGAGACGCTAACTGCATTCTGTGATATCCTATATATTTACTAAAGGTGGGCCACAGATGGCACTGGGGCTTTCCAGAAGCCAATGCATAAAGAAAACTTAAGTAGTTTCTTGTTGTCCTTAAGATAACAGCAAAATAATTGCCTGCAAGGATCACAGCTATTTCTGGCAAAGACACCAGAAGGATAATGCTCCCAGGACCCTAATAAAAGGAATATTGTACAATATGGTGAACATCATCCTTAACAGCATTGCCCAGAGAATATGAACACAAGCTTCAGCAAGCTGCTCTAATCTAGCCAAAGTGCCATAAAGTAAAAGCATGTCTAGGGGTGGCCCAAACAATTCAGTCTTGAGTATGTGGGTCTTGTATCTCCCAAGGGCAGATTTTAGAGACTCTTGAGGGCAGGAGAACTTCATCCTTTTGAGGAAATCCTCGCTATGGATTATTTACTCTCCACCTAATGCTGACAATTATTGTGCACTGAGGGGCAGTGGATTTTAATATGTTCTCCCTGACAAGCCCAGGAAGGCAGATATTCTGTGTGGCTGGTGAGTGCAGGCGTCCCGCTTTCCTGGTCAGCCAGGCTGGAGGTAGAGCTGACATTCTACCAATTGTCTTTGGTAGTGCCAGAGAGAACGGCTGCCTGACAGAAGGTCCGGTAACCAAAACTTAACCCAAAGTGTCCCCTGCTGCATCACAACCGAATGGGGAGTACCATCTGGGCTGAGAAGCCCTGGGGCCAGAAGAAAGGGGGCTCTGGGCAGCCCCACTGGAGTGGAGACCTGACTCCTGATGGAGGCACTTGAACTTAATTTAAAAAAAAAATTTTTTTTTATTGGAGTTCAATTTGCCAACATATAGCATAACACCCAGTGCTCATCCCATCAAGTGCCCCCCTCAGTGCCTGTCACCCAGTCACCCCCACTCCCCGCCCACCTCCCTTTGCACTGCCCCTTGTTCATTTCTCAGAGTTAGGAGTCTCTCATTGAAACTTAATTTTGTAGTAAACAGGCACATAGTGGGGATTTTTGAATCTCAAGGAAAAACAAGTAAAGTTGCAGTTAGGAAGTATTCCCCGGCAGCTTTGGGGGAGCAAAGAGACCGGTGAGGGGGACATCAGCCCCCACAGTCCCACTGCAGGTGAAAAGTGATAATGGGGACTTCAAAGAGACACATTATAAATGGTCCCCTGCAGCAGAAAGCTTCATTGAAAGAAAATGTCAGCTTGCTTTACAACCTTCCAGGGAGAACATGCAAGATGAAGTCTAAATGCATGACATACTGGAAAGATTGGGCCTCTTGACCCTCCCATGTTCCTCCTCATCTGACATGAGTACTTTGAGAAACACTGCTCAGGGGTCCCAAAGACTATCTGGATTCCACGGAAAATCCCTCGTATCACCATTACTACGTTTAGTGTTCTCCAGTAATAACAGTTTATTTTTTTATCTTTATTTTTTTAAAGAGTTTATTTATTTATTCATGAGAGACAGAGAGGCAGAGACACAGGCAGAGGGAGAAGCAGGCTGCATGCAGGTAGCTTGATGGGTGACTCCATCCCAGGACCCCGGGGTCATGACCTGAGCCAAAAGCAGACGCTCAACCACTGAGCTACCCAGGCGTCCCCAGTAATAACAGTTTAAAATAACTTCACTGGACATTTATTTGAGCTGAGTTTCTGAATGATCACTGCCTTCATCACCCCAGCATGCCAGACACTGGGCTGGTGTTTTCCATGTGCTGAGCAATGAGGCCAGCAGGGAACGGCAGAAGAGAAGCAGTCCCTGGCCACGGAGTGGACTACAGTTAGGCACAGATCGGATTTTAGCCATTGCTTTTCAAGCTACAGGGCAGACTTAGAGACACACATTTTGGGATGTGTGTGGATTTTATAAATCATATTCCCTTTTGAGGTCACAGTTAAGCTTGTTCCTAAGTTGTCCAGGGCCACAAAAGGAGAAGGCCACCAGATATGGCCAAAGCTACACTCAAAGCAGATCACTTGCACGAACGTTTGGACCTCACACATGCACATTACATGTTGGAAACACAAGAGGTGTGAGACAGGGTTTGGCCCCAGCCAGCTCTCGTTGAGGAAACACCCCTCCACCATCCCAGTGCACTTCTCATCTCGTGCCACACATATAATGATAGACATGCTAACGAGAAGAACATCCATAACATTAAGGAAATCTAAACTAGCATTGCCTCTTGCCAACTGGTTATAGCAAGGGGCCATTATGTGACCAAAAGAAATAATATCAGAGAAGACTTTAAAGGTTTTTGATTTATTGTCATTTTCAGGGAAGTCACAGTGTGATTTCCCCCACACTCCCCCATTGCAAAACCTCTTCTACAGTTTCATAGTCACAGAGATGCTTTTCTCTGCCCCTCCTCTACCCCGTACTACTCTGGGACATAATCCTGGAACAGGAGCTTACAGGCATATATGCAGGTCACCTTTCCCCAGCTACTTGCCCTATCCCCACCTACCCCCAGCTACTCACTCCTATAGGTGCTAGACTTCACCAGATTTAATTTCTGGGAAGAAATAATTATTATAGCAAGAATATGTTTATACATAAAGCTGTCCTATGACTCATCCCATTTCCTGATGGCTAAACATCCATTTGATAATAGCCCCTCGAAATTAATCCAAATTGAAAGATGGAGAAAATGATTGCCAAGAATATGTGACACGACCAAGGTTACGGAGCAGAAGGAAATCCAGGAGTAGGACTGGTCTATTGAGACACTGAATAGTTTATTTCTTTATTATTTTACCGGATAATTTCTCCCCTAGTCCCAAATTCCAAGCCTTCATCAGCATTGGACAAGAGCATGAGGAGAATCTAGAAGTGTATTGGCCCAGTGTGCAGTAGGGGAAAAATATGTTAGAATAATTTATATCTGTTTGATTTTGTGGGCACAGCATAGCATATAACCATTTTATATTTCAAGGAGACTCAATTTGTATTAAGACATTTCCATATGAATTAAATTCTCTTATGTCCTGTTTGGCAAGCTGGATTTTAAACATGGTGAAATACCTTTCAGTTAAACAGCATTGTTTCTTCTCGGAGAATTTTTATTTCAAAACATCACCTATTTATGTAATTTTTATCAACTTGAAAAGTGATGTATCAGATAGCATCTCATTTTTTGCACACATTAACCTGCTTGTGCAGGTGTAATTTCTCCTTTTATAAATGAGGACACTGAGTCTCAAAAGCAACTTCTCTGGTAGAACAGTCTGGTCTTTTGAATTTAAAATCAGTATTTTCTCCTTTATCATACACTGTCTAATAAAGCTATACAAATCATAGGCAAAAGCCCTCTGAATTTACACCAGCCCATAGGAGAAAATGAAATGAACCAAGTCACTTTGTGTACACTGTACCTTATATTGGGTGGGTTTGAAACCATGAGGTATAAGAAACACTGAAATATATAATAATTATCTCTGTGAATAATATGTTTTTTCTCCTGCTCCTGCCCCACTCACAGATGAGAAAACCAAGGCACTCCGCCTTACACAGAAGAGTCAGATACTTTCTCATTCATATTTAATTCCAAGTTGTCTTATTTTACTTTTCTCCAACAAACTTATTTTTGAGTGTTGTTAAAATATGCAGACTCTGTTAATGTTCAACAGGAAAGCCTCCTTTTTTTCTCACAGACTGGCTATATCTAGACAAGCATGGCTTTGTCTCTCTCACTAACAAGTCACATAATTTGAAATGAAGAAGAATATGTGTTAAGGAATTCTAAATGGAGAACCTATTATTTTATGGGTAAAGGTTGGACCCAAGGGATTGAACAGATTACTCAAGCCGAGTAGGAACTAAAGACGCGCTAATGACCTGAATGTTGCCATAGAGAAGAAAGAATTCTAGTTTCAAGATTAGTGGGGTAGCTATGGCTCTCCATGGATTTGCCAGTTAGGAGAAAGGTTTGGGTTGGATGAACTTTAGATAAGATTAGTGACACAATTATTTTAAAAATGTCCCCACAGGCCAGTGATTATGGAGTGTTAGCCAGACTATGAGATGGCTGAGACCAATTCATGCAAACAGGCACATAAATCCTTTATTTGATAGGATTTTCCAGATCCACTGGTAATGTGTGTGGCTACACCCTGCCTTAGCTTCCCACATTCACTCTGCAAGAGCCTTTCAGATTTCACAGTTGTTAAGGCAGTTGATCATTCAAGAAACTGAGCTGCTAACAGTGGTGACGCCATCTTAATTTTTATGAGCACTTTCATGTAAAACTTTTATGTTTCAACAACCAGTGAGATTTAAAAATAATGGTTACTTATTCATTTCTTTCTCCTTCCTCCCTCCCTCCCTCCCTCCCTCCCTCCCTCCCTCCCTCCCTCCCTCCCTTCCTTCCTTCCTTCCTTCCTTCCTTCCTTCCTTCCTTCCTTCCTTCTTTCCCTCCTTCCCTCCCTCCCTCCCTCCCTTCCTTCCTTCCTTCCTTCCTTCCTTCCTTCCTTCCTTCCTTCCTTCCTTCCTTCCTTCCTTCCTTCTTTCCCTCCTTCCCTCCTTCCCCCTCCCTCCCTCCATCCTCTCCATTCCCTCCATGGCAGTGTGTTCTACTGCAAAGGTCATGGACTTCAGGGACATCCACATCCAGGTGCTTACCCCTCCTCCACCACTGGGGCCTGGAGCAACTTACTGAATCTCATTTCCTCAACTTTTTTATGTCTCAAATAGGGATAATAACACCAGCTCACTTTATAGAGTTATAATACAAAATATTCTAGAATATTATGAGGACTAAAATTAAAGTGCTTAGAATGGTACCTGGCAAAGAACTGATGTTCAGGAAACCTTAGATGGTTTCTATTTTCTCCCTCAACCAATGTTCACTGGACTTCCCACATGAGCCCATCGACACATGGTAGGAAGGACATGAATAAGACAAAGAGTCTCCACCTTTGAGAGCCTCACAGTCTAAAAGAACTTGGTTTAATCAATATTTCACAGCATGCATGAATAAAGAACTGCATATATAAACTTTGCAAGAATACTGAAAATAAGCTTTGGTTTTTAAATTATTACTTATTATTTTATTATCAATTTTATTATTGACCACCCACCACATGTGGCCACATGTCTGACATCATGGTAACATTCTGATCCCAAAGATTCATGACCTATACATACAAGGACCTAAAAACAAACATCCAGACTTTGTTCTAAATAAGAGGACAAAGTAATCTATATTGGTTGCTTTGTTGTTTAACTACTGTATGAGCAAACACTGAAAGTATTTGATCCCATGGAAATGTATATACAAAACAAAATATATATAAATGCAGTATCATTCATCATAAAAAAGTACTGAGAAAAGATTAATTGACAGAAAATTGTAGTTAGGCAACTAATAGAAAAGGTAAATGTCCACATAACATCATGCATTTCTGTTACCGCTTTCCAAAATTCCACTTTATCAAATGACACTTTAATATTTCCTAAGGCCTCCCCTAAGAAGATTTCTGGAAAACTGATCTTGCTGTGACAAAAATGTAGCAGTCCTGTATTAATGAGGCTAATGAAAGCTGCATGCATAACTAAATTTCATCTCAGCAGCCCCAAAATTTCCATTTGCATGTGACTCAGCCTTAGATGATAGGATCCGCTTCATCACCCTTGAGAGAACACTGCTTTATGGTGGTTCATATCATTTGCCATGGGGAGCTCAGGACCCCCTGTAGCCTAATTTCCATAGTGCTGTATAAATCACATTTTCTGACCCAATCGCAACTACCACCCAGCCTCCACCCAGGTTACAAATCCTTGAGATCCTTTTGCTTTGCCCTCGGGAACTCATGGTCTATTCCTCAACTTCTCTGCATGTTCTCCTCTTCTCCTTGGTATCTTATTGGAGAGCTGGCTCTCCCTGTCTCCTTTGCAGCTCCCCCAAATGGGGCTCGTCATTTTCCCACAGTCCTCCAACCCCAAGGTCTGGGAGGATGGAAGACCTCCTCTTGCTTCCCAATGATGCTGTGAGGCCATTCTCTGTCTGTGCAACATCATTCTCCCTCATTGCCTCCTTCCAGGGCCCTTCCAGGGTCACTCCAAGTCCATGAAGATTCCGGCTCAGGGTCACTGTCACTCCCCAGCATACCTCTAGCCATCCGTCTTGAGATTTAAGGATCCACAGAGATGATCCTTCCAGCATCTTGGTCCCAGACTCCCATTCCTCTAATGATCTCATCTCCACTCAACTTCAACTGCTCATTTCCACGGCCATGACCCTAGGCTGTGATTACCCAACATTGTCTCCCCTTATGAATGTTCAAACCCCCTGCTCTCCAGCAATCACCTCCTATTTTTCCAGCTCATTCCCTCTAACATTGCAACGTCAACAATCCTGACACTTTTCTTGGATCTAGAAAGTCCTTCACCAGGTCCTATCCCCCTATTCTCATTCCCTCACCACCCCCTCTCTCCCTCAGCTTGCATTCTGTGGCCAGGCATTGCAGTCATCATCACACCCTTGCACACACTGTCAGTTCCCTTGTCCTTGTTTTACTTTATGGCATTCAATTGACTCAGTCTCTATCTTGATTAAGGCCAGCTCTATTGTTCTATACCTGCATCCATGAAGCTGAATGTGGCTTAGGGAAACCATGAGCAACATTAACACACCTTCCTTTAAAATCACAATCCCTAACCTCAAGTGGGCTCTTCATACTGGTCAAATATATTCCCCACCCCCACTCCATCCATTCTTCCCCCTCACACCCATCTCTTACCTGCATCTGGGCCATATGCTCGCTCTCCTCTCCTGCTACTGTAGATAAGCTACCATGGATTCCATCCTCTCAGCCCCTGGGATTCTATCACTTGCCATCACAGCAAGCCCTCCTCTTTCCTTTGCCTGAAATCCTGCCCTGCTTTACTGCTGTGATAGTGCTTCTGATGCCCAGTCCTTTCAGCAGCTGGTGTGCTAGTGCTCAGGAGAGCCGACCTTCCCTGTGTGGTGCTATATTAGCAAGAAGTCCACAGATGCTCAGCTTCCTTCTTGACACCAGCCATGGTCTCAAGACTGGGATGTCCACCAACAGCACCTACTCCCCGGGAGAGAACTGTACTTGGGCTCCAGCAGAGAGGAGGGTTTTGACTTTCCCCCAAGTGCATTATATGGTGGAAGTAGTTTATATTGCCTGACCTAATAGACTGTCAGAACTAGAAAGACACTAGGAATGTGGAAATCACACCAAGGCTCCAATGATGGAATCAAGAATCTGAAAGGCCAAGACACTTGTGATGCTCTGTTAAATATCTTAAATATCTTTTGGTTGCTGTTTCTTTGGCAACTAGAAAAATATGTGGAGCTTCTGAAAGGATGTGCAAGTGACTGAAGGCATTTTACCCCAGTTACTTAGCGTTTTGTAAACTAAATGAGCACCACAGTCCAAATCCAAACACACATCCAGAAGGCCTGAAAGGGAAGAAGAAGGGAAAATGGTCAGGTAGAAAGAGAAGTTCTGGTTAAGAGCCAGAGTCACGTGGGTTTGCCTAGTTCCAGCTCACTAGCCATGAGCCTGCAGAAAGTATTCCTCTCCTGGTGCCTTGCTTTCCCATTTGTTAATTCATTAAGTAGGATGAAGAGATGGGATTGTGGCTGTTCTAAGGGTAGGTGTCATCTTCAAAGGCCAGTGCCCTCTCCCTAGCTTGGAGTTCACACGCATCTCATAGAGCCTCCCTCCAGTGCCTTTTACTTTTGGCTCCTACTCTTGGTCCTTCCTCTCTTCAGACAATATTCTCAAGTTGCCTGGCTTCTCCTGTTTCCAACAGTGAGGTTCCTCATTCTTTTGTCTCTCCTCTGACAGAAATAGGTGAACCAATCAGCCCGGGTCACCTGGATGACTAAAGGAGAACAAAAATGGATTGAACAGATAATCAACTCTCCCTTTTCCATTTTTCTGTGTCATGATGGTTAAAAGGGACCTAAAATATAATAGATTCCATTTCTTTTGAGAGACCTTGAATCTGGTGCCCCTCACACTGCTGGCCTTCTAAAGTGCATTATCTGTTACCCTGACTTAGATGTAAAGTCAATGACTAGTCTGTCAGGTCTTGAATGATTTTCCAAAAGGCTCCCTGGTTAGGTAGATGCAAATAATACCCATAAACCCAAGAGCAGCAAAGGCACCAGAGTCCTGTTTCTTTACATTTAACAAGAATTTATTTCTATTTTAGCATGCATGAGCCAAAAGAAGTAGGATAGAAAAATGTGCCTTCCTTATTTGTATTCTTGACTTGAATTTGTTTCAATCATTCTCTATGGTATCAGCTAACAGAAAAATGATGTGCCATGGGCCCTAATTATTCTGGGGGACTATTCAGGATCTAAACCTCTATTGTATGTTTGGAAAATTACCTAGTATATGCCAGACTGGCTAACTGTTCACTAACTTTTTACTTTTACTTTTTCTCCTGAGTACTCAGCTAGACATTTCCCAGCTTCTCTTATAGTTATGTTACTTCTAAACAATAGCATATAAGAGCAAATAATGCATTCCAGGCTTAGGCCTATCCCCAAACAACCTTTCGGGCAATCTTCCACTCCCTGCCAGCTTGATGTTTAAGCTCAGAGTGACCTCAAAAGCAATGTGCTAGGGCAGAGGTTCTATTAGCCAGGACCCTTGATGGTGTGAAAGGGAACCATCCTCTATTCTATCACCTCCTCTCACTGATCAGATTCTATGTGAGTGCAAAATAAGCATCTGTTGTGTCAGCCACAGAGATGTGGGACTTAACTATGACAGCAGCTAGCATGACTTCAGCTGATGATGAGTCTTGGCAAGAGGGAGTGGTCATCCCTCCACCCAGAACTGAGAACTTAGACACTCTCTTTCCCAGCCTCCCTTGCATCTAGAGCATATGCATCTCAGCTTTATCCATGAGATGCACCCCAGACTTTGACTAATGAGCTAGTGTCACAAAGAAGCAGGTGCATGGGATATATTCTGTAAGGGAGATGGTGGTAGGGGCTCTTCATCCAGATTCAGGGGGTAGCAGGGGCAGCAGCAGCATCCAGTATCCAGGATCATGGTGTCGATAGAGTAAGGGCAGTGCCTGGGTCCCTCCACCAAGATGTGACTGCTTCATGGCATCAGTGCTGTGGTGTGATTTTAGACATTGACTTGACTTATAGCCACCAAGCCTGCTTTTCCAGCCTTCTCAGAAAGTCTGTTCCCTGTGCAATATCTTCCAATAAACCCTTCTCCTGGTTAAGTTAGCTAGAGTTGATTTCTGTTGCTTGCAACTAAAAACTCCTATTGATACAACTGCATCCTTTGCAGTGAGAAATAAACAGGTGATTCTCTTGCTCCTTGGCCACGGGAGGCTATCCAGAGTGCATTATTCATTTCCTGAGAGTCAATCTGTGCCGTGAGCAGCTCACTTTTTCACTGACGGCTTCAGTGTCCTTCAGAAATGAGAACCAGCACACCTGGATTCTAACTGCCCCAGGTCATACTGAAGTAGGTAAAATTAAACCAAAATAAAGCCTGCTATTTGGGAAAATAGGGAATTGGAGAGAATAGTGAAATACTGAGGGGATATCTTAGAAAAATATTCAAGGAGGAGAAAGAAAACAAAATCTTCCCTGGGAACACTGTAATATATAATACAAAAAGATATAAAAAGAAAGAGTCACTTTAGGTCAACTGAATTTCTCCAGCAACTAAAACATAACTTATGGTTTTGTCATGTTCTCTTAATAGGGCTGTTCTAGACTACAGTAGAACTAGGTCAAAGAAAATGTATTTTATGGGAGGAGTGGTATCGGGACAGGTTAACTGGCATTTTGTTCCCAAGACTTCATTATTAGGCTTAGGCTATTCTTACAGGCAGGTTACATTTCTACCGTGGTTGGCAGGAGGAAGAAAAACCACCTCAGGAGACCCTCCTGGGCAGTCTCACATAACACAACTGCCTCTATCTCATGCTCGAGCACACACATGTTGGTTCTGAAGCTCCTTCCAGATTTCACCTGTGGCAGCTTCCAGAGTCTAGTGTGTTGTTATGAGATTGGCTCCCAGTGACTCATGCAGTGCGACAGGGCCATTTTCTACCACACAAGTTGGAGCTGTCCTTGGGGATGGCTTTGGCCAATAGAACATGATGGGAGTGACATGGTGCCTATCCCCAAAGTAAGTTCCTTGAATTAGATTTTTAAAATTTGTAAGAATGCACAGAATCCATGCTTAAGCCACAGAACCCACTATTCCCCTCCCCCCAAAAATCTATTGTACAAACTTATATAGGAATGCTAATAAAAGTAATGGATATCCACAAAACTAATGCTTGGAACCAAAAAACTGGGTTAAAGAGTTAGGTAATTGTGCTAAAGATATAAAATAATGGTGATTTGTTCTCAGCTAAAAGGTATATTGTTAACCCTGTGAAGTTCTGGATGGCGAGGACCTGGCTCTTACTCATCTTTCCAGCGTTGTCTGGGACCCCTTTCTCCAAACCACATTCTGGCTACTCTGTGCCTCTTTATCATCATGTGCCTGCCTCTCCCCTCCAACTGTAGCCTCTCCTCTGCTGAGCTGACCCACAACCCCAGTCTGATCCCAGTGCCTCTTCTGGACCCCATGGCACCCCATGCATGGCACTGCCATGACCCTCATTGCTCAGTATGTGTCTCTTGTCAGGAAGGTTCCAAGCTTCTTTAAGTGGGGGCCTGCACTTTTGTATTCACAGCACATAGCTTGATAAGTGTCTTCTGAATGAATATAAGGCTCTTATGTTCAGTTCACTTAGATGGTTACTTGATTGGTTCACTTAGATGAATCAAGGGCATTTAAAAAATAAATATCCAAAATGGAGCCCTTGATTACATCCCAAACCCAAAAGTCCTGTTCTTCATCCAGGCTTCTTAGTCTCAGTAAACGCACCTCTGTCCACCCAGGCACTCAACCTGGAAAGTGGGGAGCATGCTGAGCCTCCTCTTTCCTGCACCCCCCAACACTGGGCCCGGCCCTTTCCATCTACAAGTCTCCCTGTGCCTCTCTGTCTCCACCTTCCTTTCCTGTTTGGGTGACTCTAAGACACTCCTATATTGCTTTTCTGTTTCTGCTTTTGCCCCCCGTGGACAGTCTCCACACAGCTACATGAACAATCTCTGAAAGCATGAATTAGGTCAGCTGTCCCATTTCCGGAACCCATACACAGCTCCCTGTTATGCACAGAATAACTGCAGCCCCTCACCCTGGCTAGGAGCCCCCACCTGCCGAGGCTCCCACCTCCTCCTGTGCATGGCACTGCCAGCATGCTGGTTAGCTCTGGTCACGTCAGCGCTCCCCCACAGCCACACAGCGCCCACCAGCCCCCAATCTGCAACATCCTTCTTCCTGCCTGCCTTTCCTGGCTGCCTGTCTGATGTAGCAGTGCTTCGGCCTTGCCTCTGCAGGGATCATGGTCACAGAAGCCTTATTTACATCCTTCATAGCGCTCTCCACCATTGTGATTAGTTTGCTCATTTGTTCATATGTTCGTTCTCCGCATCTCCCACTGAAGGTCAACATCACGAGGCTGAGAGTCTTTCAGGCCATGTGCTTATGGCACCTCCAGCATTAGAAGTTGGCCAGACACAGAGGAGGTATTAGAAAAACATGTATTGAATAAACGAAGACCATAGGAGAAGGGACCTGGAGCACATCTGTTATGCTAATCCTTGCAGGCTCCACCACTAGGTTCCAGCATCGGATTAATGGAAAAACCAGGGTCACGCTTTCAAGATTCAGGTCAACTCAGTAAATGCAAAGCAATAAGCATCCACAGAGTGCCCGCATATACATGATCTCATTTAAGTTACACTTTTTTTTTTTTTAAGATTTTATTTATTTATTCATGATAGTCACAGAGGAGAGAGAGAGAGAGGCAGAGACACAGGCAGAGGGAGAAGCAGGCTCCATGCACCGGGAGCCCGACGTGGGATTCGATGCCGGGTCTCCAGGATCGCGCCCTGGGCCAAAGGCAGGCGCCAAACCGCTGCGCCACCCAGGGATCCCTAAGTTACACTTTTTGAGGCCACTATTCTTCTTCCTCCTCTCATTCTACGGTGGAAGAGAAAACTCAGACCCTGAATGATTGCCCACTACAGACCTCAACACCCGAAACCCACAGAAGCAGGTTCTGTTCCAGGTCTGGCCTCCACATGGATCCCATGCATGTTCCACAACCTCCTGTCACTTCTGAGTTTTTCCCAGAAGGACTAAAACCAGAGCCCTGACTTTGCCGCTCCAAAGGTTTACACCTGATGATGCATTTCCCTTCACTACCCTCTCAGACAACTGGGATGTGCCTATATCAGAATACATAAATAAAGGCAGTTGTATGTAACCAGCTCCCTAATTCTCGGTCTATAGGACAGGCATTCAATTATTGCTCTTTCACAGCAACTTATTAAAGCTTTGCACGATAATTAAATGAGGCAACTGGCATCCAACACCTTCCACAATGAAGAGATTCTTACCTCGAAATTCCAGTCCTCGAAGCTGAAAAGTGACAAGACCATTTCCAATTTCAATCAGGTGAACAAAAGCATTGAGGTAGTCTGAGGCCAAAATAAAGCAATCGCCAGAGCTGTAGTTACCCCATCGACCAAGGACTAAGTCTCCACACAAGGACTCCTGCAGAGCCCTGGTCAGGTGCTCGTAGAAGATGGAATTAAGATTGTTGTCATCATTCCCTAAAGACAGAACAGGAAATACGCTCAGAGAGTACGCTCAGACCTAGGAAACAGTGAGTTGTCATTTTGATTAAGGGTAAATCAGGCTTTTTAGATACTTTGCTCATTTTTGTTGACTTTGTGAGACCCTCCTATTTTTTCCCTTTATTGTCTTTCCAGGGACAATATATATATAAGTGGATTAAATTATTGACTTACTGCAGATGACTTACAAATTCATAGTTCCAGCAGAGATCTCTTGTCTCAACACTAGACCTATATACTGACTTGTTTATTTAACATCTGTTCTTTTATGTCTCAAATGCTCCTCATTTTCAACATACCCACATCGGGTTCCCCCTTCCGTTGCCCATCTCAGCAAATGGTACCACCCCCCAGGGTAGCCATAAGCAGGGATCTCTGTTCCCCCTCCTTCACACGCCAGCCTCTCAACTTTGCTTTCTTCAAATACTCTTTTGCATCCTTCTCCATTTGCATTACCCCTACCTTATTCCAAGCTGCATTATTTCTCAAATGGACAGCCACACTAGTTATATGACTCACCTGTGTATGTTCACCGGGACCAGCTGCCTGATCCACTCCCCACACCACAGCCAGAATGAGCTTTTCAAATTGAGAAGCTGGATGTACTTCCTAAGACCTCTCAACCCCATTACTTCAAGCCTTTAGTGGTTTTTCAGTGCTCTAGGGATAGAGATGAGGCTTCTTCATACCACCTATAATGGGGTTCCCTATAATTTAGCATTCCCAGGTCTAAGCTGGGACAGTCACAGGTATAAGCTAGGAGCAAATCTGGGCTATATGGACATACAAGAAGCATGCAGGATCTGCTTCTTATTTCAGTCTCCGTCCTTACTTCCCACAAACTTCCTCCTCCTCCCTTATGCTCTGCATAGAACTTCTTTCAATGGAGAGACTCTCATGTCTTGCCCACCCTGGGCCTTTGTAGACACCGGTCTCTCTGCCCTGGTTGTTCTTTCATGCCTCTCTGGCTTCTTAACACTTATTATTCTTCAGACTTCATCTTCATGGCTACTTCAGAGAAGCCTCCACTGACCACTTCACTGGGCCAAATCCCCCATCACAGGATCTCAGCACCATGAGCCTCTGCTCTGAAGCATGTGTCACAGTTGGAATCTGACTTTTGGTTTTTATGTGTATATGGTTAATTGATTCACATTTGATTGATTCAATGCAGTGGAGAACGTAAAGTGAAGAAAATATGTAGTGAAGGTAATGGGATCCATGTCTGAATTTGCTTATTTCTGGGTCCTAACACTCACAGAAGTCCTACCATGCACAAGGGACTAGCTAAATATCTGTTGAATCATCGATAACACCATGGATCATACAGCCTCTTTAAGAGAATTTTTTTAAAATTTTTATTTATTTATGATAGTCACACAGGGAGAGAGAGAGAGAGAGGCAGAAACACAGGCAGAGGGAGAAGCAGGCTCCATGCACCGGGAGCCCGACGTGGGATTCGATCCTGGGTCTCCAGGATCGCGCCCTGGGCCAAAGGCAGGCGCCAAACCGCTGCGCCACCCAGGGATCCCAGAATTTTTTTTTTATTTTTAAAGATTTTATTTATTTATTCATGAGACACACACACACACACACACACACACAGAGGCACAGAGACACAGGCAGAGGGAGAAGCAGGCTCCATGCAGGGAGCCCGATGTGGGACTCGATCCCGGGTCCCCAGGATCACACCCTGGACTGAAGGCAGCGCTAAACCGCTGAGCCACCTGGGCTGCCCGAGAATTTTATTTTTAAGAGCACAACTGTCATGTAACTCCTGGGGCTTTTTGAAATCAAAATCATTGAGGATTAGAGACAATAGACAGCATCAATGCATATGTATATGCTACAATATAAACAATTACTGCTAGTCTTATATATCATATACAAATACATGTTTTATATATTATAATAACATAGATATTATATAGATGTCATTTGCTGCTTTGAAATTATATATACATATAATTCAGATTTATTGAGGGATAATCTGTGTAAGATAAAAATTCTTTTTTAGTGCGCAATTGACATTCACCAATTTTGTGGCATCCAGCAGTCTGTTCTGCTTCAGTGTTGAGCGGTATTCTGTAATATGCATGTACTAGAGCCTGTTTATCCATTCATCAATTGGAGGACATTTGGGTTGTTTCCAGTTTTAGTGATTAGGAGGAAATTCACCAAAAATATTCATGAGTGGAAGTTTATGTGAGTGTAAGTTTTTGTTTCTCTTGTGTAAAACCTGGGAATGGGCCTGCCATTCTGCAAAGTGGCTGTATCATATTTGCACCCTCGCCAGCCTCAATGATTGAGAGTTCAAATTGTTCTTCATCTTTGTTGAGACTTGGCATTGTCGGCAGTTGCGTGTTTGCTTATTTAATTTTAGCCATTCTAATTGGTGGATGATAACACCATGAAAGGAGTGAAGGAAGGGTACAGGAGAGGAGAGGGAATGTTGGAGGGAGTGTGGAATTGGGGGTTCATGGTGTGTTTCCTTTAATCTCCTTTCCACTCCCTCTATCTGATCTCTCGTAATGAAGCACAGAAACGTTCTTTAGAGAGAAGACTGGATAAATGTGGAAATCCTCCTGCTGTGGTTTTGGGTCTTGTGGGTGAAGGAAGCGCCGGAAGGGTCTGGAAGAAACGTTTGCATTCTGTACTTTTATTTTAGGAGCCTCTTATGTTTAGGAGGAAAATTCTGGCTCTGGAAAGTCAGAGAAGCATAGCTGCTCTAAAGAAGAAATGCCTAAAGCAAACTTCAAGTCTCCCTTCTAGACTGTCTATTGGAGTGGAGGCAAAGTTAGGGAAGGTCCAGATAAAGACTGCAGATCTGAACAGAACTCCCCCTGCTCCATATCCTGGGGAAAGGGAGAATGACTGGGGGTGCAGAAAGGTGAAGACTGACCCTGAAAGTACCTACATAAGGAAGAACACTGATCCACCTGTAAGAAATCTATAAAATAACATCATCAAATTATGAATATCTTCGCAGGGCATTCATGACAGTTGAAAGTCAAATTGAAATTGGTGCATTTATAACATGATTATAATTAATGGAGAGAAATAAACTACTCTGTGGGCTGAGTCATGTCACATAGTCTAATGAAATATCAGTATGCTAAATCCTCTGTGTAGATGAAGCCCGCCTGACCTGCCATCAGTTCATTCTCAATGATGAATCAGCATGCATTCCGAGACACTAATTAGAGGTTACTTTGAGTCTCTGCCACTTTTAAAGGGAAGGCCTTATTGAGAGAATTAACTTTTGTTTAATTGTTCAAACTGTTTGATATTTAAAGAAAACAGAACAATTTCAACCACTGAAGTGGAGTCTTTGTAGAACACCTTGACCAGAGATCCACATAATTGGATTAAAATGAGACAACTATTATGGATAACTAGAGGGAAGATGCACTTGTGAAACTATCCATATGCCTAAGGTCAATGGCCCTGCAATGTCATAGAGGCCCACAGCTGCACATAAAGACACTTACTTATAGCCTATTCGCGCCCCGCCCGAAGTTGTACTTACTGACAAGTTGAACTTTACGTTAACAAAATATAAACCCATATCTCCAGGTATTTTCCCATTTCAAATTAGTCATGTATATGCAATTCAAATATAGATAAAGACATGATACAATTCTTCCTAGACAAAACTTTTGACACAGGGGAGAGAGTGAGGAGGATAAAAATGGAACATTTGCTTTCTGATATGAGGGAAAAAAGAGGTAGAAGGTTAAAAATAAGATGGATTACAGAAAGCCAAAAAGTAAAATAATTTCCTAGAAGTAAATTGTCCATAGCTTAATGTTAAATGAAGTTTCTGAAGATTTCTGGATCCTAGATCCTGGAATGATTTGCCTTGAGGACATCATAATGCCAATGGCTTCCCTAAGAATTTTTTTGCTACAAGACGAATAGCAAGGTTGAGAGTCTGTACTTGCCTTTTGTCACACACTAAAATGTCTTCATTGACGGTCCTTCTATACTGAACAGGTACCACATCAATTCTAAGTAATGGAGAAAAGCATTTCCAAACCAAATCAGGATGCTCGGTCAGTCTATTTGCATAGTTTTCTTTTCCTAGTCAGCATATTTATTACCAAGATATGCATTATCTCTACAATGACTAAAAAGAATGAGAACTCATTTCCCCTGTTTAGATTGAAGGACTCCATCTATACAAGAAAATAGATAAAGAGTTTACAAAGAGAGAAGAAAGGTATCTTCTTACCTGGATCCTTTTCAATTTGAACCACCAGCCTTGTGTTAGAATTATCCACACGCCTTGTGCTAGAAGGGACCACAAAGGGGTAAAAGGTCATGACTGGATCATTACAAATGAGAAACAGTTGGTTTACAGAATTGGCTGTGTGTTGGGGAACGCAGGGGATATGGAGCTCCCATATCAGGGTGATTGCTCCAATGTGACAATGCTGTAGGCAGAGAGAGGTGTCTTAAGATAACAGAGAGGGGAAGGTACAAGAAACACATGGAGGGGAGGGATGATGACATCTCAGGATTGGGAGACCAGCCTGATGCCTTATCAATTCTGAGCACCAGGTCCATAAAATAAAAGCAGGTACTTGAACTGCCAATGGAAGGTCACTCACTTTCCGAATTTGAAAGCAGTACCCACACAGGCATCTTTCTTTTAAAATTGATCCCACAAAACTGTGGTGAGCGAGTCAGTGTTCCACCACTTGCTGTCAAGTGCTGGGCATATTCTTTAGGCCTCTCTTCGCTTGAACCACAAGAATGAAATCAGCTCTTACAAACTTGGAAGAAGATAGATTGTCCGTAGCCATGGCAACAAATAGCTGTCAGAACCAGTTTTAAATCTCTTCAGCTATTTCAACTCACCTCAGTCCGTAGCCTCTGTAAGCCAGCCAACCCATGGCCCCCTGCTTCTGCAAGCCAGCCAATGGGGGACAGACTCATTCCAGACTTCTTAAGGGCCGACCAATCAACAGTGCATCCCCAAGTAATCGCATGTGTCAGTGTTATCAACCCACTCTGCCCCAGCACCTTAGCCATTTTTGAACTTTACACGTCCCAGAAGCCCTTGGTAAGTGCAACAGTCAACTCTGCTCAGAGACACTGTGCCTCACCCGCTTTGTCTGTTTATTTCAGATATTCAGTGGTTTCATCCACTGAAGGATGAAATACGAGGTTGACTTCAATCACATGAGCTTGGAAGTTTAACTGTTCATGATGTACAAAGATGGCAATTTCATATGGTTAAACCTAAGCCATAAAGAAATGGCTTTCACTAGAAATATATCATTGCATACAGGTTTACAAACAGGTTTGAATATCATGAGGGTCCTACTAACATTTGTGAAAAAACTGATCTTTAGCATGCCTGGCCTCTGCCTTTGCTTTTTCTACTCCAACCATGCTAGCTAGCCTCTTTCCATCTCTCCAGTGTGCTCCGATTTCCTATTCCTGTCACCCTGCCTCCCCTAGAACTCTGTGTGACCCTTGTGTCCTCTACTTGGAATCCTTACTGGCCCACCCTCTTTCCTGACACAGTTCTATAGTGCTTCGAGTCTGGCCCAAGTATCGCTCTCAGGGACAAGTTCCTGACACCTGCTATAGGTGAGACTCATGTCATACTTGAGTCTTCACACATCATACCTCTCCTTTGGGTAACCTGTCATGGTTAATATTACCAAAAATGATGACAGCTAATATTGCCACAGCACTTCTCTGCTTAAGCACTTTATGTGAGTTAACTCATTATACAGCTGCTTTCATAGGGTATTACCCGTATAATAATGGGTATTCTTATTACACCCATTCAGTCTGAGGAGGAACTTGAGATAAAGTGAGATCAACTATAGAGCCCAAGGTCACAGAGCTAATAAGTATGGAGCCAGATTTGAACCCAGTAGGCTGACTCTACCCTGTCAGGTATTTCTTTGTGGATCATTTTATTATATTCACCTCTTACACCCAAAGCAGCATGAAGACACACCTTTGTTTACAACTGGCATGAATAAAGAGCCCAATACGATGCTGTTTCTTAAGTTATTTTTTATCTCATGACACCCACTAAGAAGAAAGGAGACTAGCTGCCACTAACTTAGAGTTAAACATGATCGCTGACATCCTGAGTATGATTTAATAAATGACAAGCACTTGTTAGTAAGAGTGCTTAAGAAGAAACCTCAGAATGCAAACTTCTGTTGTGAACTTGTCTCTTGGGAATCAGAAGAGAAAATAAGTATTTAGATGGAACTAAGAAAAAAAAGTATTCTCTTTTCCTCACCTGTCTCAGATATTTGAGAACCATCTAGGCAAGATCTTGTTTGAGCTTTGTGGGACAGAGTCTGCAAATGGGTTGGAGAGAAGAAATAATTCTGTTGCATCTCAAAAAGGCTGTAAATCCTACCACTCTGTTCTATTACTGTGTCGGTTTTCCTTCCAAATACCCTCAGATCAGCTTTGAAAGTAAAAGAGCCCAGGGTGGCAAAAAATAAAGCAAACACCAAAATTCTTTCTAATGAAGGCAGAAATCCCATGTCGCCATAGTTAGTCCCTAAATGGAATTTTAATTTCACCTGAAGACCTAGGACAAATGAAATTTTCAGCGGCAGAATAAACAATTTTTAAAGTGGGGCTGAGCCAAAAGAAAGTCATTTACCAAACTCCTTGGGGAATTAAAACACCTTCTAAAACCATGTTAACTGGAAAGCTATCTTTGCAAAAGGCTACAGAATGCAGAGTGCTAAATTCGATCAGCAACAACTAAGCTACACTGCCTGTGTACCCCAGGGCCTCTGGCTCTCCACCAGACTAAGAAGGTGAACTGTCAGCCATACGGGTAATTTGAGTTTTTCTCCAGTGCTTTCCTCCTGTACATTTGGTGCTTACCATTCAAAGGTGCTAATTAGCTCAGTAATTGGATTTCTGCCTTAACTGTCCAATTGCATCAACATCAATTCTGTTTGCGCAGAGAGAAAACGGGGGCTTGTATTTCACGCCTCAATCTCAAGGGGGGAACAGAACGCTGGTACATGTTGGGTGTGCATTTATCTGCACGTATTCTTCCTAGCACCTGCCTGGCAAGTCCCTGTTCATTGCTAGGCAACATCGTCCTGAGGGCCACAGGCCAACAGTCTAGTCAAAGGCCTTTCCAGATAGGTTGACTTACTCTGAAGCATCTTCCCTTATGTTAATATGGAATGCTTCTGCAATCAAGCTAGTTTCCTCCCTTCAAATTTTGCTTTCTCACCTTCTGATGTGTCTCCCTAAGTCAAGCACCATCTCTCTTATATGGTTTCACCTGAGGCACTTAAATAATTTAACAGTAATTTAATCATACTGCTTCAAATTCCCATTTGTCAGCACACATAGGCTATTTATGGGAGAATTATTCCTATTTTTTTTATGGAAAAGTGTGACTGGTTGGAATGAGAAGTTTGTTCTATTCATGCAACAAACCCAGAATGGAGTTATGGGTGGACTGTAGTTCTATTTAGGGGATAGGATGGCCTTGGAAAAATCTACATGAACGAGATAGCCAGACCTTCAATAGGACACTGTCACCTTTTAAATTGGATATATACACAAAGTTCATTCAGGCTTATTTTGCATCTTTAAATTTTGCTGCCACTGATAATCAGATTAGTTCTCTCAAATCCAGAGAAGATCTTCTGGCTGCTGGGTCACTATGTGCTTCAGAATGACTTGGCATGAGAGAAAATTCCTAAAGACACAGAGTTAGACAACTGGCATAGTGGGCTCCACCTGAAGACAGACATTCAGGTAACCTCCAGCCTTAGTACCATCTGGGAGGTCTGATCTAGTTCTGGTTTCCAGTACCTTTGGGAGTAGTTGTTTGCAACCCCAAATTAAAGGAGTCTTTACGGGCACCTGGGTGGCACAGTTAAGCATCCAACTCTTGGTTTTGGCTTAGGTCATGATCTCAGGGTGGTGAGAACAAGTCCCATGTCAGGCTCTGAGCCCAGTGTGGACTTTGCTTGAGATTCTCTCTCCCCCTACCCCTCCCACGTGTGTTCTTTCTCTCTCTCTCTCTCTCTTTCTAATAAAGAAATAAATCCTAAAAAAAAAAAAAAAAGTTGAGGGGTGTTTGTCAATATAGCCACCTTTGATGTGCCTGGGCTTTGACTTCTAACTCCTCATCCAAAAATAAGCTTCTTGATAGTGAAAGGAACAGTGCTCCCTTTCTCCTGCCAGAGTGGTGTCAGAGAAAGCCAGTTGAAACAGAAGGTTTAAATGATATCCAGAATATCATAACATGGTACTCAGAATGTTCAGATTTCAAAGACAATAGATGCCAACACTGAGATAACAGAAATGAGGGAACTATCTGACAAAGACTTAGAACTAGTGTTCATAAAATTCTTCAACAAGCAATTAATACATTGGAAGCAAATGAAAAAAATGCGTCTGTTAGCCATATGGATGTCTTCTTTGGAAAAGTATCTATTCATTCATGTCTTCTGCCTATTTCTTAACTGGATTATTTATTTTTTGTGTGTTGAGTTTGGTAAGTTCTTTATAGATTTTAGATACTAGCGCTTTATCAGATATGTCATTTGCAAATATCTCCCCCCATTCTGTAGACTGCCTTTTATTTCATCTTGTTGAATGTTTTTTTCACTATCAAGAAGCTTTTTATCTTGATGAAGTCCCAACAGTTCATTTTTGCTTTGGTTTCCCTTGCCTACAGTGACATGTCCAGTAAGAAGTTGCTGTGGCCAAGGTCAAAGAGGTTTCTGTCTGTGTTCTCCTCTAGGATTTTGACGAATTCCTATCTCATATTTAGGTCTTTCATCCATTTTGAATTTATTGTTGTATATGATGTAAGAAAGTGGTCTAGTTTCATTCTTCTACATGTTGCTGTCCAGTTTTCCCAACACCATTTCTTAAAGAGACTGTCTTTTATCATTGGATAGTCTTTCCAGTTTTGCTGAAGATTAGTTGACCGTAGAGTTGAGATTCCATTTCTGGGTTCTCTATTCTGTTCTGTTGATCTGTTTGTTTTTGTATTAGTATCAAACGAACAATCATCATGTTTGTTTTGTGCTAGTCATCAATATCTTGATGACTACAGCTTTGTAATATAGCTTGGAATCCAGAATTGTAATGCCTCTATTTTTTTCTTTTTCAGGATTGCTTTGGCTATTCTGGGTCTTTTGTGGTTCCATGCAAATTTTAGAATTGTTCTAACTCTGAAAAATGCTGGTGGTATTTTGATAGGGATCGCATTAAATGTGTATATTGCTTTGAGTAGTACAGGCATTGTAACAATATTTGTTCTTCCAATCCATGAGCATGGAATCATCTTCCATTTATTTGTGTCCTCTTCAATTTCTTTCATAAGTATTCTACAGTTTTCAGAGTCAGGTCTTTTATCTCTTTGGTTAGGTTTATTCTTAGGAATCTTTTTGTTTTTGGTGAAATTGCAAATGGAATCAATTCCTTAATTTCTTTTTCTGCTGCTTCATTAATGCTATATAAAAATGCAACAAATTTCTGAACGATTTTATATCCCACAACTTTGCTGAATGCATGTATTAGTTCTAACAAACAATATTTTAGTGGAGTATTCTGGGTTTTCTACATAGAGTATCATATCATCTACGAAGAATGAAAGTTTACCTTCTTCCTTGCTGATCTAGAGGCCTTTTATTTCTTTGGGTTGTCTGATTGCTGAAGCTAAGAGTTCCAGTATGATGTTAAGCAGTAATGGTAAGAGTGGACCTCCTTGTTTTGTTCCTGACTAGGGGAAAGGTTCTCAATTTTTTTTCCCATTGAGGATGATATTAGCTGTGGGTCTTTCAGAAAAATAAGAATAGAAAGGAACTTCTTCACCTGATAAAGACTGTCTACAAAGACCTACAGCTAGCAATCATACTTAATGGTGAAATTTTTTTAAAAAAATATTTTATTCATTTATTCATGAGAGACACAGAGAGAGGCAGAGACATAGGCAGAGGGAGAGGCAGGCTCCCCCTGGGGACCCCAATGTGGGACTCGATCCCAGGACCCCGGGATCACGACCTGAGCTAAAGTCAGACGCTCAACCACTGAGCCACGAAGGTGCCCCTCAATGGTGAAAGATTGAATGTTTTCCCAATAAAGCTGGGAATAATGCAAGTATGTCCACTTTAATAACTCTTATTTAACACAGTGCTGGAGGTTCTAGCCAATGGATTGAGACAAGAAAGGCAAATAAAAGGCACACAGTTTGGAAAGAAAGAAATGAAACAGTGCATATTTGCTGATGACATGATTATCGATAGAGAAATTTCAGAGAATCTACAAAAACAACACAACACAAAACAAAACCCCAGACCTAGAAAGTGAGTTCAGTTAGGTCTCAGGGTACAAGATAACCTTACAAAAATGAAATGTATTTCTATGTACTAACAATGGATACCAAAATTTTTTAAAATACATTTTGAAATCACTCATAAAAAAGAGAAAATACTTGGGTTTTGTTAAACCTAAGAAAGTATATGCAGGGCTTATATGCTGAAGAATACCAAAATGCTGATGAAAGCAATAAGAGGAGTGCTAACCAAATGGAGAGATGTACCATATTAATGCATTGGAAGACTCAGTAAAGATGTCAATTCTCTCTAAACTGATAGAAAGGCTTAGCATGGTTCCTGTCAAAATTTCCACAATATTTTTTGTAGATATTTAAGGAAAAACACCAATCAAACACAATCTTTTCCAAATAATAGGAGAGGATACTTCCCAATTCTTTATGAAAATAGTATTATTCTGAAAACAAAACTAAAGGCAGTATAAAGGAGAAAGAAAGAAAGAAAGAAAGAAAGAAAGAAAGAAAGAAAGAAAGAAAGAAAGAAAGAAAGATTGATTTTAGGTGCAAAAATATATATTTATAAATATAAATTAGTCTAAAATTTGTACAGAAAGGCAGAAAAATATTAGCTAAAACAATTTTTTTAAAAAAGAAGTGGGAATTTACTTAATTTCAAGGTATATTATGTAACTTCAGTGATGAAGACTGTTAGGATTGGTAGAGGGTATTACATATAGATAAATGAAACAGAACAGAGAACCCAGAAATAGACCCACACAAATATGCCCTATTTATTTTTTTAAAAAATAGAGGTAAAATTTGCATAACATAAGATTCATAATTTAACATTTCAAAGCAACAGTGTATTGGCTTTTAATACACTCACGATGTTGTGTGACTGTCACTACTATTTAATTCTGGAAGATTTTTAGCATCCCCAAAAGAAACCTTTTATCTATTAAGCAGTCACTCCCTGTTCATCCCTTTCCCCAGCCCCTGACAACCACCAATCTGTCTTTTGCGTGGATTTGACTGTTCCAAATATTTCATATAAATGGAATCACATTATATGCAGCATTTTGTGTCCGGTTTCCTTAATTTTACATAATGTTTTCAAAGTTCGTCTACATTGTAGCATATATCAATACTGCATTCTTTGGGATGGCTAAATAATATTTCATTGTATGATATATGATATTTTGTTTGTCAGTTCATCAGATAATGACATTTGGTTGTTTTCACTTTTTGGCTAGTATGAACAATGATTCTAGAAACACCTGTGCACAAGTTTTTGTTTGGAAACCTTCTTTGAAACTTTCTTTGGCATATACGTCAGAGTGAAATTAATTGTCTTGAGTGTTCACTGATGTAAAAAGCTTTTAATTTCAATAATCTAATTTTCTTTTGTATCTTGTGACGTTGGTGTTTAAGAATTCATTGCAAATCCAAGAGTTTTACAGTTTTAGCTTTTTATACTCAAGTCTGACTCATTTTGATTTAATTTTTGTATAGGATGTGATGTGAGGGTTCAACTACATTCTTTTGCAAATGGATATCCTGTTGTCCCAGTATCATTTACTGAAAGACTGTCCTTTCCCCCATTGAATGGTCTTAGCACTCTTGTGGAAAGTCAATTGACTGCAAATGTATAAATTTATTCCAAAAAGGGCAGTTGTAATTTTGACAGGAGCCAATTGAATCTGTCGACCAATCTGAGGAATATTACCTTCTTCAAATTGATGAACATTGGATGTCTTTCCATTTATTTGTCTTCTTTAATTTCTCTCAGTGATGTTCCTAGTTTTTGGTGTTCATGCTTTCTACTTCCAGTCCATTCAGGCTAATCTCTTGGTATACAATTGTTTATAGAACCTACTGATAATCCTTGTATTTATGTAAGGTTGGTAGTAATGCCCTCACTTTTATTTGTGATTACAGTAATTTGTCTTCTCTAATTTTTTCTTGGTCATTCTAGATAAAGATTTGTCAATTTTGTTGATATTTTCAAAGAATCAATTTTTTTTGTGTCATCTATTTTCTCTATTATTTTTCTATTCTCCATTTCATTTGTTCCCACTCTGATCTTTATCATTTCCTGCTGTCTTCTTGCTTTAGATTTAGTTTGCTTTTCTTTTTCTAGTCACTTGAGGTGGAAGATTAGGTGATTGATTTGAGATTTTTCTTAATTTCTAATATAAGTATTTACAGGTATGAATTTCTCTCTGAGCACTGCTTTTGCTACATCCGATAATTGTTGATATATTATGTTTCCGTTTTCATCCACCATAAAATAATTTTTTATTTTCTCTTGTTATTTCTTCTTTGACCCACTGGTTGTTTGAGAATGTTTTATTTGGCAAATATTTGGAAGATTTTCCAGGTTTCCTCTTGCTGCTAATTTACAATTTCATTTCATTGTGGTTGGAGAACATAAGTTGTACAACTTCAATCCTTTTACATTTACTGAGGTTTGTTTTATGGCCTAGCATATGTTCTAACCTGGAGAATAGTCCATGTGCACTTGACAAGAACATCTTTTTAAAAACTTTTGCCTGCAAAATACTCTTATGAGGCTAAAAAGCCATGGCACAGGAAGAAAATATTTTTAGTCACATACCCAACAAAACACTACTATCTAGCATATATAAAGAACTCTCAAAACTCAACAGTTAAAAAAATCCAATTAGAGAACAAGCACAAGACCTGAACAAACATTTCCCTGAAGAGATGATACCAATGGCAAATAAGCTCTGCAGAAGACATTCAACACCATAGTGAATAGCAAGTAGTTAAGGAAATGGAAATGAAAACCACTACAAGAGATCACTATACACTATCAGAATGGCTAAAAGAAAAAAATAGTAAAAACACCTGCCAAAGATCTGGAGAAACTGGATCTCTCATATATTGCTGAGGGGAATGTAAAATGGCATACAGCTCCACTGAAAAAAGTTTGGCAGTTTCTTATCTCTTTTTGTTTTTAAGATTTATTTATTTATTCATGAGAGACACAGAGACATAGGCAGAGGGAGAAGTAGGCTTCTCGCAGGGAGCCGGATGTGGGACTCGATCGTGGATCCTGGGATCACGCCCAGCCAAAAGCAGACACTCAATCACTGAGCCACCAAGTCGTCCCAGTTAGACAGTTTCTTAAAACACTACCATATGACCCAGTGATTGCATTCGTAGGCAATTATCCCAGAGAAGTGAAGACTTACATTCGAAAAGCTGTAGACTAATGTCCATAGCAGCTGTATTCATAATAGCCACAAACTGAAAACAACACAGATGTCCTCCGATGGTTGAGCTGTTAAAGAGAGTGTGTATATCCATGCACTCGGCTTTAAAAAGGGGCAAACTATTGACATATAAAATGACCTGAATGAATGTCTACTGAATTATGGTGAGTGAATACAGCTAACCCCACAAGGTTAAATACTATATGATTCCAGTCTCATAACATTCTTGAAATGACAAAATTACAGAGTTGGAGAATGGATTAGTAGTGGACAAGAATTAAGAAGGGGGTAGGGGCAAGAAGGACAAATGTGTGTTTATGGAGGGACGACAGGAGAGACATTTGTGGTGGTGGAAAAGCTCTGTATCTTTACTGTTATCAATATCAATACCCTGATTGTGACAGTTTTGCAAGATGCTAACACCTGTAAACTGGTAAAGGACGTATGGGGGATCCCTCTGTATTATTTCTCTCAACTATACATGAATCTATAAAGAGCTTTAAAAAAGTTTAAGAAATCTTCTTAGCTAACAGCAGGCCTGAATTTAGTTACTATAATAATGCATTCGTGTGCAATTCTCATTTCTGATCTGAACCTGCTTACATTTCCAATTAGGATTGCTTCTCCCATTTCAGCCAGAAGAGTCCAAGATTATTCAACATTTCAAATACAGGATATGAAATCCAACTATTCATTCACTGGAAGGTCATAAATATTTAGGGGGTGAAAAGTGTTTCTTCTCTTTCTGCAAATGCAACTAATAAAAATAGCAATAAAAAAGTTCGAGTTGCTTGCAGTTGGGCAAAGAGTCAGGCAAGGGGGGACTTGAATAAATAGAGATGCAGAGGATTATAACTGATTTATAAAAATTAAGTTATCAAAGAGGTGCTGTTTTTTCCCCAAGCTAAACATGTTTGGTTTAGGGTTTTGACTTCTGGGTACTATATCTTGGTAGCAAGATGCCTAATGGTATTTATGTGACAGTGTTTTAGAACTGTGGGTGAAATTTCTCCTGAAGACACATGTATTTTTTTTTTCATTAGTGACCAGTAGAATGTACAGGATTGGATTAAGATGAGCCCCACACACAAGCAAAAAGGACATGATCATCCTTGGCAATGAATGAATCCCATTTGTGCAGTGACGCACACAGCCCCTATGAATTAACTCAGGTCTTCTCATTTGCATGACTGCTTGTCTCAGGAGAGGCAGCAACATGAGAAGACACATTCTCTGAACATGAAGCCATTAACAGAGTGTCGTTTTGTCACCAAGGGATGTTGCACTTAATAAAAGCACACCAGTATGCTTCCCACTGAGATGGACTTCCCACTTCTCCTTTGCTGTTTTTTTTTACTTCCAGAGTATGCCACTATACTTTGCTCACCTTCCATCTTTTTTTTTTTTTTTTTTTGCTCACCTTCCATCTTTTTTTTTTTTTTTTTGCTTACCTTCCATCTTAAAACCCCAACAATAAAACTGCAATTTTAAGTCAATAAACCTGATTTCTGTTTCTAACTTGGTTAATAACTTATTAAACTATTTGAGGGATGAAAAGAAGAGAATCACTTAATTCTTCTGATCCCTAGTATTCTCATGCATAAAATGGCAACTGCACATTGCACAGGACTTTGGGTAGGAAATTAAAATAAAGAGCTTCGTCCATGACCGCCAACTTACAAAACTAAATAAAGAATTGCTTTAGCCTTGTAACAGCCCAGTTACCCCAGGGAACCATGAGAGATGATGGGTAAATAGAAAAAGCTTTTGATATCACTGCATCAGGACATTTGGGTATAGATTTTTCTGTAATGGGGAAAGGAACAGTAAAGTTTATCCTGAAAATGTTTTTCAAATTGATTTTTCAAATACTAAAATAGTTTGGGTCGAATCTTGGCTCCAGGAGCAAAAGGGCATTAGGCAACAGATAATCAGTTCATTCATCTCTCCCAGTTGTCCTGCATTTGCCCCAGCCTTTTCCCAAACAAGTGATTTTTAAAAATTTATTACTGAAGTGTAGTTGACATATAATGTTATATTAGTTTCAGGTGGACAATGGGGTGATTCAACAATGCTATACATTACATAATGCTCACCACGATTAAGTGTAGTCACTACACAGTATTATTACAATATTATTGACTATATTCCCTATGCTGTACTTTACATGTCTGTAACTTATTTATCACTAGATGTTTGTACTTCTTAATCCCCTTCACTTATTTCACCCATTCCCCACTCTGGTAACCATCAGTATGTTTTCTCTATGAGACTATTTGTTTTTTTATTTGTTCATTTGTTTTCTTTTTTAGACTCCACACATTAATTAAATTGTGTATTTGTCTTTCTCTGACTTATCTCACTTAGCATAATACCCTCTAGGTCCATCCATGTTGTTGCAAGTGGTAATACTTGTGTGTGTGTATATATATATATATATATTCTTTATCCATTCATCTATCAAAGGACATTTGGGTTGCTTCCATACCTTGGCTATTATAAATAACGCCATAAACATAGGAGTGTACAAATCTTTTCAAAGTAGTGCCCAAACAGGTTATTTGACAATGCTAAGGAAATCTCCTCTCTGGTGGCTTCCCTGGTGGCTGTACTTTATCCATGACAACTTTACATAGAAAGCTAGTGTTCTATCATTCTGAAATGCTCTTAAAAATTGCTTTTTAAAAACTTCATTTCCTACCCAATTTTCTTTAAAACCCACTAAGACCTTTCTCTTTTACCTCTTCCTCAAGCTTCAAAGTATACCTCTCTCCAAAGCCTACCCTGACACTAGGAAGATAAGCTCTAACTATATAGCCTCTAAAACAAATACTTTCTTTAATGTGAAAAGAGGAATGTAATACATTAAATTACCCTTGGTTTTATCAGATAATACATTTTTTCTTATTCTCATGTATGTGATTATTTTTCCATTATTGATTATTTTTCATCTAAAAATCTTGAAGGGGAGCAACAGTTTAAAGAGAGAAACAAACACAGCAATCTAGACACGAGAAAGTATTATAAACCCTATAAGTGGTGATGATGGTAGTGTTCCCAAAGGGACAAGAAAAAAAAGAATATATATGGCTTATATGTCCACATTATGTACAGATTTCATTAATCAGTTGGTACCACTGTGTACCAAGAAGCAGCAACCATATGCGAAGCCTGGGCCAGGTCTCTTGGCTCTCTGTAAAATAGGATTAAAGTCAGTCATGGAAATATACTCAGATAACAAGATTACAGGAGCCCCATCTGATCACTACAATGCTAAGGAATGAGTTTTCACCTAGAGCCTCAAATGCACACATTCCCTAGGACCCAAAGTGGCCTGACCACAGCTGACTCCATCAGTCATGGGAAGAATGAGAACATACTGACCATGGCCAACAACATCCATTTTGAGCATTGGCTGATCACAGGAAAGACCTGAAGGGCTCAGGGTTCTTGGGTTCTTGGGGAGTAAACCTACACTGTACAGATGCCTTGAGTCTACACAATAAATCTCCTACATTGGATATGTGATCCCATGCAGTAAAAGAGTCTGCAGATTTAACGTGGATTTAAGAGCTGACTATATCCTGCCTTCCTTTGTTTGGAAGAAGTCAGCCCGATCTCCAACACTCCCCTAAAAGCGGGGAAAGGACCCCACCCCCGCCCTCACTTGCTGCAGTGAAAAGGGTTCTGCCCACATGCTGTTATAGACTTACACCCCCTGAAACCATCTATCAATCTGATTCAGTCCCAAAGCCTTGCTCCTGCGTGACCTTGAAGTGTAGAGTCAGCAGCCCCAGACAGCGGGGAAGCAGGTGGGCATGTTGGACTCCTTCTTGCAGGCACATGGTCAACTTCAATACTCTGCACTTTTCAAATTCTTTAACTGCTCAGCAAAATGTAACAGGACCTTGAGTAAAATTATGCACCACAGCATAATGAATAATAAGCTCAAACCAGTGCTATTTGAGAAATTCACCACACTGGAGTTCCTCAAAAGCATCATCTTTCTGGAATATATTTGCATAATAGCTTATTGCCACACCTGAAGTGTCAAACTTTACCCCTGGGTATGTGTGCGAGAGCTTTCTCATCCGTCAGCAAAACAGCAGGATGGGGCCAAGTTCATCATTTCGTTTCTCAGATATAATAGCATTGACACACAGACCAGAAATTCCAGTTAAGGAAATCTGAGCCAGAGAAGGGACATGGAACAACTGGCCTCAGACACAGGGCCCGTCAGCCATAGAGCCAGGGAAGGCTTCAACTCCTGACCTGCCACTCTGTTCTGGAGGTGCAATGGGGGATGCCTGGCACCTTCCCTGGTGTCTAACCTAGTTAGAACCACAGCATTATGGCAATAAAGGTCTGACCATCATGCTGCCACTTCTCGGAAATAAAAGGTATAGGGGAAGGATCCCTTGGAAAAAAGCCATCACTTGTTTTTACTAGGAACCTTTTTTTTTTTTTTTTAAAGATTTCATTTATTTATTCGTAAGAGATACCAAAGAGAGGCAGAGACACAGGCAGAGGGAGAAGCAGGCTCCCTGTGGGGAACCTGATGCAGGACCCGATCCCAGGACTCCAGGATCACAACATGAGCCAAAGGCAGACGCTCAACCACTGGGCCACCCAGGCACCTCTGTTAGGAACCTTTTGGCCTCAAGGGACAGAAAACCCAACTGGAAATGGTGTAAGCAAAATATGGAATACACTGGCTCACGCAGCCCAGAGCTCGGTCAGGCCCAGCAGACTCAGGGGCCAGGGCGGGTCAGTAGGAATCATGGTCCCATGTCCCATGGCCCTGTGTTCTTCTGTGTTTGCTAAACTCAGGCCCAGCTTGCTTTGTGGGGACGAGAAGGCTGCCAGCAGCATTCAGCCTGTGTCCTGCCCCTTCAGGCTAGGGGGAAAGAAAGGACCAACTCTCCCAGCATGGCTCCCTTCCCGGAAGCCCCAGAACCCCCTCAGGCCAGGCAGAAACAACAGATCTCTGGGACTCAGGTGTGAACCCTGTCTTTCTATTGCCTTGGCCCTTTGGCCACAGTGTCACTTCCTTCTCGGTTTCTTACCGGAGGCCTAGAGTCCAGAGAAACATTGAATGCAGAGCCAAGTTTCAGCAGAAAGAAATGAAATCTGAGGCAGGCCCTGCATGGCTGTAAGTTCTCCATCAGCACCATTTGGCTGAGCTTCACTGAGCCCCTTTTGGCTTCACGGGCTGCCTTGACACCTTCATTTTATCATCTATAGCTAAAAAATGTTTCTCCTTACTTCTGTTCCATTTAGAAAGTTTGGGACTTGGTCCATAATCCTGTCCTGGCTACACCCACAAGTCCCAGCACCCGCAGTCTTCCCAGATGTGGCCCCATGGTGGCTGAGCTGTGTTAACCCCTAAGCACATTTCTTTTATCAATTTCAAAGTGATTCCTAAGCATTTTAAAACTACTTAAAATTCTCACACTTATATATGCACCCAGACAGCCCTGCATCGTCCCTTCTGTGGAGGGAGGTTCGCAAAGACCTACCGTTAGCTCCGAGGAAAAGTCAGGGTATTCTTTGATTCCTTTCACAGGTGTCTGAAGTTATTGAACACCCCGTAAAACTAAGGGCAGGTGATGGCCCCCAAGAAGAATTTTTCATATCAGCCATTTAAAAAGAAAATTGCATCTGGGTAAGTTCGACCCCCATTTCTGGGCCTGAGACTTCATTCAGGCTTGCAGGTGGTCACTCAGTGCCCCTGAAGGTCACCAAAGCTTCATTTCTGTGCTAATCTCACAGCTCCAGACCTGAAAGGCCTGGAACCAATACACCCACCTCACATTGTTGGTGACCACAAATTTCCCAGGCTAAGAGGTCCCACGTGACCAGGTCTGGCAGCACTGGAGGCGGCAGGCCACACCCAAAGGGGTACCCCCCATGCCTCCGTGCTCAGGTTCTGGAGCTTCAGAAAGCCAGCTGGGTGACAGCACATGGCTGTGAGGGTGGGAGCCCTGCTGAGACCCACTGCATCATGGCACCTCGGGCTGAAAGAAGTCATTTCTGGAGTCAAGGAGGCTCAGTGAGGTGGCCTTGAGGCCTGGACTGCCCTGCCTGCCCTTCCAGCCAGGCTCCTCCACTAAATAGGGCTCTTGTGACAGCATCTCTTTCCTGTCCCAAACAAACCCTTTAACTGGCAGCACTGAGCTTTTTTAGTGTGGGAGGCATGTGAGAGGCTTCCGGACATAAGGAACGTGCTCAAGGCTTAGAAGAAGACCAAACCTGGTTTAACGTCTTGACTCTGCCATTGACTCATTCTGTGACCTTGGGCAAGTGAATTAACTTCCCGAGTTTTCTTTTTCTGATCTGTGAAATGAGAAAAATGAAATTCTACTTCTAGAATGGGTATATGGACAAGAATGATTATATTTGGGAAGGTGAGCTCAACACACACCTAGGCATGGATCTGAGAGCTCTAACAGCCCTAAGACATCTGATAAAGGACCTTCAAGACTTTCATCTCATTATGTCCAGGCACTCTGTGAACATATCCAAATAAGTTGTAGAGTAGCTTAATTCCAAGTTGAGATATGTAAATCCCACCCCTGCATAATTGCAAATTTTAATTATAGTGCTGCATTTTACTATCAAACCACAAGCCAAATAAACTTTCTGCTTTGCATTCGAGAAAAAAAAATAAAAACTACCTTTTGAGAAGCTCCAATGCTTTGCACAAAGATCTTAAGAATCGTGCTTAAAATAGCTCAGTGGGTAGAGAACATCCAAAAAATCTTCCCCATTGTGAAAAGGTAAAAAGTAAAGTGAGATGTTGAGAACTTCTTTGACTGCCTGCCCTGAGTCAGGCACGCTGGCCCTGTCCTGCGCATCGTCATTAACCATGTGTGAAGACAGAGATGGTGCCAGGCCTGCAGAGTGTGCAAGTGAGGGGCTGGGGAGATGATGAAGGGCGTCATTGAAATGGGCCTCTAAGGATTGGAATGTTAAAGCCAGTGGGGTCAAGAGTTGGTAGAGGAAATGTAAATTTCTGATTTTCATTAAAATACACACATAAGATTGGGATGATGAACGGCTGGCTTGGCAATACTTTAGTAAAATAATCGAGAGATTTTAGATTTTAGAAGGCATAAATGAGAGCAGAACATCTGGCTCACAGGAAGTCACATCTACCATGAGCTGAGTAGATGACATCTGGAACAGACTGGAGGGGAGGGTTAGAACCAACCCAGCAAACATCTGGATGAGGGCAGCAAGGATGCCTGAGGTCTGGACCATTTCAAAAAGTAGGGTTGTTCAGCCTGAGAAAGAAGGCAGTGAAGGGAGAGATCTATAGGAGGACAAGAGATGTAGGCGGCGTGAGGATGCTGGTTGCTCCAGCAGCAGCAGGTGTGTGCAGGTGAGAACACAGGAGCAGACCCAGCATGTGAAGAGCCCACTGCTGTGGCAGACCCCGCTCACCGGGGCTGCCTAAGAAGGCACGAGGGCTGCTCCACCCAGAGTAGAGGAGGCTGGGAGCCTCCTTTCTGTGGGGGTTCTGTAATTCCAAGGGTCTGTGCTAGCCTCGCTTCAATATTACAAACCCACAGAGGCCCTAGGAAATAACACAGTATGATTCATAGAAGCCCACAGAGACTAGTTGAAATATTTAGATCATATAGTCTGTTGTTTGATAAAATACAAAATAGTGACTCCCTAGAGATGTTGTTTTTCCGCTAAGGCAGCAATGTTGCTTAAAGAACAGGACCGGGTTTGCAATGGGTAGAGGCATCAGAATAAACACTAATAAATATTCACTTCACTAAAAGGTGAAGACTAATATTTAAGGGGCATGTCAAGCACACTGTGGAGTAGATGTTACATGGTCTACACTTGCGTCCTTTCACCAGTTGGCATGATTGCGTTTGGCCATTTCAGAAGGGATTTCTGATAGGTTGCAAGGACATATGAAATATGTCTAGACATAGCTGAATTAAAAGTTGAATGAGAGAAGATAGTAATATTGGGAAGGAGAACAAAATGGGGACAGGATTACCACAGTGAACCATGTCTTGTTCAGTATTTACGACTTCTGGGAGGCACAGAGAGCCAGTCAACCCACTTTACAGGTGAGATACCTGAGGCTCACGGACTGAATAATTTCCCAGAGTCAAAACACCTAACCAAGCATATGCGCTGGGGTTTTCATGGAGCTCTGGCTGGCTACAAAGCTCCCACTTTCTGGTGTACTACCATTGTCTCAGGAAGAGCTGGGATGAAGTAATGCTGATTACCTTCTTGCTAACTAGACTGGGACCAAGGACTACAGGAATACAGAGTTGGAGGTTTTCACAGACCAGTCACATAGAGAGACTCCTATGAGTTAAAGCCTAGCATGGTGCCCTCCCATAAATGCTTAACACTTATTTGTGGAGAAGGATAATGCCTGGAATGATTTAGCATTTTATGTTTGAAAGACTTTATTTATTTGAGAGAGAGAGAGAGAGAGAGCACGCACAAGCAGGGGGCAGGGCGGGGAGGGGGAGAGGGAGAGGGAGAAGCAGACTCCCTGCTGAGCGTGGAGTCCAATGCAGGGCTCGATCCCAGGACCCTGAGATCATGACTTGAGTTGAAGGCAGATGCTTAACAGACTGAGGCATGCAGGTGCCCCTGATTTAACATTTTAAACCAATTTGGAGAATCTGATAGAAATGTAACCACCATGAAAGCTATACTTTCAGATAGCTGTTCTATGTGCCTCCTCATAGCGATGGCATTTTATATTTTATACAAGACTTTTGATATATCCAAACAAACTCATTTTTAAAAAGATTTATTTATTTATTTATTAGAGAGAGAGATGCAGAGACACAGGCAGAGAGAGAGAAGCAGGCTCCTCGCAGGGAGCCTGATGTGGGACTCAATCCCTGGACCCGGGGTCATGCCCTGAACCGAAGGCAGACACTCAAGCGCTGAGCCACCCAGGCATCCCAAACAAACTCGTTATTAATGGAACTTTTCATTCATCAGGGCTAACGATAGTCAACTCCTTTAGGACCAAGATATTTGCCGAGATAAGCAAAAACACGAGTTAATATTTCTAGCCTAAACATTTGTTTCACATTAATGACAAAGTTTGGTTATCTAGCAATTGTTTATATATAAAGAGAAGGGTGATAGATCATAATATCAGAATGTGTTTCTAAAGCTTTTAGAATACTCTGACATAAGGGGATTTAAACACAAAAGGCACTATTATTACAGTGCATTTGTTGTCATTGCCTGTAATTTAAGTGGAGACACCAGGCAGAGCTCATCAAGACAGACTTTAAAGCCCATATTAGTCAAGAGACCATCGGTTTAACAGTGACCTTTCTAATAATGGCAAATAGAACCCAGATGAAGATTTCTTTTCCCTTTTACACAATACTTTGGGACTCAATTTACTTAATAGAGAACACCTACTACGTGCATGGCCTCCATGAGACCCAGGATAAAAAAGAAACAAGTCCAGATTTGGAGAGAAGCACAGTCTATGCCAATCCTGGGTAGAAGTAGCTGATGGCCACAAGGCAAATTTATCTTCCAAAGACAGCTGCTATAATACTTCTCATTCCAAAGGCCTTCCTGAACCTCATCACTCTTACATCAAAAGAGGGACTGTGGGTGACTGTGGGAAATGGAGAAGTTGGGTAGTTTCATGAAGGGCAAGGCTTACCCAAGGCAAGGCTTGGGGGATCCACAATATGTGATCCATAATCTACAATATGTGAGGTATGCAGAATGTTTTGGAAATAAGCTAGACATTGAGATTAAGATGGAGGAGGGTCTGGATCTGTGCTGTCCAATGTGGTAGCCTCTAGACACATATGGTATTGAAACTTGAATTCACTACAACTAAATAGAAGAAGTAAAAATTCAGAGGGCTCCTGGGTGGCTCAGTAGGTTATGTATCTGGCTCTTGATTTTGGCTCAGGTCATGATCTCAGGGTCCTGAATTCAAACCCTGTGTCAGACTCCTGGCTGGGCAGGGAAGTTGCTTAAGATTTTCTCTCTCCCTGTCCCTCTGCACCCCCCTCCTCAGCTTTCTCTTATTTTTTCTCTCTCTCTCTCTAAAAAAAATAAATAAATAAAAAGTAAAAATTCAGTTCCTCCATCACATTAGCCCTGTTTCAAATGGTCATGTGGCCAATAGGGCTGCCGTATGGGACGGTGCAGATGCAGAGCACTTCCAGGAATGCAGAGCTTCTTACTGGCCAGTGCTGGTCCACATGGTATTTTTTCCTCCTCCTCAGGCAACTGTGATTCACCACAGGCCTTTGAGACAGCATGGAACCTGGTGCGATGCGTGCAGAATTGACGAGAGTGCAGGGGAGTCAGGAGGGCAGAGGACACATTTGTCATCTACCCCCAGGGAGGAGCAGTGTTGGGGAACAGGAAGCCTGTGGATTTTGAGACAGTCCGGGCTGGGGAAAGGGGAAAACTGACCTGCCATAGTTACCAGGTGGCTGGTGATGTACTTATCGGCTCCTTGGGGTATTAAAATGGTTTCTTTACAGCTTTGGGCTCACTGGAGACTTGGAGAAACTAAAGTCAGCTTTTGAAGGCCCAACAGAAAGCCTGGAGGACAGGGAGGGCTGGCAAGCAAGGCAGTGGGGGTGGGAAGGGAGAGGAGGCCCAGGACAGGGGACTGCAAGTGCACCAGTCACAGCGCAGCTTGGCGGTGGGGTGCAGAGGTACACCCACTGGCATTACGTGCCCACTGAATCTCTGCAGGAAGAGTATCTTTCATCAGCATTTGAAAGTGAGGGGACAAGTAGTGAACAACTATATAGAATCAATAGCCCTTGTAGCCAAGTGCTCCTTTGTAGGTAACGGAGCAGCTGTGTAGATGCTCTCCAGCAAGAACACGGGTAGGGTAGTCATTAGCATTTGAAATAAAAACCAACAGTTTAAGATAGAATGAGCTTTCCAGAGCATTTGCAGGGATCCAGATGAGATTTCCTGCCATTTCCTTTCCCAATACCTACCCCTTAAATGTCCTGAACTCCACCACTGATCTTTTAAGCAGCCAGGCACAGGACTCCATACTCTGATGCTTAATGCACGGTGACAAGCCTGGGTTTTGCATCAGGAACTTTTTCCCCCAGTGGGACTGAACATTTTCTCTAACTGGGCCACCTGAGAGAGACCCAGTAAAGGCTGGACAGCCTTATACATACCCCAGTTCCTGAGGTCCCCTCCCAACCACAGCCAAAGGTAGACACCGCCCCCGGCACATATCAGCGCTAACCTGGGGACAGAACAGCTCACAACATAATCCATTATTTGTGACACCAAGTAAGGAAATGTTAACGCTACTCTAGAGGCCCACACATTTAAGTAACCCACACAAGCTGCCAGCTCAAGTACCACACTGCATCCTGGAGGCGGAGAAACTAAATAAGAAAACACAGAACACAAGAAAGCCCTTGCTCTGCACAAGCGTTAAGATGCCTCCCTGCAATAAAATCTTCCCACGGAGCTTGTCTATTCCCCTTTCTGTTGGGGAAGCTTAAAACCCTTTCTGGCTCAACATGCATCTTGCTTATGTCAGACTGCAGGCCAGAAAGACTGGCTCCTAACTCACCTGAGAATAGGAGACCAAGAGGAATCTTTGGTACTAACGATCAAGTTGAAAATATCTTGCACTTTCCTGCCTGGTTAAGAGCAAAGGCCTGGCCACTCTTATTTACAAGTTTAAATGTGGTTTTCAGAGCTCCAAAAAGAGACCCCCTCCCCAAATTGTTTTCCCCTAAAGAAAGGTAAAGTAACAAGCCAGTGCCCAGCATTTGCTTTTCCTCTCTAGCCCTGTAAATACGCGCAGTGTCTCTTTAAACAAACACAAAACAGGACTCTCGCTTATGTGCAAAATTTCACACAGCTACTTGTCCTACTGCAAAAAGCCCACCTCTCTTAGAATATGAGGAACCTGCCAGGAACCCAAAGGGTCCCCCCACCTCTTCCTGGCCTCCCAACCCTGGCCTCACATGGAGGACTCTGGATTCATTGGTTCTCCCCCCAGGGACACCCCAAAGGTGGGCTTGCCGGAGGTGCGGCACCTCGTCATGGTAGACACCTGTCAGTGTGGGCCAAGTGGGGACTGACGGACATCTGCGCAGAGCAGTCAGAGAAGCACAGCAGCACAGGCTCACACGGGATGCTCTTCACCAGGCCTTGTTCCACGGGCTCTATGTCTATGAACTCATTTTCTCCCCACAGCAAGTCTGTGAAGTAGGTCTCTCATTTTGCCCCCATTTTACAGAAGAGAGAGAGAGGCCTGAGGTCACCGGTGTTAAGTGGTAGGAGTGAGATGTGAGCCCAGGGGGGCCGGCACCACAGGCTGAGTTTTAATCACTACCCGCTACTGCCAGTCCTGCGAGGTGTGCATTTTACCGTCACAGAAACCATCGAAGGGGAGAAAAAGAAATCACAGACTTCCTAGGTTAAAGGGGTCTTGCATGAGACACAAAGAGCACATGGTAAAGTGCCAGAGTCGTGCAAAATGCAGACATACTATTGAAGGTGGACTGGGGTTTATGGGCTCAGACAGGTAAGGCTAAAGTTAGGGGGAGGAGTTCCAAAGCACAAGACTGCCTCCTCTACCCCCAGCTGAAGATGGGCCCACTGGCCAGCAGGCTCCTCTGCCACCTGTCCTCAGCTCCCTCCCCCCGGCCCCCCAAGTCCGAGGAGCTCTGGAAAATTACTTAGTGAACCATGACTCTGTCCTCACACCTTTCCTTAAGAACTAACTGCCCCCACTCCATCACTGTTTGCTGGAGGAAATTTATGACCAGCCGGTCCAGTCAAGAAAATACATAAATCATCTTCTACAAGTTTCATAGCGCTCTAGAGAAATGAGTGTCCTCCTTTATGCTGAGCTGTGAAGTGTGTACACTTGCGTGTGACAGGCATATGTGGGATACTCACAGAGGGGTACTGCCGGGAGGGGACACGTGCCTTCCGGGGGCAATCTCCGCCAAGCAAATGGGATGACGTCAGCTCCCCCAACCACCTTCCTGAGGGCAACTAATAATACTCGGCAGCGAGAACCCATTTCTCCTGCAGGATCGGTGAAACCTGGACTGGAACGTGACTGCAAATATGTGCTCAGACCTGTTCTGTCCAGAGCCTGGAAGCTCCCATGCTGAGCGAAGAACTGAGGGAGCCCCTGGGGGACATGCTCAGCTCCCAGCAGGTGAGGCATGAAGCCTAGCCTCAACCTGGAGGAAGGTCAAGGAGCATCCAGAAGCATGAATCTTAGCAAAGCACGTGAGCATCAACTTTAGGATCTTACTTGTAGCTCTTCTCCCAGAATTTCACTGGCCTAACATATGAGGTGATGAAAATGACGCTCCCGAGAAATGGGCTCAGTGGAGTAGAAAAGATGGAGGTGACAATCGTCTGAAAGAAAAGCATGGCAGAATCTGAGAGTCTTGAGTTAAGGCAAAAAAAATTTTTCAGTGTTATCATACATTGAAATATTATCTCAGGTTTTGACTCGTTTATATTAAAGCTGTTTTCTCACCAAGGAAAGAAAGGAGGGCATACACTTGATCTCTCTGTGTACACAGTCAGGAATATAAAACTTTCAGTAGTATCCTGCTAGGTCTTATTTCGCCAGCATGAAAACCAAATGATTCTCATAAAAATCCCAGCAGCCTGGGATACCCAGAGTATGATTTATGGCAAAGACTTAATATCTAAGGTTTGGGAAGAACAGTTTCTTTTTACTAGGATATCATTAGCAGGACAAAACACACTGTGCTACATTTACTAAAGTATTAAGTAGCTTTATAAATAATTAAAATTAAATTACACTTTTAAGAGAAATAAATAGCACTGTTTGAGAAGGTAGCATCTCCATTTCTCAAAGAATCTTTTCCCACTATTCAAAAAAATATGTTCCTTATGATATATTGAACACCAATGACTCAAGTCATGTCTGATTTATAAGCTAAAAATGTATACAGATGAAGTCACAGCATTTTGCACTCTGTATGGGTTTCTCACGTCCTGGTGGGACTCACTTTTACACACCCTAGTTAATCAGAAACATAATTGTTCAATATTAAAATTGGTTTTGTGGTCATTTTTGGAATTAAGACCAATTAACTGATCTCTAGAAATCTTCGGAAGGTGTCACAAAGGCTGGTCCCTTCCCAGTCTGTCTCCATCACTCAAGGAATGCTCCTAGCTACCAATCTCACACGTCACCCTGGTGCAGGGGTGACAGTGGGACTGTGGCTGAGGCGACAGAGGCCACTGTGGTGCCAGATTGTCCAGGGCTTACACAGGCACATTGTGCCTCATGCCTCATCCCTTGTCCCTGCGGGTCGGGGCTCAGAGCGTCCCGCTACAGGTCTGATCTGACCTCCTACAGGGCTGATCTCCCTGCCTGGAAGGGGACTTTCTCACCACTGCACAAATTGAGGTCTTATTTCTTTACTCTGTGTTCCAAAAAGTACTGGAACAACGTAAAAAAGAAATGCCTGGCACAGATAGGAAGACTCCATGTGTCACTGTCAATCAGAAGATAGAAGTGATCCAGGCACCCAAATGCTTTCTTATACTCTCCGCCAGGTGCTAGAGGCTGGGGGCTGGGGGGGTTGGTCATGGGGACCTTACCACCCACTTACATGTAAATCCAGAAAAGAAGAGCCTTGTGCTATCATGGGCACTTCCCCATGCATTTTCACAGACCTAAACTCAAAGTTTTGCTTTCAGAATAATTGTGTCTATTTTATTTTTTTCAACTTGCTATTTACCTCCACGCAACCTCAGAAGTGAAATGACATATCCTCCATTAATAATCCATTCCGTTGTGGAATTGTTTGGGTATCAAAAAGATCTCTATTGTGCTAGAATTTAAATCCAATTCCTTTTATTTTGACCTCGTGCACATGGAGAGCTACAGAACAATGAGCTACTGGGAAATCTATTATCACCCATCAGTTTTTTCTTCATTGGAAAGCTGAAAATATTTGAAAACCTGGGCCACAAAACACACCAAATTAACCATGCCCCTTGTCACGGGAAGAAAAGGGAACTGCATGGGGGATGTCATGGAATAAAAGTACCGAAAAAATGTAAGAAGGCAGAGCCATGGTGGGAGTGGGGGTGGGCGCAGATTTTTCTGACAGGAGGAGGACAGGAGGACACTGGGGGGTTTGCAGAAAAACCAGGACAAAGCCACATGGCGCTGGGGCTGGGCAGGATGCTAGAGGGGCTGGCACTGCTCTTCTTTTTGATTCTATATATTTCCCCCAAGATCATGTTGTCCATTTTTTAAATGCCAGAAACAATTACCCAGAATTTAAGTCCGGAAAGCAGTCTGAGCCTGTAAATAAAGTTCAATGTGGTAGGAAAGGAAATAAAGTTTAACAGGTCAGACATAGGGCAGAAGTGAATAGGTGGCCTCAGAGGTTATTTTATTTAGGGGAAATTGATGAAGAAATCCAGCATTCTCAAGACAAATATGAATGCCTGTGAGTATAACTGCTCAGGCAATGCCAAGAAACAGGGACTCCGATGAGAACGGGCACACGGGGCTCTCTTTGCTTCTTACCAATAGGGAGAGGGTGACTCTGTCAAAAGCTTGTAAAATGAAAACATTTACATCAGTCCTTAAAGTTAAAAACAAATCATTTGAAGCTCAAAAGAATATACCAAATAGAAAGTTGCCTTCCCCGTATATACATTTAACAGAGATAATCTGGCCGGGTCTGTGTAATTACTGGAAGACAATGGTTTTGTATGGTCTCTACTTGTAAAAGGGTGAGCCCTCTCATCCGTCCCTGGAGGTTACAAGCTCGGAAACTAAGAGATGCTACCGAGGGAGAAAACATGCTAGTACTGGAAAACGCAATTTACTAAACAGTGCCCCGCTGGCCTGATCGCTAATTCAGTTCCAAAATGGAGCAAATTAGTCCCTTCCTGATGCCAGGATTGAACCCACAGCTTCTTAATAGAGTGATAAAATAATTAATGTTTCAAAATTAGTCGAGATCCAGGGCTGGTAGCTTAGGACCCTCATAACTTTGCCTTGACAGCATATATATCCAGTTTTCTCAACTATTTGGGGGGGTGGGAGGCTCCAAGTACCATAAGCTGTCACACAATGGAGGTGGTCAGGCTCCAAGGTCACTTCAAAGGCTCTGTATCTTAGGAGAAGGGAGGAAGTGGATGTCACTATCAGGAGCAGTTTTAGGAACAAGGCATGGGGATCAATAGAGTGTCCTAAAACAGAGCCACCAATTGCCAGATGAAATCTACATCTCAAATGTTCAGTTTCCTGAGAATAAGTCCACCCACCAAGAAAGCACTTAGATTTAATATGCACCGGGTAAAATCTGAGGTAGATGCTAACACCATGTTTATTCTTGTAGGAGATATTAAGCGCCAGATATGAAGTGCTTGTGCGTGAACCCTCAACACACAAACAGGTCAGGTAATTGAAAGTTATGGCTCCCAGAAGGGTCTTAACTCAGCTGTGGAACCTCAAGGAGTAATTAATATCCCTGAACTCACCTAACAAGGAATAGGAAGCACAAGAAATGCTACAAATCTGCATGGGACCAAAGTTAGGATAAAACTAGGAATCATAATGTCAAGTTTCAAATTCTTTGTGCAACACCTCAACCACAAATTTTCATCATCCAATAATTTTTATTTAATAAACAGACTTTATTTTTTAAACACTTTAAACTCAAGATCAGATGTGTGTCTAAGCAGACACATTTCAGAAATAAGTAAAAATCACCTCACTCTTTCATCTCACTGTCTTTGTGTTTTAAATGACTATTTAGAAAAACTAAAATTACTGTTATTATAGAAAATGATTGCAGTTAAAGGGGGGAAAGAGGGAAAAAGAGTGTAAAAGCTACACTCCCCAAATTTTATTTTCCCTCAGCTTGTTCTGCCAAATAACCTTGAAATACTTCAGAAATATCAATGCAGGTCTAAGAATAGGTGCACAGAACAATGTGCATTGTAAAGCCAGCTCTTGGTAGGCTTACAAAGATGCTTTTAAACAAATGAGTCTGGAGAAGGGCATTTTTAAAAACCTAGAATATATTATTTAACGATTATCCCAAATATGTTTCCATGCTTGTACACGAAGGTAAGTCCCAGAAACTGTTCATGAATCGTCTTTAATGAGCCTCATGTGAACATTGTACAAAAGGAAGTTCTAGAACCGGGAGTCACAGACGCCAGGGGATAAGAATCTTGGGCAAGCTTCTGAAGATGAACATTCCAAGATCCACCCCCTGAAACATGATTTTAAAAGTATGCGCTGGGCTCAGGGATTTCATTATTTAACAGGCTCCTCCAGGGATTCCAATACAAGTACTCCTTGAAATACCTCATGGAAAGCACAAGTTTAGGAAGTATAAATTGGATGGGAAGGAAAACCTTTGAGGGCAAATTTTAGGCCTGAGTCAAGGATATTTTTGTTTACTCTCACTCTTCAAGATTATTTTTTATTAATGTATCTCTCCACATACTCACACCCACCCCCCATGCAATTAAGCTATCTGTGTCAAAGTGATCTTTAGGAGCAGCATCTCAAGTTTGTTTTGAAGTCAATTAAAACTAATTATCATTATGAAAACACTTAAAAATCGACAAAGAAACCAAATGAAACTCTGAACAATAAAACTAGGCTTCTTGGCTAAGAGCAGCTATAAAACAAAACCATCAATTATTTTTTTAGGTTTTAGAAAACTTTGGTTAATTTCTATGTGCATCACATTCTGAGTTTTGAATATCACTCACATATGTGATCATTAAACTCCATCATCATATGGTATGAGATAATCAATAATAGTCTATCAGAGACATCAGCCCTATCTGCAGTGTTTAGTAGCAGCAGATCGATTTACACTATTTTGTATAAGTCAACTGAACCAGTTAAGCAGTAACTTTCTATTTAAAAGACAGAGTATCTTAATGCAGACCTGTGCAATGAAAATGGAAAGAATCAAGAAAAAAAAAAAAAGTAATCCTGGATATGCATTAAGAAGCAGGAAGAGTTCAAAATTAAGCAACATCTTTTAAGGCTAAGTGGCCTAAGGGGAATCCAAAGTGCCTCCCCATGTCCCCATTAAAATGCAATCTTAAAGACTTTCAAATCTTTTCATTGCCAGGGTTCAATGAAAAGCTGGCATCCATAAAATGTGACTCTCAGCTCACAGGTGAAAATAGAAGCCCAAAGGATACGAGGCACTGCAAAGAGCTGAGCAAACACGTGAAATGAAGAACCCCAAGCCATCTGCCATGGAGCCACATACGTCATGACGAATTGTAACTTGTGAAGCAGGTCCCCGAGCTGAAAGCAGAAGGAAAAGATTCATCAGACAACCAGAGTAGTAGCTGAGTCTAGGTCACTTACAGTGAGGAGGAGGGGGACAGTGAAGCTATTCGTCTCCCTCTTGCTCTTACCTTCCCTGGTCCTACACGCAAGGCCGTTGTTTGGGAAAATCTGTAACAGCAACAAGATGATCCTAGGAAACCTGAGTGGTTAGTGTCTCCAGGTTCATTATCCAGCCAACAGGTGCAGCGTGTCTGAGCACTCATGGTTTGCTCTTTCATCCTTCCCACTGGGTCTTTTAGAGGAGATTCATACAAACGCCTATCATCATTGCCACTGTTTGAGTTTTTATGTAGCAGGTTTAACTTAAAACCCTTCAGCAGCTCTTGCTGGAGGAAAGAGGTCCGTACCACCGAAGCGCCAGCTATAGGGTGCTTTAGAAAGCCGACACAGGCTGTAGATGCTGCTATGGTTGTTCAACAAGCCAGCACAGGAAAATGTGGAGTTCTGGGGTATTATGGGGGGTGAAGAGGAGAGACTTTACGCAGACTCAGGGTGACCATGAAGGGGAAACACTCAGAGGTTTTGGCTAGAGATTCAGAAGAGGAATGGGCCAAGAAGGATGGAGAAGAATGGGCAGGCCTGGCTGGGGCCCTCTGCTTTGTAGGAAGAAGCAACCAATGAATCCCAGATGAGGAATTCCACTCCTGGTGCTCCCATGTGCAGTACGTATCCTACCAGCATGTTCCCTCAAGTTCATACACTCTTCATGCATAATGGAAACTTCAGGCATTATGTGTCTGTTCCTAGACTTGCTAGCACACGTGATAATACAATACATTCCCTGAGGCTAGGATATGAAAAGAGGAAAAAAATGGAATTCTTAAATTAGGCTCACCAGGTGTTATGTAGGACAGCAGAAGAGCACCAGGAAAAGAAGGAAAAGGTTGGGAAGCAGGACCATTAAGGAGAGGATGCCAGCCCTGAGATAATTTAGCAAGACAACAGAAGGCCAACCTTGTGATTTGGGGATCCAAAGATGAGGTTTTTCTGGGTTGTTCCATAAAAGTGGAATGGGACAGATGAGGCCCATCAGAGTTGTCTCCCCAATCTTCCTCTTGCCTCTCTAGTCTCCCCACTCTATCACAGACATCCCGGTGCTAGGGAGTTAACTTCAGAGTGGAATTAAACCTCATCCGACAGGAGTAGAAGAGGACCAAGGGTAAAAGTCTTCTAAAGGCACAGCAAACATGGAGTTCTTAAGGAATTAGTGGTGGCTGGTTAGGAACAGAACCCATGGGGTGTCGTGGTGCCCAGGGACCCAGAGATGAAGCAGCAGAAGTAGAGAGGAGTGGGGAGGGCCACCCAAGGTGGGGGACAGGAACAAAACAGAGAAAGTGGGGAGGGCAAACAAGGAAAGGACAAATGGGAGACTGATGACATGCTTGGACCTGAATCACCCTCAAAGGATGTGAATCCGGGAAAGAAACACAGACGTCTAGTTTTTGCTGATGACTTTTCACTTTCTTTACTCTTGCTCATGCATCAATCACAGAGGGCTGACTCCTATTGGCTTCCAAGGTCTTTCAGAAAGGCCACTTTGGTTCTCATCTTGGGGTTGCTTGAAGCTTCCCAAGTCTATTCTGGATGGGACTGCCGGCTCCCAGGGCCTTAGACATTCTGACAATTGAGAAGACGACGGCTTACTCTGTTTTGTCTGCTAAAGATAGCATCTCTTGGGTTCACAAGAGTGAAAAGAAAAACAGTCTTTTCTCAGAAGACTGAAAACCTGAGTTTCTCCCAGTCAGTAGGTGACCTGGATGGACTGAGACAGACCGTTCTAACACAGATTTGAACAGATTCGAACTCTTGACTCACTTCCATTAAGATATTTTCTTTAAAGGCCAATATCATTTCCTTTCACCCTTGCCATGAACCCAACCAGAGGAGGCACATGCTAATCACCAAAAGGGAAGACTATCAACACATGACACTGGATGACATCAAAAGCTGAAGTCCTGCAAAGTGGTGCCAGGCTCTCTTGCATGAACTTGCTCAGTTATGCCTAACCAAATTCTATCACACAAGACGCCTCTGGGTTTGAAAGCCACTAGTTCCTCCAACTGTCAAGAAATCTTAGTTTACTCATTCAGAATTGACCTTGTGACTCATGCCTAGAAGAAAACTACAAGAATGAACAAGATTACCTTATGTGATGCACAACCCCCCGAATACCCCACCAATGAATCAGGGGTTATGGAAAGTTTCTCCTTTTCTGTGTATGACTATATCCTGGGAGGCTTTTAAGCCACCTTGTGAAAAGCTGATAAGTAGGTCAGACATAGCAACTACAATCAGACAGAAGCCCTAGGGAAAGCCTCATCTGCAAGTTTAAAGCTCTAAGTGAAACTTGGCTGCATTATGATTCAATGAATCTATTATAATTATTTTTTGCTTAGCACAGCGACTTGTATTTACATATAAGCAAAACCAGTAATCAGGCACATGCATTCTCATGCTCTAATTGCAGCTGAGACCCCAGGTATCTTTGCTCTTTTCCTGTATTGATGTCTCAGCTTTTTCATAAACATCATGAAGAATAAAATACAAGTTTTGTGAAAGATTTTCAATATGCATCTCATAAAATAGACTCTGCTGTTCTCACTAAAAAAATCAGAACTCCTGAATGCCAGTTCTTTGTGTATCTAGGATCCCTCCACAACACAGTAATTTAATCTCCTTCCCCAAAGACCACCAGAAAAAGGACACGCTATAGATGTGTCAGATGTCAACATGGTGCGATGTTTAAGAACATGGGCTTAAGGACAAGCTGCCTGAATTTGAATTCCAGCTGGCATCCATCATGGGGATGATAACAGTTATAGTGTCATCTGAGTATGAAGTGACTTCATCTTTGTTTAGGACTTAGAACAGTGCCTGGCAATTTTAAGTGCAATATGAGAATAAGAATTTGACAGATGTTAGGATAAATGGAGGTCTTATTTTGAGTATGTGCTTAGCCCACAATCAGGAAATTCTAGAGCCCCCATCTAAAACAACTGAGACTTACCAAGTCTAGGTCATCCTAGTTTTTGGAGGAAGAAACCAGACTCATGGGGCCCCATGGGCTGCCCATGTGAAACCAGAGGTCCAAGTACCACCTGTGGGTTCTCAGCATGGTGGTAGAAATACCTACCACCAAATCTCACCATGTCTCCTCAAGACCAGGAGCCCTTTTAAAGACAGCAGTAGGAAAACCTGTCTGACATGCAGCAGCAAGGGACAGCAACTCCTCTACCTAAGCCTTCCTGCTAATGGGCAAGGGACAAGGGTCACAAGTGTGGACATGACAAATGTGGCTGCAGCCACTATGAGGGACCTCTTCTCTGCGTGCACAGTGACAAAGAGCTCGGATCTATCTTGGAACGTCCCTTTCAGTGTCAATGCCCAATTAATAAAATAGGACACCATCCAATGAGTCTGGCAACATTCAAGTGGATCTCAGAAAGGCAGGCTTCTGGGTTCTCCGAGCTTCTTGAATGCACAGCTCCAAGAAGGAGGATATGGCTTATGTATTTTATTCCTAGAAGTGTGGAGAGGTATATTTCAGGTTAAAAAGACCCAACCATATTTTCCCTCTACATTTTGTCCTTCTCTTCAAAAGAGAAATCAAGTGAAAAAATGAAAAATCTGTGGGTATTCAAAAGGTGATGCCTAACACAAAAGGAAGAAACTCAAGTATCGATCATTAATGGAAAGTATATATAAGAGGCACTTTACTTCCTATTAGACCATCGTGTATAAAATCAAAAAACATCTAAAATAACAGCGATTCAGTGGAGGGGCACCTGAGGGAGCAGTCAGTTAACCATCTGACTCTTGGTTTCAGCTTAGGTCATGATCTCAGGGTTATGAGATCAAGCCCTGAGTTGGGCTCTCAGCGCAGTCTGCTTGAGATTCTCTCTCTCTCTCTCTCTGTCTCTCCTGCTCATGCTCACTCTCTCTAAAATAAATAAATAAATCTTTTAAAAAAGAGAGAAAAGATTGATTCAGTGGAAACAGCAGCATTAACACCTTTCTAGTAAGCACTGCTGCATACAGCATAACATTGCACTGAAGCACTCTAAATAGAAATCCCACTTAGATTACCTATGAAATTGCATCTCTGCAGATAGTTCAAAGCCTCTGTTTTTATGAAGCTTAACTCACCCCTTATGTTCTCCTGCCACGATCTTAAATCTCAGCCCTATGGAAGCATAATAAACTTCACAAGTTATCCAAGTATGACTATAAGAGAAAACAAAAATCATTTGGGTCTTTTCCACCAAAAACACTAGTAAAAGAGTAAATGAAGTCACAGTGGAGTGATTCTGGCTGTTTCCCAAAGAAAGACACCATAAATACTCTCACTTCCAATGACCCTTTTGGGGAATATCTCTTCAATTAGGTGTAGACAATGCTGTCATACCTCTGCTATAGAGAGGAAACTCAATTTGCATAAATTCACAAATTATTTTTAGAAAAATGTCACTAAATAAAGACAACCCAACCCATTTCTTTGCTAATACCTTCTGAAATAATATGTATGCCATCTTTCCACAGGGCATCCTCTACCAACAAAATAACTCACAATTTATTGAACATTTTAATATTGAACACTATCTTAGGGAGCTGCACATAGGATATTTCATTCGATTAAAGTGTAATTTCCCTTCCCAACCCCAATCACCACCTTTCCTCCTACTGCTCTAATCCTAACCCTAGTCTTATTGTCTCCCAGATTACTTCTATCATGCACATTTTATCTTTTTTTCTTTTCTTGCATTCTGTTGTTAAATTCAGCCTGTTGCCTTCTCAGAAAGGTAATGCAACTTGTGATTATGAATGTCTGAACCTGAAGAGGCATGCAGAGCTGAAAGGCATGCTCAGGAAGGAGGTGATGTGAGGAGCAGAAAAATGTTCAAGAAGGAATGGAAAAAGTAAAGCTAGTAACACCTCAAATGTGGGATACCAGTTTTGGGGGGTACCAGTTTTGGGGGGAGGGGAAGCACCACTTTTATAGAATAATAGAGTGATAACAGCAAATGTGATCATTTAAATATAGGGACATTAGCTCTAAAACAAATATTTTCAACTAAAAGCTGACAATATGAGTTAGAATTTTATAAGTTGAATAAACATGTTAAGGCAGGGTTACAACTGGTTACAAGACTGAATTTCAGAAGATCAAAAACAGATTCTACCTCTGTATATGATGTGCATTGAGAATTTATTAAATAGAACACAGTTTAGCAAAATATCGATGTGCTTCGGGGAGCATGGTTATACACAAAGGTTATTCCACTATAAAAATAATAGAAATAACTTAAAAGATTGTAAGAAAAAATGTAATTAATAGTTGAAGACAAAAGAAGAGAAAACTTCCAATAGGCAGAATGAAAAATGAGAAAAATAAGTCTGAACTGACATTGGAATGACCCCAAGAGGATACAAATATGGATGTGGGCCTTTGCTGTTAAGGACTTGGGATTTTAATGGACTTGACAGGCTGGCTGCCATGTCCACAAAAAGGTGAATTAGAAAAAACCCCACCTACCAGTGCTGGGAAAAAGCAAAAAAAAACTTTGCCTTCTTCTTGGTGTAGAGTAGAATTTGTCATCCATAATACACCAAAACCTTAACCATCATAATACAGGGGAGTGGGATTTAAATTTAAAATATTCCAGAAGCATGGGAATGCAGAAGCAAATGGTCATAACACAAAAAGGGAGGATGACAAAACTTTCTTGCAAAAGTAAATGCATATACAATCTTCAGGGACATTTCTACAAGCGGAATATATAGGTCTCCCACAGATAAAAACAACAACCTCCCACTAAAGATCAGTCCATAGTGAAAATTATGAACCATAAAAGGAAAATGGGTAAATGAGAAGTCAGTAAATTCAATGCACAAGATACTTAGCATCTCAAGAATCTTATGTAATACAGCAATATAAAAGAATCTAGACCCGTGGGTTGGGCGGGGACCTGGAGGACACGGGGGGGGGGGGGGACAACACGATGACAACGATGACAACAACAACAAAAAAGAATCTAAATAAATGAGTAAGGGTTGACATAAAAAGTAAGCAATAATAAGAGAGTAACATTATATGAAGAAAGAACAACTGGAATTGAAAAAGAAAGAAATGCCAATTCTAGAAGGGAAAAATGAAGGCATTAAAGTAAAACTCCAGGAGATGGTGTAAAAGCAGATTAGCTACAGCAAAACAGAAAATAGAGAAATGGAAGATCTGAGTAAGTTACCCAGAACACAGCACAAAGACAGGAAAAGATTTTTTAAAAATCTCAAAGGTTAAGAATCATACATGACAGAATAAGAAGACATAACATACGTCCAATTGGAGTTCCTGAAAATATGAGAGAGAAAAGGGAGAGAAAATATTTGAAGGGAAAATGGCTCAGAATTTTCCAGAACTGAGGAAAATTGATTGAAGAAGCACATCGAGTCCCATCAGGTTAAATAAAAAGAATCCACACCTTACTGCATATCATAGTGAAAATGTATAACATCAAAATCAAAAAGAAAAATATTTCTTACAGATTACCTATAAAAAATGTGGATGAAAAAAATGTGGATGATAGCAGACTTTTCATTAGCAATAAATATATGCCAAAACACAATGAAATAATGTTTTAAAGGTTTTAAGAAAGACTATTGAATTAGAATCTTGTAGAGAACTTAAGTATAATTTAAGTGTGAAGAGGAAAACATAAGGACCATTTCCAACAACATCTGAGAGAATTGATTACTCATATAACTTTGCAGAAAAAAAGACAACAAAAATGTGCTTCAATAAGAAGGAAATTTAGGGGATGCCTGGTGGCTCAGCAGGTGAGCACCTGCCTTTGGCCCAGGGCGTAATCCTGGGGTCCTGGGATCTAGTCCCACATCAGGCTTCCTGCATGGAGCCTGCTTCTTCCTCTGCCATGTCTCTCATGAATAAATAAATAAAATCTTAAAAAAAAGAAGGAAATTTAACCTTGAAGGAAAATAGAACATACAAGAATAACAGTGGAGAGAAAAAAACAGCTAAAATGTTAGAATGTCAATATTAGAATTGTACAATTAATCATAAAGCTAGTAATTCACTTGAAGGCATAACCAAGTATTGCATGTCATAAATATTTAAGATATGAGAGGGAAGTTTGGAATTAAAGTGTTGTCTTTGGATTGTTTGAGAGGAAGGAAGAGATTTTAGTTAATTTTATATGCTAATCAAATGTGCTTATTAGTAATTTAAGAGTAACCACTAAAGCACCAAAGTATTCAGTCTCTGATGTGTGTCAGAATCACCCAGAGAGCTTGTAAAACAAAAAACTAGTGGCAGAGGTTCTGATTTAGTAGGTTTAGGATGAAGCCTAAGAATAACTTCCCGGGTGATGTTGATGCTCCCTATCTGGGGACCACACATTGAGATCCACTTCACTAGAGGACCAGGAGCACAGTATTCAATTTTCAAAGCACTAGAGGAAAAAACGAATTAAAAAGTAGTCCATTCCATCCAACAAAAGGCCAGAAAGAAGGGGTAAGAGGACAAACAAAAAAACAAAAAAAACCCACCATACATATGGAGGAAAAAATAGAAAAAACTACAAACATATCAGTAATTGTAGTCAATGTAAATGAATAAAATTTGCCTATTAAAATGTGAAGATTCTCAGTGTGTATTTTTTTTAAAGTCTTGCTAAATGCCTTTGTAAGAAATATTAATATGACTTAGAAAGTTTTAGGTAAAATTTTCCAGGTAAATCCCAATCAAAACAAAGCTTGCTTAACTATATTAATATTAGACAAAATTGATTCTCTCAATAAAATGATAAAAATCAGTACATCATAATAAAAGGGAAGAGTCATCAGGAAGATGACATGATTGGAATTTAGGCACTTAGCCAAACAGTTTCAAAGTACCTAAGGTCAAAGCAAATAGAATTACAAGGTAAGATTACAAATCTACAATCAGAGGGGGAGATTTTTAGGACATGCATCTCAGAAAATGATAGTTTAATTAGATAATAAATAAGCATAAAAAACATTTGGCCAATAGAATTCATATGCTTTGTCTAAGAGATGTATGTATTAGAGTCCTGCAGTAAACCGAAAGAGAAAAATAAAATGTTGAAGCATATATACATTTATAAGAATTGATGACTTACTGCAAAAGAATTCTTAATCAGTGCTAAGAATTGATATCACGCAAACTGCTTTGCAATGACATTAGGTGTCAATAAGAAAATGATGGCAAAATAATACCAGCAACCATCTGAAACTTTGCATTTAGATTTATCATCAACAAATAAAACACTGAACTAATTAAAATGGTAACATTTAGAAAATATTTAAAAATGAATGACAATAAGGGGTGCCTGGGTGGTTAAGCATCCCATTCTTGGTTTTGAGTCAGGTTGTGATCTCAGAATCCTGGGATTGAGCCCTGTGTCAGACTCCATGCTCAGCATGGAGTCTGCACGGGATTCTTTCTTTCTCCCTCTGCTCCACCCCCCATTGACACTCTCTCTGTTTCTTTCTAAAAAGAAATAAATAACTAAAATGTTTTTAAAAAATTAATGACAATAAAGAGCAGTAGTATCAATCATAACATGTGGGACTCAGCTAAAGCACTTTGTAGAGGAAAAGAAATAGCCTTAAAATGTGCATCTTAGGAAAACTTCAGAGTTTATCTTGACAGGCTATTTTTACTATAAAAAATGAACAAGAATGTCATAAGAAAGGAAAATATAGATGTTCTTATCTATTAATATAAATGCAGAACTCTAATAAGACATTTACAAAATGAATCTACAAATGTATAAGAATAATCATAATCAAATTTGCTTCCTATCATAATGGCTTAATATTAGAAGAATGTCAGTATTATTCACAACATGAAAAAAGTAAAAAAAGAAAAACTATATGACACTCAATTCATACAGGAAGGATGAGGAAAAATAAATTCAACACACATTGAAACAAATCCCTTCCAATCTAGTAATAAAAGAGTTCTTCTTATACCTGATAAAGGATATCGGTGTCATATGACATTCAACACCATATTTAATAGTAAAATATAAAATATCAGAATTATTCAGGCAAGAGGTATCACGTGGGATGAATCTGATTAACCTACACCAGAAAAGTGAAACTAGAAACATTAAGTGAGATTAAAATCTAAGGAAGGAAAAAAAGGAACCTGGGGTAATAATTTTAGTTTATCATCTGTGAAGAGCAGTCTGGAAAAATGTAACTGAGGAGAGAAATAGGGATGATAGAGGATGAGAGTACCCAGCAGGGGTAGGCTACTTAGGCAAATGAATATGCAGCTAATAAAAGAAAATGCAACAAGCTCTGATGCTTTGATTAGCCGCCCTTATGCAGCCAAATTCGAACCCCTAGGAGAACAAGACAGAAAATATTAGTTAGGTTCCTATTCCATAACTGCTCATTAGTGCATCCATAAATGCAAATGAAGTCACCATTGCACATTGAAATTTTATAATCTACCAAGGGCTATGAATGCACAAAACTAAAAGGTCTTCTCACCACCCCTGAGTACTAGGAATTAAATGAAGCATGGCATCTGTGAGTATGTTTCTGCTCCTGGGGGCTAGCAGGAGTGCGGGCTTAGGTAGGTGGGGAGGGGCTTCACTGAAGGAGACAGGGCAGATTCAACAAGGGAGAAACAGGAGTGAGCGAGTGTTAACTTTTGTTCTTTAAGCAGCCTGTTCACATTGATCTTGGAGCCAAGCAGTAGAAACCATGTAGTTTATGGACACACCCAGCCTTCCTTTTCCATTCCTTAATCCTTTCAATGCCTTATGTTAGGCTTCATTCAATTACTCTACATAGGACAGTTTTCCTGCTGTTGTTTTGGATTTTATTTTAGAAAAGCCAGCTTTCCAGATTCTGTTTTGGGGGCTTCTTCTCTCTCAAAGATCCATTATAATCCCACATGTGGCAAATACTGTCTTTAGGAAGAAGGTGCAAGGTTCATAAGCCTCTATCAGGATGTTAGGTGCTGCCTGTGCACGTTTAGCATTTTAATGAGAGAGACAAATAATATTATTTGTTACACGCAGCTATGAGGCAGCTTTTCCTCCATCAGGTTTGAATGCCCCCCTGCCCATGCCATCCACCACATGCCTCCAGTACCTCTCATTTATGTACCCTCCTGAGATGTGATACTTGTACAAACATTTCCTCAATAGAAGGAAATTTTATTTCCTAGTAGAAATAAAATGATTCATAAAGTGATGTTCCATATGATAAAGCTTTCTGCTTTAAGCATCTAGACTTTCAAAATTTATGTTCTTTTTAAATAAAAATGTAATAATATAGCCTCGCTTAAAAAATACCAAATAGTTCAGAATTACATAAAGTGTAAGCAAAAAAGTTTTGTTACCTACCTCATTCTGACTTAACTTCCAGTACAAGCCACAGTTCATGATGGCTGAGGAGTTACCCTTCTTGGCATTTTCTACCCGTGAATATGTATAAATGTGTGTATATATATATATATATATATATATATATATATATATGAAGTCCAAAGTGGATTAACAATATATACTTCTCTGAAACTTGATGTTTCTTTTTTTTAAAGACATTTATTTATTTGAGAGAGAGAGAGGACACAAGCAGGTAGCGGGCATACAGGGAGAGGGAGAAGCAAACCCCCCACTGAGCATGGAGTGTGACAGGGGGCTTGATCCAAGGACCTGAGCCAAAATAAAGATTTGATGCTCAACTGACTGAACCACCCAGGCACCCCAGAAACTCTGATATTTCTACCTCATATATCCAACATTGGTACAAATTGCTCTACCTAACATCTAATTAGCTGCTTAATACTCTACTATTTGGCTAGACAATCTATTGAATCATTACACTATTTGATAGCTATCTAGTTGCAAAAATTAGTTTAAAACCACGGCTGAAGAAAATTCCATATACTTATCTAAGACATCATACAAAGCCAGTGCAGTGGCTGTTAATCCAGTGTACTCACCAGACCTTGACCACTGGACACATGGTCTGCAATGGGCCCTCTAATCATGTATAGAGGGGGATATCAGGCTACAACTCTCCCCTCACTACAAGATAACTGAAGCCAGAATAAGCAGGGTCTGAGATACAGACAACAGGCATATCCCTGCACTAAAAATCTAGCAGAAGGAAAGATGTGCTTAGTTTTGGCATAAAAACTATTTACTTTATTTGCTATTTTCACCACAAGATGTCTAGCTTTCAATAAAAAATTATGAGGTAAAAAAAAAATATGAGGTATACAAAAAGGCAAGAAAAAATGTACTCCTAAAAGACAAAGTGACAGAGCAAGTCTCAGATATGACACTTAAGTTGGAACTATCTGATAGGATAATTAAAGAACTATGATGATATGTTAAGGGCTCTAAATAGAAAAGGTGTACAATATGAAAGAGTAGATGGATAATTTCAGGACAGAGATGGAAACTATAAAAGTAAGACTCAAATACAAATGATGGAAATGGAAACACTATAACAGATACATAGAATACTTTCAGCAAGCTCATCACACTAACACAATCAAGGGAATGATCAATGAACTTGAAGATAAGTCAATAGAAATGACCTAAACTGAAACAAAAGGATAAAACTGAGGGAATTCAAAAAAGAAAATATTCTTACACCATACACAAAAATAAATTCAAAATGGATGAAAGACTTAAATGTGAGACCTGAAATCATGAAAATCCTAGGAGAGAACATAGACAGTAACTTCTCTGACATCAGTCATAGTGATTTTTTTCTAGATATGTTTCTGAGGCAAGGGAAACAAACCAAAAAAAAAAAAAAAAAAAAAAAAGAAAGAAAGAAAAAAAAAAAAACTATGGGGACTACATCAAAATAAAAGGTTTCTGCAAAGTGAATGAAACAATTAACAAAACTGTGGAAGGAGCCTCGGTGTCCAACGAAAGATGAATGGATAAAGAAGATGTGGTTTATGTATACAATGGAATATTACTCAGCTATTAGAAATGACAAATACCCACCATTTGCTTCAACGTGGATGGAACTGGAGGGTATTATGCTGAGTGAAGTAAGTCAGTCGGAGAAGGACAAACATTATATGTTCTCATTCATTTGGGGAATATAAATAATAGTGAAAGGGAAAATAAGGGAAGGGAGAAGAAATGTGTGGGAAATATCAGAAAGGGAGACAGAACGTAAAGACTGCTAACTCTGGGAAACGAACTAGGGGTGGTAGAAGGGGAGGAGGGCGGGGGGTGGGAGTGAATGGGTGACGGGCAGTGGGGGTTATTCTGTATGTTAGTAAATTGAACACCAATAAAAAATTTAAAAAAAAACAAAAACAAAATGCAACCTGTAGAATGGGAAAAGATATCTGCAAATGACATATCCAATAAAGGGTTAGTATCCAAAGCATATAAAGAATTTATAAAACTCAACACCTCAAAAATGAATAATATGATTTTAAAAATGGGCAGAAGACATGAAGACATTTTTCTAAAGAAGACATCCAGATGGCCAACAAAGCATAAAAAGATGCTCAACATCACACATCATCAGGGAAATGCAAATCAAAACCATAATGGCGTATCACCTCACACATGTCAGAATAACTAAACTCAACAACACAAGAAACAACACATGTTGATGAGGATGCAAACTGAAGCATGCACTGTGGAAAACAGTATGGAAGGTCTTCAAAAAATTAAAAATAGAATTTCTCTACGATCCAGCAATCACACTACTGGGTATTTACCCAAAGAATACAAAAACACTAATTCGAAGGGATATATGTACTCCTATGTTTATAACAGCATTATCTATAGAAGCCAAGATATGGAAGCAGCTGGAGTGCCCATCAATTGATGAATGGTTAAAGAAGATGTGGGGGCAGCCCCGGTGGCTCAGGGGTTTAGCGCCGCCTTCAGCCCGGGGTGTGATCCTAGAGACCCGGGATTGAGTCCCACATTGGGCATCCTGCGTGGAGCCTGCTTCTCCCTCTGCCTGTGTCTCTGCCTCTCTTTCTCTGTGTCTCTCATTAATGAATAAATACAGTCTTTAAAAAAAAAAAAGAAGAAGATGTGGTATACACATGTAATGGACTATTATTCAGCCATAAAAAAAGAATGAAATCTTGCCATTTGCAATGACATGGATGGAGCTAGAGAGTATAGTGCTAAGCTAGAGAGTATAATGAAATAAGTCAGTCAGAGAAAGACAAATACCATATGATTTTACTCATGTGGCATTTAAGAAATAAAGCACATAGGCAAAGGAAAGAAGAGAGACAAATCAAGAAACAGACTCAATGTAAGGAACAAATAGATGGTTGCCTGAAGAATGGGGATGGGTGAAATAGGTAATGGGGGATTAAGGAGGGCACTTGTGATGAGCACCAGGTATTGTGAGGAATTGTCGAATCACTATATTGTACATTTGAAAGTGATACAATACTTTGTGTTAACTGGAATTAAAATTAAAAATTAAAAAAAAATATTACTGAGTATCTAAAAGCTGCATAACAATATCAAGTATCTAACATATACATAGTTTGAACCTCAGATTAAAAAAGAGAAAGAGAACAGGAGGACAAAAGAAGCATTTGAAGAAGTAATGGCCAAGAAATTGTCCAAAATAATGACAGACACTCAGTCACAGATTCAAGAGCAGATGACAAGGAGGATAAATACCCAACAACAACAAAGCCTATAAAACTAGGCATGTCCTATTCAAACTGCTGAATACAAAAGACAAAGAAAATATTAGAGGCAAACACTACAAAAAGACATTATACAGAGAAAAACAACAGTTAAAATTACAGAAGACTTACATCAGAAACAATGCAGGGCCAAAGTGGCATTTTTTAAGTGCTAAAAGTGCTAAATGGGATGACATTTTTTGAATTTATTTATTTATTTATTTATTTATTTATTTATTTATTTACTTATTTAGGAGAAAGAGGGCAAACAGGGAAGAAAGAGAGGGATAAGACTACCCACTGAGCACAGAGCCTGATGTAGGGGCCTGATGTAGGGCTTGATCTCAGGATCCCAAATCATGACCTGATCTAAAATCAAGATTTGGATGCTTAACTGACTAAGCCACCCAGGCACTCCTAAATGGCATGATATTTTTACAGGGGGTGGGGGTGGGTAGGACTGTTAAAATAGAATTCTATACCCAATGAGACCATCTTTCAAAAATGAAAAAGAAATACTTTCTCAGACAACCAAAACTGACCAAGTTAATGGCCAATAAACCTACACTAAAAGAACTCTTCTAGAAAGTTCAGGTACAGGAAGTATGATATCGTTTGGAAACCTGGATCTACACAAAGAAACAGAGCATCATAAATGGAATTAGTAGCAATAAAATACTTTTTCCTTATTTCAATTGCTTTAAAAGAGTAATTTTGCTCTAAAGCATAAATAGTAACAGTGTATTATGTGTTCATCTCATATGTAAAATTAAATGCGTGACAGCACAAAGAATGGGAAGAACTGTTGAAATTCCTTACCCTACACATGAAGTAGCATAATATTATTTGAAGGTATAGTTCTAGGAATTGAAGTTTTATATTTTTAATGTAAGAGCAATGACTTAAAAATAATCGGAAGAAGTAATAAGTCAACAGAAGAAGTAAAATGAAATTAAAAAGTAGTTAGTTCAAAGTGACATCTCTCCAAAGTACTTCCTGTGACCCTTCTGTCCACCGCCTCAATTACTTTCTCCTTCTGGAGATCCTCACTATCTGCGGCTTATAACTTCAAATCACTACAAAGTAGCATAGCATCCTGGTGACAAGGGCGGACTTGGCAGTCATATAGACATGTGTTCCTATCACAGCCTTGCATCTCATTAGCTGTGTGATCTTGGGCAAGTTTCACTCCATTGAGCCTTAGTTTCCTCCTCTGAAAAGCAGATATGGTAATGGTACCTACCTGAGAAATTTATTGTGAAGATTAAATGACATAATCCAGATACTTTTTTTTTTTAATCTCAGGACTCTGCTTACATTATACTCTCAATAAATATAGGTTACTTTACTACGGCCCTTATGGTATTGTTTCAAAAGTACTTTTTATATGTTTTTATCTCCTTTGTCCCCCACTGGAGCATATACTCATTGGCAGCAGACACCAGGTATTATTTATAGTATATATTTATTATTTGTCTTCTAGCAGATAAGTAGTATAGGCATATGGCTGATGTAAGTGCAGCAAAAGTTTTCCAGAAAGTGAAACGATGAATGAATGAAACTTTCAGGTGTTTCCCTAGCTCATCAAGTGATATAAGCCATGGCTCTAGTGGGCATTGGTCCAGTGGAAATGTTCCTGTTGCTTCCTGATTCTCATTTACATGCCAAATCCTTGCAATAGCCATGGATTTCCCTTATAAGAGAGGTCTTTACTCTCTTTTTCCCTCTGAAGACTTTAAACTTACCATAGCAACCATCTCAGAATCATCAATACCCTTTCTTCAGTCAGAGGGACTGTGGTTTGGTCCATTAAAGTATTTCTGAAACTGGTAGGTCAAGGAAAGAAAGAATGGGAAAGTCTGTGACCTCCAAGTTCTTGTCCTAAATATGGGAGCCTGGCAAAAGGCACGACTGGGAACCTGCAGGTTCATATACTTACATCCTGTAAAACCAGAAGCTTCCAACCAATAAAGGATGGCAAATGCCAGTGGTCAGCCTTATAAGGAAAATGTGGCCTGATGCAACTGAATCAAGTTCTGCCTTTGGAAAGTATTTAAGGAGGGCTTCCCCTAATGCTGAGTAAGGTGAGTTTTCAAAATTCTTTCAGTGAAGAGAGTCTAGAGTTGTCACCTTCCCTGAATTCCCTGAAGCCACTTATGTAGGTTTTGTGTGCCTTAGGCCCACATCCCTACCCCATTCCTGGAAGACTGATCAGTAGTGGCTCTTCAATGCTCTGGTTTAATGAACCATCACCACTGCCCTGACGGGAGAACTGCAAATACTAAGCCAGCAGGCAGCCTCCTTCAGGAGAGAAATCTATAGACTTTAAGAAAAAAAGGGGGGGGGGGAGCTGCAAATATTTCTTTAATACATTAACAGGGGAAAAATACATTAACAGGGACACACTTAACATTACTAAATCCATGAATTTTTTTATAGTATGCTTTTACAGGAGAATATAGGAAGCCTGAAAGAAAACAGGGTATAGCCTGTGCACACCAGGCTTGAGATCCCAGACAGGGATCAGGAAAAACTGATCCTTACTTTGAAAGTAGTGGTTAAGAGGAGCTGCTAACATTCATTTCAGCCCTGTATCCTTTCCCTGGAAATAAATTACAGTAAGTTGCATGGTTTGAGTTAAGGGTAACTCATCCCTTTGATGTGTGGGTGGTGTACTGGGGAGTGGAAGACAAGAAAGTTGATGTGCTAGGCTATAAATCTCAACTAAAGGGTGTTTGGAGCTGTCTGGGCACTTCCCAGCAGTTACATGACACAGTTAAGAGCTGGCCAGTTGGGTGACATCAGCTGGTCACCACTGGGGTAGATCTACAGTTCTATGTGGGTTGTGATTTACCCTGCAGGTACTCAGCTGACTAGAGAGCACAGAGCAACACACTTCCAGCAGAGCAGCCAGTGCTGCTGGGCCATGTGTTAACTCCTCACTGTGAACAGGATGGCAGGGAGCAGTGACACAGCTAAACAGGATTGATAGGAAGCCAAGAAAATAAAAACACACACCATGAAAAGCCGGAGGAGGGAACTCTAAGTGACCCATATGCTCAGTCTAAAACCTTCCCTCTTCCCACATCCTCCCCTGCCCCTGCACTGTGAATCATCATCTCTCTAGAATAATAAAATGTCATCCACTCACTACATTTAAGCTTAGATTTCATTTTTCAAAAACCAGTTTTTCCATCTCTCAGCTCTCAACTGATTTCAATTAGTATGTGTTGAGTAATCACAATGATGGTGCATTTTGTTCCATGTTGCAGGAAGCAGGAAACAAATAAACACACCCATGGTCCCACCATTTGAGGAGTTGACAATCTCTCTGGGAACACAAACCTATTGGACTGTGTGCTTTGCTTCTAGATGCAGTGTACAGCTTGTGAAGTTTTCTCCTGAACCATCCAGAGTGGCAGCTACCAAGTGAAAATGTATCCCCAGCACCTGGAAGGTATGTTATGTTTCTACAGTAGCTTTGTCAACCTCCTGCAAGCCAGTCTGTACTGCTATCCTTGGGCAGGGAAGAGTGAGACTGAGTTCAAGTCACTCACTGAGAGAGTGGCTCTGGATAAAGTACCGAATAGCCGGTGCACAGGAGCAACATCCACAGAGATTTATTGTATACTACTGTGTGCCTGACCCTTATCTGGAAATGGGGACATATCAGTAGACAAACCAGGCAAAGATCTTTGCCCTCATGGAATTTATATTCTAGTGGAAGGGAAGATCAAAGGATAAATAAGTCAATGATAGAGCATATTAGGAGGTGGTGAGTGCTGTCAGTAGTCAGGGTGGGTCTGATTTGAGAAGGTGAAATTTGAGCAAAGCCCAGAAAGAGCTGATAGTGGAAGTCCATGGGGAGGGGGGAGGAGCATTTTTAGGCTAAAGAAACAGCTAGAGCAAGGGACTCCACATGAAAGCATGCTTTGCACGGTGAAGGAATGTCAAAGAGAGCTAGATTAAACACAAGGAGAATAGGAGAGGAGGTCAGAGCAGTGATGGGAAGTCAGCTGGTGTCAGTCAGTGGGCCAGTGTAAGGGATTTGGCTTTTGCTCTGTGTGAAATGGGGAGCCATGTCAGGGTTCTGAGCAGGGACAAGATACGGTTTGTCTTTTAGAAGAAAAACTTGAGGGACTTCTAGTTTTAGCTCTAACATGAAAAAAGATTAAGAATTGTCACTCTCACTTTTCCAAGAAGAAAAAGCTAAACAAACTGAATATTGATGTCTCTTAGACCCATCAGACACCTGATATCCAACGGAGAGCTGCCTCTCTGGAAGGGTCAGTAATACCTACTCATCTGGGGCAGAAGCCGCTGGATCCATAAATTGGTAGGGACACTTAAACTGTGATTCTGGCAAACTCTTATAGGCTGAGTGTGGACGAGCATGAAATTTAGAACCCCCTGGAACCACAGTCTTAGGATCCCTCCATACTTTCATACCCCAGAAAACCCAGCAGGTTCTCATGGTGAAGAGCCAAGAAAGATATCCTCATGGGCCTGGAAAGGGGAAGAAATTAACCACTGTGAAACCCAATGGCCCACTCCAAATGACAAAGGGCTTTGCTTGAGCCTTATCATGGCTAGGGGAAGGAGATTCCTCCCCCTCCAGCTTACCTCACATAAAAGAGGAAAAAACACAGTTAACAGAGTCAGGGCTTTAAGGAAATAGAGTAGGAATGCTACTACCAGCAAAGGGAGTACAGGGCATGGGGAGTAAAAAGCTACACCATTCTGGAAACACTTATGACGATCCCAGCCCTGAGACACAGGTCCAATGAGAGATGGAGATTTTACTGGAAGATGATAGAATATCCTCCTGTCCCATACCTTACCAGCATACCAACAAAGATCCAGTATAGTAACACTAGGTTACATTTAAAATGACACAAGATACAACTTGCTCTGAGGAGGAGTTTTTCAGGAAGCCAAAAATCAAGAGACACAAAAACAAGGACATTAGAAAAACTTGAAGCCTCTGGGACCTACAGTTATAGCAAACATTAAACACAATTTCTCATCTAATCAGAATAATGGAAATCTTCACACTAAAGACCTATTCACCTCATTTTCTATTACCTGATACAACATGTTCTGCTTTCAACAAAAAATTAAAAGTGTGTCTCTGAAGAGGGAAAGCAAGCACCAGAATGAGACTCAGAAATGACACGGATGTTGGAATGATCACACAGGGAATCAAAAATAACTATGATTAATATGTCTGGAGCTTAATGGAAGAGTAGATAACACACAAGAACAGATGTAATGTAAACAAGGAAATGGAAACTTTAAGAAAGGGTAAAAAGGAAACTAAAAACACTGTAACAGCAACTAGAAATCCCTTTATTGGGTTCATCAATAGACAGGACTTGGTCAAATAAAGAATCAGTGAGTTTGAAGATATGTCAACTGAAATGGAAACAAACAAACAAAAAACCAAACCAAAACCAAAATATCCAAGAACTATGGGACAATAAGGAAAGGTGTAACATATGCATAATTGCAATACCAGAGGAAGAAGAAAGAGCAGAAGATATATTTCAATAACAGCCAGGTACTTTCAAAATTAATGACAGACATGGAAACGCAAACCCAGAAAAGTGAAGTCACCAAGCAAGACTGAATGCACACACACACGCACGCACGCATGCACACACACACACCCCTAGGCATGTCATATTCAGGCTTCAGAAAGCCAAAAGAGAAAAAAATTGAAATCCAGAAGGAAAAAATACCTTATGTATAGAGGAACAAAGATAGAAATTGGAGATTTCTTGTTAGAAATTTTGCAAACATGGAGAAAGGGGAATGAACTATTTATTTATTATAAAGTGTTGATAGAAAAAGCCCTGCCAACCTGGAATTCTACAGCCTACAAGATTGTTCTCCAAAATTGAAGGAGGAAAAAGAAATAAAGACTTTGTAGATAAATCTGAGGAAATCCATTACCAGCTGGCCTTCCCTGCAAGAAATGTTAGAAGTATTTCATGCTGAAGTAAAATGATACAGGTCTGAAACTTAAGTCTATAAAAGTAAAATATTTTATTATTTGTATTTTCAATTGACAGAAAATATAACTTTTTGTTTAAAGAAATAATAGGAATAATGTGTTGGGTGATTTTAAAATATGGATAAAGAAATGAATAATTTCAACATCAGAAAGAACAGGAAGGAGAAATTGAAAATACTCTGATAAAAGTTATCTGAATTAGAAAATGAAGCAGTATAGCATCACTTGATGATGAATTCAGATTAGCTTAAAATGTACATCGTAGGCTTCCACTTCAGAGAAGAGGAAGAACACATCTTTCTCTACTTCTCCTGTTCAATACAATAGAAAATATTGGAAATGGTTTATTAAATAAACCTAAAAAGACTCTGGAAGTTGGAGAGGAAAGGGGAAACCAGCTAAAGACACCAAGATCTAGGAAAATAAATGGTAGTGTGTTCCCTGGATTTTCTTTTGACCACATATTTCACAGATTTAGAGCTATGCAAGCCAGCAACTCAGAAATGGAAAGAGGCATAAACCAAAAAAATCCACAGTAAAAATAAAAACAAAGTATGCTCTCTCTAGTCAAATGACCAGAAAAAGCACAGCCTAGCAGGACAGAAATTTTTAATAAATAACCTCTCTACTCCAGCCAAACGTCACAGGAGATCTAAAATCCACACTATTAGTAGAATTAAAAGACAAGCCCAGAAAGCATATACCTAATAAAGGACTTGTATCCATAATATGCAAAGAACTCTTACACTCAACAATAAGAAAATAAACCAATTTAAAAATAGGTAAAAAAAAATCTGGACACTTCAATAAAGAAGAGACACAGTCAGCAAATAAATACATGACAACACAAACATCATTTGCTTTTAGGGAAATTAAAATTGAAATGAGATGGCACTATAAATACCTACTAGAATTGCTAAAATCTAAAAAAACTGACAGCCTAAATTGTTGATGAGGTGGAGGAACAACAGGAACTCTCACTCATTGTGGTAGAAATGTAGAACAGTAGAAGGCACTTTGGAAGATACTTTGGCAGAGTATATTACAAAGCTAAACTTACTTTTACCATATAATTTAGCTATCAGGTATTTACCCAATCTAACCGAAAATTATGTCTACACAAGACCTGAAACAAATGTTCATAGTAGCTTTATTCATAATTAGCAAAAACTAGAAACAATCAAGATTTCTTTCACTAAAATGAATGGATAAACATCCATACAATGGAGTACTATTCAGTGATTAAAAAGGAATAAGCTATCAAGCCAGAGCCATGCAAAGCCACAGATAAAATCATTAATGTATATTGCTAAGTAGAAGCAGCCCATCCAAAAAGGTACATGATTGTCATTATATGGCACACTGGAAACAGGCCAAATGAAAGCAGTAACAAATAAATACATCAGTGGTTGCCAGGTTTGGGGAAGGGGAAGAAGGATTGAATAGATGAAGCACAAGGGATTTTTTAGAGCAATCAAACTATTTTGTAAGATATGATAATAGTGTATACATGACACAATACCTTTGTTAAAAGCCATAGAAATTTATAATGTGAGAAAATGCAATGAATGCAAATTTTTAAAAATCATCTAGGAGACTGGGGGACACCCAAGTGGAATGCAATGTAGCTGTTATAAATATAAGAAACAACCTCACTAAGGGAAGTAAAGAAGGTGCTTATTCAAGAAACTCTAAAAATGAGTGGAATCTGTAAGATTAAAGGCAAAAAGGAACATCACTGCACCGGAGCATTGTGCTTTAGTTGATAAGGTTGTTTCCCACAGCGCACAGGTGGACTATTATGAACCTACTCTACAAGCACACTAGAAGTGAACAGCAAGTAAATGGATGACAGATGGTAGATGCCAGGTTTCTCACTGATGGAGCAGGAAGTAACAGTAAGCAAGGGGAATTGGCCAGAATGATCCCTGTGGTCTTGGATTCAACTTGGAGATATCAGTATGAACTCGTGTTTAGCTTAATGTAGATATAGGGGGTTACACATAGAATCCTCTCTAGATATGTGTAAATACATGAGTATACACACGTATATTTCTTTGCTCTGTCAGCTGAGAGTGCTTGGAATCAATGACTCACAAGTATCAAGAACACACCTTACTGAGTCCAGATTTTGGTTTCTAAATACCATTCAATAAAGGGAGGCAGGGTTCCCTTGGAGAAATGCCAAATTTTAGAACTAGGGCAGGAAATACGCAAGACATATCTAGAATATCTTATAGTGCCAGAAGGTATAAAGTGTTAACACACACACACACACACACACACACAAAATGGGGCTATGTCAAAGGGACACAAAAGCCAGCTGAAAGAGCTCCAAAAGAAAAGCAACAAGATGAGTAAAGTAATACTGTATTATTACCTAATTTATTAAATAAATATCTATGAGTCCATACTGATATAAAAATAGGTAGATGATAGATTTACAAAACTCTCATGAAGAAAAATTAATTTTCATGGCCAAAAGACATGAACAGAAATCTCACAGAGGGAGACATAGACATGGCCAACAAGCACATGAGAAAATGCTCTGCATCACTTGCCATCAGAGAAATACAAATCAAAACCACAATGAGATACCACCTCACACCAGTGAGAATGGGGAAAATTAACAAGGCAAGAAACAACAAATGTTGGAGAGGATGTGGAAAAAAGGGAACCCTCTTGCACTGTTGATGGGAATGTGAACTGGTGCAGCCACTCTGGAAAACTGTGTGGAGGTTCCTCAAAGAGTTAAAAATAGACCTGCCTTACGACCCAGCAATTGCACTGCTGGAGATTTACCCCAAAGATACAGATGCAGTGAAACGCTGGGACACCTGCACCCTGATGTTTCTAGCAGCAATGGCCACGATAGTCAAACTGTGGAAGGAGCCTCGGCGTCCATCGAAAGATGAATGGATAAAGAAGATGTGGTCTATGTATACAATGGAATATTCCTCAGCCATTAGAAATGACAAATACCCACCATTTGCTTCGACATGGATGGAATTGGAGGGTGTTATGCTGAGTGAAATAAGTCAATCGGAGAAGGACAAACATTATATGGTCTCATTCATTTGGGGAATATAAAAAATAGTGAAAGGGAATAAAGGGGAAAGGAGAAAAAATGAGTGGGAAATATCAGAAAGGGAGACAGAACATGAGAGACTCTTAACTCTGGGAAACAAACAAGGGGTGGTGGAAGGGGAGGTGGGCGGGGGGTGGGGGTGACTGGGTGACAGGCACTGAGGGGGCCACTTGATGGGATGAGCACTGGGTGTTATGCTATATGTTGGCAAATTGAACGCCAAAAAATAATAATAATAATAAACTTATTCGCAATAAGGTAATTTATTTTCTCAAATAAATTAGTTGTTAATTAAAGCTTTTTGATGTAGTAAAAAAATTAAATAATTTTCAGAGTAAATAAATTTATTATAGTTTCCATTCCCATCAAGGAAGTAGAACATAATTTCCTACTCTTTAAGTGTGGACTACACAGTGGCACTGTACCTCTATCATCCTCCTTCCCTAAGCCTATAACTCCAGCTTATCAACAGAAAAGCATCACACAGATTCTTACAGAAAAACATCTTACAAACATACGTAATCAATACCCCTCAAAACTATTAACTTCAAAAACAAAAAACCAAAACTATCACCACCAATAGGAGCCTAAGGAAACACGGCAACTAAATGCAGTACTGGGTGGAATTGAAAAGGGACATTATAGAAAAACCAAGGAAATTTGATTTAATATGGACTTTAGCTGATAACAACAGTCAACTTTGGTTCCTTAATTGGGATAAGTGTAGTATATGAATATAAAATGTTAATAGTAGGGAAAACTGAGTATGCGGTTTGTGGGAACTCTGTACTATTTTACATCTTCTCCATGAATCTAAAATTATTCCAAAATTAGTTTATATAAAACAAACTCCCCTGGGCCCTGCATGGAGAACAGGCTGGAGGAGTGGCAGTGGAGGCAGGTAGGCCTATTAGAAGGCTACAGCCATAGCACAGGGGATGGATGGTGATGCTGGCACTAAAGTGGCAGCAGTGGGCAGTGAAAACTGAAAGATCCTGGGTATATTTTCAAAGGCTGATCTCTGAGTAAGGAGCAGAGAAAGCAATTTTAGAGTGCTTGATGAGGAAACAACCCTTTGCTGTTTGTAGCTATACCATCTCTCCCACCAAACTAAGCTCTACAAGGGCATTTCTGCCAAAGCACCTCAATTACTTGGGCAGCATACCTAATAGACACTAAATAATAATTGCAGAATCAAATTCTCCATGTCCTGTGATGAGATCCTGCATGTCCCCTTACCTCAGTTTGGGCACAGCACCTCCCAGAACACTGATAACACCAAAGTGAATATAATTCATCTCCCCTATTTATCTTACCAAAGGAGACACTGTCTTTTAAAAATTGACCTAATTGAGGTGCCTGGGTGGCACAGTAATTAAGCATCCAGCTCTTGGTTTCTTGATTTTGACTCAAGTAATCGTCTCAGGGTTGTGAGACCAAATCCCAAGTCAGCTCCATGCTGGCCGTGGAGCCTCCTTAAGATTCTCTCTCTCCCTCTTCCTCCGCCCCTTCCCTCCACTTGCATGCGAGTGTGTGTGCACACTCATGCAACCATGCACTCTCTCCCTAAGTAAATAAATAAATAAATAAATCCCACCTAATTAACTTTCAGATTGACTGATATTTATGTTTTCACTGTAGAACTTATTGATGAGTCCCACAACCCAGTGATCACTGAAGGCCAGTAAGATTGTTTTTAAGCCATGAGATATTTTTTAATTTATTTGTAGACTCTTGATCAGTCCCACCACTTGAGTTGAATGTTTAACAAGAGGTGGTTATGCTGGTCCCAAACTGTATCAGTTTTACCTGTTGGGATGGTGATTTTATTCAATTAAATATTATATAAACTGGTGCAACATAAGTACAAACAATATGAGTACCAACGGACGAGGGGTGTTTCTATCACAGCAAAGTTGAATGCTGAAGATTTGAGGAAGACATCTCTAAAAATACTGTTGTGGACTAATGGCATGAATGAGAAGAGACTTGAGAACAAAGAAAATGGGAACTGCTTTCAGACTGTTTAACAGGTAACTTTCACTTCTCCCTTGAAGTAGAATTTAAAAAATCAGAAACAGGAACAGAAAAACCCTAGAAAACACATAATGGGCATGGTTCATGGAATAAGACCAAATGGTCCTCATTCTGTAGATTCCTACTCAAAGAAAAGGCTTCCAAAGAGTGATAATAAGAGTTCATGTATACATTTTGTGCTGTTATAAAATTACCTGATAGGCATGTTGTTATCACTTACTATTAATTTCCTGTTTAAGTTTTTCAGTTAGCCAACCAACTACCCACCAAATTTAGTTGAATTTAAAGATTCTACTGGACTGTGATCCTTCTTCCCATTCATTCCCACTCTCTCTTTCTCTCTCACCATTTCTTCCTCATGTATACTTTTAAATGATAACTGGGATGCTAGTAGGCGATCCAGATAGATTTCCTATAGAAAGTTGCAGAGGATTTGAAAGTTTTATCACAGTAGACTTCATTTCCTTAAAAACAGGACACTGTAGGGCATAAAGAACACTCCAGGCCTTATGGCTTGATGTTATTACGGGAGTTAGTCTTGTCTAGTAGAAAGTGTAAGATGGCCTTGCTGAAGATTCCAGAGTTATGAAAAAGATCAGTAAAACTGACAAGTCCCATTTCTTTTTTTGCTTACCATTATGCTGTACTTTATCTTGTTTCAAGAGTCACTTCTCAAATCTATTTCTTAAATGCTGGTCATCCCTATTGGAAGGAATATAAATCTTTTGGAAGGATTCTCTATTGAGACTCTTTCATGTATATGCTATCAACCCAGCAATTCTCATGATGGGAATCTATGTATCTTAGACACTTGTGTGTTTCCTAACACCAGGATGTTAGGTTTGATCTTTGCATGGTTGGATGCAGTAGCATCAGACATTTCTTCTTTCTTCCCTCCCTGATTCCCAGCTCCTCTAAGTCTGGTTAGGACTCAAGAAGGGGCAGAAGTCTAGGCTTCATTAACTAGAGGACACACACACTTCTGACCACTGTCCCTGGTTCATGAATGAACACGCAACACCAAAGGAGTCAATGAGATTTGTCCCCAGGACATTGGCTGAAGTCATTAGGAAAGATGATTTCTCTTCTTTCTGGAATTCTGAGGTATAAGAAGGCTGTGAATCCAGAACTGCTAGTGACCATGGCTACACCGTGTGGATAAGCCTATCTGAGGATGAAGCCAACAGAGGAGAGAAGGGCATCCAGCATGCGGACGTGAGAAGAAATAAAAACAGAATTTCAGGGCCATCATTTAAGTGTCTGGATCATCCAGTTATGTATGTGAACTAGTAAATTCCCTTTTTTCATTAAGCCAATTTTATATAGATTTCTGGAGTTCATGAGCACAGAAGTCCCAAGTATCATAGAAGAAAATCTATAAACAAATTAAATATTTACCAGTAGGGGAATAGCTAACCAAACATCAAAAAGAGGAGGCCACATTAGATGCGCAGTCATGGAAGTTCTCTGAGATATATTTTTAAGCAACAAAGGGAAGTAAAAAATGTGTAAAGAATGATCCTATTTAAATGTGTGTGTGGGACACCTGGGTGGCTCAGTGATTGAGCATCTGCCTTCAGCTCAGGTTATGATCCCCGGGGTCCTGGGATCAAGTCCAGCATTGGGATCCCCATGGGGAGCCATCTTCTCCCTCTGCCTATGTCTCTGCCTCTCTATCTCTCCTGTGTCTCTCACGAATAAATATCTTAAAAAAAATAAATATGTTTGTGTGTGTGTGTGTGTGTGTGTGTAGGTATGTGTGTGTGTGTTGTAAGAATTGGTAGGAAAACAGAATGGAAGGAATGAATCTGAAATGTTTACCATGGTCATCATTAGGGAGAGGAGGCAGTTAAGAAGTGAGGAATGTGTATAAGGTAGACTTTCTTTGTATTTTTCCATTGTTTTTCTAAGTTTATTATAATGAGTATATATTTATGCATTACTTATGCAAATTAAAATATTTATTTATTTCATTTATTCATGAGAGACACAGAGAAAGGCAGAGACACAGGCTCCCTGTGGGGAGCCCGATGTGGGACTTGATCCCAGTACCCCAGGATCATGCCCTGAGCCAAAGGCAGACACTCAACCACTGACACTGAGCCACCCAGACGTCCCAAATTTAAAATTTTTAAATGGAAACAAATCTCGTTCCCAAGGTCATTACTTTTGGTCCATGTGGCTTCTCATTCCACAAATCAGCACATCTAGAACCAATACTCTTCCCTCAGTTGTCTTTCTCTGCCCTCATCTAGTTAGTGACAGCACTAGCTGGAGTAGGGGTCTGAGAGCTCGCAGCGGGGGCTCTTCCTCCTGTAGGCCACTTCCCCAGCATCCCAGGGGCCCCTAAAGTGATCACCTCTGCCCCCCAGACCCCTCCCGGAAGTGTCCCTCTCTGTCCCACTCCTGCCACTGCAGTTCAAGCTCTCATTATGAGCTGCCTGCATGAGTGCAGTCCTCTCCTACCCAACTCCCAAGACTCCAACTACCACAAAGATATGTTTCTAAGGTGCATTTCTGATCCTGTTACTCCTCACTTAGCAACCTTCAGCCAAAGTAGGAATGAAGTACAAACCCTGATGCATGGCCTGTTCGGCACTTTGCCATCTGGCCTATGACACCTGCCACCCCACCATCCCCATCATGTGCTCATGCTTGCCAAAGGTCTTGCAGTTTCTGGAACATGCCCAAACTCTCTCTTGCTTCTGTGACTTTACACATGCAGTTCCCCTGGCATAGCTCACTCTTCCCTGCTTTCTTTGCCTGACTCATTCCCTCACTCTTCAAGGCTCCAGGTAATAAGCATCACTGTTTTGGATTCTCCTGGGTGGGACTGGGTACTGTTTTTATGTGGCCTCTTGAAATTCTCTGCCATGATCATCTTCCTTCTCACACTTTACTGTCATTATCTCCTTATCTTTCTGCCTTCTTTCCAGAGTCCCTGAGTGCGGGAGGCAGTGTCACAAAGTAGAGGCTCAAAGAATCTTATGCTACCATTTTATAACTGTGAGAACTTTGGTCAATTAACTTAAATTCTGTGCCTCTGTTTCCTTATCTGTACCATGAAGAGCACCTGACCACAAAGCTGTGGTGAGGATGGAGCATGTCAATTTTGTGTAAAGCACTGACAAGGCTGCCTGACCCATGGAAAGTACCAAATAAAGATGTGCTATCATTCATAAGAATTAGTAATCTTTGGGTCTAATACAATGCCTGGCACTTAATGAGTGCTAAATAAATGAACAATTACTTCGTTGAAGAAAGTATTTTGAATAAATGCCTCTGTAACAGCATGTGTTCCTAAACAAGAGGTTTATTTTTAATTTAAAACTTTTTACCTACGTACAGAATATAAGGAAAATGCCATTTAGAAACTTCAATTTCAAGTGATTTGAAGGCTAACTGCAGTCATCTATAACATAGCCAACATCATGGATCCATTGTGATTATTCATACAGCTTTGTGTAAAAACAACCTCACTCATTAATGTTCATTTGCTAGATGGTAAGAGCTAGCAACCATGTTGAACCAATGGCCTGTAGAGTTTCATACATAACGCATTCTGGAAATGCTGACAGAATTATTCTCTGGCAGGATTTTTTCAAGTCCTGCTTCTACAACTAAACATTACTAAACATGTGAAGGCAGGATGGTTTCTAGGAACTTTTTCAAGACCAGTGGGAGAGCACAAAAGCAGTTTTGTCATCTTTGTTCTTGTCACAACCAAGTGTCTGCACCTGGAGCATACCTTCTGCGCATCCCTCCCCACCCCGCCGGGACCTAGGCACACCAGAAATGTGACAAATTAATTACAGTACTTAATTCTTGAAAGTGAAGGCTGACGGATGAGGCATAACAGAAAGAAGGAAGGGATTGAGAAAAAGAGGAAGTGAGGGAGGATGGCCTGACTTCTCAGAGGTGATGGGCCTCATGGGTGTGCATTCAGAATACCACATGGCTCAATATGGGATATGTGGAGGGTGGGGGGGGACCTTCTTCCTCTCTGGCCACTCCCCACGAGCCCAGGACGCCATCACGGTGAATGTCTCACTCTCCAAGCCAATGCATGGACGGTGCTAATTCTTTCCCATGGAACTCTGGCCCTGGAACTCATTATGTCCCATTTTTCACTAGGTCTGGCAGGCTGCAGAGAGTAGCCAACATCCACCCTCCAGACCTCGGGGGACTCGGGAGTTTAGGGAAGTAGAGAATGCATGCAGCAGGGCCCTCTAGAAGCCGCCTATTTCACGCTGTGGCCTCCAGGTGCTGTGACCTCACTCTGTAGATCATCCCCCTAACCAGGTCTCCCCTTCCTTTCTATGCCTGAAGGATTAGGGGCCACTGACTTATAATAACAATGAGTCTTAGATTCATGTAGCTCCTTTCTTACAGGGGAACTGGATTTTCTTTCTGTGTCTCTTCATTAGTCTTGCAGCCCTCCTGTGGGGTGGGCAGCCCAGGTAACAGTGACTCTCAGTTTAGCAGAATGGGAGCCAGGCTGGGGAAAGGGGTGTAGAGATGTCTGCACTGACATCTCCCAGAAGGGAGGACACATCATAAGTGAGACTTTGATGAGTGCACTGAACAAATATAATTTTATACTGTGCAATGAATAACCCTAAGAAGCACTAGAACCAGTAAGAACAATATAAGGGGTTTCTAGGAAACATATTAATAGAGACTGTTTTTTTAAAAGATATATTTAAATAACGACAAAGGACAGGAGGCATCAGCTAGGATTTGTAGGCAGGATATTTACAGGAAACATTAACTGTGAGCCCCTTCATTGCCTCCACTATCTTATGTCACTAATTTCTGTTGGCTTTTCTTTTCCAGGAAGATCTCAAATGCTGTCTCTTTAACTACATATTATTATTTTGTTTCTCATTCCAGAAAATGCATGGTTTCCAGCTCTTTCAAGATCAAGAAGGAGCAGGCATCAGAAAGAGTTAGGGATGTATCAGGACTGACTCACTAGATCATATGCTGATTTGTCTAGCTTCTGTTCTTATCCCCAGTCTTAAAGCAAACTATTCAAATTACGTGTGTGAATGCTCCCACAATTAGAGAAAACAAGGATGTGGCCATGATAGCTGTGCCTATAATTATTAGTTGTTTTTTTTTTTAGATATATTTATTTATTCATGACAGACACACAGAGAGAGGCAGAGACATAGGCAGAGGGAGAAGCAGGCTCCATGCAGGGAGCCTGATGTGGGACTTGATCCCAGGACTCCGGGATCATGACCTGAGCCAAAGGCAGATGCTCAATAACTGAGCTACCCAGGCTCAGTTTCAGGCGCCCCTGAAATTACTAGTGTTTGAACTGGTACTTCAAAAAAGATTGTGTTAAGTAAAAGTCAAATGCCAGCAGTGAGTAAGTTTGTAAGGGTTTAGTTTCAGACTGTGTCCCTTCAGGTCCCTCCTCACCCCCCACTCCTGCCATCACACACAGGATAATACCAGGTATCAGCGGGGAAAGGCCCCCAAGCTCCAGGAAATGAGAATCACTCCTCCTGCTGCACATGTACAATCACTTAGAAGCCACGCCCTCACCACTCTTACAGCCAGACCCTCCCTCCTTTCTGTCACGCTTCTGCTCACCTGGGGCCTCTCACTTTGCAGGACGACAGTTAAGTGGAGTCCAGTGTAGAAAAGCAACCACACTCCTTCCCATACTAAACAGTGTGTAGCTTCTGTTTCTCTACTTACAGTGGCTCTGCAAATACTGCCTCGGATTTGGAAAGCACATCTTACTTGAAGACTTCTTTTATAGTTGTATTAATTATTCCTCTCAACACCCAGGTGAGACTGCCACCCTTATTTTTGATTTTACCAGAAACTGAGGTTCAGAGATGGATATAAATATCACCATGTCAAAATATAAATAATGCCAGAGTCAGGAATTTGATATATCCAAACACATTTTGCGCCTGATAATAAGATCTTACTCCTGCAAGTGGTAAAATTATTTATAATAACTTCATAAATGCTTAAAGATTATAGGATATAGTTTTACATTTATTATGTGAGATAAAGGGAATTCATACATAATGAAGGAAAATAGAATTTGAAGCCTGTTATTTGAACCATCAGAGAACTAGGATAAATTTATCAAGACCAAACAGAACTCAAAGAGAGAAGAAATGTTTCTGGGAAAAGGAGCTAAGGTTCTGGAATATGATGTAGGCAGCAGAAGTGATAGCACAGAGCAAGTGACAAATGACACAAGGAGGGACTCAGGCAACTGAAAAATCAGTGTTCAGCCAGAGTTATCAGAGGAAATGCACCTGCCTGATAGGGTGATGATAATTATTCATGGGGCATCTTTAGGACAATATCAGAGTTTTGAGCTTTTGTTACCTAAAACAAGCAGAGAAAAAGGTAGAAGGAAAGGATAAGTAATAAAGAGAAAAATTAACAGAATTGATTAAAAAAAGAGATAAAAAAAAGAAGTTCAGGGGAAAAGGTCTTAAAATTTAAAAATTATTAACAAAAGCGGGGAGGGATTGGTTAAGTCAAGCTCAGGGTAGAAATGCACATCTGCCATATGAAACTGAGTGCATGAGGAAGCCAGATGTGAAGTGAGCTGTGTGTCAGTTTATTTACCAAGAGTTGTTCCAAATTCTTTTTCATTTCTGTTTACTAACCTTGGCTTTGTTAGGTGCTCAGAATACACTCAGGCAAGTATCCAGAGGATTTTATCCCTCCCCACCCCTGCCCCCGCTGTGTTAGACATTGGATTCCACCTCCATATATTTGCCTGAATTGTGATTAGGATTTCTTATTGCTCATGTATCAATTACAACATATGAAATCTTGACCTGACACAAGTCAAGATAATGAAAATACTCCAAGGGACCTGGCTCTCGAGCACCGGGTCACAAGTTTACCTCAAATGCTAGCTAATTAAAAAAAAAAAAAATCAGTCTGGTCACTAATCTTTTATTCAAAGCAATTTGAGGTCTAGGGAAATTCTATAATGAGATTGTTAACAGAGACAAAGATCATAAAATTTCAAAATTTCAAGCAACACTAATGGCTAACTCATTTTAATTAGTGATTTTTGGCAAATGACATGGCATATTTGTATTCCATGGGGAAATGTTCCTGAAATGGAGGCAGGAGTGTGACATGCATATGTAATTCAATTTAATTTTGTTCCATAACTTTTTTTAAAAAAGGAAAGTATTTATAATTCGTAAAACCTGTGATGAGACGTTCACCTCTTAAATTTTAAAAAGAAGAAAACAGAGAATTAACTTGCCTTGCTAAATAAAATGGACACCATGAAGAAATCCAATAAGAAACTCTCTGAAATGTCTTTGTAGTCAAAATGGAAAAAGATCACAGTGAAGCCCAAGTGAATAAACTGGTGAGCCGGGTTGCAGAAAGAGGTCCGCAACAGCTTCATGCCAGCAACGACCATCAGGAGAATGTCCCAGCTGTTGAAGAGGAGAGAAAGGAGTTGGTCAAGGGCAGCCTGCCAACTATCAGGTGAGTCACAACAGCTAGTTTCCTGCTCCTTTACTGTGCGGGGTGCACTTTCCAGGCATGAAAAGCCCAGAGGGCAGCAGAGTGTGGGGGAGGGAAGAGGGGGAGGGGCTCTGTCATTATTTGTCAGAAGAGCAAAGGGAGTCTCAGGGTTTGGGTCCCTTGTCTGAGGTCTGGGGCAGAGCAAGGATTGAAACTCAATCCCAGGGGAACCTCGAGCGCAGACCCTTTGCCCCGAGAAGCAGCTCCTTTCTGCCACATGATTTCCACAGTTCTTTGTCCTTTAGCAAGGACACGGGGCTCCCTTGGAGCGTATCTGAAGGACTCCGGCAGACAGAGCATGATGTCCCTCTGAGAGTCTGCTCATATATGCTTTTTTATTATAAAAGAATCTTACTGATGCGGTGATGTCATAATAGTTAATATTAAATTCTGAAAAGAAGAAAAAAAAAACCCCAGTATCTTAATAAAGCCATTTTTGCCTTTACAATGAACAGTAATTTAATTTCCAGTATTTTTCAGTGTATTTATCACACCAGTGAACATAAGCTCTCTGGACTCCCTTTTTCTTCTGCTGAAAATGATACCGTCAACATTCTTCCCCCATGGCACTGGTCTTTTTAGTTAAGGAATTCACCAAAGTAGTCCAGCAAAGAGACACCAAGACTTTGCTTTGAGGCCTGGACTCCTGGATGCTCTTGTCTAGGGACTCAGGTTATTAGCCTATATGTGTTATATGTACAAGTCCAACAGACACCAAGGTCAATGTTAATGATAACAGCTCAGAAGAGTCTGAGATGGCAAGCGACTACTTCCTTTCTGAAGGAAGGCTTTGCACATTTTAGGCAGATTCCTACCCCCCACCCCCACCCCTTATAAAAATTTAGTAACTCGAAAGACAGAGATGGAAACACTTTCCAGAGAATGGTGACATTTAAGAGATTTTCTTTTTCTGGTTAAATACCGAAAACTGGAGCTATGCCTTAATTTCCTTAAGCCTAGAGGGATCCTAGTTTCTGGACCTTTATCAGTATTATCATCTTGTCCCAGGATAAGGACTTTCAAAACATGTTTTTAAAGCATGTCATTTTTGTTGTCAAAAAGATCTACTTTAAAAAAAAATCTACTTTTGGCAATTCCATTTGCCTCCATGTGAGATTTCATATGCCTTTAGACCTAGGGCTGCAATTGTTTTCACTCTGTCCCAGGATGTGCCCAATAAGGTTTGCTCAAGGCTCTTCTGAGAAAAATAAGCCCTTGACTACATGCAGATTTGGGCTGAGTGGGAATGTTTTCATGTAACTTCAACAAAAAAAACTTCAGGGTTCCTGCAGCAAGGTTGAGCACTGCTCCTTAACTTGTCTTTCTTTTCCAGTAGAAAACTAATACCCTTGACAAAAATACCATGTAAAAATATGACTTTGGGTGCTGTTGCCTTTGACAAGAATCCCTGTGGAAGGGGCGCCTGGATGGCTCAGTCCATTAAGTGTCTGTCTGCCTTCAGCTCAGATTGTGATCTCAGGGTCCTGGGATTGAGCCCCTGCCAGCTCCCTGCTCCCTGGGAAGTCTGCTTCTCCCTCTCTCTGCCCCCACCCTCCGTTGGTGTGCTCTCTCACTTTCTCTCTCTCTCAAATAAATAAAATCTTAAAAAAAAAAAAAAAAAAGAATCCCAATGGGATACCAAAGCCCAATGACAAGGCATCTCAAGATAAGGAGTATTTGGGTTTTCAGGGGAGACTGGTGATTTTTCTGAGTTATTTAGGCTAAATCTAGATGAGGGTCAATTCTAACTTTCTTGTAACTATAGTTCAAATGAAGAGCATTAATTTTATGTTTACTAATGATGACTGGTTAAGACTATGGAAGATCTTAAGGATGATGTTTATAGTTTGTAGAATTATACAAAAATATTTGTAACATTGCAATAGTAGTGGTTACAGTTAAAACCATTCGCAGAGGATTGTAGACTCAGCTGAAGGTTTAATAAAGGCTTATGTAGCAATCAGTGAACATGGCCTGGGACAGCTGCAAAGCATCCATTTCTATCAGGCTGAGATATATAAATACCTAACAGGATATCACAATTCACTTACTGATCCATTTATCAGCTCCCACTCACTCATCCATCCATCCAGCCTTCTACCATTTACTAGGGGGTTGGTCTTGAATAAGAAACAGTGCTTGTTATTGAAGACTCACTACCTGACTATCTGGTACAGGGGTTTTCAATGCAGCCAGCGGGGTGGTGGGGGTAAGGGGGTGTGGCTTCTATAATTGGGAACAGGTTTCCAGGTGATACTGACTTACAGCCTCCTGCTGTCCTGCTTGGGAACAACTGGTCTAATGGGGTACTTGAAATTATTTTCTAAGTGGTCAGATGCATGCCTCAAGAATACAAAGGAATTATCAGTTTGTGGCTCTGAGAAGAGTAATTCTGGTATCATCTGGGATTTGAGAATATTTGGAGGTACCTAGCTAAGGTGCAACTTTCTAACTTAAGTGTCTGGAAAAAAATTACAGGGGATAGAGGGTATTATTACTCCAAATTGGACTCTCTGCAAACTGTTTGAGTCTGCCTGATTCCCAACCCTTGCATCTGTCCTCTGCCAACAGCCAGAACTGCTGGATCTCAACATGAAGGCTTAGCTTGAGGTCCCAGTCCTAATGTTGGAAATTGACGGCTTTAAACCCTTCGGCTCATTACCCTGGGTGTTGCAGTGGTATCTTTTTTTGTCACTTTGGTTCTGATTGTGAGCCCTCATTTTAGAAACCGAGGCTTGGCCTTGTTCCGGGAGGTCACTGGAATCAGCCAGCATTGTGTCATATTGGAGACACCTGCCACTAGGAAAACACTGTTCTGGATGCGGAGGCATCTCCTGGATTGGGTCCCACCCAAACTGTGCAAGAAAGCTGCATTCCCATTGTCTGTGTTCTTTATCCAGTGAGACTGATTTTCATCCCTGGATCTGAAGTCTGGATTTTATTATTTTATTTTTATTTATTTATTCATGAGAGACACAGAGAGAGAGAGGCAGAGACATAGGCAGAGAAAGAAGCAGGCTCCCTGCAGGGAACCTGATGTGGGTCCCAGGACCCTGGGATCACACCCTGAGCCAAAGGCAGATGCTCAACCATTGAGCCACCCAGGTGCCCCTGAAATCTAGGGTTTTAAATACCAAAAGGCATGACTTGCCCTGACCTATCTAAAATGGGTCTGAACCAGAAGGAAGGCAGAGTCTGATAAAGACAGGAAGGTTACACAATCATTTCATTTATTGTCTGCTCTGTGTGACTATGAATCTACTCAGTCCAACAGAGTATTCAAATGCCTTTTATCTCAGCTTGCTCAATCTTTGGCAAATATTAATTAATTTGTCCTCATCAGACCCTGAAAGGAAGAGTAGGTTTGAATTAGTATGCTTGGGATTATGCACGAGAGGTGACTTGGGCACATAATGTTTAAGCAACGTGACTTAATAACGCAAATCCAAGAAAGAATCTCTTTTGTACTCTCCTACTCAAATTTATTTGACCAGAAACTTCAATGTTTTGTCGGAACAACAAATCCATAAATTATCAAGTAGGATTTCCATTTGCAAATCCAGAGTTCATTTTAATACATGAAAGCAGTAATTCAACTGCACACTGTTAATGCTTTGCAAAAACATGGGGGCATCTTGATGGCATGACATCTCTGTGTTCCATTTTTTTTAATTGTGAGGCTTCTCCCGATAAATGCAGGGAAAACAGTGACAGTGATTAATCTCCCCCTCCTTCAAGCACAAAATGATAGAGTATTTGCTAAATGAAATGACACGAAGCAGTTCATAAAGCTCTGAGCATGATAGTAAGAACTCCAGGAACCCTGAGAACCACATTGTGCTTCCGTCATCCTATTAAGGCTCACTGACTAAGCTTTTGCAGGAGGATTTTCAAACTGACTTATTTATTCACAACATCACTTCAAGCAGATCTAACTTTATTTTCAGCCTGGTCACTCTACAATAACCATCAAGCTCTAGCGAGTTTGAGTAAAAGACCAACAGGGCTAACTTGTACGCTGCCAGTAAATTAATAGATGCACGCTGGCCTCTGCTATACCCTGTTTAGAGAAAATTCACTGGATTTTGAGATCATTGTAACAAAACCATTATGAAAATAAACCATTATCCACTTACTGGGTACCGAGTCTCCGGTAATTGCTTATTGAAAACGCATCAATAGTGAGGGCATTCAAAATTATTGCTGGGTACAAGATATATTTTTCAAAACACTGAAGCCAAACATAGAGTCTTTCAAACCACATTAAATGGGCGACATCTGAAAGAAACACAAAAACCACTTAGGACAGTCACTGATCAAGTTATTTTTCTTTAAGTATATGTAATAAGAAGTAATACCCCCTCTTTAATTCAAAAGCTGCTGATTCAGAACTCCAGATGCTAGATATACCATTTTCTTTGTAGGCAGCAACTCTTAGCTCTGTTTCTACATAGATCATAAATAATAATATATAGATTACTATCTAGGCCAGTATCCCTACATTTCAAGTCAAGTGATTTTTCCATATATAATTATTACTGGGGCCAATGAAATAAGCTGTCATCTAATTTCAAGGCATCTCAGAGTAAGGAAGGGTGGACAGTGAACATGAAGAACTGAAAAACAATCAATGGGCCCATCGCTTCTTAAGCTGGGGATACTTCCAAGGCTGGGCTTTCTTCTCCCTTTTTTTAGTCTTCAAATCTACAATCAGATCATTTGCAATATATACAAATAAGAGAAAGCTAATCCCCAAGCCCCATTACTATGAATGTGTGACATCCTTGCAAACCCTCGTGACGCCTATTCCCTATAAGGAATGAAGCCTATTCCCACAAGGGCTAAGGTTTTGGGTCAGACCAATCTGGGTTTGCATTCAGATTCTACCAACCACTGGTGTGTGCCAATAAACTGTTAACTTGATCTTCCTGAGCCTGTTTTGTGTGCCCCACCCATCCTCTGAGTCTGCTACTGGTGAATTGACTGCCCCTCTTTCCATCCACTTCTGACAGGGGAGAAATCTGCTCTCCCCCAGGATGGGGTAGTGTGGAACGCACACTTGCAGTGTCTGCTGCCCATTTCTGACTACTTTTCTCTGTGAGGATGGGGTGGTTGGTCCAATGGGCCAGAGCACAAACTTCCTTAGGCCATAGTGTCAGCGGGAGAGGTAAACACTGTGTCTCTGTGTCAGGGTGGAGCTCTCCTCTGCTTCTGGCTTCTGTGAGAAGAGCACACCCCATTCAGCCCAGAACTCGAGGGTGGGCCTATCTCATTCCCGGCTGAATCTCTCTGCTGGGAACTGTGAGGCTGAGGGGGACCCCAGTCCACCACCAAGAGCCAGGAAAATGATTCAGATATGCTGGGATGCAATTTCCTCTGCTGCAAGTCTCTGAGGCCAAGCCTCCAAAGGGAAAAGTCGACTCCATCAAAGTTCTGGAACCACGTTCCTCCACAATTTATAATATAAAACTTACACCCCCAATAATCTATAGTAAAAGATAAGAAAGCCATGTAGTTTTTATATTATTTGGATTGCACAAGAATTAACTCATGAAAGACAAACAGTTCACATTCACCATGTAGAGTGACACAGCAGTGAGGTAAAATGGGCTGGCCCCTCCAGGTGTCTTAACCAGTTTTAGGAGACAAATTACCTGCTTCCAACATTTTCCACTGGGACTTTATGTAAAGGATCTCAGGAAGTAACACAAACACACATGTACCATACACATAAAATTGGAAACTGATATTTTAATTTCTTGTTTATGTGGCTTACATATCTGTGCAAGAATGTATTATCATTACAACTCAAAAACACCAAAGCTATCTTCACTTGATAAAAATAGGAAGAGGGATCATCATTCAGAAATCTTAAAAGGAATTAATTTGAATAAGACAGGAATGGTGAAGACAGAGCAGGAATACTTCATGACATGGGAAATAATAAGAAAACATCCCAGTGATTAATTTAATAAATAGAAAAGAGAGGCAATGAGAAATTATCAAGACAAAAATAAAAAGAAATTTTAGTGGTAAATGAAATAGGAAGAAAGACTGGGTATTTACTCAAAGAAAATTTAAATACTAATTCAAAAAGATATATGCACCCCTGTATTTATGGTAGCTTTATTTACAATAGCCAAACTATGGAAGCAGCCCAAGTATCCATCGACTGATGAATAGATAAAGAGGAGGTGATATGCGTGTGTGCATATGTTTATATACATATAAATTTTATATATAAAATATATAACAGAATATTACTCTGCCATAAAAAAGAATGAAATCCTGCCATCTGCAACAACATGGGTCCATCTAGAGGGTATAATGCTAAGTGGAATATATCAGTCACAGAAAGACAAATATATTATTTCATTCATCTGCAGAATTTAAGAAACAAAATAAACAAAAAAAAGAGATAAACAAAAAACCAAACTCTTAAATACAGAGAAGAAACTGGTGGTCACCAGAGGGGAGATGGATGGGGGGATGGGTGAAATAGGTGAAGGGGATTAAGAGGACACTTGTCATGATGAGCACTGGGTAATGTATACAATTGCTGAATTGTGATATTGTACACCCGAGACTCATATAACACTGTACACTAACTATACTTCAATTTAAAAAGTGTGTGTATATATATACGACACACAAACACACATATATACACACAGTGGAATATTACTTGCCCATAAAAAGAGACTTTGCCATTTGTGACAACACAGATGAACATAGAGGGTATTATACTAAGTGAAACAAGTTAGAGAAAGACAAATACCATATGATATCACTTAAATGTGGAATCTAAAAACCAAAACAAATGAATAAACAAATGAAAAAAACAGAAACAGACCCTTAAATATAGAGAAAAACTAGATTGCTGGGAGGCGTGGGAGAGGGGTTGGGCAAAATAGAAGGGGATTAAGGAATACCAACTTTCAGCTATAAAATAAGTCACAGAGATGAAAAGTACAGCATAAGGAATATTGTCAGAAATACTGTAACAATTTTATATGGTGACAGATGGTGACTACACTTAGGGGACTGAGCACTTCATAATATATGGAATTGTCTATGTTATACACCCACAACTAATACAACATTGTATGTCAACTATACTTCAGTAAATAAGAAACAGCAAGGATGTTGGGTAGGAATTTAACTTTGGGTATTCTTAATGGTCAGTGTGTGGTGTTCTCTGGTGTTGATTTGGAAATGGGTTATTTCATAAGGAAATAAAGTTTTTTACTTGTAATTAATAAAATCTAGGTGTATTATACTTTTTACATATAGACAAAAAGGTTTTCATCTTTTGCAAAAGTATATGAAAATTAAGAAACACAAATCTTTATGATCTATCCCCCATTTCTTCCAGGTAAATGATGTTAACTCCTACTCCTAGAGAAAATTGAGGCTATAGGGCATGAATTGCCTCATCTTCCCACCTTTCAACTACCAGTTTATTTGTATTCACATCCGCCTTCTCGGTCCTCCTGAAGCCAAGCTGACATCTGGTTCAGGAGTCTCACTCCCTAGAGTAGCTCTCTCCTACTGGCAAAGAGCAAGATCCCAGTCTTTGCCAAACTGAAAACTTGCTTTCCACTCTGCACATTCCTTCTTGTGCTCACTCTGCCCTTTTTGCACAGCTTCTTGAAAAGAGTATCAATGCCTGACAATCCCAGGCTCTTGACTCCTACTTGCTGCTACAACTTCTGCCCCTAGGTGTTTGCAGCTACTCCTGCAAACGTTGGGAAACAACCACCTGCGTTGGGCACAACCACCTGTGACCTCCTAAATGACAAATTACTAGTCCTTCTCGGTCTAGCTTACTGGACCTTTCTAGGTACAAAACATCATTGGTCCTTCCTTCTTTTTAAAACTCTCTGTCCTAGGGGTGCCTGGGTGGCTCAGACAGTTAAGTGTTTGACTCTTGGTTTTGGCTCAGGTCATTGATCTCAGATCAATCAGGCTCCTTGCTGAGCAGGAAGCTTGATTAAGGTTCTCTATCTCCCTCCCCCTCCACCCCTCCCTCGCTGTGCACACACACTCTCTCTCCCTAAAAATATAATATGATTTAGTGCCTGCCTTTGGCCTAGGGCGCCATCCTGGAGTCCCGGGATCGAGTCCTGCGTTAGGCTCCCAGCATGGAGCCTGCTTCTCCCTCTGCCTGTGTCTCTGCCTCTCTCTGTCTATCATGAATAAAATAAATCTTAAAAAATAATAATAATAAAATAAAACCCACTGTCCTTAGCTTCCTCATGCCACCCACTCCTGCTCCCACTTTAACCTTCCACCCTACTCTTTCCATTTTCTCTGCAAGATCTTCTTCCCTTACTTGGTCATTTGCTTTCATTGGACCTCTTTATTATTTTTCTCATTTTCTTGATCTCGTGCCATCAATACCCTTAACATTAAAGATTACTTCCAGGCTGATGACACTCAGATCTGTAACTCAACCTTCCATCTGTCTCCTGGCCTCTAAATCTCAATATTCAACTGAATAGCTTCATCTGATGTCCCTAAGGAATCCTCAAATATGTGTCAAAAACTGAATTTGTCGATTTTCACACACCTACTGTTCCTCATACATTCTTCATCTTATTTAATGACACTTACATTCATGTTAGTCATGCATACCTTGGAGTCATCCTAAGCCAGTTCTTCTGAATCACAGCTGCATGTTGGAATTACCTGGGGACAAGGCTAAAAGATACTGTCCAAGATCTGCGATTCTCAAAATTTGAAATGCAAATAATTCACTTGCTAAAACTCAGAATCAGTTTCAATGGGTCTGGAGCAGAGCCAGACTTTCTGCAAGTGCTACTTCATCACTCCCTGGAGTCATGACGATCAGTTTTGCACTTGTATCCTATACTTAACTGGTTACCTGAATTAGCCACACTGGATTTTTGAAAACCTTTTCATGCTTTTCCATCTACAGAAACCCGCACAAATCATACAAGTAGAGCTGTGTTTCTAGCACCTTGATGGAGAAATGATCTTGAAGCCCCCCTGGCCTGCTTATAGTCACTGCTCCATGAGATAACCACTTCCCCAACCCCAAACACCACTGTTTACTTTGCTTACTATTCTCTTGTATCTTTAGCTTAACAATTTTTCATGAGATTCAGCCACATTTTTTGTGTGTGATTGTCATCTATTCATTCACACTGTTACGTAATAATCTGTGTGTATTCACAGATTCACTGTGCACAGTGAGCACCAGGCTACTGTTCACAGGCATTCGTTTTGTTTTCAGTTTATAGCTATTAATGTACGGTGCTGCCACAAAAACTCCTTTACATGCCTCCTGATAAACATGTGTACATTTCTGCAGGGTGCACATCTACATATAGAATTGTGAGGGTCATTGAGCATGTGTATAGGAAGGTCTAGAAAATTTTCCAAAGTTATGTAGCCAATTTATACTCCCACAAACAGTGCAAAGAGTTCCTTCTGTTTGTTCACATCCCTGCCAAAACATTTTTTTCTCCTTCACTTTAACTACACTGTGGGTGTAGAGTGGTATCATGTTATGGTTTTATTTTGCATTTCCCTGATGACTAATGTGGTTAAGTACCTTTTCATATGTTTACTGGCCATTTGGATAGACACTTTTCTGAGGTGGCTCTTCATGTATATTGCCTGGTTCTTTTTCCTATTGGATATGCCTTTTATTTATTGATTTTTGGGATTATATGACTTTACTGATTTTTAGGAGTTCTTTGTATGCTTCAGGTATGAGTCTTCTCCCATTGTATGCATCAGAAAGCTCTTCTCCCATTGTATGGGTTGTATCTTTTGTAGAAATTAAATACTTTATTTTAATATGCTCCAATTTCTTTTTTTTTTTCCTTTTGGAGTCTTTTGTACTCTGTTTAAAAGACAAAGATCCTGACCACATTCTACATTTTCCTCTTAGACTTTATTGTTTTATCTTTTATGTTTAGATCTGGAAGCTACCTAGAAGTGATTATTGTTATAGTGTAAGATAGGGATTGAGAACAACATTCTTCCCCTGTGGATACCTAATTGACTGTCACTACTAATGAAAATAATTTCTATTTCCTCCTGCACAGCAGTGAACTACACTGTTGTGTATGCCTTTCTATGGGCTAGGTGCCTTCCTGTGATGTCCTTCTGTATTTGCTACTTGAGAAACTCCTCATCCTTTTTGCAGAACCTGGCATCTGGCCATCTGGAGCTTTTCTTGCCTAACCCCCCACCTTCTTTGCCATTCCCAGTACTGTCACTATCAGCTGTTTGCCAGGGCACTGCACTCAAAATGTCCATCCTAGTAGAAGAGTTTAAATACCAACAGAGCTTAGAACTGTCAGTACATCGTGAGAATAAAAAGGAGTCCAAATTTTAATTGGCTTTATTCTTGTTTTAAAATTATTTATAAACAATACACCTCTCCCTTTCTGCCTGCTTCTGGGTGGACCCTGCCATTTCCTCACCATCGATGGATCCACTGCACTGCCATGTAGCAAGAACCCATTAGGCATCTGCCAGACACTGAGCCAGGCATTCTGTACCTATTACCTTTTGTTTTCAGGCAAAATACACTATTCCTTTGTCCCATTGCTATGCACTGTGAATTCTATAATTATAGTACCTGTCACACCATAGAGTATTCATTTAAATATTAATCTCCCCAGTGGACTGTGCGTTTGTCAAGAGTAGATGCCATGTCTTCATTGGTTTAGTATTTCAAGTCCCTACAGAATTCTGGCCTAGAGTTGGGGTTCAGTAAATGTTCATTTATAATCTTATCTTTTTTTGTGTTCAGAGGAACTCCGAGTAGTTAAATTGAACAAAGAGAAGCTTAAAAAAGCAGCCCCCACTCCCAGAATTACTTTTTGAATACAAAACAAAAAGCTTTCAATCTATAACATATCAAGCAATATTTCCTATTTTAATCTTTCATAAAGTACAATCAGTTACATTTAGGTTTCCTTCTAAACAAATTATTTTTTTCTGATTTCTCAATTTATATGAAATCAACGGTGTCAGATTGAGGCCGTCACATCCAATGCAATTCAGCCTGCTTATAAAAATACATTTACAGAGTTCTATCAACATTTGTCGTCAATTCAGAGAAACATGACAACCTTAGCTAGATTCCTGCAAAAATATGTAAATTACATAAATACAAGCCAACCTCATGCTGCAGGGTTGTTAGAAAAACATCTGAATTAAAGAAACATTTGAGTAGCTCATCACCGTAGAATGCCTGATGCCATTTGGATGGGGGAGTGTGATCCAGGCTTTCAAACGCTTGTCACATTTGCTTTTAGATGATATTTTCCAGTGAGTGGGGATAAGGCTGATTTGAGTATAGGGACACAATCCCATTGCAGACTTCCCAAGGATTTACTGCAGATAATGTTAATCAATGAGTTTTCCATAAGAATTTTAGTTAATTTATCCCGGAAACACAAAAAGCCAAGAATTCCCAAAAAATACAGCAATCACTAATAAGCTCTGAATTCACCATCCATGTCTTTTCAAATATTTGAGAACAAAAGTAGCTATTCATTGAGATTTAACCTTCTGTGGTACCTGGGGTGTGGGGGGACATGTGTGAGAAACTGTATCATAGACATAGCTTTAAGGCAGGTAGTCAAGATATTCAGGTTCTAGGAAGTCTTAGATCACAAGCATCATTCCATCATCTGACCTAGAAGAGCAAAGTCATTAGAAGTTCATTCAGTATGACCACAATAACATACATGAACAGATAAGGATCTTTGAAGGTAACAACTGGTTCTCTAGTTAGAAGCCGACAGATGATAGCTACAAAGGAATTCTATGAAGGATACAAAGAAATTCCAAAAAAACTAGAAACCAATTCATTCATAAGTCATAAAAACTTCTACTATTTTTTAAATAGCACCCTTACTCAGAGCCCCAAAAAAGACTGAGCCGTAAGCCAGGTCACACTGCATTATGTATCTCTAGTTTACTACCTGAGGTGCTGCTGGGGAATGAAGGTGACAAGCAAATGTGAAATGCAACCCACAGGAGAATTCTGAATCGCTAGATGAAAGGACAGGGAGTGCACTTTATACTGTCTGCATACACCTAGAAGCTCAGATACACAGGCCATATGTTAAGGGAAAATCATTCTAGGTAAAGATGCATCCCACGGTGTGACTTCCCTGGTTGATGTTCAGAACAACATCTAGCCAAAGCAGCGGTGGAGAAGGATGTGGAAAGGGGGGTTAAAATAAAGACATAGGGATGACAGAGTAGAGAGCAAATCCCAGAGATCATCATCACCTCCAAACTTTTGACATCAGGTTTTGCTAATCCTTTATGTTGAAAAAAATTAATTTACCTTTAAATTTTACATACCTCTAGACTTCTTCTAGCAAGTTCAATAATTCATTCCAATGAAATGTTACAATTTCTAGGGCACCTGTGTGGCTCATTCGGTTAAGTGTCTGCCTTTGGCTCATGATCCCGGGGTCCTGGGATGGAGCCTTGTGTTGGCTCCCTGCTCAGCAGGGAGGCTGCTTCTCCCTCTGCCTCTGCCCCTCCCCCCTTCATGCCCTCTCTGTCTCTCAAATAAATGGATAAATCTTAAAAAAAAAAGAAAGAAAGAAAGAAAGAAAGAAAGAAAGAAAGAAAGAAAGAAAGAAAGAAAGAAAGAAAAATGTTACAATCTCTAGATCATTTTCATACTGAATGTTTTACCTTTGGAAGTGGAGGGGAAGCAAATAGAAAGATGAATAATAATACAGGAGGGAAGTAAAACCATAGTACCATTTCAGAATTCTGAATTCTAAATGACAAAATTCAGTCTTTATGGGGTGACAATGGAAAGCTAATAAAAAGGAAAACTCACAGATACAATAGCATGGTAAACATTTTTATTAGGGCCTCAAACTGTTCAAGTATTCATACAAAATCAAGTTAGAAGGAAAACCTTTGCAGTGATATTTTATAACTGTCTTTTTTGTAGTGTCCTGAATACACACAAAGGCCATTAAAAAACCTCACTTGAGCATCAGTATTTCTCTTTTCCCAGGAATATTAGGCCCATGAGGAAAAGAATGCAAACTAACTATGCCATTTACAAATTATATACGACTGAATACAAGTGAGCACTTTAAATTTTCTTAAAGGCTTTTTAGGTTGTTTTATTTAGATGCTTATGTTACTAAATTAAGTCCTTCTCGATAATTAAAAGTGAATAAAAAATCTCTAGGAAGTTTTTATCTTTAGGAAGATAATTTTCTCTGATTCAAATCTTAAATTACGATTTAAGCTGCAAGGGCACGAGGCCTTCTGCTTTACAGGAGCCAGGCGTGCTCATAAGCATTCCAGACATGTGCAGCTCGGTTCAAATGGCCCTGTCACCCTGAGGCACCTAAGGCAGAGACATCCTGCAAAATGGAATTACCACATCCAGGCCAGTGGCACCCCCTTATTATAGGCAATTGTTTTTCCCTACGAGGGCTTTTCCTTCTCATCTTTCTCACTGTGCCAAATCTCAGATTATAAAATCATTAGCGCTATCTTGTACATGTGTTATGGTTTATTCTCCAGGAAATTGGCTTCACTTCCAAAACCAGTGGCATTAAGAGGGTAAGTAATCATTCTTACATGTAAAGCAAATCACATTATGCTGTTGCTCAAAGCCCTATAATCCTGCTTAGGATAAACCCAAAGTCTGCAAGGCCTTTCCCTTCCCATTGGTCAATGCACGGTGTGCCCATGACTTCCTCTTCTACCTGGGATCCTCTTCCTCCACTTCCTCTTTATCCTTCAAGCCTCAAATTAAACGTCACTTCCTCAAAGAAGCCTTTTTCTGTCTCTCAAATCTAAACCAGGATCCTGTTACACTCTTTCCTTGCCTCTTTATACTCCTTCTTTTCATTGTACTTTAAACACTGCACGTGTACATTAATCTGTGCGATGAATGTCCATCCCTCTACTACAGCCAGGGGGCCAGGCCTGTCTTTCTCCATCATCTTCGTCCACAGGAGCCACTTAGTAGATTCAGGCATATTACCAATTAATTGATTAATAACTCAGACACCCAGTAGAACAGAGTCTGAGGAGAAGCTGTCGTGTGGTACTGCCTGCCTGGCAGAAATTTGAGTTTTACTCTTGGCCACAGTGCATTTCCTTTCTCAGAGGGTTCACCCCAGAGGGAGACCATGCTGGCCTTGCTCCCCAGTGCCTCCCCAGTGTTCTGAACAGGCCCTGGTATGTGACAGGTCCTATCACTGGTTTGAAGGAATCAATACCCATTATCAGGTTAGGTAAACCACTCAGAGAAATACAAGGTAGTGAAGAGCAACATTCAGCCATTAGAATACTAAAATTTACATTTTTCAGAGAACACAATTTTTAGTTGTTTCTTTAGTGGTTTTTGACTTTCGGTCATGCTAGGGAAATTATTTTTCTCTTCTCAACCAAGATTATATAACTTGACCTATATTTCCTTGCAACTGCTATTCTGGTTATTTCTTCTTTTCCTCCTTTTAAAAAATGTTTTAAATCTTTAATCCATCTGGAATTTCATTTGATACAAAGTCTAACTCAATTTTTAAAAATGTTTAGCTCATTTTCCCAAAACTTCCCACTGATTTTTTTTTTCATTAATTCGATGAGAATAAAAATGCATCCTTCACGTCAGCTCAAAGGGATAGAGAAGCTCTCGGGAGAATCAATGCGTTAATATGCTTTCTCCTCTTGACAGAAAGGCCCTCTGCTAACATAAAACCATAGTATTTAAAACTAAAAACACTATTGAAATCATTTATTACTTTTTCACATGAAGATGGTTAGGTCAGAAATTTTCAGGTGAAAAGCATTAAGAGCAACTTCCAAATGTTCTCACGATGAGCACAGGAAGGAAGATACTTCTTGTTAGAACAACCATCTTGCCAAGAGAAAGGATTATGCTCTTACTAATTTTTGCATTCTCAGCATCGAGCACAATTTCTCCCCCCCCCCAAGTGAAGTGTGATTTCTATGTTATTTAAATTACAAGATCACTTTGAAACACTATTTCTGCTTTTCCACTGGCATCTCCATATATTATCCTATCATAGGGTGCTCTGAGGCTTAAGCTACTTCAGATACGACCCCAGTGGATGAACATCAGGGAGACTAAGTTAGCTGCTCTTCATGGTGGCCTCACCCACTGTAGCTGAGAACTAACATCGTTCCTCCAGGTAGCCTGCATAAGTCTGTGCACATGCTTTGAGCCAACAAAACCCCAAGCTGCTATGTTCTATCCTGCATAAATCACAGGCATACATAGACTTCCTGATTTTCAGGGTTAGTGTTTTTGCATTTCTCCACTTACTGGCCATTCATTTGATTTCCAAATTATTTGAGATTTATCAGCAGTCTAGGAGAATCCCACTGGGGACTTGGATAAATACACTGTGGCTTGCTGGAGACCTGACGCTGGCAGCTGACCACTGATCTCTGTCCCCAAACCCTCTCCTTCCTGATGCTGGCCAGCATTGGCCTGTACTTCCTCAGGCTTCCTTGAGCCTCACTTTGAGGCTACCTTGAGCAGAGATAACTGGATTCCACTTTCCTTTTTGTGCTGCTGCAGTGTGAACCTGGTTTCACTGCGAGTTTCCTGCAGCCAACTCCTGCCTCGTGGAGACTGACACAGAAAGAGAAGTTCCCCAGCTGACTAAAAGGGAGACCAGCCAGAGTGGGAGAGTACAGAGGAGCAGTGCCTAGCAGGGAGGGAAAGAGGAGAGAAAGAGAGGGTACATGAAGGGAATAACAACAGAGGGAATCATTAATAAGGCAGGCTTCTAACAGGCTATTTTTTTAAACATCATCTCTAAGCCACTTCTTTGGCACTCAGAATGTACTTTCCCATGGAAGCATCATAGCAAATGAGTCTGCTACCCAGCTAACACTAACTCAGTTCATGCCTCAAACAATTTTAGTTGCTGTGAATTAAAGAGACTTTGCAGGGTTTTCCCAGGTGTCTAACATCTGATCTTAGCATCTTCTTTTGTAGGGTAGAAAAGAGGGGAAGTAAGGAATATATTCTTCTTCCCAGAACTATGGCATCTTCTCATTACACATGCAAAGAGGAGACCTTCCCAAAGACCCGAGCACAGCCTTTGTGTTTTGATATCAAACAATGCGCCCATCGTGCCACAAAGGATTTTTACATAGATTCCTGGGTTTGATTTTGACATTCTGGGAACAAGTCGTTCCCAGACAGGTACTATCACCTGTTGACAAAAATGTCAAAACCATAGAACATAAAGATCCAAATTGGAAAGGCCCACCAACCACCTAGCACAGTGGATGAAATGAGACACAAAGCAAGATACAAAATGATTGAATTTCAGAATTCTGAGAGGAGTATGCACTTAATGAATACATTCTGCCTGCCAAGACCATGCCAATACTCTACAATTATTATCTTGATTAATTTCACCCCCCCCCCTCAGCAAATCTTTCTTATAGGAACTCCCAATTATAAATGACAAAAATGAATTATTATGGTTAAGCATAATTAATTTGTGACAAAGCCAAAGTTTCAGTCCATTCTCTGGGCCATGGCACTTTAATTCCTTCCTTAGCTTTCCAAAAGCTTCCTGCAAGGAAAAATCTGGTTATATACAAAGGACCAGGGGGTTGGAAAGGCATCAGACTTCTCAAAGGCAGCAGTGGAAGCTGGAAGACAATGGGACATTACCTTAGAATCCTTACGGAAGTGTTTACATCCTTAGTTGCTACACAAAACAAACTATCCATTACATGCAAAGTAGAATGGAAATACTTTCAGATATACAAAGTCTCCAAAAGTTTCCTTCCCACCCATCCTTTCCTTGGAGTGATCCTGAGGATGTGCTTCATTCACAAAGAGGGAGTAAACAAAGGACAACTGGAGCAGGTTCCAGAAGGGAGTCTGGGGAGGATGGGACCAATGGATGACCTAATAGATTTGCCTGTATGAAAAGCTGACCTGAGAGATATTTCCCATAGATACTGGAAAGACTAGCAAATCAAAAACAGAAATCTGAACAAGAAAGCAAAAGTAATCATGATATACTACTGGACTAGAAGTGAACAACAATTAGACTTAATAGAAAAAAATCCTGAGTATTTGTTCAAAGAATATTTAACTATATTGTGAGGAAGAAGAAAGGGAAAATGTTAATGTGTGAGGATAAAAGTGAGGAATCCTCAACATTCATAACAGGAAGTCAGTAGATAGCAAATCTGAGCTATCAAGAAATGGCAAAGATGCAGATCATGGAGAACAATTTTGGTAAATACCAAAGAAATATCTAAAGAATGGAAAGTAATTTTTAATGGACAGGGAGAATCAGACAGGGGAGAAACTTAACAAAACTCTGTTGCTTGTTACAATTTTCTCTATTTGACATTTAATCTATGTATTTCTTTGATATAACTGAAAAATACATTAGGAAAAACATGTCTCAGAACTATGTCTCTGACATGTAGGAGCCAGTCTATCTGCAAATCAACAGGCAAGATTTGCCAACAAGCAAAGCAAATCACATTTAAAAATGACAAAATCAGCCTGTGTCTCTGCCTCTCTCTCTCTCTGTGACTATCATAAATAAATAAAAAATTTAAAAATGACAAAATCAGGACTCATTTGTAAATTATTTTTGTGGTAGTGATTTTTTTTAAATTACAATTTTGATGAGATTCTCAATCAGTATTTTTTATAATTTCTATAATCTTTTATCCATTTATTGTAGTACATCCAAAAATTATAGCTTAAGCTTTTTTAGCAGGCATTTATATTTTTACAGAGGAATGAGCCTGTTTGTGTATATTTCACAATACACATATATACCTGAGTCCTTCAAACCAGCTTTTATCTTACAAGGCTTTTTCTGCCCACATCAGCCTATAGGAACGTCTTCTCTAATCAACTGATCACTCATCTGTTCGTCCAACCAATATCATTGAACACCTACTGTGCACCAGACCTTAATTCAACATTTAATCCTAAAAATTCATAATTTTCCATTTTATATGCATATCCAACCAGTTGGAAAACTTACTCACTGAACATAAAATTAATTATAATCCTTACACTTAGGGTCTGCACTTTCTACCTCCTTGTATTTCATGTAAGGATGAACATGGTGCTGGCCCCACATCACTATGTGTGTAGCAGTCATGGCTCTTCCATTCTGGCATAGCCAGAGTGTTTGCTTAATAGGTCGGAAACTTTTTGATAACAGAAACCACATCTTAGCCATCCTATTTCACTGGTTTAAAGGCTACATATCATGTAGGAACTCAGTAATTCTTTTTTTTAATAAATAGGATATTCATAAGCATTCTCCAAATGAATAAATTACAAGTGAATGTCAATAATGGAATTATTCTTTAACTCAGTCTTTTCTAATCTCATTAAAACCCACTTTTATGGTAAGAGTAAGGTCACTGAATTGGAACACTTTGATTTTTCTTAAGCTCTTAAGAGCCAAAAATAATAATATGGAAATTTCTTCTCTGAGGACCATGTGAAAATATGACCCAACTCCATTAGTCCTTTTCAGAATGATATAATTCCTTTTGAAAGTTCTTAAATAAAACATATTTTCTTTTTTTGTGTGTGTGGGGGGGATGTTTTAGTTTTATTTTAATTTCAGCTAACACACAGTGTTACATTCGTTTCAGGTGTACAATGTAGTGATTCAGCACTCCCATACATTACCCAGTGCTCATCACAAGTGCCCTTCTTAATTACCATCACATATTTCATCTGTCCACCCATCCGCCTTCTCTGTGGCAACCATCAGTGTGTTCTCCATAATTAAGAGCCTGTTTCTTTATTCGTCCCTCTCTTTTTCCCCTTTGCTCATTCGTTTTTTTTCCTAAATTCCACATATGAGTGAAATCATACAGTATTTTGTCTTTCTCTGACTGATTTATTTCACTTAGCATTATACTCTCTAGATCCATCTGTGTCATTGCAAAAGGCAAGAGTTCATTCTTTTTTATGGCTGAATAGTATTTCATTACACATCTATACACATCTTTATCCATTCATCAGTCAATGCACAGTCAGTCGGCTTCTGTATCCTGGCTATTATAAATAATGCTGCTATAAACATAGGGATACATGTATCTCTTTGAATGAGTGTTTTTGTATTTTTTGAGTAAATAGCCAGTAGTGTGATTACTGGATCATAAGGTAGTTCTCTTTTTAGCTTTATGAGGAAGCTCCATACTGTTTTCCACAGTGGCACCTGTTTGCAATCTCACGAACAGTGCAAGATGGTTCCCCTTTGTCCTCATCCTCACCACGTGTTGTTTCATGTGTTGTGGAGTTTAGCCTTTCTGATAGGTGTGAGGTGATATCTCATTGTGGTTTTAATTTGATTTCCCTGATGATGAGTGATGTTGAAAATCTTTTCATGTGTCT